>NW_024881623.1:0-600000 GCF_019059575.1 Amphibalanus amphitrite
CCGCCAACGCGTCGCGTCTTTCTAATCAGCCCTGACCGGTGATGTGATTGGCTCGCTGTCGGGGGACCCGGGCCCCTGTCCCGCCGGCGCCGGCGACTCCCCCGTGGAGTGTCGGGGCGCCCGGGCCGCCGGCGGCGCCGGCCGCCCCGCACGTGTCTGCTCGCGCGCCCGGGTGGCCTCTCGGCGCCCGTCTGTCGGCCTCCCGGCGCGCCGACTCGCCCTAACGTCGGCTGCGTCGCCGCGACGATAAACTGTCGGCCGACGGCGGCGGCGACGCGTCGGCGGCGTCGGGGGGCGGCGGCGGCAGAGATGTTTGGTTTTCGAGCGGGGGGGGGTGACTGGTGGTGATCGTGGCAGAATTCGTCTTTATAGAAATAGCGGCACTTCCATCAAAAGTAATAGACGCGAATTAACCAGCGACAAATGCATCCTGGGACCTGGGCAGATAAATCAAATGGCTCACGCCTCACATTATATTATATCACTTCGATTACATAGGTAAGTCATTTCACAATCAAGCATCCAGCAGCCTGCATCGCATCGCACGAGCATGGATGATATAACACTGGATTGGTGTCTCGTGGAAATTAACATTGGGATCCGCGACATTGGGATCAGGCCTGCCATCTAGCGAGGAATTATCGTAAGTTAGGAGCAAGCCGAGTGAACGCCATCTCTCAGCATTATGACACACGTGGGTGTGGTGTGTAGTTGGCTTGAAGTGCATATTTCCACGAGTTGAAGGTAATCTTACTGGACCTGAGACGACAAAAAAATGTCTTAAATGCTTGAAAGCCAAAAACGTCAAGCAGCCCTTAGGTAATAACGAAAATAAAATGCGTAAGACGGTGTGTTTTCATTGAAACGCCCAGTCCCATCGACTTGTACGACCTTTATATGGTCATTTACTCACAATGGTACAGCAGTTTTACAATATGTCATGCACATTTGGTAGGCTTATTCCTTCTTCCGAATTTCGCCCGATTTTCTTGATCTTAGTTAATGTTACGGCACGTGCCACGTGCCAACTCAGGGGTGTCGAAATTGTTCCACACAAAGTAACTCCGCAATGACTGGGCCCATTACAGTAAAACTTCGTCAAAAGTTAGGCACCCAGTGGCCAATGCATTTCCATGTGTCACCATGGGGGTGCTACTGCACGTGCGCACGTGCGGGGTGCCGCTTCCATATCTCAAGAACGGCTGGGCGGATAACACTCAAACTTGGTACACAAATGTCACATCGATGCTCGCACTGCATTAATCAGTACCCACATTGGTGCAGAGTCGTTAGGAAAACGATGAAATGAGATACGTGGTGTTAACACCTTTCTGTTCCAGCAGTTAATTGATCCGCAACAGGAGATCCTTGTTTGTGAAGGGCGAAGACTTCGTCTCCCTTTTCCATTCCTTGTTTAAAATAACATTAACAATGTACGAAGATCACACATCAAAGTTGTTTGAGGCGGCTATCTTGGGCCAGGGCTGCGGAGTTGTAGTCAGAGCCAGCGGTTCTGTTCCGACTCGGAGTCGGTTGATTTTAAAAGCTGTAGTCGGAGTATGAGTCGAACGTCACCGAAAAGTCATCGACTCCACAGACTTACCAGGGCTGCAGAGTCGGAGTCAGAGTCGAGTCTGTGTGAATCGACAGTTCTGCCCGGAGGAGTCGGAGTCGATATTTGGATACCGGAATCGGAGTTGGAGCCAGTCACTGAAATTTCATCGACTACGCAGCACTGGTTGGGTCCTTTTCATAGAGCGTCTTGAATGACTATTGAGCGGCAATGACGTTAGCAATTCCGTTTAACCTTTTCATTAGACTTATATATTAGTACTTAAGTTAGTTTTGTTCTTTGATCGAACAATTTGTTTGATTTAGGCCAAGTAAAGACTCATGTGAAAAATAGCGAAAACGACACGTGCTGGCGAGGTCTCCAATAACTCCCTGTTTCACGATTTAAAGAGGAAATAACAGGGAACCGCTTATATTATTACTCACCCTGCACATAAATTTATTAATTTCTTCACAATTTTGCTGACATATTAAGACATAACATTTTGAAAAAAATTGCACATCAAGCCTGCTACTACACCACACTCCCGTGTGTCACAATGCTAATCAGCGGCGTTCACTCGGCTTGCTCCTAACTTGCGATAATTCTCCCGCTAGATGGCAGGTCTGAGCTCAATGTCGCTAAAAACTGCGAAGACACCAATCCATTATTATCTATCCATGGCACGAGTATAATCGGATAGGCCAGATAAACGATAAACTTCAGTTTATCGCTTACCTACCTGCGAGTTCTTGTATATTTATAAGTTTATATGTTTACGTGCGAATTCGCAGGATTTTTTGCTGATTCACTAGTTTATTGTGGCGAGTGAGCTGCGCCAGTACTACCTAATATTGTCGTTGCTGCCCGCGTTGTCAGTCACTACCTCTAAAAGAGCAAATGAAAAAAATTGTCTTATAGACTACGTTTCCATGACACGTCTAAATCGATGTAGCGAAATTTCACGTGCGTTTTTCTCGGAAACTATTTACCTTATGCAAAAAATGAGCGTATATATGGTTTTAGCTAGCACCTAATCCTATATATACATTTTTAAATTACGCCTAAATGCTATGATGGAGCAAATCCATTTTTCAAAATCGGCTTAGATTGTGCCATGGAAACGTAGCCATAGTCTGAGACGGCCATTTCAGAACCCAGTACCTAAGTATCATTTGGAAGTCACTATGCGTCACTCTCCCATGCCTTTGAGTCTTAGTTTCACCTTTCGATTACGCATGAATAGGTATTCTGGAAATAATGAGCAGTCGAGGTTTTTGCGAGCTGACTGTACGGCCGACGATGGGCGCGTGCCACGTGCCACCGGCGCCGACGCTGACTCAGAGGGTGCGTCGACGCGTCGCAATCGACACGGTGGCGCCACATATGTCACAGGGGGCCGTTCTGACTCAGTGAGAGGGTGCGTGCTGGTGAGGGTGGGGTCTATGCGATAGTGGTTAGATAGGGAGGGGATCGATTTTTGGCAATGGCTCCCCAGCAGGTAATGAACATGGCTTTACCTGCAGACACTGCAATTATAGCACAACCAATAAGTATCTACATTCACCGAAACGGAGCGTTGCACCTGCGCAACGAAATCGCAGGCACATACACAGAAGGGTAAAAAACATTTTACCTTTCTCAGATGTTAACGTGCTCGCCAAATTGCACATGTCACCGATTGGATGCGTAAAAGTTTAACACTAGCAACGCTTCATAAAAAAGCAAGTTAAAAAATGACTTTTAGCTGTAACAATATATCTACTGATGTATAACGACGGCCGGGCTATTAAAGACCGTTTAAACCCAATAAGAAATATATGATGTTATATGAAATTGAATGCATGGACATTGAACAATTCACATTCATACCTTCCTAAGAATGTAAGTAAGCCGTATGCAACGAAACCGTCTCGCTTCCCTGGTCCCTCCTCCCCCCCCCCCCCCCCGGGCAGTAGCGGCGGAACACCTTCAATTAGGGGGGGGGGACTGCCTTCTTTTGGTCCCATTCTTTCCATGCAACGCTCATAGGGCTAACGTTAAAATGGTAAAATCAAGGGGGGCACGGTGCCCCCGGTGCCCCCCCCCCCCT
This sequence comes from Amphibalanus amphitrite, assembly GCF_019059575.1. Lineage (NCBI taxonomy): Eukaryota > Metazoa > Arthropoda > Thecostraca > Balanomorpha > Balanidae > Amphibalanus > Amphibalanus amphitrite. Next base: position 3,645 of record NW_024881623.1, read on the forward strand.
CCGTTCCGCCGCCTATGCCCCCCAGTCACCTCAGTGACCGGCCCTGCTCCGGCCGGCGGTGCACCGTGAGGTGGTCCAGGCTAATGAGACGTCGATGACGCCACCGAGGCCATGAGGCGGCACTTTTGGTCAGCACCTGCATTACTCGAATAAATGATGATGGCCTGCAGACCACTGCCCTTCGTCCGCTCATCATGTCGAGAACTAGCGTGCGAACTGCACCATGCGGACTGGAGGGAGGGGTGGGTGGAAGGGAACTGCGACCAACGGCTAGTCGGTGGCAGTGGGAGCTGCATTTCACTGCATCCCGCACGAATGCTGCAATGTTCACAGTACCTTTGAGTACATAAGGGGCGAAGAAATAATATTTTGCACGATTCAATTGGGGAAATTGCGTGGAAGCGAAATCTTAACCAATAACTTTTGATTTCAAAATTCGCGGCAAGTAATAGTTTTACTTTGCTGACCTCTAAGTGGCCCTGCCGGAGAGCACTGTCCCATAATGAATGTCGAGACAAGCTTAGAGTAGGAATCGCTGTCGCATAGGTGGCCACCGGAAATCGGAAACCAGGATACCCTAACACTCAGATGTTAGGCGGTGTGCGCCTGAGATCAGTACTCTGTTCCCAGTACTGGAGACTCAGTCTCTCCCCTTTTCCCCTTATCTCTGGGCCCTTCGCCGGTGGCCGTCCCTCGCCATCCTCCCCTCGTCCTCTCTCCCGCGCGCAGATGCCTGTCCCGTCCAGTGGCGGCTGGGACTTTTTACCCAGGCGCCGACTAAGTGGAATTCGCTGTTGTGAGTGCCGCTTCGTTCCGATGTCCCGATACCGTCGGCGGGTTTTTCGTCTGTCATAAAGTGTCCCAGAGGGCCGTGGCGGGCCGGTCGGAGGCGCGGCGGCTAATGGAGCCGGCGGCCGGCCGCGCCGGAGGAGGCGCCACAGGTGAGGTCAGGCCAGGTCATCCGGCGACCCGACCGGTCAACTGTGGGAAGGCGGAGTGCGAGGGCCGAGCTGGGATAGTTAATGGTTTATCGAGTCTGCCCTTATTGGTGGCTCCTTGGCTGGTCCAATGAGCCACGGGTGTGGCAAGTCGGTGACTCACTGCGGGTATATCCGGCAGCCCCTACCGACAACCTCTTATTTGGACGCGGGACTGCATCTAAAAAAGATCGCACTCCACTTTGGAGTTTCCGGTTGGCTCAGCTTATCTTGTATCGTCTGCAGTAGAAAGGCGTGGTGGCGACAGCGAGGCGGCGGCGCCGCACGACGGTTTTGCTCAGTACTGACGGCGTGGCAAGCGGCAGTGAGTGTCAGGCGTTGGCGCGAGGGCAGGGCCGACAGGATCGAGTCCCACCCCGCAGACAGAGATATGTCGCCGCCGCGCCGGTCGTCGTCACGTCCATGTCTGGATTGACTCGTCAGCGCGCCGGAGCTGGCGCCGCGACCGTGTCAGACAGGACGCGGTCGTGTCTCATGCATGCGTCGCCGCTCTGACGAAACGACGGCACGGAGCGACGTCACAAAGGCATGGCACCGGCGCGGCGGGCCTCGAGAGGTCAGTGGAGGGCGACAGCGTCATGAGATGTGGGTGTTACTCTGATCCACCAAGGATCCACAGGTAGCTAAAACATCAAGCAGCGATTTTCTCAGTTCCCACTACTATATACCTCGAGTGCCAAACAAATAGCGCTGTGGATGGTAAAACTTGAAGGACAAGAATGTTGCATGAGACATGAACAGTAAAATACCAAACAACACCCAGCCAATCCACACAATAAGTCACGCCATGAAACCTAATGACACCAAGCACCCAGATCACTTTCCTGTTCCATTGGGGCCGTGTTTCCAGTCGGTCGCTCGGGTGTCTCTGGTGGGGTAGTTTACCGGGGCGGTCCGGCGGACTGGATGACCGCGGCTGATGGACCGCCCCCATCAGTCGTCCTAAAAGGGTGTCGGCTGTCTGCCAGTCGGTGACAAATTCGCTGGCCGCGGCAGAGCGGCACCCATCGGCCCGGCACGCGCGGCATGCGACCGGCCCGGCCGGCGGCGGCGACACCGGGTCGGCTATCAGATACACCGCTCAAATGGACCCTAATTAAATAACGGCCGTGATTAATGTGATGGTTCGAACTGGTTATCCATCGACCGGTTCGGCGGTGAGTGCCCGACGGTCGCGGAGACGGCGTCACGGCCGCCTGTCCGTGGGATATAGCGGCGACTGCAGCGAGACACGCCACATAGTTACTTTTTAGCGATTTACTTACTTAGCGAACTTTCTTACTTTAAACGTTATCTGAGCTACGTTGCTTACCCGACTCATCACTTGTTCGCAGTACATTATCATTGATGCAGTCGAATACCGTAAATATCAAGGTATGCGTAACATTGTCGGAGGGACCAATATGTTTTTATTCGTCGCATAGCCTACTGTCACCATAAGTGTCCCGACTCGGCTAACTATTTCCTCGGCCCTCGCCTCCACCTACCGTCACCACCGAAAAACGCCAACAGGAAAGATGCAACAAAAATGCCCGGTGATGGCACTGAGCGCCTTTTTGTCGTTTTGCCAGCTCCTAAACGGGTGAATAAAAATCCGGCCGAGGTACTCCCCGGGTTAGTGTTAGACCGCTGTGGATAGCGCCAGTGGATCACTGTCGGACGAGGAAATAACACGGTGGCCGAGGCCCGGCGACATGCATGCTACACGACACGGGGGCTCGTTTACCGGACGGAGCTCGGTGGGTTTCTCGGTAGTCAGGTACCCACATCCTAACACTCGCCCGGACTCGCCCCGCCAGCCCCTGTCGTGCGGTGGGCGATGTAGCAGCTTAGTTCCGCCACATCGGCAGCTGTCGGCAGCTGGGTTTACGCATGTTCTCCCTCCCCAGTTGCCAATGAACGTGCGTTGGACGATGTCGGGCACAACGGCAGTCGTGGAACTTGACGTTCGTTTGTTCTCCCGTGTATTTCGCTACTCTCAGTCTCGTCAGGTCGTGCCGCTGCCATGTCTCCAATCCCGTCTTCCGCTGTTAACCCGCACTTTCCCATCCAGCCAAAAGCAAAGTCGCGCCTCACGGTTGTCGGGCCTGTAAACATGTTAATGACTAGAGTTGACCGTGTCTTCAGCGGCGTCCTCACCCGGCACGCCGACACGCGATACAGATATACACCGGGAGGGTGGGTCGGCGTTCACAGGGGCACCAGACGGCCGCTCCGTCGGCACGGCACGGACGGCACGCCGGGCCGGCACGGACTCGACGAGCCGTGCCGTGCCGCGCTGCTGATAAACAGCACGTCAACGGGCGCCGGCACCGACCACGGACACAGGCACACCAGCACCGACTCCGCGGCGGCAGGAACGATGGAACCGACTCCGACGGCAGGCATGCACCGGCACAGCTCAGGAACAGAAGGGCAAGGATCTCGAGACATTTAGAGTGGGGGAGTTTTACATAAAACATGACAGGCCGGCCGCCGGTATTGGAATTAGGATCACTGTTAGGATCCGAAAAATATACGAACCATATAGAGACGATAGACGTATCTACATAACATACATGATGCTGGCTAATAGCATGACCGAATGAAATAAATGACAAGTTCACACGATGTTACATCACGCATGGAAACAAACATCATGTCATACGGCTCATGCACGACGGACCCAAGCTTTTAGTATAAGACAATATCTATCTACAAATAAAACGGCTGGGTGCACACGATAACTACCATTGCAAATCACTTCTCCGCTGCAAGGCAGCCCGAACTCCGCATATTGCCGGGTTTATAATCGAGATAGCACGGTAGCGGGTGGCGTGCCGTGTAAAACGTGCGCACCAGCCATCGACGGCCACCGCTGATGCAGGCTGGCACGGCTCGGGCGCGAGCAACAACGCACACGACATAGTGCCAGTCACGGACAGCCCAGGGTCAGATACGAGTCAGGAACATTACGAACAGAGGACACAGCTCTGGGAATAGGATATTTCGGTGTCGGACACCAGACAATAGACGGCACAACTCCGGATACGATGGACACTGGAAAGGCTACAATCCAGCTCTAACATAGTTAGTACGGATCCGGATAGCTCAGCTCCGGACAACGACAATTACGAGCATGACAACTCCGGACAGCGGACAACACAATTCCAGAAACAGCGGACAACGCAGATCCGGATGGCTGAGCTCCGGAGTCCGGACAACACAGGTCCTGAAAGATCAGCTGCGGAACGCTCGGCTCGGGATAGCTCGGCTTCGAACAGACAGCTCAGTCCCGTCGGTACTACTCGGAACAGAGCGGCCCAGACTGCGTGGAACGCCGCTCCGACCAGCCGCCGCTCTGTAGGCCCATATTCGGCGACAGGCGGTAAACGAGAACCGCTGTACTCTGGCGCTCTCCGAATGTCGGGGCGGCTCGACGGCGTGTCCCCACCGGAGCTTCACACAGGCCGCTCAGCCCACAGCCGCCGCCAGCGACTCTAATGGAATACGACATTTCGCCGTCATAGTCCGCCAATTCGGATGATTGATTGCCGGAATAAAGCCGACGGCATCCACAATGCACATTGCCGAGTGACATTATTCTTAGACAGCCGTTACCTGTTGCAGCTATAGCGTGCATGTTTGCAGCGACTGAGATCTCCCACCGCCTCCGATCGGCTTGTCGTACCCAATTCCTCCATTATAACGTTAATGGATTGGGTGTGCTCACGATACGCAGTCGTTGCGACACAGCAATGTCAGAGTCTGAGTGCAGTTCACTAGGAGAGTGCCACTTTTTCTGAGGGTGACCGGACTGCACGCAGCGACCAGGGCGTGGCCGCCTGTCCAGTCAGAACTGTCACGGGCTACACTATGCTGGCAAGGTTTTGTTACCATTCTCTAATAACACTGAGAATAGCACAGGTGGGATTCAATCGATCAAATGCAATGCCACATATGATGCAGCGTTCGCGGAATGACTTGCCACACCGGGTGTTGTTTGAAGACGTGACGCAGGGATGCCCAGGACGTAAACGCACGCAGTGACGTCTCAAAACGTGACGTGGTGACGCTCAGGACGTGACGTGGTCGCGAGGACACGCTGAGAATGGGACTTCCGCTACGAACCTGTGAAATCGAGCAGTTTATTAGGTTTAGAAGGCTAAAACACTGTACGCAGTGCACAACAACGTAGGGATGCACAGCGAAGACAGTTAGACTGATCCACAGATGAGCGATGTGTCTAATCATGATGACAGTAGAAGCTGCATGTATGGGCTTATAATCAGAAATTAGTACAAGCTCCCGGATCGCTGAGACCACGAATAATCGAGGACTCAGAGGACGATGACTTGATCAGTCGTGAGCTGGTGCAGACGCGATGGAGAGGATACATAAGTTAGCCAAAGCCAGCCGAATGAAGTCAAATGCTCCACATGTTTAGGTTAATAATTAAATATTGTTCGATGGAAAAAGAAAAAATAGCCCGTGCGTCATGCGTCATCATTGCTTATTGAATTACCGACTGCTGCATCTAACCAAAGTTCACTACAGCCGACCATGCTCAGTCGTGGTGTATAGTACCTATTTGATTGTAGGATGTAGATCCCCGCCGCGCTAATGCCGACCACCATGGCCAGTCCGACGGCCAGTACCGAGATGACCAGTGGACCGGGCCTCCAGCCGGCCGCCCCCTGACGACCTCCCAGCGCCAGCAGCGCCTCTAGCGTCCGGTTCACCGAAACATCTGCCGGCACAGGTGGCGCTGAAGCTGAGGATGGTGGCCGTGCGGTGGCCGCGGACGAAAACGGCGATTAGGGCACAGTTCGCTATTCGAGATTGAGAACAAGTCTCCATGGACATAAGCGTTGCCAACAACGTTACATAATCTTGTAGACCACAATGCACACATTGTGTACCAAAGAAATTAGACACTTGATTCACGGTATGTCAAATATGAGACGTTCTCCTCGCCGTTTTTAGACGTGAATAAGACGTTCGGTCCAGCATAGGTCGTCGAGGATGTTTTAAGTGTAGGCACACGTATCCTCGAAAGCAAACTTCTCTATAGCAGGTTTCGCTTCGTAAGAGTTTGCATAACCGAAGCATCTGCTGTACACTATTCACCCCCGTCAGTTTCGTTACCGTGTTTGGCGCCGCTGGTCCGCCGCTGCTCGTGCTGCTCGTGTCTCCTGGTCCCTCCGGGGCCACGGCCGCGGCCAGACGCCAGCGACACCTGTTTGTTACAGAGCGGGGTACCGCAGCAGATGGAGCTGGCCCGGTAGTCCTCCCCGTGGGTCGGCAGCAGGTGGTCACACATTAGAGGCGTCTCGCCCCTGGGAATATAACACGGGTCACGAGTCAGAGGTCAGAGGTCGCAGCCAGAGATCACGAGTCATGACTTACCGGGTCTTAGATGAGAGATCACGTGTTAGACGTCTAATATCACAGATTCCACGTTGCAATTAATGTTTAAGATGCCATTGGCGCAGCTCAGCCCCAAAGCCGTTTGCAACGTTGAAGCTTAAAGGGCACCTTCGCGGGCTTCAAGCCTTTCTAATTTTTTCTCGCGAATATCACATGAATACTTAGTTGGTGGGTAGGTACCACAGCACAAGTACAAATTACTTGGGATAGGGACTGAGCTTTCCAAAGCGGACTTACTGCAACAAGACATAGCTCTCGATCCCTCATTTACATAATTCCCCTAGTACTGACCCGGCTGAGATGGCCAAAAACCACCCCACTGACCTGACACAGCCTCTGGTCATGGGGTCGGCGCCGTCGAGCCGCCTTAGCTGTTGGGTGTAGCACATGCCGGTGGTGGTACAGGTGCTCACGCCCGCCTGCTGACACTCCAGCGTGGTGCAGATACAGACGATACTGCGGCTCACATCGCCTGGAGGCAGGGGGCGGGACAGGTCACATAGAGGTCATTGTGATAAGGTACGGTAAAAGAGAGTCACGTGGACAGGGCAAGGGGTAGTGCTGACAGGTCACAGCGGAGTCACGGCGGTCGGCTAGCGGGAGTCACATAGAAAGGTCAGACCGAAAGTCATATCGAAAGGTCACCGAGTGTCAGTAAGCCAGGTCACAGTGACAGGTCATTGGGCCACCGAGGTCAGATGAACTGTCATCGAGGGTCATTGACGTTTAACTGGTTCAAGACAGGCCATCGGGAGATCACGACATGCCACCAATAATTATGTCGATAGGTGAACAAGGAACATGCATATATGCTGCTATAGATCAACTTGGACTGACAGGGCAGATGGGGAGGGCCCAACAGTCAAGTGAACGGAGGGGGGGGGGGAGCTGGCACATAAAGTGATAGGCTTATACAAAAGAAGAGTGTGGGGAAGGATATTCCTTGCGGATCGATGCACCACGGGGTCCATGGTATTTTAAAGGGAAATTAATTAAGATTGTAGACAACATTATCTTCAGGCTTCATGAGAAAAATCTTCTCATCTCGACTAGAATATGTATTTCTAAAGTTCAGAAAGCGGTCTGATGTGAAATAATGTACCAAGATGCATATGGACCTAACATTGATCGGGGATCCACCACCACGCCAAGCCCGTCAGCCCTCGTTCGTTCCTGCAATGTAACTATAATTACACTACACATTGTTTGTGCAAACCCCATAAGAAGGAGAGCCTGAGCAGGCATGCATTCTGCTAGATGTGAATTAGATCCTTACGCTGGATCCGGGGATTACATTTTCATGCCAGCTAAGCACTGCTAATAAGTTGTAAAGAGCTTTCGGCTGACGCTTGTCCATCATTATTTGCCGATTATAGCTTTTTTCCTTATACAGCACCAGCGCGAGTGAGCATCCAGTGTGAGAACAGTTTATACAGTTTATATAGGATGTCGGGTACCCCGTCCCAATTTCTCGATTTCAACAGTGTGTGACTAGTCACAGTCAGCGAATAAAAATATGCGAGTTTTATAGGCTAGACTGCTAAAGGAATTACGTTTCATGACGTTTCTGATTAACATAGTGCCCAATTTTAATGACATGTCATGTCAATTTGACGTTTAATATTGAACGTTAGCGCTAATCCGGGCAGATGTGTACAATGCATAAAAATAGATAGGTAGGGGAGACCCGGGAGGTATGGGCCGGTTTTGTGAAACGGTAATTTTCTTCCAGTGAGTAGTGTCTAGACCCGGTTTTTCACTCTGTGTAGGTACGTGAAATTGTCTTCCACCAGCAAAATGTGCCTGATATTAGGCATCTGGGATCAACTATTTTGTCTCGAGATAGCTTTCAATAAATCATGCGCCTTTTCGATCCAGCAAAATACACCGGGAGGTATGGACCATGGGCCGGGACGTATGGGCCGGTGTCATGTTTCATATTCTTTTTTCGACATTGAGAACAATACTCTTAGCTGGGATCTAACTTGAGCTCTCTTAGAGCCCAGGCACCGCATAATAGGCCAACAGCTTACTTCATGGAGGCCACTTGGGCACCTATTTATAATGGGTAACTCAATCCTGTTCCATGAAATAAATAAGACAAACAATATTTGTATGTTCAAATGCAGTCTGTAGTTAAATTTTCGGCCATGTGCGACAAAAACAATTGTTATTGAAGAGGACATTCAAAGAAAGCATCATTTTATTGATTTAGGATCAATGGAGGCGGGTGGCCCGAACCTCCCGGTTAGGACGTCAGAATGCGCGTAGCATCTCAGCTCATAATCTTGCGAGGAAGCTTCAAATTGTCTATCCAGTCTTAATAAGCATGCTTTACACTTTTTGCTAGCGATGGTCTGACATAATAAATCGATCCTGGTTCACATTGATCGCGAATTTACTTTATGTTTCGTATTTTATTCGAAGAGGGCAAAAACGCTTTATCACCGCTCATTGCCAAAAAAGACTGAGGAAGATTTTGGAAATCACATAGGTTGCATAACGAAATGGCTGCTATCAGTTTACGTGGTCAAATGTGTAAAAATACGCAACACTTCTTCAAAACTGCGATGGCCCATACCTCCCGGGTCTCCCCTACTTACCCACTCGGAGCGTTAGGGTCGCTGACTATTCAACTGTTCTTCGGCGAGTGTGAATAGATAAGAATTATGAGTGACAAACATCAGTATGTTTTTGTTTGCATGCATCATAGAACTCTTGGTGTATAGAAGTCTCATTTCATTAAAACTGTACATGCATAAGGTCGTGTATCTACCAATAAGGGCTACCGGCGCCGTCGTTACATGTCCTCGCGTCGACCCCCAACGGGACTTGTACTAAATCTCGTTTGCCCCTGAATGCCGCGTGCCCATGAATGGTGGTCACATCTCTGCACAGTCCCGGTTTCATCAATAGCCCGACCTTGCCCAGTTCGAATGTCTGACCGGTATTTCTGTTTAATTGCTCTCGCGGAGCCGGGAAAGTTCACCCGCACTTGTGCCCACGCCGCGGTCGGCAGGGCTGACCGGAGGGTGACCTCGCCAGGACTGGTGGCCTTAGATGTCCCAACTGGGATACAGGACACTCTATACGGGGACCACGCCGAGGACAGGGGACCGACTATAAAACGGCCGACCGGCGTCAGATAGGCACAGTTCACCGCTGACTACCATCTCAACAACAACATGAAGCTGGTGAGTGAAGAGACGGAGGCACCAGCAGCACTCAGCGACGGCATGGCTAGCACCACGCTAAGGATATTGCCAAGCTGTTTGAATCAATAGTTGTTTCACAGTCACGGAGTTGCTGGACAAAGCTTCCGGCAATATTTTATTTTAAATTTGTTTATAATTTAGGTGCACACCTAGCCGTCTTTTTAACTGCACTGTCAACAAAATAATTAAATGAATTAAATAACTAAGATAAATTACTATTTACATGATACATAAACTTTCGACCCTATACTTGCAAGAGGTCGATGCCGTTGCAGTTTAGACCCTCCGCCATGACGTCTGTTCCGTTTCAGATCGTGTTCGCCGCCGTGCTGGCCGTGGCCGCCGCCGCCCCGTCGGAGCTCCCCTACGAGAGGGACATTGTCGAGATCCTCCGACAGAACATCGACCACAACGACGACCAGTCCTACCAACACTCGTGAGTATCTACACTGGCGACGGTCGGTCGACTGTTCGAACGGCAGTCAATTGTTCGAAAAGTGGTCGGCTTCTGTAATTGTTCTTACGTCGCAATACTCGAGATCAATCGTCAAGGAAGTTTCAAAGAGCATTTGAAGCCCAGCTTGGTATTCTATTTGTTGTGCCTTGCTTAGATCTTAGGGAAAGTAAAGTGGCTCTAAAAACGAGAAACATCTTTTGTTCAACAAAAAGACATTCGTAGTTTACATGTTTGTGAGAACCACCAAATCCTCATTTATGACAGTGTCTTCAGTGTTTTCTCTAACCCAACGCCCGCCTCTGTCCGCCAGTTTCGAGAGTGAGAACGGCATCTCTGTGTCGGAGTCTGGCGAGCCGGAGGACGACGACAGCTACAGCGTGTCGGGCCAGTTCAGCTACACGGCCCCCGACGGCGTCACCTACACGGTGGTGTACTCGGCCGGCGAGCAGGGCTTCCAGGCGCAGGGCGACCACCTGCCCACCCCGGTGCCCACCCAGTACCCCACCCCGGAGGTGTCTGAGGAAGAGGATGAGGAGGAGGAGGAGGAAGAGGATGATGATGAGGAGGAGGTCCGTGGGGAGCCCCAGTACGAGCGTGTCATCGTCGGATACAGGCCCCGCTACCAGTAGACCATTCGAAATGAGGCTGAACCCTATTAAGTGCCGATGAATATACTTCTCTATTTTTAGAGAAGTTGATGTTCTCTGATTTGTTCCTTGTGTGAAAGTTTCTCTATGTTCAGAGAGGTATTTATGGTTTAAGCAAGAGACAGTCATGTCTGTTGCTTTATTCATCCTTATTTATTTCTTATTGTCCTGTGATTGACTGTATGTTGTAATAATAAATATTTGTTATCATGATCACATGCCGTGTTTACTTTTGGCCAATTTGGCACGCCATCACCAGCACACGGTGACGGTACTGATCGGACACTCAAAGATCCGTGCGTAAGATCGATGATGCGTCACTCTTGAGTCAACCAGATCATCAATGCGTGTCCATCGGTTGTCTGATTGATCAATGTCTCTGCTAAACTGAGGCTCTCAGGCTAGCCTGTATCACTTGGGACCAACTGGCTTGGCGAGTTAAAACATCCAGTGACAATAACAGGTTAGGTATGCTGATCATTCTACTTATAGGACTTTGAGGTAAAGCACTTGCTACGAGACGACGGTCGCTCTAATTTGGTTAGCATTTCGACTATAGACTGTAGTGTTTTACAGTTATGCGGATAAATGCAATAATAAGCAAAGAAATTAAGTGACCTATGACGTAAGGAAGGAAGGATTTCCTATTAACCTCTGGAATGGCGTACCTCTGAGTTTGTGTAGACGTTGGTATGCAGTTGCAAAGGTGTACTGGCTGCCCATAGTCCAACCGTAAGCTGTTTCACTTGCTTCCAAAATGCCTATCAAAATCGTGTCGATATCGTGCACTGAAATCTTCCTTCTCTGCGCCCACCAAAACATTCACTTCAGTCTACAAGACGTCCCAGTAGGGTCTTGCATGCAGCTGGCACCGCATTCCGGCACCAATCGCCTTCGGTTTCCGTCTCCACGATCTTAATTCGCTCAACCATTTGGCAGTGGATACCGTCCATTGTCCTCCCTCACATGTTTGTTTGAAACTGCACAAGTTATACCGTATAGCTGGTCCTCACCGAGGAACCCGTTTCATGGAAGCTGATAAAGTAGTGAATGGTACAAGGTTAGCATCCTGTTCACAGATGGCACGACTCGTGTATCGCTCGGCACGATCTCCACACTGCAGTCTACTTCACAGGATGGTGGAACGCCTGAGCATGATCCGGTGATTATACAAGGCGATCCTTAGGTCTATTTCTACATAGCTCGGGTGTATGTGAAGTCCACCATTGTCTCCATGCCATAAACGTAGTGTGTGTGTCCATGTCTCACCGTCTTTTCAAATGGTCTCCATCGGTACATTGAACAGCGTGACCAATTCCTATTGACATGTCCTCAGCACTCTGCGCCGAGCTTGCAAGGTGGGGGAGGGAGGAGGCGTCAGGGTGTCGGCTACGGACAGTAAGGATGGCGTGTGCCCGTCTGTATGGAGGCCTTATCTGTACAGAAGATATATTTATTTCGTTTTTCTTACGTTTTTTACATGCATCATTTCAAATAGAATGAGGTTCCTTCCTAATTTATAAGAACGCACGAGCGATTACTGATTAGGTCCATTATTTGCTTTCCATGCAAATGTGTTGGCTCGGCTCTTGTGGACGCGGCTGTATACGAAGCAGCTCAACGGAAAGATAAAGGTTTAAATAAAAAATATCTCAAATCGGAATGCGGCAGTTACGGCAGCTGTATGCTTTTGTTTCTTACCTCTCGAGTCTCGCATACATCCGGTCTGTGCAGATCAGAAAAGAAAATGCAGGTAAGAAATATCGTGCTGACCTAGTATGAGCGAACACAGATTTTGTTATTATACCTACGAACAAACACAAATGTTTGGAGCTGAGGTGTTGCATATTTGGCCGCTGAATGGACGTGCACCATTAGCAATTCATGGTGGAGTGCTTTCCGCATATCTGCTGCAACCTCTGTTATGAAACTTGTCATATGTTTTATTATCGCGAATCCCATTTCAGAAAGAACTTCAATCACTTATGGGATTGGTTAGCGGAGTCGGCATATGATACATGTATGATAATAAAGCAAGAAATGTGGATACACATATACTTGCTTCAATACTTGCTCGTATCGTGTTTGATCCTAAACCAAACATGAAACACGCCTTGAAAATCAATGTACCTATTGTCATTAAGGGCACAGCATATACATTTTACCTACAGTGTACGTGCAGAAGCATAGAATTAGATATTATCTTTTTGCTACTGGAAATTACGGCTGATGTGAGCTGTGTGCTATACATTTATTTTTATCCGTACTTTCCTCCCCAAAGCCTCACAGAATGGGCTGATCTTTGCGAGCAGCCTTGAGCATTTATTGACTACCTACTGAAGTTCATCGACGTGGTTATTAGTTTGAGCTATATTCATAAGCATTTCGTTACAACTATGTAAAATAAGGGAAAAGGACGCAATATTGACGCAACAAACCGATGTCAAATAAAAATGTCCGTATAAGCTTACAATTAAACGCAACATTTCATTAAACACCGGGCGAGCACAGTGATCAGTCGATCAAGCGTGTGACCTTGCCATGGCCAGAGTTAGACAGATGTAGCTAATTTTGATCGGGACGGTTCCTGTGGTTTCGCTGTTGTAGAAGGCGCGTTCCTGCGGTGGTCCGTGATGGAGGAGGGGGTCCGCCCCGTCGGCTGGTCTCGATAGATCCACCCCCTGTGGCGTCTGATAGCTTCACGTGCCGCCACCCAGGCACACGAGAACAAGAGTTCGCCGCGGACTGCCCACGGCCAACAGAGAGCCTGTGAGAGCTCCGGAGAGCCGCCGACATGTTATAGTAGGCACGCTTCTGTGGTCTGCAAGGCTTGGGATCAGTACTGCGATCTGGTCAGCAGTACAAAGGAGTCAATATTTTACCCGATAATAAGAGCATATATTTGGTCTGGTTTATATGGAGGCCTGCGATACACCTATTACACCTTTTTGCACTCAAAATAGGCATCTTTTCATTCAATTTCGGCGAATTGCATTCCATTTTAGCGATCTCTCTATTCGAAGCAAATGAGAGATCGCTAAAATTGAATGCAATTCGCCGAAATTGAATGAAAAGATGCCTATTTTGAGTGCAAAAAGGTGTACACAATGCGCATACATTGCAATAGACATTGCCAAAGGAAACGGAATGTGGAGTAAAACATACCTAATATACCTTCGCTAAAATAAACCTTTCTTCACCGATACTCAAACTCATACATTTTAAAAATCAACTAGCGAATAATTGGATCATTTATATGTAAATGCCCACATTTCTAGCGGCTCAAGAGATTCTTCCACACAGATCCCACATAATTCATAACCCACAGGGCACAGATATATCCAAATGGTTGTTCGCTTAGAACCGATCGTATGTTTGCGGGCTGCTAAACAACTTTAGAAACCGAAGGCGCGCGTGTCTCAGCATGCGTGGACTGAACAGGGACACCCTCTCCGGCAGTACGAGTCATATGACCTTGAGCAAGGTCAGCCCAAATAACTACCGGAAATGAATTACAAGGAGCTTTGGAACACGAACAACACTCACCGTGCTGTATCACATGTCCGAGCGATTCTTGGGAGCATGTATTTCACTGGCTCGACTGACTGCTAAACGCCGATGTATCTGTTCTTTTCGTCGTACGATCGGGATGGTCGGTATGATCATGATGGTCCTGTAGTTCTCATTCCTTTCGTTTCCAAGCGCAAGGCTTACCTACCCAATACCCATGTCCTTATCTTTTTTTTTTATCACCCGCCGCTTTCCGGGATGCTCGTTAGCAGGAAACCAGTTCAGGCAATCACTATGCAACAAAAAATGAAAGATTTTCTGTTCCTGGAAAGCGACCGAACTTTTCTTATTCATTGGGTCCTATCATAACCGAAATGGGCATTAGTTTTGATCTGAAAATGTTTTTTCCGGTTTTCAGGGCCGATTTTCGATTTTTGGCGCCAAAATTCGGTTTTGGGCCCACCGTGTCCGATGTAATTGAGCAATCGATTCACGGTAACTTTCATCGTCTTTCCTATGCCACGTGCTTTCGAATGATACCTGGTTTTGCATACTTGCGCCTTAAAATGACGTCATAAATCTATGTTAAAGTTAGAAAATGTTAAAATTTGGGATTTTTTAAACATTTTTTTCCATTTCGTTTCAAAATAGAGGAAAAACTAAAGGCCCTATCCAAATTCTGAGCCCAGTTCCTTGAAGAGCATTCAATTTCCGTTCGGAAGGTACTTTTTTAGTGCATTTTATCGGATTCCTGTGACGTCCAGATTGAGTTAACCTAAACACATATCCTAGGTCATATCACATAGCATTAACCTGATAACGTATGTTAACGCCATAGGGTCAACGAGGGGTCAACTGAGGTCATGTTGTTGACCCCTTGTGACCTCGGGTCACACGCAGGAACTTACTTTTGAGCAGTCCTGTCGCTCAGAATCTTGATCTGTACCTCCATTTGTTAGAGTGATTCTTCATGCACTGAACACATTTTGTCATGGAAATGGCTGGGGGCCCGTTTTTGAAGTGACTCAATCTGGACGCCACAGTAAACCGATAAAATGCACTAAAGTAGTACCTTCCGAACGGAAATTGAATGCTCTTCAAGGAACTGGGCTCAGATTTTGGATAGGGACTTTAGTTTTTTCTCTTTTTTGAAATGAAATCGAAAAAAATGTCAAATTTTTACAAAATTTCAACATTTTCTTACTTTAACATGGATTTATGACGTTATTTTTACACGCAAATATGCAAAGTCGGATATCATTCGAAAGCTTGTGGCATAGAAAAGGCGATGAAAGTTACCGCGAGTCGATTACTCAATTACACCGGACACGGTGGGCCAAAAACCGAATTTCGGGGCCAAAAATCGAAAATCGTCTCTGAAAACCGGAAAAGCATTTTCAGATCAAAACAAATGCCCATTTCGGTTATAATGAGACCCAATGAGTCCAAAAAATCGGTCGTTACTCAGGAACAAAATGACTGTTGCATAGTGTTATGTGTTCAATCTTCAGCAAACTTGTCATGATCAGTTCATCAAATGCATTATCGATCTCGAAATACCCGTAGTTCACATTCGACCACAGGCTTCCGAACGTTCCTTATCACTCCTAAGAAAGAAAAAAACGGCGAATATGGCAGAAAGACACCCGCAAAATGGCAGATGATGTTTACAGGTGCGTAACACCAGGCCGGTTCCAGTTAAGATCGCCACTTAATAATAAGATGTTTCAACCTATCTTTATTCTCTACCCATATGGCTAAGCAAATGATTCTGGGCAACGGATGTGCGGGATTTCATGCATACTTCATGGGCGCAATAAAACCGGCTAACGGCTGTGTCATGCATTTGACACTGCTTAAAACTGAAATGAATGAAATAAAAAAACATAAATGAAGTTTTGCATTTCAACGATTTGCTGTCAATGTCAATTCTGCCACACAAGGATCAAATGACAGCCGGCGATGTCGTTCCAGCAAGGGTATCAGACATCGATACCAATAAATCTACCAAATGCACGGTGTCCTTATCCACATAAACGTTCGGTTCGTATGGATTCGTCTTGACTCGATTTTCCTTTACAGTAGAGCTATTAAATTGGATAAAAGCATTGCTGACAGCATCAACATTACTGTGGTAGTACTAACACAGCGATTAGCGAGTTTATGACAGTAACAGAGCTGATTCCATCACCGCAGTGCTAAAATGCAACACGTGTCTGATGGAACATGCTGGTAAACAATATCACGTGACAGCATCGTGCTAATGGAGGGCTCAGTCCATGTAAAGACATGACATGATCATTTATAAACAGTTTAAGAATGATAAATTAAGCCCATTCCCTTGCCTATCCTGCCTGGCGCAGAGTAACCGTAACTGATTTATCCTCTAGAGACCCGAGAGCAAGTTTACAGATAAAACAAGACGAAATTTGGAATATAGTCTGCTTAAGTGGTGCGATTGATAAATTTCCAGTCGTTTTGGCCATATGCCCCAATGCGCATGCGCAGTGACCTGTATACTATAGTATGCATTCGGTTTCAGAACTTATTTTTTTGCACTTGGTTGTTAATATTAAAAGTGATAAAAATGCTTTTTAATGGTCGCATGGACAATGTCTAGCAATGTGATGAATGGGCTGATGTGTTCTAAACCTTTTGAGGTGATATCTGCATGGAAAAAACATACTTGTTGTTGTAAACATACCCAGGAGCATTGGGGGTGACATCTTGATCACCTAACTCGAGGTCACTCTCACTGTCGGACCCAGGAGCAGGATCGACTCGAGGGATGTACTCGCCCAGTAAACATGCCGACGTCGGCCCGACGTCGGCCGACGTCGGGGTGACGTCGGCATCTCGGCATCGGCATGCCGACGTCGGCACGACGTCGGCTGGATGTCGGATATGCCCGCATGTACCGACGTCCAGCCGAGGTCCAGCCGACGTCGGGCCGACGTCAGACCGAGATCAATTGCTGAGGTCCAGCCGACGTCGGGGCGACGTCGGACCGACATCGGCCGCTGTTTTGACCGTTAAAATAATATAAAATGCATGTTTCATTTTTCATAAAGAGCTTCTGTATTCAAAATATCCTCATGAAACTCAAATTTTCCTCCACGCCGCAACCCCCTGATCCGGACTGGACGGGAAACTTTAACCCATTTGGGATTGCCCGTAAGCCGAGCTCGCCCGTAGCCGGGAGCGGTGCCTTTGGCCAGGCTCAGCACCGGCAACTCACCAGGGCCGGGCCCAGTTTATATAGAAAGGCCAGTCGGTAAGTGTCACTTTGCCAAAGTGCCACTTATCAAAGGGACACTTTGGGAAACGTTGGTGCAGGTGTGTAAGAGTGGCTATATGAATCCATTGTGGGGTTGCCCTTTCCAATAAGTGTCACGTAACAGCAATGGGACCAGGGACTCTATATGAACTGGACCCAGGGTGCTCGCCAAGAAGACCAATGTCTCCATCCTATCATCCTTTCGGCTCTGAAATGGTCTTGTCAGACCGAAAGGGCATAACCCAACAAAACAAACTAAATTCGCTATCTGGATGCGTGGTTTAGTGGTTAGCGCACTAACCTCACGTTCAAATGACACGGGGTTCGAATCACATCGCCGGCTGATGCTTTTGGCGTGTTGTCCCAGTAAACATGCCGACGTCGGCGACTGGGGGCTCGAATCCCGCCGCCGGTTGATATTTTTGGCGCGTTGTCCCAATAAACATGCCGACGTCGGCCCCGTCGGTCCAACGACAAACGATCTCGTCAACCTCGGCAAACGACCTCGGCCCGACGTCGGCTCGACGTCGGCTGGACTTCGGCTGGACGTCGGAACATGCGGGCATATCCGACGTCCAGCCGATGTCGGGCCGAGGTTGAACCGACGTTGGGCCGACGTCGGCATGTTTACTGGGCGTCTCCTGAATCAGAGACATCTAGGTCGGATCCGGAATCAGGTGCTTCGAGCATGGCCTTGATACTGGCAGACGACAGGCCATCTATAAAACAGCACAGTTTATCAAACTTCGCTCTATAATCCGACCTAACTTTTCAGTGATGGCATGCAGACTGTGACGCCACGATCCCTTTTGGTAGTTTGACCATTTATTCTCCATTCAAGAACAGTAGTTTACCATCAAATACCAGTAAAACGCCGTTAGGGCGATGAACGAGAGAGCGCAAAGGTGAGTCGTTTACGTGCCTGAGTGTGAAATGGTACCCCGACTGACTTGTGTGCAACACCATACTAACCGGTCCCTAACGTTGTGCCATGTTTTAGCGCAATAATTATTGAGATGTGTCCGTGGGAACCACAAGTATGTTTACGCTTCACGTCCTGAATGTATACTTGAATGCACATGTCCTGTTGTAATGTAAGCCTAAGTGTATACTATAGTACACAAATCAAGAAACGAGTGAATCCTGATGGATACCATAGTATACACATTCAATAAGTAGGATTTAATTTTGTGGTTTAGGTATGACAATTATCTTAATATGTGTCTTACAGTCACGATACAATAAAGTTTTTTTTTCAAGAGAGTGGAATATAAGATATAGGGCACTTGCATCATCGGGTGGCATGAAATGAAGTCTGAAGTCCGGATGTATACTATAGTATACCATCAAGTACGATAACACATTTTGTCAAAATTACGAACGCTAAAGCAAAAATAACTATTCACATATTTGCACAGCACCTTTCTCATAACTAGCAACATGTCAAAAATGACGATAACATGGCATGATAATAAGAAAAAAAGAAAACATGTCGGAGCCTCACCTGAACGCGTCCGTCGCCCCGACATAGCGAAGTCAAAAAGGCCCCTGGCGGCAAATTTTGCAACCAAAGGTTTGTTTTTGGCACCAGATGGCAGGCATTGGATCAGTCTGAGGTATGACCATAGCTATTGCGATCTCGGAGTACATCGGAGCGATATAGACGGCGCTGAAGCCATGTATACTATAGTGCACCCGGGGTCTCTAGAGGTTATACGGAATGTCCACTGCGATTGCTATCGCTGGATAACAGCTCAAATTCAATAGGGCTGTGAAATGGAATTGCTAAGAACGATCGCCTATCGGTGAAAGATCACCACTAGCCGTCTATATCGCTTTACTTGCATGTTGGGACGAAACCTTTGCCCACAAAAAGATTCGTAGGTAATCGGAGATATGGACAGTTTGTTTGCGTTATGGTAACTTAGCCTGCATTATAGTGGGCGTAGTGATTTCATTGATACACATTATCTGCAGAAGGGCTGGCTTTCCTGCGCATTGGGCTATCATTCGTGTGGTGAGAGCATACTTTCAGAAACGAAGGATTACGTGGGATGCATTACCATAAGATCTTAACACCGCTTGAAACTTTCCACAGGTAGTGTTGCTCCAGTTGTGGTTTTGGGCACGCATGTGTAATGCTATAACGTTACACACTCGTGTGAATATAACTGACGAAATGCGCGAACACATAGGTAACTTTGACACAAAGCATGCTTAAGAATTCACTGGGCCTTACCGACGCACTCAGTCAAGACTCCGGTGTCGCAAACTTTGGCGAAAGTGTTGTTCATGGACACCGCCGACTTTATTCAAGAAATACTGCCTACAAATATTAAGTTTTAGACCCACAAACGACACGTTTTCCTCAAGAATTTCCTCAAATGTTAAGCTTCCATGCAACGAATAAACCTACAAACTTTATGTGCATTGTAAGCCCTACGGTCGGAAACGTCTGTATGACACACATGTGAGCACAAGTCATTCTCTGTGGTGCTTTAGGACGTCTCGTTAAAACTTGATTACCTGGCCGATGTAGCGTTTGCCCAGGTCTCGGCAAAGAGCTCACCTATCGTAGAGTCGACTGCACTGAGGATCAGGAGCACTGCCGTCAGGATACGGTCAGGAGCGACCATGGCAGCAGCTCCCAGCGATCACCTGTCACTTGCTGTGATGACAGATATCAGACACTAGCTGTCACTGATCACCGCCACCGCCACTGCCTAATAGCGATTACGGACAACGGTCGCTCATCACTAAGCCACTCGCAAATCATTCACCACTGTACACGGTCGCACGGTACAATGTCACTGATATATTTCAGCGGTTGCCGTTTCTGCTACTGTCGGCTACACGAACTCACTCCCGATTCACACCACTCGCGTCACCAGCGCAGTCCAGTCGTCGCACAGATAGCAGCTAAGCGCTCGTGACCACACCACCACCCTCCACTGAAGCCGAGTTCCATCTGACCGCCGGCAGCGTGGCTGGGCACCGCTGACTGCCCGGCCAACCGGCCGACGGCGGGGGGGGGGGGGGGGGGTGAGGGGGGGGGGGGGCGGGCGACAGGGGGGGCAGGCTCGGACGGAGTCCGCTCCAAATTCACACTCGCATCGGCGGTTCGCTAAAAGGAATACTTCGGCCCAATCGGAACGGAATGAATGCTGGAAGGGAGACGAAGGGCAAAACAGCTAAGAGAATCGAGAGGTGCTTACCAGGCAGCTTATGTTCTATAAATTGTACGCCTATTATACCGTATTTTCATAAAAAGGTGGGTACAGGATTTCCCTCTAGTATCAAGCAGCAACGGAAAGTTGATCATCAGGGTGCCATTTTTTTAATGCATTGCTTTTAAAATCTCACATTCGTATGAAATTCGTGGAAATATATTCCTTAATATAAAAGGAACATAAATTCGCTCTTAAATGGTAATGAAATATGCAAATTTTATTTCCAGAGATGTCACACCTTGGTCTCATAGTTTTCACGAATGTCACCTGGATGTAATTTGCCAAAGTATCGAATATTTTGCAATGAACCCAAAAATATTTTAGGGGGCTGCGTTGCATGCATTGACCTCATTATCCGTCCTAATAATGAGTGATTGCACTTTTTAATGGCTGCAGTGATTGGTTGCTTCCCATAAGTAATGTCAAATCCACAATTGAATAAGTTTCAGACGAAATGGGCATGAGTTTTTCTTAATTCGTTCACTTGCAGAGGACCAGATACGAGGGGGCGAGCCGTACTTTCCATCTTACTCGGGTCTCACTCCATCTTAACCGCACTCAAATCTGGGTAGCTATGGCAAAGAGCCACAACCGTTAGTAAAAACAGCCGAGGCTCATCTAGAGCTTCTCAGCTGGGCGCCAAAGCCAATCGTCGTGTTCTGGTGTTCGCCAACACCGATCTATCAGCAGCGACCGACGGACCACGGGCACCGCCGAGGTCAGCAGCCGACTGACAGACATCAGACCAGTGTGGGTCCTCAGCCGACCGACGGACATCGGAGTCACCGCTGTTATAGAGAGCCGACACGATCCGTGGAGTTATCCGATGGTCCGTCCCCGTGTCAGCTTTAACGAGCACGGAACTGGCAGCTTTGGCTGAATGTGCTGTCACACAGTTTGGTTGACAGGTGTTTGCACGATATCCATTCACAGTAAATGCCGAATTTTTAATGAATCCCTGAAACTTTTTGAATGGGTCAGACCTATCTAAGAAAAAGAATTAACATGTAATCTACCTATGCTTCTTGCAATGTGCAATGGAGCCTGGATGGTTGAATCTACAATCTGTACGTCAATTAGTACGAGACAGGTCAGTCTTTTTAGAACGCGCTTGAAGGTTCACCAAAATGTGCGACTGAACATTGTGAGCGCTTGGAGGCTCACCAAAATGTGCGATTAAACATGTGAGCCTCATATACATGACCCATTATGAAGAGGTGGGCATATACAATAGTGTGGATTTCAGCGACCTCAACATACGGTAATGCTGCCGACTGCCGTGATCGGTGCACCAGCAACATACGTCACAGTTCCGTCATGCCTGCTGTCATTTTTTTTAGGCGTATGTAGTTATGTACATTGCGTACCGCCGTCTTTCCAGAGCGTCAAAAAGTTATTTTTAATTTCAAGTGCTCATTCCTTAGGCATATACGCAGTGCATTCATGCATCCGACACGGAGCGGACCAATGCACCATGAAGCCAAGTCACTTCGGTCGAAGTTTCCAAAGAAATTCCTCGTGCCGCACTGCACGAGCACCACCATACGGAGTATGGTGGCCACCGAATGGTGGACAGCTGCAGGGGCCAGTGTGCCTCGCATTCACCAGGACTTTTATCAGACCAATACCTGCTGCACGGAGCTCAGATTTGGCAGCAACTACTATCGGTAACAACTTGCGGTGAAATCCAAATCAATTAGTCACGAAACGGCAATGTGTTTGGGAACAAAAGAACCAGCCACTGCCCGTCTAGATGACAGGCGGTGTGACTTTATTCGGTAATGTTATCGGTAAGAGCTGACACAATCGAGACCAAAACGTCATCCATTGATGTCATTTTCAAACAAAATGTTTGCTGACGTTAGCCAATTACAGGACAAGACTTTTTCTCAGAATGAGCACGCAATTTGGATAGGTATTTGATGACTTCCTTTCCGGGAACTGAAAGGGAATTCATAATTACTTCGTCTTCGTTACTCTCCGATAATTCCGACGCTTGACTGTCGGAACACATATATGAGATAATCTACATTCTACACGCATCTAGGCTGTAGGCATTCGGACGCATATACCTACGCAGTGAAAAAAAAACAAAGAAACAAAAAATCGTACCGTAAAAATCGTAAAAATCGTAACGCTGAGAGGCGCGAACAGTCATCGTGGCTCAAACTCCTTGGATACTTAACTCCAGTGGCGGATCTAGGATTTGAGTTTAGGGGGGGGGGGGGGGCAAACATTGCGCCGCCAGGCAAGTCGGCGAGAATTTCAAACGTCCAGTCTTAGGAACAAAAAAAAAAAAAAACGAGCTACCCCTATTTTTCTCCTCGGATTTCGGGATTTTTTTTTTTGATTTTTTACATTTTTGTCAGTCCGGCCAAGCCAGGGCAGCGCAAAAAAATTTGCAGCCACCCTGACCCCGGGAGATAGTTAGAGAATAGCTCACCGGCGCTATGGACGGTCCGTCCTCTACCTCCCGCATCACCTCGGCAAGACCTCGTCCGAAAGGTCCGCCCGCGCCGGTTCTCAAGGGCTTCTGTATCCGGAGACAGATAAGGGTCGCAGCAGCAGGTTCATGTGTAAATGCCCACGACCAAAGGCCACATCAGCGTACCTGCGATACTATACGCAGTCAGGGTTGCCACGTAGTTAAACGTGTTAACAGTTGTTTCCGGTAATAGAAAATGAGATCAGTCGATTAAGAACATAGGCGTAGGAACAGGGGGGGCCGGGGGGGCCATGGCCCCCCCACTTTCGGAGGTGGGGGGGCCAGCAATGTTAACTGGCCCCCCCACTTTTTGCTGACTAAGTGTCTGTCTGTACCTAACCTACCACCCGGTAACTTGACAACTATTCAGCTTGCCCTTTAATGAGGATTCTTTTTTGTTTCTACAGCGTTATTGACCGCAATTTCCTTCACTCAATGAAGGAAACCATATCAGAGACAAGACTGTGAGTCCTGGTGACAGCATTTTGTTGAATACGAGGCGCGGGACAGCGAGCACTAAAAAGGTATAGGCAATACTAAGACAATACTAGCACGGTGCAGGAGAATGCGTATACAAACGACCAACGCTTGACCTTATCTGCTTGGGGTCGGCATAGTTCGTCAAAGGCGTTCTAGCTGGGGGCCAGGGTGACCGTGCCTCAGCCTCGGTTCAAACAGGCTGGGGGCCAGCAATGTCTGTTTCTGCCCCTCCCCCTTCCACTTTCAGTGCAGTGGCGGTCGCAGAGGGGATCAGGGCCATGCCCTTCCCCCCTCCAAAGGCTAATCAGGGGGCCATCATATCATTTGCCCCCCCCCCAAACAACCAATGGGCCCAGTGGCGGATCCAGGGGGGGGGGGGCAAAATGGGCATTTGCCCCCCCCCCCCCCAAACGGCATGATTTTAACATTACGCCTATGGACGATGCATGGAAAGAATCGATAAATTTTTATGGTTTGCCCCCCCCCCCCCCAACCTCTGAGCTGGATCCGCCTCTGAATGGGCCCCCATGGGCGTATGGGGCTCTGGCCCTTATTGATTGTCACGAGACTCAAGAATCCCACGTTAGCTATTAACAGCTCCCAAACCAGTCTTTGAGGGTCCTACACTGATCTCGGAGGGCCCTTCAGTGGCGGTCAAGCGACCACATTGACCGCTGAGAGCCCACATTGACCTCATTTGAGGGCCCCTAAACCGGCCTCAAGGGCCCAGCCGGCGTCTGAGGGCCTCACACCGGCCTCTGGTGGCCTCATTTCTGTCTCTGGGGTCCCAAGACTAGCCCTTAGGTGCCTTTGAGGGCCCCGCACTGAATTCTGAAGACCCGATGCCGGCCTCTAAGGGTCCGCATCGGCCTCTGAGGGTCCACCTTGGCCTGAGGGGTCCAACGCCGGCCCATGCCGGTCTTTTAGGGCCCCACACTGACCTCTAAGGGCCCATGCTGACCTGTAAGGACCCACATTAGCCTATGAGGCCTTGTACGGGATTCTGAAGACCTGATGCCGGCCTCTGAGGCCCATCTTGGTTTTTGAGGGCCTTCTGCTGGTCTCTGGGTTCCAACACCGGCCCATGCCGGTATTCTAGGGTCCCACATTGACCTCTAAGGGCCCCGCACTGGATTCCGGAGTTCCGATGCCGGTCTCCAAGGGTCCGCATCGGCCTCTGAGGGCCCACCTTGGCCTATGAGGGCCCTCCGCTGGTCTCTAGGTTCCAAGTCCCGCCCATGCCGGTCTGTTACGGCCCCACACTGACCTCTAAGGGCCCATGCTGGCCTGTAAGGACACGCATTAGTCTCTGAGGGCCTTGCACTGGATTCTGAAGACCCGATGCTGGCCTCTGAGGCCCATCTTGGTTTTTGAGGGTCTTCTGCTGGCCTCTGGGGTCCAACACCGGCCCATGCCGGCATTTTAGGGTCCCACACTGACCTCTGAGGGCCCATACTGGCCTGTAAGGACCCACATTAGCCTCTGATGGTCCAAGTCGGCATCTTAAGGTCTCATCCTGCCCTTTGCAGGCCCTGTACTAGTCTCTGAGGGCCTTAACCCTCGCCGGCCGGGGGGGGGGCGGGTGCCGCCCCTCCGTAGTTTTTTTTCGCGATAGCTCCGAACACGCCGGCGATAGAGAGCTGAAGCTTGGCATACCTGACCTTTGAATCAAACGGGATCTTTTGACACCAACCGCATTTTCGGGTCAGATCAGGTCACTGACCCATGTGGTCATAAGTGAACCTCTGCACGGTCTTCAGATGTCGCAACTTCGCAACGCCCTCACTGCCAGGGGAGATTTCACAGGGAAATGAACCTTGGAGGACCTAGTATCCAATAGGAGTCTCTCAACATGTATAATGTATATCTCGGATTTTTCCTAAAGTTCATATGAGGTCAGGTCATTTTCGTGACCTCACCATTAGGTGATGTCAATGGGGATAAACTGGAAACTTTTTCTGGCGCCGGGAACGATTGATCTCCAACTATCTCAAGCACACCGAATCGTGATTTCATGCACTCCTTGCAAGGTTCGATGCGTCACTTTTGCAGTGTTGACCTTGCGCGACGTCATTTATGAAGTTATAAGGGTCTTATTAGTTTTTCGTCAATAACTAGGTACCGATCAAATTGAGCTAGCGAGTCGGGAAAGCCACCTATGGACTCAAGAAGACCTGCCGAATCGAATGATATGCGACATGACCTCCTTCGACCAATTTCGTGACCTGGGGACGCCGACCTGACCGTGACCCGAGGTCAACACCCTAAGTTTACCTCACCCAAACAAAAAGTATATCATTCGACGCGCCTGAGAGAGGCGAACACGATGCTAGCAAAATCGCGGCTTTGCGGCCATTTTTTGCGAAGTTATTCACCAAAAACGGAACCGTGCCTTGAGGCACTTGACCTGACCTCAGAGGTCACCGGTTTTTGTTTGTTTTGTTGGGTTAGGCCCTTTCGGTCCAATGAGACCATTTCAGAGCCGGAAGGATGATAGGATATAGGGGGAGACATTGGTCTGGGCAGGCACCCTAGTGAGTCGCCGGGGCTGAGCCCGTCCAGAGGACAGGCCACCCAGCCCCAAGGCACTCACTGCACCCGGCTACGGGGTGCGCTCCCTCGGGAGCAGCGGTGCCGCTCCAAGGGAGCAGCCCGCATGAGATAAAGTTGCCTGTCCAGCCCGGAGGGGGTTGCGGTGTGGAGGAGAAGGATTTCAGTATCCTGAGGATAGAAGCACGGAACGGTGTCAGAGGTCACCGGTTGACCCAGGACCATAAAATCGGGTATCGATCTCTGCGTCTCGTAACGGCGCACACGCTCGTTTTACCGCGACGCGCTAGCTCCACCTGGGGCGAAACGGCGAGGGGGGTCGTACCCGCCCCCCGCCCCCTCGGCCAGCGCGTATGTAGAAAACCTATAGGACCGGGCCGTGGAGGGTTAAACTGGCCTCTGAAGGCCCAGACCGTCTAAAAGTCCCACACCGGCCTCTGATAAGTGATAGTCAATCAGCCCAGTTGCAGTGGTCGCTGATATAAAACCTCTTAAAAACGTTATAGGCCTGGCTGAGCCTAGCTGGGCCGTTCATGCTGATTTTTATAGTTATATTGAAAAGACTCGCTTTGCACGTTTCACGCTTGCTCGTAATGAAAAAGTTGCTGGATGCCTCTGGAATTTGCATGGGTGCCAACGGCTGCGGAGGACAGGGGAACGCGTCCATCAGTTTGAGTTTATGGACGGGAGACTCCCTGAAATTTCAACCATTTTTTTTCTTTTTTTTTGTCTCGATTTTTTTTACCTCTGAGCATGTTTGCGAAAACAAAGTGGCCGAAATCCGAGGAGAAATCGGATTTTGGGGGTAGGTTAGGTTTTGGACCTCTGGGACCCTGGCCCCCCACTTTCAAAAACGTTCCTACGCCTATGATTAAGAATCCCAACAAGAAATAGACGAAGAACAGCGCATTTGTTTTCGGTCCTGCATTTATTGATGCAATTACAATGAACATTCCTTAACTTTGGGACTAAACTTCGCGGGCTAGCAAAATTATACAATAAGTGTTACTTTCGAGAGGAGATAAACGATGCTTCTACAGACTGCATAGGACCACAGCGCAACAGCCAACGGAATCACACTGAACAGCGTTAACATACTGAGCTTCTCCAACACCTCGCAAACCAAAAGCTCTGACTGAGCCTTTCTGTGTTTGTCCCCGTTAGATAACGGTATGGCTCATGAAAAAGCCGCGATTGGTAATCTTCTTTACGTTATTCCTCTCAGAAACCCATCTCGCACTTGTTCTCAAAGGCACGCAGTACACCGTTCTTTCTGGCCATCACTGAGTGACACAGCGGCAGTAGCTCAACCATATCGTTCAAACTGAGTTTGGCACCCCCTTTCGCTCCTCAGTCCTGCATACACATATGCAGCTCTTGTAGAGACTCACGGACTTTGGCACCCTTTTGGCACCCCCTTTGGAAATGGCTGTATCCGCCTCTGGACATAACTAATGTAGCCACAGTGGAAATGCTAGGTACTAATGATATTTAGACCCACCAATATTTTTTCAGCTCCTACACCCATGCTATCTAGCAATAAAATATTATGCAAACACTTCTTATATACCCATGCAAACCCACCACTGTCCAACCGCTCACCAGTGTGGTGACCCCTGACCCCACTGGCGTCTGGCGGGCATATTTACGTCTGGACAACGAGTTGCGTTGGAGAGGCCGGAAATAGTGGCGAGATCAGGACCGCAATAATGGACCGTCATTGGAATGATTCTTTTTTAAAACGTGCGTTGTTTTTAGCCGAAATTTAGTTCTTACTATAAAATATTTTGTAATTAGATTTTGGCCGAGAATGAATACCATCAAAGCTAAGTTTTTACTTCATTGTATTTTGTCCAGAAGCATATAGTGCTGTTTTATTGCAGTTTTTGCGCGTTTGTTACAAAATATGAAGCGAACCAGGTGAAAATATCACATTGACCTCAAGTTCATCCGTTCCTTCCATGATTGACTAGACAGATTTACACATTTCAATTTCATCTTGGATCAAAGGTGTCCGTGTGAATATCGGTGTGATCAGTGCCAACTCCCAGAGGTTAACTTGAAGGGAAGCTTGAGCTATGATATTTGCTCTTGTCCATGTCCCTCCACTAAGAAGAAGTTATTAAATATTTTGCTTTGAGTATATTCCAAGAGGAGAGAGAAGTGGGAACTATATTCTTCGTGCCTTCATGTCGAATTGAAGATGGATCATTAAATTTTCAAGGCATTGATCAACCAAGCATTTAGTCTTTCTCGTACATAAGCAGTGGCTAAGAAGAAAAAGTTAATCATACCTGAAGTTTAGTCATCTTACTTCAGCTCAAACTTTGCAGCAAGATCCCCAAGAACAGAGGATATATTGTATACCTATCCTGTAAATCAAAACATTTTTGTGCTTGCAAAGGCTTAAGTTATTTGTTGTGTGCTCAGAGTGAGGCTATGGGCGTTTTGTTGTATGTTTATGCGGAGATTGAATATAACTGTGACCCTGTGATTGTTTGTATATTTACTACAGTCAAACAGCATATTCAAATAACATACTCACCTAGCTCATAGCTGTACCCCCGCAGGATTTGCACTTGTTGATGTCTCAAGCATGAACAAAGCACTAAACTAGCTTAGTTATCATTTCCCACATTTTTCTGAGCATCTAACATGGCATACAGCAGTGCAGAGCAGCTTCAGAGAAGAAACACTTAAAATGCACAGACTCAAACCAGCCACCCAATGAGCCAGTTCCTCATTTGGCTGTTTCCCTGGATGTGGTTTGGCAAGGTGAGCTAACTGTTATCAAGTTGAAGGTTAGCAGGTAAGATTGAGTTAGAGTGAGTACCTAGTACCTATAACTGGGTGCTAATGCTATGCAGGTCTTGGGTAAGTTTCAAATAAGTGTGATGATTGAGGTTAGGTCAGGTTAGTCAGGTATGAATTGATCAGGTCACATTTTTATGGACACTTGGCAAATTAAAAAAAAAGACTTACATGACCTAATATTAGCTAACGCAACTAAACCTACATAACTACTAAACTATAGACTATAGGTACTGAGCACCTATACCTACTTGTGCCTACATCTCATAACCAAGTCAAAATAAAGTTTCTGGAAGATTACCCTGGCAGTACTTTTTATCCCAGCCCTGTGAAGAAAACAAATACTTCTCAAGTTCTGAGTCCCTTCTGGCCATCCACAGAAAGAAATGCTGACAGCTTTGCTTTTGTATATTAGACCAATAATCACCATCACGGAACACATGATATGATCACATCATTGCATGGATTGTCACATTGACAATTTTACTTAAATCCTTTTTTCAAGAAATGCAAAGTAATGATGAACATCAAATTAAACATTATAAAGCTGATTTAGTGATCCAAGCTTTCTCTTCCAGTAGCAAGCTGCAATAGAATGATCGCATGTTTCATTTGCCAGACACTGAGCAATCAGCAATGCACATTACCATCTGCATAGCAAAGTAAAGCTGCCCAGGTTTGTCCCTTCTAGATTTTTTCACTTGACTGTTAGCACTCATTGATCTTGCTGCTGTAAGTAATATTTCAATATTCATACCAATACATCAATGCGCGTTCATCAGCCAACGCCCAACATTTTCTGGCTTGATACTACGTGTGCTCTTCAGTATTGATTTCCTGCAATATTATAGCTTGTTTTCGGCCAATAAGCTCTTTTAATTTTACTTTTTCTGGCTGATAAGTGAGCCAGATCAACTTGCGTTTATCAACCAACATTTCCTAACTTCAACCTGATATTACTCAGGACTCACAACTCAGGACTCTTAGCCTCCTGTATACTTCAACTTGGGATTGTTTTCACTCAACATGCTTCTTTAATATGATATAATTCAGTCACAAGAGATTCAAAACTTACAACAAAACGACATACAAGAGTTCGAAAACCATCAGATAAGCTTAAAAAATGCCTTGGGAACGGAGCGCAGAACGGAGCCAAGTGGTGCTCCATTTGTTTGTTTACAATAATTGTAGTGCTGATGTATTGTTTTAGGATTCTAGCGGTCGGCTCATAAAAACTGAAACATTTTCACAAAATCTGTAAGGCAATTAATATTTCTCTGAAAGAACTTAAATATTCAAAAGCCAAACACCATGAAATACAGGAATCAGAACGAAAAAGTAACCCAAAAATCCAGCCTAATAACCGGCTCCTAAAACTGCGGCAAAATCAGCACTTTTCCCCGCAACTCGTTGTCCAGACGTAAATATGCGTCTGGCGGTCTGCTGTTGACGGTTTGTTTACTTGGTTCAAGGTTTCAATAAATCGCGTTATTTTTTTTTTGTAGCAGTAGCAGTGGTAGCACTGCTGATGGATGATGGACTGACATTCATGGGGCGGAGGACTTTTTATCAGCTCACAACTTAACCCTCGCCCGCACATGGGGGGGGGGGGTGGTTGCCACCCCCCCCCCAGGTAGTCTTTCTGCTCTGCACTCAACATTTTTAGAGCTAGAAGGCTGATTTTTCGTATAGCTGCTCCTCTATCCTTTCTTGATGTCCACTGAAAATTTCAAGTTTCTGTGATTTTTTGTTTCGGAGATATGACCTTGTTTTTCAGGTCATGTCATGACCCAAATGGCCAATTCTCAACATCTTGCGTTTGCCATGGGCCTTATGAGCTTTTGACACCCTGATTTCGGCCTTTTTTGCCAGTCTTACCTCCCACCTATCATGGAACATGTTGTTCGACGATGTACAGGGGTCAAGGTCAGGGTCAAGGTCAACCTAGGTCATCTAAGATAATTGCGTTTTAGGCTAGCTGAATTTACTTTTTTTGAATTTTTTTGACTGCATTTTTGGTAAAAGCTTCTCAGATCATGATTTCATGTAATATGGACCCAAAAACAATCGGTGCACACATCAGTATACACACAGACACACACAGACATACAAACACATATAATTGACCTTGACCTAACTTGACCTGAAATGACCTCAGCAGCAAAGTTCTGGTCGGGTAGTGTGACAAAGAGGTTCTAGCTGGCTTGGCACCAGAAAACAGCATCGTCATCGGTATTTGATAAGCAGCACACTTGATATCCAACGGTGACCCAAAACAGCAACATTTTTTAGTTTGACCTGACCTGGAAGGTCAATGACTGACCTGAGAAGGTAAAACTGGGTATCATTGGATTCGTCTCTTCCCAAAGAATCTTTTTGGTCTTTACTGCTAAGCTCTATCTCCAACAGGAACGAAATGGCGCGGGGGGGGGGGGGGTGGCAACCACCCCCCCCCCATGTGCGTTCTAGGATGGGAAAATGGCATGTGCGGGCGAGGGTTAATATCACGAAAATGACAACCTTCTAATCCTCCATTTATTTCACATTTTCTTTTCAAACACCATATTTTTAGTATTCAAGTTGTAGTTTTTTTAGGGGGGGCAAAAAGATATGTTTGCCCAGAGGTTTTCCGTTTAGGGGGGGCAATTGCCCATTTTGCCCCAACGTAGATCCGCCACTGCTTAACTCTCTAGTTCCTGTATCGAAAGGTCGTATTGTCTAATAGGTATGCATGACGCATGTACCTTCTGACCTAAAATCTTACATGCGGCACGCCGTTATACCAAACCTAAGCTGATGCATTCTCTGGACATGGACAGGCATCGGAAGTCAATACCATGGCTTACTATCGTTGTCGACAGTCTTTTACCCGTTGAGCGCAATGGATGGCTTGTCAGCACACGTTTTGGCGGCACATAACAGCAGATGTGGCCCATTGTCACCTCACGTTTTCTTTTGGCTCAGTCACCTTTAGGACAGCCGGCCCTCGTGCTGTGAAGTGATTAGCCTCCACACCAACGCCTTCGATCGGTGAAAAACCCGTTTGTTTATGCCGATATCGGCGACATATTGGGGCGAGACAATACCGCCAGGTATGAGTTTTATTTGATCGGAGGTTCAATATCATCCGATTTAGTCAATTGAAGCTTTCGTTGCAGGAAATTGGTCCAATTTTTCCGAGAAGGTTCAATATGATGTTACCGACAACATGTAAAAATAAATCAACAACGGGACAAATACACCCGAAACCGTAACTCTGGAAGCAAACATAACAAAAAGCGTTGTCAGTGGCGCCAGATCGCCCAAAGCATTTCGAAAATATTCCAATAAACACCTTTGACGTCTGGCCTTGTTGAAAGCATTGACATGTCCCCGCTGATTTCAGCCTTCTTCCAGCTCCAAATGTGGTGAGGACAGGCCCTTTGGCCGCATCACCAGCTTATCAGTGCATCTGCGAACAACACGGCTGGGTTCCATATGCGGCGCTACACCGGTGCACAGGCCAGGCCGGTGCCGAACAGAGACCGGGGCCGAGACGGGATCGACGAAGGACGGAGCTCAGGGGCGACCACAGTGAAACGTCAACTGCACCTGGATCATCATCAACTATCGGATCAAGACTAGAATCGCTCTTGTCAACGCATTTCGGCCATTGAAAGGCGACGCTCTACCACCGATGTATTCTGGCCACTCTCAATAAGTGATAAGTACGTGCTGCCGAGTCCAACGAATGTGAATGGATAACCCACAGGCTATAACGCGCCCGGCGGCCAGCCGGGTCCATCCTGCACGCGTGTGCACTGTGCAAGAAATTAACGGAAGTTGTGACCATACTATATGTCAGCTCTGGGGGCTCACTTCCGGTCACGTCTAATTAATGGTAATAGCCACAATGTCTTAAATACCGGGTGATCGTTTGGGAATGAGATAAAGTAAGTGGCACGTGCAGATGTGTATTCAATAGCACACCAGACAAAAGACACGTCATTAGACTCGTCATCGTGGGACATTTTGTACTGCACACTATTATACACCTGCAAGTCACTGTTCATCTACAGCAGGTGCTCAAAGTGGCCACCCCCTTCTGAGCGGCACAGCTCAGCCCGACGGCGTGTGTGACGCGCCATCTTTCGCAGCTGCGCTTCGTCCATGTTGCGGGCGAAGTCCTCAACCAGTTCCTTCAGCTGTTCCAGCGTTTGGGGCTCGCTGCGCACGATCTGAGCCGTCACCAATGACCAGAAACAAAAGTCCAGACAAGACAGGTCGGGACTGTACGGCGGCCATCGGTGTTCACTGTTCCGGGAGATGACGCGGCCGCCGAACTTCGAGTGAAGGAAGTCCATCACGGGAGCAGTGACGTGCGGCGGCGCGCCGTCCTGCTGGAACCACTACTGGTGGCGCGTCACCCGAGCCTTCACCGCAGGCCACACCACCGTCTGCAGCATCTCCAGGTAGGCGTCGCTGTTGACGGAGCCAGTGAACCAGTGAACTGGCAGGCACTTCCCATCCACCACGCCCACCCACGCTATCACCTTCTACCCCTGGGCCTTCTTGCATGGCACGAGCTTGTTCGGATTCTCTGGCGACCAGCACACGGTGTTCTTCTTGTTTGGAGACGGATGCAGAACGAACCACTTTTCGTCACTCCAGAGTACACGCTCAAACCACTCCTCATCATGGGTTAGCCAGAATTCACAGGAGTCCATCCTGGCCATCCGCGTCATCTCCCGGAACAGTGAACACCGATGGCCGCCGTACAGTCCCGACCTGTCTTGTCTGGACTTTTGTTTCTGGTCATTGGTGACGGCTCAGATCGTGCGCAGCGAGCCCCAAACGCTGGAACAGCTGAAGGAACTGGTTGAGGACTTCGCCCGCAACATGGACGAAGAGCAGCTGCGAAAGATGGCGCGTCACACACGCCGTCGGGCTGAGCTGTGCCGCTCAGAAGGGGGTGGCCACTTTGAGCACCTGCTGTAGATGAACAGTGGCTTGCAGGTGTATAATAGTGTGCAGTACAAAATGTCCCACGATGACGAGTCTAATGACGTGTCTTTTGTCTGGTGTTCTATTGAATACACATCTGCACGTGCCACTTACTTTATCTCATTCCCAAATGATCACCCGGTACATATGCATTTATTGTACACTGTATAATGGTATACGTATTTGAGAACATGGCATGCGTGTTTTGGGTCGCAATAGCAAACCACGAAAGTGAGCGTCATCATTCCGGGATCAAGCACCCACAATCTGCAACAATTTTCCCTGAGCATGACGTCATTCTGTCCGCAGAGTGCGCGGAGGCTTACTGCTGACGTAAGCAAATGCGATAAGTTCGATCTGCTTGGCGATTATCTCGTGACAGAGACTAGTCTTGTTAGTGCAGCAGCAGTCAATGTTCCGAATTTTACCAGTACTGTAGCGATTCCATCAATAAAAGTTCCCAGTGTGGTGCGATGTCTCCAGTTTTGCGATGCCGGATCCTGTCTGCCGCTGCTGCTGCTGCTGCTGCGGCTGCTGTTCAGAGCTGAGTGATGCCGCTAAGGTGATACTGAATCTGCACGACTACTCGACTCTCGTGCACCGAAATAGCTGTCACGCTCGACGGGTGGACGACCTGCTCGGTTTAACTTAATCACATGGACCGGTGTTCGCCGAAAAACCATTTCAATAAGAGCACTCGGTGACATTACGTTTCACTGGTCTCATGACATAAGCTGTCCGTCCCTTTCCGTCATTTGTTAGTTTTGTATTATACCTACCTGTTGCTAATTTGGATTCATCTAGTTTACGTTCAACCATAGTTAATATTGTAAACATAATATAAATATTACTGAAAACAATTAATGTATTTTAAGCTTGGAGGTATGTTGAGATAGCACCTTTTAGGCCAATTATAAACAAGACCAAGATTAAATCTCTCTTCAACTTCTCGAGTAAGAGTACATAAGCATCTACCGAATTGAAATAAGAAAGATGTCTGCAATGGTCCATCGAACGGGATAGATGAGTCATCTTCCGCCGTTGAAGACATACAACTCTATTCAGTCCAGTGAGTCCAACACCCTCAAAAACATCCGCCGACGCGGTGGCGCCTCATCACACCCCAAGTGGCGTGTTTGCCGAAAAGGACCTCGCGTGGGAGGTGAGTGATGTCGATAATAGCCGGATCGAATCGGCTCTTCTCCAATCGTCATTTGTATGTCTGTGTGAGTGGGTTAAAAGGGGAATTTAATAGGAAACCTGTTTAAAATTTGCATTTCTAAAGTCTTCGACCATTACCAAAAAAAAAAAAACGCTTGACTTGATGCCTAATGCACATTGTGTAACGGATATTGCATTACCAGATTTATATGCGATGACTATATATGAAACTTTGCATTGGTATTTATAAATGCTGACCATCATCGCCTAAATCTCTTATATCCTTAGTTCCAGTCCACTTCAGCTGTCACAGGCTCAGATGGCAGCACTGCGAACCGGCAGGTAGCAGCACGGTAGGCACCGTCCGTCAGCACTGCTCAGTGCATAGCGTGTAGTGTGTATCGGACGCCGAGCCCTACGCTGCGAACAAACTGGGCTTATGCAAGCTCAGATTATTACCACGGCAGGGGGAGCCTCGCCGTTGATCATGCTCTGCTCTCACGTCTAAAAAAGTCCAGGAAGTTGACCGAAATAGTTCCAAAAACAACATAGATCCTAAGGGCACCACTAAAAAGTCGAAGAAAACGCCTTTTTTTTAGAGCAATATTCAATCTCCTGAAACCCAAATTTATAACTTTTGCTTTTGGAAAAAATTGCCCGCGTTATCTCATCCACAGTTGAATGAGGCATCGATACCATCTCACACCATCAGTAAATTATTAAGCAAGCTTGCTCTAACAGTGTCTGACGTGCACTTTGGATCATATCTGACCCTATCTGTTCGGGATGCAGGCGTGTCCCTGTTAGAGCTCTGAGTAGGTATACATAATTAATCACCGCTGCCGGGAGTGAAAATAAGCGGACCATGCGCTGTGTTGACTGTCAGACGGACCATGTTGAAGACGAGCGTCAGGCGCTTTTTATTGCATTTTAAGTTAACCCGGCAGTTGCTGGGGTATTTCGCCACCCACCGTTTGCTGGGGGGGGGGGGGGGGGGCGGGAGGGGCGTTAAACGCCCCCAGCCGATAACTCGAGAACCAATAGGCGCAGCGAAACGCACGAGGCGGCAAACGAAAGAACGCGACGAGACGCTTCAGATGAGTACTTTAAAGTTGAAATTTGAGGTCACAGGTCGGGTCAAGGTCAGGTCAAACACCTGAAATCGGGCTTTCAGTAGCATGGACTTCAGGACTTCGCAATGGGCGCCTCTCGTCATAAACTCTGTCAAAACGGTGCACAATCCATCATATAAGGCCTACAAGAGTGTCAGCTCCATGTAGGGGTCAGTCAAGCATAGGCCAGGGTCAAGGTCAGGTCAACCGGGTAGGCACATATCCCCGAAAATCAAAACTGATATTCGCAGCCCGTGACACATGTTTTATGGGTAATTTGGGGCGTAGAACACGATGGTGACATTCATTTTATCATATGTGTACGTGTTTGGCTCAAAAAGTTCAATTTAAGAAATGCATGTATCATGGTCGTGAAGTAGTCACGAGAAATTGCCAAGATTCAGTTCAAGATTTTGGAAGATGCGGAACGATAATCAATAATCGAAGATAGCCATTTGATTGTTCATGGCATTGGCAGTCCCATGGCGTTTACTGCATGTCTGTATGTCTATTCTGTGATTTTATATGATTTTTTGAACATATGCCGTTTTTGGTCGAAAACTCAGAAATCATGACGTCACTAAAGCCTCGATATCTCAAAATTATTCGGACCGATTTTTTTGAAACTCTGTCACAATAACCTTCAATCAATTCCCTACAGGTACCCAAAATTTGGCGCGCCTGCGGCGCGCCGTTTTTATGCTATGGCCCGGCGAAAAAAGTGGGGGCGTTTAACGCCCCCCCCCCCCAGCAACTCGCGGGTTAATCATTCGTGGCGAATACGTACTGAACGATGAGACAAAGCGAGAAAACATCATAATACCCCTCACAATGTATTGGTCAACTGTCAAGTCAAACATCGTACATGGAAAAACTGAGAGCGGGCTCACCAAACATTCGCGTGAATATGTACAGCACAAAATTGATAGCATAACAACCTTTCCATTCCACTCCTCCCCAGTGCCGTCCATCCCCCTAGACGGCCACCACCTTGTTGGTGATGGTGCCGATGCCCTCCACGCCACATTCGACCACATCTCCGTGTTTGAGGAAGACGGGCGGCTTCCTGAACACGCCGACCCCGGGCGGCGTGCCGGTGAGGATGACGTCTCCGGGCAGCAGGGTGATGCCGCTGCGGGAGAGGTGTGAGACCACCTGGCGACAGTCGAACACTAGCTGCGCCGTGCTGCCCTGCTGCTGGGTCTCGCCGTTCACCCGGCACCAGAGCGAGAGATTAGCCGGGTCCAGGCTGTCCGCCGTGGTGATACACGGTCCTAGAGGACAGAACGTGTCCATCGCCTTGCCGACGAGCCACTGTCCGCCGTTTCTGCGCAGCTGCCAGTCGCGCGCGGACACATCGTGCGCCACCGTGTAGCCGAAGATGTAGTCGTCTGCCTGTTCGGGGCTCACGTCGCGGCACTTCTGTCCGATGACCACGACAAGTTCCACCTCCCAGTCGAGCTGAGAGGTCACGGCAGAGGGCAGCCCGATGGCGTCCGACGGGCCCACGATACAGCTCGGAAACTTGTTGAACACCACCGGCTCGGTAGGCACAGGCATGTTCTGCTCGGCGCAGTGGTCCACGTAGTTCATCCCGATACAGAGAACTTTGTCGGGAGAGGTGATCGGCGCTAGCAGCTTGACCTCCGACAGTGGCACAGCATTGGCGGTGGCTTCGGCAGCCTTGAGAATCTCCAGGACGTGCTGGCGTGGTCCGAGCTGCAGCAGCCTTACAGCCGAGTTGGGGAGATTCGGGTCGGTCAGAAGCTTCACGGTCGATTCGTCCGCTGACAGCAGACCGAGGTGGTCCTTACCACCGTGCGAACACTGCACTAGCTTCATGGCTATGTGTTCTTGCAGTGTCACTGACTGAACTCTCCTCTCTCAAAGACCACCTCGGACGGATCGGCCGCGGTCACTGAGCCCCCTCCGAGAGTGGTGTGCCAGACATCCCTCCCCTCTGACCACCAGCCGGCCGACCAGACCCACTTCAAGGCCGCGCCGCGTGGATACAGGGCGGGTCGATAAACAAACCAAGTGCCGGGCCTCTTGACGCCTCTTCACGACTGGTGAATGTCATCAAACTCAATTGTCATCGAGTCTGACTTTTTGCACATGTAACGGTATCGTAGCGCTACGTCTTTGTTTTAGAGCTTTCGTGGATATCAGGAGGAAGTAAGTGAATTTATTTATCTACAAAATCAATAACACCCCATTCAGGCGCACTGAGAAAGCTTGAAAAATTGAGGCCGATCAAACTTATGCACCCCATAGATGACCGGCTTGTTATGCATATTGCACATTGCATCCTGCATTGCACACAGCATCCTGATTTCACTTTTCACTTCTCTGCACATTGAAGACGTGCAAATGAGCTGCGCTGAACCTTCGGATATGTTGTTCGGAAGTCGGAACATTTGTATCGTGCACAGATTGTTTATACAGTCCCGTATCGAGTCCCGGGTATAAAATCGCTGCCAGTGCTAATGGTAGCTTGTTAACCCGCGACCTGGTGGGGGGGCTATTTTTTGCCCCCCCTCCAGACTTTTCGATATATCTCCAGAACCGCTGCGCCGATCGTCACCAAACTTTCAGTACCCTCCCGGACATCAATTTTACACATTGTGACCAAAATTTTTTCCAAAGGCTCTGATAAGTTGGCCGGCAATGACGTCAGAGTGACGTCATGTTCTGCCGTTTTCGACCCAAAAAAGGGTTTCGCGGGAAGAGCTGTCAGGCCTATAGCTTTGCAAATACAGGAAAATGAACATAAAAGCTGTAGATTGGACAGGGCTACAAAACTGCTATCTCGGATTTTTGAAATTTTTGGATTTTGACCCCCAAAAATCAAAAAAATAGATTTTTTGGATATCATAATCGAAAAATCCAAAAAGTTTTTTGAATTTCGCAAAAACCGGAATATATGTGATAGTCCTTACTGCCTTCCATCCACATACCAAATTTGAGATTGATACCTCTTTTTTTGGCGAAGTTATAGCGAAAAAACTGTTCAAAATTGATGACGTCAAATTTTCAAACTCAATTTTTAGCAATTCTAGACCCCGTAGCGCCAAACAAAGACCACCATTAGACTCCCCGTGACGAGCTGCATCGAATCAATACCCATTTTATTCAAAACTATCAACTTTAAAATTTGACCTTTTTTGGCCCGACCTTGACCTGACCTTGACCTGAACTTCACCAGAAAGTGACCTAAGCCGTACCTGATAGTCTTATAACCAACACCATTGAGTTGGAAATGAAAAATTGGCCATAAAACATGTATCACACAACCTTAGTAAAGTTGGGCTCATGTGACCTGACCTGTGACCCTTGGTGACCTGACCTGTGACCTGACCTGGTATTGCTAGTGACCTCTAATAGCAACATATCTACTAGGCAACTGACGCCCTACCGCTGATTCTCGACAAAATGCGTTTTCCTCGGTGTTATAGCGTATTCCCTAGAAGACCCGTGAACGGTGAAACATTTCATCTTTGACCTGACCTGTGACGTCATCGGTGACCCCGAGGTCAATGAAATTTGGTTTCCTTCAACAAATTTGACAGGCCTTTCGAACGCCGTTTGAATTTTGCGGATCCGTCCAGTAGTTTCGGAGATACGAGGGGGGGGGGGCAAAAAATAGCCCCCCCCCCCACCGGGGCGGGTTAAGCCTCCTCTCGCTAGCAAAACTGTATAGTAATTGAGTTCATGTTGACTTCGGTAAGGTTTGTACTTTGTTGTGTTGAATTTGCATTATCGTAATCTTAGGTATGAACCTACAGGTAGCGTTGATCTAGGTGTGTACCTATGGATTACGTTTTGCATGTGTATTTGTAGAAATCGAACGTTACAAAAAAAGCCTCGCAACACATCTTTGTATTTGTAGCTATATTTTGCTATTTACAAAACCTGATATCAGGACACCGCATTCATAGGACGTCATTCGATGTTAATATCCATCACACCAGCAAAAAACAAATATTTAGGGAAAATAAACAATTCGCTCTCATTGAGCGGATCAAACGTCGAAATTAATGATGAATTAGATCAAACGACATTCCCTATAAGCGCTACGCATTTCTAATCTTTCAATCGCAGTTTGATGAGCTTACCTCATTTCACCATATAATTATGCATGTCATAGATTGAACCATTTATTCAGACTTGTCAGCATGTATGTAGTCTGACATTATTTATACACAACCTCGTATGTCACTCATCGAGGCTCGGCACTGTCGACTTATTGCATGGCGAAGCGCTTCACCAATCAATTCCACTTGGTCCCTGTCTTATCACTGCAATGCTGTACAACATTACAAGAGAGCACATGAACGATGCATTTTACTTTGATCTACTATGCATGCAGAAAAGCTACTAAAGCACAACAAAGTGGCACGTAAACAGCAAGACACGAGGGCTCACGAAAAATATAATTTACAAAAGATTCAGCCATCTCAACATTTTGTTCACTTACTTTTTCAGGTCTTTGATCTGCTCGTGTAAACAAGTCTCAATAAAGCCTGCACCATTTTTGTCTGATCAACCTATACAACAAAGTGGCACGTAAACAGCAAGACACGAGGGCTCACGAAAAATATAATTTACAAAAGATTCAGCCATCACAACATTTTGTTCACTTACTTTTTCAGGTCTTTGATCTGCTCGTGTAAACAAGTCTCAATAAAGCCTGCACCATTTTTGTCTGATCAACCTATATTCTAAAGTGGTAGAATAAAGCAGATCACATTTCCAAACAAACAACAGAAACCATTTCTCTTTTAAGTCAGTTGGCGCACTGATGTGCTCAGTCACAACGAGAAACGGCACTGCTCGTACGATTAAATCAAACATTTGGCTCGTAACCTCTCTGAGCTAGTTGTTCGGTCAAATGAGCTGTCGGGTCGGTCAGATGAGTTGTCGGCTCGGTCAGATGAGTTGAGGTCGAGTCAGCTGAGTTGTAGCTCAGTCAGATGAGTTACCAGTTCGGTCAGATGATGTCCAACTAGCTAAACTCGATCGGCTGAACTGCAAGTTCAATCTACAGAACTGGTTGGAGCGGTAAGCTAAACCGTCGTTCCCAACAGATCAACGGTCGATCCTATCAGAAAACTGTCGATCTGGTCACCTATATGATCATCTGCGTAACCGACCTGTCAGTTGTCAGTCAGTCATACGAGCTATCGGTCGATAAGATGAGCTGTCGTTCAGTCAGCTGAGTTGCCGGTCGTCCAGATGAGCTGTCAGTCGGTCAGACGAATTGCCGGTCGTTCAGCCGAGTTGCCGGTCGTTCAGCCGAGTTGCCGGTAGTTCAGATGAGTTGCCGGACGTAGGTGGCCGGGAAGATGCCGATGGTGCCTCGCAGTTCCCCAAGCCACCAGCCGTCCGGCTGGCGGTCATGGACCTCGATGACGTCACCTGTCAGAAATAACAGACTGTAAGCGGGACAGTCAACTCATTGGGACAGACAGTTCCCACTTCCCTCAGTCACCAGCCGTCCGGCTGGTGGTCATGGACCTCAATGA
The DNA here is from genome assembly GCF_019059575.1 of Amphibalanus amphitrite. NCBI lineage: Eukaryota > Metazoa > Arthropoda > Thecostraca > Balanomorpha > Balanidae > Amphibalanus > Amphibalanus amphitrite. The sequence goes on from NW_024881623.1 coordinate 45,495, forward strand.
CGTCACCTGTGAGGGATGACAGTGAGAGCCAGTCAGGCACAGAACAACAGCGAAAAATGAGTGTCAGTGTCAGCAGGGTTGTGTTTGCATTGTATGAAACAATAAACGTAAAAAAGGAGTTGATTATGTTTGGTTGGAATGTAGTGACAATTGTTACGTAACTGACCTGCTCGGATAGTGAGTTCGTCATTCATGTTAGCCTTGTAGTCGTAAATGGCCTGGTACCGGTCTCGGCATGGCGCCCCCTCGGGCGGGTCTTTGACCGGGTCACAGGTCGGCTCAGCTGTTGGCGGTGACGTCACAGCCGATACAGGTGTGGATTCAGGCGGACTGTCTTCTGTGCTCAGCTCATCTGGAGAACAGAAACCACAATGCACTCATACAGGTGGGCAGGTGCGCTCTGCGCAGGACAAAGAACAATAACCGCTGCACCGTCTGTAAAAGCTTCAATTATAAATATTTGAATAATTCATCCGTGGGATATTAATTGAGAGACAAGGTAAAACACACAGAAATTATTCGTTACGGTGAAAAGATATTGCTTATGATGGATTTATTGACAAGCTACACAAACTCTGAACTCGGTTCAACAAGCTTCCGTTTCTGACTCTCGCTTATTGTGGTGAAGTGACCCTCGACTCACCCGAGTCTGATGGCGGCCTCTGGGAGGTCCCGTCGGCCGTGCCCCGGTCACGGTCAGCGCTCCACGCGGGAGACTGGTCCGGAGAGGTGTTGGAAGGCTCCAGGCTCACCCAGTTCGGCACCTGTGGCACAGACAATTGGCACAGTGAGTCTCAGGATTTAAGTTGTTCATCATCAGTCTTCACGGCCTAAGAACTTTTGAAGTTATGTTTTGATATATAATCATCTCTCGGGGACGCGTTTCACCACACCGTGCCGGCCACTGTGGTGTACGATTGCTTTAACAACCCGTTCCATTCCCTCACCCTGCGGTTTTTTGTCCTTGTCCAGTCAATTGTGATATTGTATCACTCAAACACAGCCTTATACACAATACACATACACAGTGCCTTATTGTCTCTTTCTTACCGTGCCTTCTCTTACCCGTAGCACGCATTGGACCATGCTCTGTCTGTCACTGAGGTGTGGTATCTGTCTCACCCGTAGGACGCTCTGGACCATGCCCTGCCGGTCCTTGAGCTGCTGAATGTGCCGGCTGAGCGGATGCTGAGGTCGGGGCTGTCCCTCCGTCTCTGCCAGCGCCGCCTGCACTTTGAACCGACTGGCCTCCAGGTACGCCAGCGTGGAGCGCAACTGTCGGCACATAGCGTATCCATATATTACAGTAAGACGATGTATAACGGTTAGAAGTGCACAGTACAGCACGACGTCGTCTGAACGCATTCTAACTAGCTGGCGAGAGACTCACAAAAAGTCACTGAACTGTAAAACAAATTTATTTTGTCAAGGCAGAGAACAGGTAACATAGCCCCACAGACTCACGTGCTGCAGCTTCTCCTTGACGTCCTTCTGGGAGCTCTCGGTGCTGAACTGGGGCGACTCCTTCATGGCCTTGGCCAGGTTCTCCACACCACTCTTCCCCCTCCGTTCCCGGCCGACATCCTGCTCCAGAAGGCGCGCAAACTGCTCCAGAGCCTGAGTTGGACAACAGAAACACAAAAAAGTCAGAAAAATGGCTCTATCCGGGATCAACAACAAAGTGAGGCTTCACAAAACGCCTGTGGGCTGTGACATCATACTGTGCCGCATGACTCCACAAACGCACGTGACATAGACTGCACGGCAGAATATCAAAAACGTCGTAGACTTAACTGCCGCGACGCTTGACAAAGCGCCTGTAAAATGGACTGTGCCGCAAAACTTCCCAAAGTGCCTGCGACATAGCCTGTTCCGCAACACTTATAAAACGCCTGCAAAATAGACTGCGCCGCAAGGCATCACTGAGCGCCTGCGATCTAGACTGTGCCGCATGGCTGAGCCGAACACGATATGCATAAATGGACAAAGCGTTCGCTCCTAAGCTATCCCGCTTGGGCGTTTGCTAAAAATGTAATGCATTCCTTACAGCCGACACACTATTTGATTTGCATTCTAACAGTTGACACACTAAGCCAAATCATATTGTGCGTACCTTTTTCCTCCTATCTCTATTCATGGCGTTGGTCATATCCTCGGCGTAGAAGTCGGGCAGCAGCTGCTCGGCCGGCTGGTCGGGCCGCTTCACCTGGAGCACCGTCTGCACGTCCTGGGAGACGTCCGCCCCCGACACGGGCTCCGAGAGACGGCTGGCGCTCTGCGGAGGACGGCAGGCTTGGTCAGACACGCGCTTTTGTGCAGAAAATATAAGGATTACAATAACAGAGCTGCTGATACTGGTGAGCTCAATGTGGGTGAGCTGGTGTTGGTGGCTTTGAATTCAATCGGGATTCGAACGGATAAGAAACGTTAATGACATACGGATATAAATAAAAATGTTATATGTATCTATCAAAATTACTTAAACGGGTTAAATGTTTGCATATTTCAGTTTCCATTTGTACCGTGCACACTGCACATTGCAAAATGCAGCCTAAGCAGCCTTGAATTCTAAAATAAGATATGCTGAGAGCGCGGCTGCAAGAATATAATAATGTACGCCGGTAATGCCATCACTCATCAGTTACTTATAATACTTTCGAGGATCTGCTGTGGCTTTGTGTTTAGGGAACACGTAGCCAGCAGGGGATTCGTTCGCACCTGCGCTATTTTCGGTGCCAGCTCCGCCAGGCTCTGGTGGTAAGCCTGTAGCGCCGCCCGGAGTCTGGTTAGTCGCTCCTCTTCCAGACGCTGGAAACACTGACTGCCCTTGTTCAGGGCTGTCTCCCACTCCAGCCTGGAATAAAAGACGGGAAAAGCATTACTCAATTATAGCATAATAATACTGTCCGTCATTTTTGAGGCATAAAAGCCAGTCTTCACCAGACTGATATTGCAGAACAAAAAGGACATGAAAAGACGGTCACACACAACCTTTAGGCATTATATATTGTAAAACACAAAGAAGCAGCTATCGCTTACCGCGCTCGTTCACTTCGTAAGCAGAAGTTGTAGTACTCGGTGTCCGCCTTGGCCAGGGCGTTCTCGGTTTTCTGCCTCCGACTCTCGACCTGTCGTGATAATTTTCAGTCACAATTCTCAGTTCATAGTTCGGACGGAATTTATAGATACGCGAAACTTTCCTCGAATAAACACGCGAATAGCTACTCTATGATTCACAAATAATCAGTCACTTCCGCAAAATCACTCCCTCAGTTGTAATTTTACCTCAGCTAATATCCCTCACCTTTCCGGCGTCCTTTCTGGCGCTGTCGTGCGCCAGTCTCGCCTCCAGCGCCTGCTCCTCGGCTCGCTCGTTCTCCCGCGCACATTGGTAGGAGAGCTTCTTGGCCTTGGCCTCCGCCGAGCGCCACTCAGCCAGGTTTTTTGCCGTCTTGTCGACATTCGTCTCCACGGTCCTGCGCGCCTTGTGCTGGGATTCCAGCAGCCCGCGCAGAGGCTTTACCAGCTCCTCGGTGTAGGTGACCGCCAGCGTTCTATGTCGAAGGAAACGAGCGCTGGGTCAGGAGACGGTTGAAGGAAACATCGGCTGTGCTCATGGGTCATCGATACAGGATCCTGACATGCTCATTGCTCATGAGCTCGTCTTCAATGATAGAAGTCCAGCCGGTAAGTCGATCGTCATAAAGTCGATCATCCACGATTGTTTCATCACTAAATGCTGCATTAATCCGACACTGCCAGCCTGTAACAATACCGTTAAAGGTAAAGATTTAAAAAATATATATCATCACGGAATGAGCATTGCGATTGCGCTAACTCACTTGTGGATGTCTGCCTGGTGTTCCATCTCCGTTCCGACTCGCTGCCAGGCCTGGTTCACGCTGCCCAAACCGTCTCTGGAGGCCTTGAGCAGCTTAGCAGCCAGCTTCTGCAGGCCGCGAGCGTAGGCGACCTCCAGGTCGGACCTGAGGTTACGGGGACAAAGAGGGGTCCAGGTGTCAGTACCTGCCCGTTCTCAGGTCTTGTGACGCGCCGGCCGAATAACTATAATTGTGAAGCTTAACCCCTAAGTTATACTTTGCATGCAGTTATATCGATGTAGACTGTGAGCAAGTAGACTATATAGCTGTAATTGCAAAGCAACTAAGTAAATGTTTCTTAGATCTCACCTTTCTTGCAAGATAGATGCAAGCTCCTTGCAAAAGTCGCCACCATGTTTGATGTATTTCCGGAGCTCTTCGAAACCGTTACTGCCCTGTAAAGCACAAAAGAAGCCCGTGAGACTGTGGGAACAGCCGGTCACACACAAAAATCACACTGCCCGACTGCCGCTATAAGCTAAAGACCTTGGCAACAAATATTGTTGAAGCGAACTGCGTATTACATGTCTACCTTCGTCATGAACTGGACATCTTCACCGGAATGTCAGCAGTCGCCCGGAATTTCAGATCGAAACCTCGAGGAACGATGCGTCAAACTATTTGACTTGCTGCCCTTATTACCCTAGACGGTATATCCCTGATGCATACCAAAATCCCTCATTCCATTCCGCCACCCTCTGTGCGCGTGGCTGTGCCCCGGGCATATCTAACTTTCCCTTCGGTGTTTGGGCGTGGATTCCTGCACCATCACCGGGCCGATCAGCCGCATGGCCCTCGAGAAAGTCTGCATCTGGCGCGTCCCGCGGCGCCGCTATGAATATGGGTGTTCCGCCGCCCAGGCTGGTACTGGACAGGCCAGTGAGTGCCCGGGGCGCTCTGCTCGATAAGAGGTTTGACGTCCACTGCCCCGCCTGACACACTTCTGACCCTCCGTCTGAGCTGAACACGTCACACCCCTGTCGTTGTCCGAGTATTTACGACCCATTCTAACCCGACTTTCAAGGATTAAAGTGTCCGACAGGATCGCGGTTTGGGGAGAATATCCGCCTGTCTTTCGTCACAATGGGCAAAAAAGTGAGCGGGATTGCGCATTAATGGGATCTTGGCAAGGCCAAAGCTATATGAAGCAGTCTCAAAAACTAACGCCGCCATTCCACATTTGTCCACGTCAAGGGTCGACGGCACAGCGTTTCCGGCATGTCAATCGTTGGGCGTAAACAGGGCTTTTCGCGGCACATCGCTTGTTTACAGTCCGTTATTTAGGTCCGCACAAGCTGCGCGTCAGTTTCCGACGAATGGAAATAGACATGTAACGAGAAACGAAAGCGTGGATACTGGATAGGTACTTGCGATATGTTTGTTTTTACTTCCCCGTTCTGTCGGGCCTTTAAATAGATGAACCCTACGCGCTTTGTAAGCATTCACCGTAAAGTGCCAAGATACAAGCCTCCGAAGATACCGTTGAACACTTCCCGAGCGTGTATTGTTATTGTATAGGATGTAAATGTATATATATATTTGAACAATGAGCTCGATGTGCCACAAACTAAAATGTCTTAGCAGATTTGATTCTTCCCAGAAAGACGGGGAGGGAGAACCCCGATGAATGTGCGAATCAACATTTTTAGTCGTCTTATCCAGAAAAAAATGAGTGAGGTAGAAATCCTCACACGTTATCAGAAACGCTTCTTTCCCCGGCTTTCAAATGTCACCTTACAATGTCCGCACCCATTCAGAGTCAGACATTCACACCAGATCAGAATCAGCCCTACTGGCGCAGCTTCTGAGCGCGTGGCGGCTGCAGTGATGAATGGCTGACACGGGGCGCAGACGGAGAAAGTCTCCCATCTGGGAGGGCATACGGGGCCGGCGCGGCCGCCCGGGCGGTGGTCGGACGTGTCTCGACTACACACAGCCTCTCTTGCGGCCTGACTGGGACGATGTGGGGTCTGCCGATGACATGAAGCCCGTATAAGGTCAGACCCCCAGCGTCGGAATCTAGACACTTATGGTCTTGTTTTGAGGAGAAATATTGAGAGAAATGTTGGTTTAGGAGAAGACGTTTCGTCTGTTTGTATGGGCATATTACCTTTTATTGAAAGCGAAAATGCCTCCGGTTCTTCATGCCGTGAAAAGTTTTTGTAGAGCTGAGATATATCTTCAATATTTTAAATAATGTAGGCTCGAGACTTTTCTTCATGCAAGTATCATGTTGTCAAAGTCTTTCAAAGTCTCCCATTACCACCGTCCACCCGCTCTGCATTTCTTCATTGCCACAACTTCGCCATAACATCACTTATCTAGCCAGTATGACACAATAGAACAGAAGGTTTTGTAGATGTTGCGTGCGGCAGCTGGTTACTACATCCAGTGAATGTGTTGGTTTTCTAGCATTTTGCTAACCATTTCATGTCTGTCTGGATTGAACCAGTTTTTGTTTCACCAAAGGTGATCCAAACTCGGAGGACCGGTGCGGCGTTTCCCTCTCAACACCAACGAGGTGGCACAACAGGTGTCGAAAGTGAAAACAGCAGCAGCCGAGATGGCACTCGGGGGTTTTACAGATTTGGTTCACTCCGACTAAACCGCTTCGACGCCCTTCCTGGGCGATACGGGTGTCGTATGGTGAAATAAGTGGCGAGTTCCGTGCCTGGCGTGCCTGGCACAGCTTCTGCATCGTATTTGGAAATTTTTCGTTACTTCATTTCGAAAGTGCTCCTATAAGGTGGTTTGTTGATACACTCGAACTCGAAGGTTATGCATGTGGCTATTCATCAAACGGCATATTTTAATCAGTATATGAACGGCATTTATTTTGTGTTCGGTAAATATTCAGGAAATAATATAATGTCAATAAACAACAATGGAGCACAATTTAAAGTAAAATGGTTACAATGCAATGCCTATATATGGTGCCTTCGGAATGCCATTTGATCGCGTTCCGATCGTTATAGTAGCACATCGGTTTGCATTGGCTTCTATTGCTCTGCAAAGCTGCATTCAATCAAAAAACAAAATCTGTTATCCATAACACTCCTGCCGATAACCTTCCGTTTAATGGGAGTGATTACAAAAATGTCACAAATATGCATCTAGAATTTCAGTTTAAGTGTCTTCGGCGAGCAGGAAAAGCGAATGGCTGGAAAACCGAAAAATTGTATCCAGTTGTGCAGCATCATCGAAAGCCGTCATCAAAAGCCTACTTATATCAACAAATCCAAAGACACTAGCAATCAATTTAATCCGAAACAACCCCTCGCAGTCCAACCATAGGCCCCACCCAATGTCGCCGTTTTAATTTCGAGTTACCTTTCCTCCACAGGACAGGAGACAGGCCCGGCTGCTGGAACGTCTGTCGCGTAGCAGCGGCATGGCTGACAGCGGGTGACAGCTACCGTCACTGAGCTGTCACAGAGCTGTCACAGAGCTGTTAGAGAGCTGTCACGGAGCTGTCACAGCTTCCCAACCACACCGACCGTCGAGTGTCGTACCGAGCTTTAGTCATGTAACCAGTTAGGTGTCTCACTCCACCGTCACGACACCCGTCACGCTAAAATACCACACCGCCCGTCAGGAGAACGCACCACTCGATCCGTCACAGTCCGACTAGAGCCGAACTCCGCAGCGTTCACTACACTGTCTGGAGAAAACGCCCACATCAGCGCCCTGCGCCAGCCACACTGGGGAGAGGCAGGCAGATCGGGCGGCTCCCGGGCGGCTGCTGTGGGCGGCCGTGGGCGGCGGCGGCGGCGGCGGCGGCGGCGGCTGGCGAAAGTGCGTGCCTTTAGTCCGCGGCACCAAATTCCTCGACACAGTCGACGTCAGAAATCAGCAGGTCATCTCTGCAATACTAGAGATTCGTCACTGTGATAGGGACGGTTTGACACCAAGCAGGTGTTAAAATATTTAACTGTTCTAACATTTTCACTGATAATCTAAATGCTTTCAGGGAATGTCAAGGGTTGACCGTCAAAATGGAAGAAATTATTGAGGCTTCCCCTGTAAACGATTCATTTTCCATGAAAATAGACGTCGAACAAACAAGTGTGAATGACGAATAAGCACAATTGTCGGGCAGCCCTTTACAAGGATATTTTCAACTGATCATCTGGAGCTTCTGTTTCACCGAGCCATGGTAATCAGATGTCTTACACAGACATCCATTTCAGTCACTCTGCAATTAGCTACAAAACGGAGCCATACGACCGAATGAGACTGGTGCGAGGTGCCGAACGCCAATGTTTACGGATCCTCATCGCAAGGCCAGAGGGATTGGATCTGGGACAACGCCAGCGCTGCGGAGAGGGGATTAAACAGGCGGCGATGAGAGCGATAGAAACCGTCGGCACTGTCTGCCTCAGAGCTGCTGACACAGCGTCGAGTCACGGCTGGTGGCAGAGGTCGAGGTCGAGGTCACGTGAAGTCGGCGAGAGGAGCGTATCATGCGGCGTGTCCCAGGGATGTGAACTTGCCTCGCTATGTTAGCTCATGCATTCATCAATTTCCTAGTAAAAGGGTTCAGGACCATTCAAAAGGACATATTGCTATTGCATGATATGAACGAGGCTGAGGGATTGATAGGTAAACGAGAGACATTATAGGAGCCATAGTTCACATCGGCTAAATATTAGCTCGTCAAGTTCTGATTTAGGTCCAAGTAACGCCTGTCGTGACGCGAATGATGCTCCAGTGCCAGGTGCCAATAATCATACACCGGCTCCCTAACGGCGAGGGATCTGAGACCTCTTGCACCAAACAACCTAGCTAACTAGGTAAAATCGAAAAACCGGTTTCAGAATAAGCTTATCTAACGGTGGTAACTTTGTTTGCAATAGCCCAATACATAATCCCACATGTGCTTGCTAAATTTTGCACGCAAATTGTTACGTTTGAGACTTGGACTGGGTATACGATGCAAAATAATCCAAGCATTGGTGCAAGAGGCCTCTGGACTGCACCACCCAATATAGCGCCAGCCCCGCCACCTACCGGCGAAGGTGCTGTGCTATTCGGGAGGAGGTCGGAGCGTTTCCATCCCAGGTGGCGCCACTCTGGACCAGCTAGGAACAGGCGGAGCTGCCATCTAGTGGAGCGGCCGGGGCCAAACGACGCCTCCATCGAACGATCATGCACGATGACTAGCCATTTGACTTTCTATTGACCGCTCGACATTTGATATAATGTGCAGCTGCCTAAACGAAGGCATAACCATACATTTCCGCATGTTATCTGGTAGACTCGAATGTGACATCAGAAAAATTATCATCGATATCAATCATATCGGTAAGTTTTCGTGAGCCAGCTTCATTCTAAAGTCACTGACTTAAGCATGCCGAGGTCCTGGTCGACTAATCATAGACATCGGTACCTAAGCATAGGTCTGGATAAGCGGCAAGCTGACCTACAATTCCTCTGGTATTTCATCCCGACGTATTAATATTTCAACAAACAAACCCCAGTTTCAGAGTAGGCGGTGACCATCATCCGACGTGAGTACGGAGCACATGCGGTGGGTTGACCTTAACAGGCTGGCCTGTTCAATGTTCACCGTGATAGGCTGAAATCAAATTTAGGCATGCCACGGCCGAAAAATGCAAAGCCGCAGGAACGGAAAAGCAAATCCTATAAAACGTCTCCGCATATTTATTTACGCATCATTGCACAGGACAAGGAGTAAAAAAGTGGCTGCTTTTAGCGGTGCCACAGCATTATGCATGCAGCCGCCGCCCGAAGTGGACCAGCCATGAGCCATATATCTTCATGGGACGTTGGTGATGGGATGGAAATATGAGAAGTACCTACATACCTAAGTGGGAATCTGATACCCAGCCGCTACAGGTAGAAAAAGCCCTGCAAAGTGCAGAATCCAATTTATATCACCAGAAAACAAGGTCAAATATCATGAGCGATTTTCATAGGCTTAGTGTAAACTTATGGCATCAATTGTATTGTTCGTGACTGAGCCCGACTTAAACCCAACCGATTATACATGACATTCATTTTTACACTATATAGCTCTGTTTCTTTCCAGATCATTTACAATCGTCCCTTGCGACTTTTACTAATGATACCCATTTCTCACCGGTCCCAGCCGATCCCTCACGCTCCACTGAGCTCCAGCAGTGGATGGCCCGTGTATAACCAGCACGGAAACTGGCTGACCCCGCTCGACCGCGGTCGTCCGGCCGCTCCGGACGGGGTAACTGGGCCGTAAACATGCCGCGCTGGCCGCGACCCGGTATGGAGATTATACAGACAGGTGCGTGTCAGCCGGGCCGGGCGGCTGGTCAGCGCGGGATGCCGCTACACGAGTCAATGGAGGTGGTGGGCGGGAACGGACAGGAGAGTTATCGAGACGGGATAGGAGCCGTCCACTGCATGTTGATTTTGTTTGTAAATTATTTAAGCATTTTATAACTATTGTCAATTTTTTCAGAGCTATATAGGTATGTCAAATAACGTTTACACGTTTGTAGATACAGTTTATTAGTTTAGATAACGTTTATGGAGCCATGGTATACCCCAGTTTTGTTTTCAACCAAAAACAACATGAAGATTGAAGAAGAGGGACGTTCAAATTACGAATAATATTAGTTCCCACCTTTAAGCGCCAAGCTGGTTGAACACTGAAACAGGTGGGTCCATGCTAACTCAAGCACATCAGTTAGCTCTCTCTTTTTGCAATCAGCAAAACACACACAGGTAACTCCGTGGGAGCTTTGTCTGAAAATTTGCCACGATTTCTCTCGAGGGAACTGTACGCCCGGGCTCACTGTGATTCGTGAGTCGTGATTCGTGAGTCGTGATTCGTGATTCGTGAGTCGTGAGTTGGTCGCTGTGTCACCGACAGCCGGACGGTCGTGAACGGACGACAGTGGCTGTGACAGTTTAGTCTGAGTGGGGTGGGAGCAGGGATGACATCTGAGAATGGGAACGGACGGTGCTGACAGTCCAATGTGAGTGGGAAGGGGAGAAATACCAGTTCATGAACGGCACAGTGCGAAGGCTGAGGTCGGTCCTACTACAAACAGCCTGTGGTGACAGGCGAAGGCTCAGGCCAACTTGAAACTACCGACTGTGATTCCTCTGGCTCCACTATATGGGAACAATTGGCTGTCACGGTCTGGCTAGACTGAGGCGTCTGCCGTCTTGCAGTTCAGTCACCCAGTGTGATCGAACGACTATGACAGTTGATTCAGACCAGAAACATACAGAGACAACACAGCGCGTTCTGCTGGGAACTGCCGACAGGCGACAGTGACAATTCAGTTCGGCTGGGAGCTGGAGGCACGCCGTCCGGCAGTCATTGGCGGTCAGTGGGCCACTGTGGCCGGCCGATTGTCCACCTCCACAGGCGTGACGATGCTCCAGAACTGTGCGGCGTGGTCAGAGAGCGGCGCAAAACCCGGCCCGTCAGTGGACACGTACTACCGCTCTAGGTTTGGCCGGAATTGGTAATACACCCCCAAATCCAACTGTCCAGCCAATTCGTGGCCATTATCTCATCAACTCAATCCGTCTCCAGGCTATCACGAATCCATTTCTGTCGGCTGTGGTCAGCCAAAATGGCTGAATGACTCGGCAGGAATGCAATGTAATGGTGTCACCAGCAATGTTTGGGTATGCACGAGCAGTTCGGTGTCGCTGTTATCACGCAGCTTACATAGACTGTGGCCGCGTTGAGAACCAATACACCGAACATTCCCATAAAGTGGTGAGTACTGCCAGAAGATGCAGCCAGTGATAACCTGGTTACCGGCGCATTGTGCAACTGACCGGTATGTGTGTTGTGTATCGGCAGTATCGAAGTGGCTCAACGGATCCGTGTAGCTACGTCACATGAATGTGAAATCTAGACCTACTGAGCGCAGGTGCGAGATGACCGACCTCAGGTCAGCGATCTCGTCTCTGAGAGGTGTTTTATTGGCACGTTCCTGAGCCACAGGCTGGGCTACTCTCGGTAAGGTGCTCCGGTCCTCAAACCGCTGACCGGTGTACGGGTCAGATCTCACGTATCCCGGCGGCTTTCCGACCAAGCGGCGAGCACGCACACCAACCGCATCACGACTCACTCAAGGCCCTATATACCAGGTAGGGTCGTCCGGCGATTCTACCTGATCGTGACGTCAGCTCGTGACGTCATCTGGGGGCAAGTCTTGAAGTCCCGTTTAAGTCCTATGCAAATGGGCGATTTTTGAAGCGCTCTAGAACAAACTCTGCTAAAGCTAGCACAAAACTAAGGGCATCATCGGAAAGCCGAGACATTTTTCTTCGAATTATCTAAGAAGTGTTTTTCACTAAACCCATTAGTTTTTCCAAAAATGCGTAAAAAAGCCCCCATGCCTCCGCAGCCTCCCTTCCGCCGGCCGCCACGCCGCCGCGGTAGTGTAGTGGTTAGGATGCTTGCGCCGTAATCCAAAGGTCGTGCGTTCGAATCTAGGCGCGGGTCGTACTTTAATTGAAATTGCAAGCAGAATATATGTTTTTTCTTGATAAATCACTTTTATTACAGCTAACCGTTCATAAGACTATCGATAACAATTGACTGAAATCCAAAATATAGAATACATTTTAATGAAACAAATTCAAATATGGCGGCCGTTGCGCCAGGCTCCGCCCCCGACTCCGCCCCTTCGTGTGACGTCATCTGTGCACTTGGACACACAGGGAGATAGGGGACGATATGGGCCTGGACTCACTTCGACCGGCGCACTAATTGGGACGCCATCTGGCGTACGAGGCGGTTACGGCGCGATCAGTGCGGCGTATACGCCTCCTCACACCGGCGGCGGCGAGATCGGCGACGGTGGCGGCGCGGTGGCGGCGTCAGCGACGCGGCGTCAGCTGGTGGAGGGATCTATCGAGAACGCTCCGTGAGCTATCGTCTGCCGCGACGGCCGAATACGGGTCAGCCGGGCGCCGAGAAATAGAGCCGAGCGCTGAGAAACAGAGCCGAGCTAGGCTTAGCTGTGACGTCGGGGATACCTCGCGGATATTTTCACTTCCACGGCGCAGTTTGTTCAGGATTGAAGATGGCACGACAAAGGACTATCCGTCAGAGAAAGTCGAGGGGAACAGATGAGCTGACGGGGATTAAATTGGCTCTGCGGTGGGATTTCACGGTTCCCTGACTTCCAGGCGCCGGACTCGTTAGGACGGTGATACAGGGACATATTTCACATGGTTTGTTTGAAAGGGTTCATCACCATTCATGAAGATAAGTTCTTTCATGTTTGTCATCGGCAATTGTGCTTATTGTGCACCGGCGCTTTTCTGTTTTCTCACAGTCTTCGGAAACCGTGACTACTGGAGAATGATTTCCCCATTCCAGTCTCCTGATGATTCTCCGGTAGCACCATGCACCCGTGTCAGTCATATAATAAGAGTTTTTAACAGCAGCTTATAGCCACTACGGTGATATTATTGAATTGCAAGGGCCTGCAATTACCCTCTAAACGACTGCGTAAGTAGGTTTTAAATGATATGCACATGTTTGTACGTAAAAGCATAATAATATGCATCTTCGGCGACAGTTTTCGGCGGAAACACGGTTCCGGCTGCTCATCTGTTTGGCGCGATGTATCCAGTAGTCGCTGTATCCAGTAGTCGGGTTCCGGCTGCTCACCTGTTTGGTGCGCTGTATCCAGTAGTCGCTGTATCCAGTAGTCGGAGTCCGGCTGCTCACCTGTGGTGCGCTGTATCCAGCTATGGTCCGGCTGCTCACCTGTGGTGCGCTGTATCCAGTAGTGGTCGGGCTGCTCACCTGTTTGGTGCGCTGTATCCAGTAGTCGGGGTCCGGAGCTCACCTGTTTGGTGCGCTGTATCCAGTAGTGGTTCGGCTGCTCACCTGTTTGGTGCGCTGTATCCAATAGTCCAGGTCCGGCTGGTCCACCAGGTCTGGCAGCCACGGATGGTTCCGGTGCAGGCTCATGTACTTGACGCCCAACCAGCCGGAGAGGGGCGCCGCCGCCCTGCCCAGCGCCCGTCCGGCGGCGCCCGCCCAGCCGCAGACGGTCACCCAGAGGGCGCCCAGGGTCAGCCACAGGGGCGCCGCTGACACAGGGGAGGCCGGAGCAGCGGGCGTCTCCTCCGGCGGCTGCTGGTCGCTGCTCTCAGCTGCTGACGGCAGACGGGTGTGGACTGAAGGGAGAACCGGTGCCGATGGTGGCGGAGTAAACAGCACCGGGCCGATGTCGTTCATGGAACTCGACTTACGCATCGTGCCCCGACCTCTGGTGGCCGGCTTGATGCGAACACACGCGAACTTGGAGTCCTTGGTTCTGAGCGCCAGCAGAGCCTCGGCAGGTGACGACGGCGTCTCGGTGTGCTCGGGGTGCGTTTCCAGAGCCTGACCGGCATCCACAGGCGCTGTGATCCGCCCCCGTCGCCGTCTCTTTCCCCGCGGCGCTATGTGCGCCATCCCCGGGGCGGGCCCGTCCGGCTGGTCGGGCGGCTCGGAGGGGTTCGTCTGCTCACGGAGCTGCTGCTCACGCAGCTGCTGGACCAGCAGCTTCTGCAGCTCTCCGCTGTTGGCGTACAGCGGCTCTGACGGCTGCAGCTCGGCGCTGTGCCGGCGCAGCGGCAGCCGCTCGTACCCCCGCTCCAGGGTACTGCCGCGTGAGCTGGGCAGGGGCTCGTCCTCAGTACGGTCCTCCAGCGCCGGCGGCGGGCACGTCAGCTCGCTATAGCCGTCCCAGGGCTGTCTGTCGGCGTCCCACGCAGCCGCAGTGCTATATAACGACGAACGGAACGACAGTGAAGAGCGCATGCCATGGCCATATGTCTCGAACTGCTTCGACGGCCTTAGTACGAAATTGTCGTTGATTGATTGGTTTATTGCTGCGACAGGGCTCTTCGAAGAGCGGTCTAGTTTCTTATTCGGTTTCGATCTTGTGTGCGTTTTGCGGTCTGTGCTGGGGACTGCTAATGCTTCGGTGTTATGGACCTGGATGAAGCATTGTTGGAGGTTTTGAAGACTGCGTGCCTTGTGCGGCAATGCGCTGAGTCTACCAGAATAGGTCTCCCCTCCAGACGTCTCGGGCTGATGCAGAAAGAATGGCTGTCCTACACCCCCTGGATAGGCTGGGCTGCCCTCAGCCACCTGTGATGTCCCTCCATTCAGCAGATTTTGCCTGTCCCGCTCAATCTCCTCCACTGTCTTGGGCTCCAGGTAGACGTTTTCATCGGGCGGGTCCCGGAGACACTCCACATAACACCCGTCCAGCTCCGCTCCACCGTTCGCGCCGTCACTGTCTGAGGAAGGCTCACCGACACTGTCGCAGGACCAGTTTTCGGTCTCTGCTCCGTTCGGTCGGTCCTCGGAGCCACTACCAGGGTCCTCGGCTCCAGCCTCCTGGGTCACGGCGGCACGCGGAACCTCGTACGTCTCACTCTTGGGGACGGCGTACGTGTCGCCAGCGTCACTGCCCTTTCCGGAGGACAGGCCGCTGTCGCTGGTCGACTCTCCGGTGTGATCGCGGCCCTCATCACCGCCCACTCCTGCTGTGTCTGCTCCTCCACCGAGTTCTATAGACTCAGCGTCAGCGTGTCTTGCGTCTAGGCTGCCTTCTTCAAACACATCCTGCACAGAGAGACGCCGAAGACCGTGCCGGAGATGCGGCCGGACTATGGTGCCCGTGTTGTAGCGCCTCTCCACAACCTCCTCAATGATCTCTGGGCACTCCCGCATCAGCTCGTACGTCATGTCCGGCTGCTTGCCGGCCCTGCCGTAGGTCGGCTCGATTCCTTCAGTGGTTGGAGAGTGTGTTGTCACAGAATGCAGCTCGGCAGCATCACCAGGGTCGTCGTCCTCTTCAGCACCGCCAGGCCCACCGCTAGCCGACCACAGAGTCGCTAGGGCCGGCAGACGGGTCTTGAACATCTTTCTCAGAGAGCCCATGGTGCGGATCGCTCCGTTTTTAACACGTCTCTACAGAGCTCACATATAGCCACGGTTATGAAGCGGGGTCGAATTACGTCTGAATAAATTAATCACCGCCCCCATAGCTAAAGTCAGTTACTGATAAAAGTTACCGATTCGGCTCATCACACACTCGCTCAGACCGAGTCCCTCACACTCCTGACTGAATCTCTCCTCAGTCCTCACCACTGACCTCTCTGTCCTCTGTCCACACTGTTTGTCCACACTATCCACATTCCACCGTCACCGTCCGACCGCGGTCCCCATCCGTTCACCGTCCGTCCCACACTGAGCGGCCGGTCCGAATCCGCCGCTACCGCCCCACACGCCGCCACCGAAATACAGTCGTCACCCGCGAGCGGCGGCGGCGGGCGGCTGCCAGCGGCCGGGGGGTGGCACCTCTCTCCCGGCTAAGAACAGAGTGTCTCCGCGTGGGGTCCCAGTCCTCCGGTGTGGTAGTTCCGCGCCGCTGCCTCCCACCGCGACTCACCAGCCGGGGAAAGTGTTGCGCAGATGGACGGTGCCGGTCCGAGCGAGCGACGAACGGCGGACGCACTGTCCACGGTGTGTCTCACACGGAAGTAGCTGTCTTCACCGAGGATAAGACGGGCTAATAGATGCAGCTTTTGATAGCCAGGATACGTGCACGCCGGCCACTCAGTACTTCGTGGTATTGACACGGCTCTAGTCCTGTGACACAAAGCAGCACTTAGCGCGACGGCTGCCAATACCACACCGTCTCAAAACTCACTAGCGACAACCGCGAGCTTCAAACACTATACGAGTACATACACGGCCGACCAGTCTATTATCAGCTAGTGTCAGTCAGTCGGTCAGGCGGCCGTACCGGCGACGGACCAATGGCTGGCGCCTCTGAACCGTTTCCACCAATGAGGCGCCGCGGCGCGCCGTGCCGAGCGGGCCCGCTACCCGGCGACCCGGCGAGCGGTGTTGCATGGCAGAGGAGCCCTGCCGATCAGCCGGTGATCTGCCGGGTCAGCGCAGCGGTCCGAACGGCCGCGGGCCCGAGCAACATCTCCGGCGGACCAGAGGAGCGCCGTCTGATAATGGCCGGGCCCGGTGCGTCGGTAATAAACCGCTGATTGGAACTGAACGGCAGGTCTGGGAACTGGGATGCTTACCTAAGCTAAGAGTCTTGCTTCTCTGGATGTTGCATTCTTGAGTGGAATCCGTTGGTGTTATGTTATTTCTTATGTTGTTTTCAGAAATATATGCTCAATTGCAATAAGACGTTACTTGAAGTTGAACCTATCTCGCTCAGTATTCCGCGTTTCGTAATGGCGAGAGGCACAAAAGTAACCCAACGTCGTCACGTCACCATGTAAAAATACACAGACCCATATAATTTGTAAGTGCCTACCAAGGCTATATAAACCAGGTAGAACGCTCCGGGAAAAAAGTTGGAAACAATAAATTAGTTGCAGCATTCCCTGATGACGCGAATGTGGGTCAGCGGCCGGCGGCCGGCGGCCGCTAACACTGTATGAGGATGAGTGCACGGAACTTTTGCTTGTTGGAGATTGCGCTAGGCAGTTAAATGTTAATGTTAGGATATGTTTCGAAAGTAAATTGAACGAGGCTTCGAACGCCGTCAATGAATTTGCGATGCGACGCGTATTTGTTTAGTTAGAGCCGGCGAACTTTTACCTTCCGACCGCGCGGGGAGGCGATATGGTGCCACACTAACGGTTTTTACGATAGCTCAAAATTCTTTTAAGCTAAAGAGCTGAAATTTGACTCGTCCAATCTTTTGATCAAGCTGGATCTTCTGGTACAGGTCGCATATTTAAGGTACGTCAGGTTGTTGACCTATGTTGTCGCTCGTGAGCCTCTGCACAGTCCAAAAACAATGCAATTTCTGAACACTCAGTGCCAAGAAATCCTTCACACAAAGATGACACTTGGCAGAAAGAAGAGTTGTCGGTTTCTTATCGTTCGTATGTGTCGTGTTTTCACAAGAGTTTAGTAAGGTCAGGTCCGTCACGTGACCTCCCCTCATAACTCAATAGGTTTACTTTCATAGAAGCGTTTATCAATCGCCGGAAATCTTAGCCAATCCCACTGGACACTGGATCCATACCCACATGGGGCCCTCCTGACTGGCCACTCCCTCTGAAATCCACAATAACATTGGGCTGCGGCCACGGTTATGTATTAATGCTTTTCACTGACAGAAATACAACAACTTCAACCACCACAGTGCACGCCGCCACAACAGTCCGACCGGCGTCCCTGATATCGACTAGCACCCGGCCGGATGCACATACGCGGAGCCAATCAGTCCGAATGTGACCTGAACCTTACAATTGCTGTGTCGCATGGCGCATGGCACAGGACGATTCCTAGCAGCTGTCGGCTGGAGTGGAGAAACAGCACGTTGCAACACACCGCGCCGGCGACAGAGCTCAGCAGGGCTGGTTTGAGGCTAAAGCCGGAGGTAAGGGCGGACACAGGCACATACATTGCAGGACAAATAACAGGATGTCAGTTAGGGATATAATTCAAGACGAATGATTCAAGACGGACTGAAATAATGCACATTCTGCTCACTTAGATACCAACTTCAAACTTGACATAGCACCACGGAAACAATTGGCACACAGGAAAGAAACAAAAGATGAGGTGTTTTTAACTCAAGGAGGTAAAAAGAGGTTGCATATGATGGAACAGCCCGAAGTGCAGACAAGCACATATTTTTGGTAATAGCTATCAGCTGTCCTACTTCTCTTCTCCCTTCACCAACTACTGGACACATCTGAAGCATCATATTAGCACCAATGTCCATAACAAAAGCTTGCAAGTAGTTTTATGAAGCCAGGGGAAATATGCCTACATCATGCATGTAAGCTCAAAATGCATTACAAAGGAAGGTTATCTAAAGAGAATAGTGGGCAAAAGCATGTCATAGTTAAATTATTCAAAACTGCACACAGGGCAAACATAAAAAGCAGCAAGTGTAGTGTTCTGTTATGCTTAAAAATAGTCCAAAACAAAATACAATCTTTTCTTGTTTGAATTGGTTGTTCTTCTATGCCACTTCATCCATATCTTGATTACAGATGGGCTGTTACTGTAGGCTGATGAAGTGACACTTGATTGCCTTTGTGCGAGTTTCAGTTGCAGCCTCCTAGGTACTGCACTGGAAAGCAGATTGAATTGAATGCCTCTGAAAGATAGGAATATAGGCAAAGTTAGCTGTAGTAGTGTCAATGATAATAGACATGACATTTTTGTCTTTTGACATACATTTGTTGAAGTACAAAAAGGTACAAAATAAATTGGTTTGTTTCAAGACATGCACACTGCACAAAGCCGCACAGACATTACACAAGCATATGAAATTGGTACACATAAAACTTGATGATTGAAAAGGTCAAAACTAGCAACAATAATTAATTGAAGTAAAAGTTACCATCACAATCATTTGATTTAAAATGACTTGACAAAGTCACAAGACGCAATGCTCCTATTCACTTGAGAAAAGTGTTTATGCTTTCATTATCCTCCACATATCAACCAGCTTGATACCAGGCTGTGCAATAGTGGGTACATAACCCCATGTTTCCATTTTATTAGAACAAGTGGGGTTACAACAACAATGCTAATGTCAAACCCACATCTGCAACCCGTACTGAAGTTTCAATCACCTTACAAGAACACCTTCTGGCAGTTTGATGGGCAGAATGGTCATAACTACTTTCTCCTCATATTCAACACAAATTATCTCTTATACAGATACAGTTTATACTTGGTTATGGCAAGCATTTTCGAGAAAAGATATGATAAAAGTCCAAGACAAAGGTCGAGAGAAACAACACCAACATAAAACACCGACTATGTAGCACTAATACTATCAAATTCATAAAAATATATACATGAGTCGATCAGAAATTCACTGTAGATTTCGAAAATGGTGTCAAATGCCACTCAAATACCCCCATTCGCATGTACGAAGCAATATAATACTGACCTTCAGCTCCGCGTGCCATTCTTCATAGGCCACTGTGTATTAAATAACGCGTTCACTGATCGCAAAAAAATGAGACCCACATATGACGCGTTTGCTACCAGCCAATCAGCGCTCGAGATGCCGAGCGCTGATTGGTGGAGAGGGCCGTCGTCAGCAGTCCATTACATGTCGTTTTCCTTGAACATATACGTGAGCAGCTGATGCTGCTCACGGGTTGTTTCCATTTTTCGTAATGCTAAAGGCACGGGAGCGAACCCCCCTGGTGCCTACTACCTACAGCCAGTCTAATGAATTGTTTAAAGTTTAAAAGCACTCGCAGGTCCAGCTAATGCACATTGCACAATGCACATGCTTCCAAGACTAATGAAGCTATCACCATCCTCCAGGGAGCGGCGCATGTGAGAGGCCGGTTCCGTCTCAGTAAGAGCCACCAATTGTAAATCATGTACCGTTCAAACCGTCTCCATCTCCGCGGAGTTAATTACCTCACCGTGCGTAAATAACACCTTAGCCGTCCTAACCCACCGCCCTGGAGCCATCAGCACCCCATTCGCACCGGAGTACTATGCGTCGGTGCATGAACCGTCTCAGTAACGGACTACCGACGGTCAGGACCGACTGGCGCCGTCGGCGCGAGACGACCCTGCTCACGGGTCGGCGACGGAAGCACCGGGCGGTAGCGGACGGCGGAAGGTGCGGGCGCCGGGCGGTGCCGTTTCGGAACCTAACCAAGGCCCTAAAACATAAACCTACCTATTGCGTGCTCACTGCTCAAGCCTCGAGTCCTCGGCGCACGCTCGAGCGACGTTGTGAGGTGTGTCGATGGATGCTCGATCGGATACACAACATGTGGGTACCGGGACATGCCGCCGAAAACCGGCACACCGCACGGCCGTAGGAACGGGACGGGAAGTGAGGGTGGTGGAACGGAATGAGACGGGCCGGACTGAGGGCTGGGGGAGAGGAAGTGGAACGGAATGGGATCGGCCATACGGTTTGTGGGGCGAGAGGGGATACGGAAGCCCCTAGGAGGAGTGGTGGAACAAAATGGGACAACGGGATAGGGTGCAATGGGACTGAATGTGATCGGACATGGAGTCTATGTGGCGGAAAGGGGTGAGAATAAATCAAGGAGTGGTGAGATTAGGTAGCGAGCGGGGCTCGTGACATTGAAAAAGGACGGGATGATTCAAACTTCATTACCTTCGTGGTCTCGGATGAAATAACAAAAATTATAAAAAGTATGTCCATTCCTCAGTCATCCAATCGGTCCATAAACGTTGAACAAATCTTCATAACATTTATGCAGCCATTCAAGCACTCAATTCGTAACGAACGCTTTACCTACATTTCGCCAGAACTGGCAGAACAATTGCTAAATGTGTCTACTTTCAGTAAACGGCATTGTTTCATGCAGCAGCCACATCTAATGAATCCATTGAACGTGCATTACCACGTCTACCGCCCATCGCTTCTCAACAAGGGGCACGAGTGGGATCGCCGACAGTTATCCGGCACGCAGGAGGCTATTTTAGTCTGCGGGCTGGCCCTGCTGCTGGAAAGACCGGCTCTCGTTGTGGGAGGTCGGCGAGGGTACGCCAGGCAGGGGGTCGGCTTCGGTCGGTAACCCGCCCCACCAGCCCCCTTGGATCCACCCGGGAGAGCTGGCACAGTCCCACCTGCCCCCTTAGATCTACCCGGGAGAGCTGGCAGACGATCACCTGCCCCCTTAGATCCACCCGGGAGAGCTGGCACTGCCTCGGCTGTCATGCGGGACACTTCGGGCCAGACGGAGTCCGCAAACGGCAGATGTTGTAATGGTTAGCCTTAATCTTTTAAGTTATCACACGCACAAATTCTCAATTCAAACACGCCAAATGCAAAAGAGTAGTATTGAACCATATTGGAATATCTTTGTCGTCTGTCGCCTAAAAGTACCTAATAAGCTATTTCGAACCGACGATACCCAACCTTCCGCCACCCCGGCCAAATCCGATACTGTTGGTGATACTCTGGTGATAAAGTGGGAAGTAAATTTGTGACCAACTTCCATTTTAATGGAGCGTATTAAAATCCAGTTCAGTCTTGGGTATTGCTAATTGCAGCAGTTTACGTACAATTGTCCCGTACCTATTTCTAGTTACCACCTTACCCTCATATCGACTTTGGCATAAGTAGTTCTGAAAGCTTTCTCCCCATCACAGAACATTGTCCCGAGTCGCACAGTCCATAAATGCAGCTAACCATGCTGGGCCCTAGTACTCTGAGAAGGGACCATATCCGAGATCATAAGCAGTTCCGCCGATGACGCCACCTAGCGCCATCGTGCACAGACGAGGGATACACGAGTCACCCGGCAGATGTCGCGCGGGTTGCAGTGGGTGCGTCCCCGAGTGCACAGCGACAGGGCTTGTACTGGATGGACACTGGACAGCTGCCCCCGAGCTCTATGCTTCAATATTCTTGCCTCCGGCCTTTCACTAGCACTCGCTAGTCTGCCCCACTTATCTTTCTCAATTGACGGGGAATTCGTGGAATCGTTGAAATGGACATTCACCGTTCGTGTCAGACCCACAACTCAACTTTCAATTCCCTCTCGTCGCGTCATTTCAGCCTGAGGAGGCAAGTGTTGTCACTCTGGCATCTCCTTCATTCCACCCCTATCACAACAGCCCCTTAGTCCACCAACCAAACACGCTCGTCGGAATCAATACATATGGCTGTATTTAAAACGTCCGCCGGCCGCGGTCAGCCGACATTGCCTGGCGTTCCGCGGACGGACCGACCCATCAACACATGCACCACAGAACGGCATAGTTCAATACAAAGGAAACACTTGGCTGCCGACGCAAGGCGGTCACCCAGAACGGTGGCGCGGACGGCCGGCCGGCGAACGGGCGCGCCAGCTGCTCTGGGCGGGGGCGGCGGCGCGGCGCCTTCTCCTCCGGGCGGGGGCGGCGGCGGCGCGCGGGTGATGATGGGGAGTGCTGGCGCTGCCGGGAGAAGGGGAGACATCGGTTAGATTAGAAGACCCTTCAAGTGGCTCGTGGACGCTGATATAATTGTGGCACATAACTGGAACTGACATCGAGCCGGGAAAAAAATTGACGAAACCACGCATTTCATCGCAGAACGGACGATCTTGACAGCGGACACGAATTGGCGTCAAAAACATGACGAAAACGGACAATATACAAAGACTAAGAGCCAATCAAATATAGCACCGATAACCAAGGAAAGTTTTCCATAGGGAAGTCAAAGTTACAAGATAAAGAGAGAAATACAGACGAACGCAAACAATGGAAACTACAGCAGTGCACAATCGCTTTAAAACATTGTAGTCTAATGATTCCTTATAGGATACGCCACAGTTGAAGATGAAATGAGCACGTAAACTGCCTCGAAATCGTCCCACACGACGAAATCACAATCAGACCGCAGTCGGTTTAACGGCTTCGACTTTTGATCAGCAGCCAGTCTATACAGCCGGTCCGTATCTTATCAGCAGGCGCGATAGAGGAGGGTAGCCAACGGAGAGATTCGTCGACAATGACTCGGGTGTGACGGAGGTGGGGAGACAGATGGAGTGGAGGGGTGGAACGGGCGGCGGGCGACCTGCCTCCGCACGGATAGTGTGATTGGGAAGCGGGACAGGGTTCAGTGACAGGCTCTGAAAACCAGATTGACAGACACTAGCCTGTAAACGTTATCCGAGACATATAGGTATACCAGGGCACCGCCGATGCCGGCTGTTTGAGACCAACCAGGCCCGGTTCTGTATGAACAATCAGCTATCAAAAACAAACAAACGACTTGTGTAACCCTTCCCAAACCAGCCAAAGCTCAGCCCCTGGTCACAGCAGAGGGAACTACAACACAGATCACCGCCAAACAACCCCCCCCCCCCCCCTCCATCAGTCCGCACCACCCCACCCGACACTGACCGTCCTAGTGCGTCCCGCCACCCCAGACCCTCCCCCTCCCCGGACCCAAACCAGGGTAAACAGTCACTTCAGATCACTGACTCAGCACACGCCATCCCGGAAGCTACCACCATTTATAACCACCCGACCAGACCTATTCCGCCCCTTCACGTACCGTCCGGTGTGGATGAAGAGTCGTGTCGCCGTTTGCTGACGGCCTCCTAGTCCTCCAGGTCGGGCAGATCCCCGTCGTCAGAGTCCTCCTCTTCCGCTTTGTCGTCGTCACCCATCCCCGGAGGCACGTTGGCGCCCATGCCGCCCATACCACCCATACCACCCATACCTCCCATGCCACCCATTCCGCCCATACCACCCATGCCTCCGAGGCCGCCCATCTGCTTCATCATCTGCCGGAGGTGAAAGAAGGCGAGAGGGTCACTATGGGGCGCAATCACGGCGGTAAAAAAAATACAGGCAACACTGAAATATTGCAAACAAAATCACAAAAAGATATGGAAGTTATCATAATATTCAGTAGTGATCCGATCAACTAAATTAGCGTCGTTCAGAACAAAACTAAAATAATCAAACATCGGTTGACTTTTCTTATAGATGGCTCATCATTTAAGCATAGATATCCAGTAAACTACTGACAAACAGTTTGGAAAAAGCGACAGTAGTCGGTAGATACGCCAGTCGTGTCCGTCCTCACCGCCTCGATGTCCATGTCCCCGCCGGGTCCGCCGCCGGGCGCACCGGCGCCCTCCTCGTCACTCTCATCCTCGTCCTTCCACTTGTTGAAGTCCACCTTGAGCCAGTGGCACTTCTTGGAGTCTTTGAGCAGCCGCGGCCAGTAGGGACCCTCCTCGGCCTTGATTAGCACAAAGTCGATCCCCCGGCCAGAGACGAGCTGCTTCGATTTCTGTCGGCGGTCAGGATCAGCAGTGGTCACACCGGGAGCGTGGCACGCACTCTAACATACGAATGGACACGTCCACAGGGCAAAATGAAAATAACACGACGAAATGGGACGATGCAGGTTTTCTGCAACTTAGCTTATCAGCTTTTTCAATAAACGCAATAGTGCTGACTTGACCATTCATATTTGCATTGAAAAATTACATCCGTGGATCATACTTATAAATTCATGACACAATCTGATCCATTTCACAAGTGAGTTACCTCAGGGTTGATTTCTTTGTACAATTCCATATCGACAGCATAGGTTTTCTTGTCAGGTCCACCAGTGCCTTTGAAGTGAAGTTTGTTTCCCTCTACCTTGATTTCAGGGTTTTTGACATCCTCAACCAGTATTGTGAGGAATATGAGATCATTTCGCTGGGCCCATGTGCAGGCTGGGTGAAGAGCACTGGAAAATGAGAATCATAGTGCTCAGATATTTGTAAACAAACACATTTTTACAGGTCAGCTGCAAACCACACCAAACAACAAATGTCTAGAGCACTGAAGCAATATTCACTTTGATTCCAAACACTTCAATGTGTCTGGAACTCTGAAGCAATCCTGCCAACTATCACTGTTACTTTGAGAGAAGCTTAGTTTAACTTTGTAAGACCAGTCTATAAATATCTTAGATTAGGATGTATCTTAGATTGGGCTGCATTCATTTACATGCACATTGTAGTCCAATGCTTCAATTGTTGGTTAAGGAATAAGTTGCCTTTCAGGCAGAGCTTATTGCATAGCACCACACCATACACACAAAGCCTGACTGCATCACCTTCACTATAGTTTTCTTTTTTAATTTGTGAAGATGAAGTCTAAGTGGTAGGTTGTAGGTTGGTAGGATGTAGGCTGGTAGGTTGAAGGACACAGCATGATGAGCATTGCTAGCTGAATTACTTAGAAACTGGTTTGTGCACATTGTTTATTGAAGATATGGAAAATATTTTCAAAATGTGTTTTGAACTCCAACAATGTACTGCTATGTTAAACGATGTGCGATCTATTTATTAGTCGAGTTATAACTGTTGACAAGTTGTGTATCCCTGTGGCCTGTGGTGTTGTAAATATATATCTATGCAAATATGAGCTGCAAGTGTTGGAAATGGCAGTCAGGTAAAAATAATTTTTGATCGTTGACCTTCTGTGATACAAATATGCAACAACCAGTTTTCTCAGTAGGTAATTTAGCTAGCAATTCCTGTGCTGTTTTCAAAGCAATATACCTATACACTTAGCGTCAAATTTTAAACAAATGAACTAAAGCTCTCCAAAACATATTTGAATCT
Organism: Amphibalanus amphitrite; assembly: GCF_019059575.1. Taxonomy (NCBI): domain Eukaryota; kingdom Metazoa; phylum Arthropoda; class Thecostraca; order Balanomorpha; family Balanidae; genus Amphibalanus; species Amphibalanus amphitrite. The sequence goes on from NW_024881623.1 coordinate 71,483, forward strand.
TTAACAATGGCTAGTACCTAACATAGTAACTGATGACACACTACACAGTCCTCCTGGGTCATGACTTATGAGGCTCCTGCGCACCACCTGACCAAACAACAAAGTTCAATTGGTGTGCTGGGCGCAGACACTACCAGTCTCCCTCTCAAATCCGGGCACGGAGTCCGTTACGAATCAGGCAGCTAATTTGCCGTCAACCAGGACTACTACAAGCAGGGCACAAGGAATAATAAAAAACAGCAAGAATACACGAAAACTACTAAAATTTATCGATTGGCTCACATGATAGCGAAGCATGTCAAAAATATCAAATAATATCGCCAAACTTTGAGCGAATTCTTTATGCCTTTGCTTCCGAGAATTGAAAGACTATGTATATACTTACTCCGAAGACGACATATCTGCAGAGACCATGTCAGGAATACAATCAATGAAAAATACAGATATACCCAAAAAATTTAACCAGACAGCGGCACCCTACTTCGCAAGAGAGGAAACGCGCGCCAGCTTCTTCTCTTCACAGAATCACGCATGGAAAATGGTGTGACATTTCGTCATTCTACAAGCTTCTAGAATGATGACGTCAATAGTTCTAACCAATCATTTTGGCCCATGCTATTTAAAGCTTATTTTATCTCATTTGATTATTGATCATGTTAGCGTCACTTTTCAGTTTGCTTCGATAAAAATAACCTTATTTTCGAATGGGATTTGTTGCTTTTGTCAGCTGCTTTTAAACAAAAAATTGAATGCTAATTTTTTAGAACGTCATTTTTGGTATATAATTAAAAAAAACTCTCAATACCTTGGTAATTTGTTGCCAATTCAAGGGTTAGGAAATTCGTAATACTTCTCGTTCCAATATGTCTATCAGCTGATGAAAGTCGAGAACCCATAGATATAAAGACCGAGAACCCCTCTTTTTATTTATTTGGGGAGAATGATCTTTGGGTTCATGTAGCATGGGTGTCGCCACGCCACCACTACGGACACTACGGACAGTGTCCGTACAAGTTTTGGAAGGCCCGAAAACTTGTACGGAATGTCCGTACAAGTTTCGACTACTGCAAAACAGTCTTTGCACATGTTTTGAAGTAGCCTATCGCTTATCAGTCCCCTATTTGTGGGTAAAGTTACGATCCAAGGGCCAAGGCAGCCCCAAAGTCAATGTCACGCAAGAGTATTTACTACTAGCATTTAGGGTGTAACGAAATTATCCGGACATATATTTGTTAGTCATATCTGTTCGCACAGTTTCTTTTCTGAGGGGTGTTCATGGGCACCGCACACTGCTGCGTGCGGTGTGTCACGTGTGCGGTGCGTCCAGCAGGCGTGGGGGTAGGGGATGGGTAGGCGGCTCTGACGTCACGGCTGCGTGCGGTGGACGGTCCGCTGTGGCCAGTCCCGACCGGCCACAGCGGTCGCTGTGTGCGGTGACGGAAGGCTGACGTAGGGACGCAGTGGGCGGAGCTTCGAGGCTGTGTGCGGTCCGACCGCACACAGGGCCCGTGAACAGCCCTCTGATGTTAGAAGCGGGAATACTGGCTGTATAAGTGCCTCCGGTATCGGCTCTCATCTCAGCAAAGACCTACCGTTGCCAGATGAATCTTGCTTTGAGTAATTAATCGAGTCACCGACGGGTTCATTTGATAACTAGTTTTCGTCAAAAGCAATGGACAGAAAGGAGCACACTCTCTCCTTTTGTATTAGGAAGCATGTTTGTGGCATTGCGGCAATGAGCCTGAAGCTGGTCTGCCAGCAGCTCCATGGACATCAGCAGCAGCCAACTGCACATCTGCCTGAGGCGTAATAAGCTGCCGGACTTAATTGATGAACTCAGCCCGGCTGCGACCGCAAAAGCCACCCTTTGCCAAAGCAGATTGACTTGAATTCAAGACCGATGATAAGAGGGCCCACATCATGACCCACCGCTATCCGCCCCTTACCTTGGTTCTTCTGCTCATCAAACTGAAAAAGACAACGAAATTGACGGGGAAATAGCCGGTGCACCACCTTTAGCCTCACGCCAAGATGCGTCCACTGGTCGAAGGAACACATAAGCAAGGCATGGTGTGGTGAAATGGGCAGCTATTCGCGCTGTATTGTCCTTTGAACCGTCAAAGCGGCCATGTGTTGGCTGCCAGTAACTCAAACGTCCCGGCCGTCACCGGCGTTAAACATGCGGCCGAGATCCAGATTTGGAGCATATTCAGCTGCTGTGCGATGTTCCAGCTGTGCATTGACCAACCCATTGACAGAAGAGTCCACCATCAGTGACGACTGACGAGTATTACCGGAGCAACATCCTGTCAGACAAATTAGTCCGTATGGAGAATGAGAAGTGGCGCCGGGAGAAGCTCTTATCCTTCTGGACTAACGGACTACGGCTTGGAAATAGTTTTCATCCTAATTCCATCGAGATCTTATGGACTTTTGTCCAGCAAGAGGTGAATAAGGGGACACCCGGCACCGATAGAGCAACTGTATGTAGGCACATGCTAATACGGCGTCGGTTCACATCAAACCCACTGTGCTTAAAAACCCAGTAGCTGGAATGTTCTACGCATTTCTAAATATGATCTTATAAAAGATGGCTATATCAATATCAAAGGGAAACAACCTCAGGTTGTTTGTTTCTTAATTACAGCGGAAAAAGGTGTGCGGATAATTTCGTTACACTCTGTATCATTCTATAGACTGATATTCACTGATACGTCAGCCATAATAATTCTGTGACTTTTGTCATCCTAAGGCTCTAACTAAACTAAATGAATGCTTAGAGCAAAAGAAAATGACAAAATCGTGACCAGCGCCTTCAAATACAGCAAATGAGATGAGACTGATCATGTGCAAAAGTCAACCAAAGGCCATTCGAGGTCACATGAGGTCAACATAAGACTTGACCTGACCGTTTCAAACAACCTAACTATATGTCATTCGACGCATCTTGATATGACTAATGCGTTGGCACCACCTTCTTTGCTGAAGAACTCTGCAAAAAAAGCCGCAGCTCGGGGTCGCTGACCTGCCATCTACCCTAATGTAGGTATCAAAAATGTGTTTGTATTTTTTTTTCCGAAGCCCCTAGGCATTCAGGGGCTATCGCAACTATTCGTCCGGGGTGGGGGGAGGAGGACGAAAAATGCCATCCACGGGCCCGCGTGGATTTACACCTCTGACGAGTGTTACGGCTGACAGAATGTGTCCGTACAAGTTGGAGAGCCGTGGCGACGCCCCTGCATGTAGGGATTTTTTTTTTTAAGTGGACTCTACCTCAGATAAATAAAAGCTTCCGGATTTATTTGGCTGTCATTTTATTATACGTATGTACCTACCTATGTTTCTTAGGTTTCATTGCAATTTTTGCAGGCAAACGGTCACCCCACCGCGCCTGAACCTCACCCGGACGAGCTATGAGTTGCGACGTCGGATGATGTGATGACCGTTCAGCCCGAAGCACGGGGTTCTGGATTTTTTAAAAAGGATGTGTGCGCCCAGCCCCGAGCATTGATTAGAGGAACCGGAAAGTTGGCGAATTGACCCCAGATCCCCTTGGTCCTATATAGGTATAGGTATAGGTAAGTGGCACTGGGCAGATGCAGCCGCGCCGAAGCCGGAAAAGAGGGCCAACTCGCAACCCCCAAAATTGATGGCCCAGACTAGGATGTTCGTTTTTTCCACGGCTCATCATAGACAGTCCATTGGCCCCGTCCGTCCACCGCCGCCCGCCCGCCGCTGGAGCTGCGGTGTTGAGCGTGTCGGGGAGGGGGAGGGGAAGGTCTGGCGCTGCGAGCTGCAGCCGCCGCCGCCGGCCGCGCCGCTCGTGGCTCCGGGCGGTCGGTGTCGGCAGACGGGTGCTGGGTGCCGGCGGCGGCGGGCCGTGTGAGGTGTCCTACCCCGACTCCGAGCGAGGTGACGCCGATCGGCCGGCGGCGGTGCTGCGTGCTGGGACGGTGCCGAGGACCGGTGAGTGCGCCCCATTGATCGTCCGGCCAGCTGCAGCCGGTACGGCGCCGACTGACCCCAATACCAGACATACCGGCGGCGGCGACCCCGCGGCCCCGGGCCGTGTGTACGGTCGGTGCCGTGTCCGTGTCCTGGGAACTGCGGGAACGGGGACCGGCTGACCTCACCGCCGCCGGGCACGACAGACTGGGGTACGCCACCGGCCCAATCTGGTGTAGGTCCATACACACATGACACAGTAGGCATTTAACTCGTCTGACTGACCACAGAGGCATGCACGTAATTGACCCGACCAAGACCAAAAATCTATGGATCTATGGACCCGACAGTCATCTGCTTTATCATTCTACATTACAGTCACCCAGTCAAATTATTCGACATAACCATGTTAACCTTTTTACATGCATAGAGATTGTCGCAAAGGAAATGGCCTTCAATGCGGGAACATGCGACGCGAATGTGTTCCTGCGTGGCGACGTCTGATGCGCTACACGGCGACGTCCTCTCTCAATCTTGTCCCTGTCGGTGCGACTGTGTATTGTATTGTATTGTATTGTATTGTATTGTATTGTATTGACATCGCGTCTCATCCACTAGTGTGGCTTTTCATGAGAACAAGTACAGATATAAAATGTTAACATGGATGAGTGGGAACAAAATCACATCACAATAACTATGCACTCCATTGACACACATGATGTTCAAACATTCGGTCGAACGAAGACTGTGCCCTTTGTCTTCGGCGAGCAAACGTTAACTCCTGCTGGGAGCGGATTTCTTCGACCCGGGCGGAAAGACTGCAGGCCGTAGGGATGACAGGTCCTGGAGGGGAGTGAGTTTCCGGTGTCCCCGCTGCGACCGTTCCGTCGAGCTCAAAGGGCACCGGTGCCTGTCGTTGCAGGTAATCGGTCGATCTACACCGTGCAACTGCACAGCGCACGGGGTACACACAGCGCACCCCGCCCTGTCCCGCCAGCGCGGCCGAGCGCGGTCGTCACACGATCCACCTGTTGGCTGTGTGGTATGCTGCTTGGTCCTTACTCGTATTTTGGTCCATATTTGAAGTACCGATGGACCATACCGATTATATTACCATTACCATACCGTCCCAGGTATGGTCTTGTACCGAGTGACAAGCAAACCATAGAGAAGTTAAAACAAAACTTATTTTAATCATTCAAAACTGATAAGTGCCTTCGCCCCTTTGGATGCGAGAGACCTAATTTGCAATATGAAAAAAACATCAATGATTGCAGTCGAGTCGGATCCAGCTCAGCAACTCGGGTTCGGCTCGGGATGAGTCCAAGCCAGAGTCAACCCATGCCCGCAGTCTGACTTCCTCCGGGACTGACCCGGTGGCGGTCACACGGGGCCGGGACCCGCCGGGTCAGTTCGGGGACCCGCCAGCTCGGGGGCAGAGACAGCGAAAGCCCGGTCGGCTGGGTGGCGTCTGTATCCTGTGAGAGCCGTCCGTCCGGCCCGCCGCCACCGACAGCTCTGCGGTCAGAGGTGGGCGGTGGGTGGCGCCGCACCGGCGGATTGGGCTCACCGTACCGGAGGGCTCGGCGTGATGCACTGGCGGCACCGCATTCCTAGGATATCGCCGTGACACCGACCGTGCTTACGACAAACTGTGATCATGGAGGAAGATTCGGAACTTCTTGCTGTTCTTACCTTCCACCCCACTCCTAAAGGCAGGTTCATACTGGGCAATGCCTATATTACTTATGGAATTAGGATGCTGTAAGCTGTGACCATTGACGACCTAAGCTCGTGGCGATCTGATCAGCTGGTTCTCTCAGGGACCGGCGATCGGTGTGATCCGCAGTTCAGAAGCACACTGCAGCAGTTTGACAGATCGCGTTGAGTCGGCAGGCTTATGACGTATCAGCGGAGCGGTCAACACACCTAGCCGGTATCCGAATATCGAACTCCCTCCCAGACTTGTGACAGCTCAAGAAAAAAGTGAGCTCGCTCAGCTCAACTCCGTCTTATCCGCTCCCGCTCAGCTCCCGCTCAGTTTAACGCGGCTCAGCTCAGCTCACGTTCCGCTCAAACCGGCTGCGCTCCGCTCACGCTCAGCTCAGCTCAGCTCAGTTTCCGCTCAGCTCAGCTCAGCTCAGTTTCCGCTCAGTCAGCTCAGCTCAGTTTCCGCTCAGCTCAGCTCAGCTCAGTTTCCGCTCAGCTCAGCTCAGCTCAGTTTCCGCTCAGCTCAGTTTCCGCTCAGCTCAGTTCAGCTCAGCTCAGTTTCCGCTCAGCTAAGCTCAGCTCAACTCAGTTCCCGTTCAGCTCAGCTCAGTTTCCGCTCAATTCAGCTCAGCTCAGTTTCCGCTCAGTTAAATTCAATGCCACCCATTGCCGAATGCCGAATGCCACCCATATCTCCGTAACGTGTCGGGGTCCAGCCAATGACGTCACGGCAATGCGTGTGCTGATTGGTCATGGACATCGAATCATCGGGACACAGGTCGGGACATCACGCCGCAGTGGATAAGGATACCAACCGAACGGCTTACAACACGGTGCGAACGGGGTGCAATAGAGGAATGTAGCGATTTCCCGACCGATCGCTTCAGTTTGCGGTGTCGAACTACATGGCCTTTCACCTAGTGACGTCTTTGGTTTGTATATAATATTATTTCCAGTTTATCATGTTTCTAGTGTTTATAGTGTATCAATATTCAATGCACATTGCATTCGGTTTTATATTTTTATCCGTTCTCATCATCTTCCAGTGTACCTACTAGAACTGGATCAGCTCAGCTCAGCTAAATCAGCTCAGCTCAATCAGCTCAGCTCAGCTCGCTCAGCTCAGCTCTCAGCTCAGCTCAGCTTAGCTCAGCTCAATCAGCTCAGCTCAGCTCAATCAGCTCAGCTCAGCTCAGCTCAGCTCAATCAGCTCAGCTCAGCTCAATCAGCTCAGCTCAGCTCAATCAGCTCAGCATAGCTCAGCTCAGCTCAATCAGCTCAGCTCAGCTCAGCTCAAGCTCATTCAGCTCAGCTCAGCTCAAGCTCATTCAGCTCAGCTCAGACAGCAGCTCAGCTCAATGCATTACTGAGCCGGCTCAGCTCACAGCTCAACAATTTGGCAAAATGTTGAGCCGGCTCATGAGCTGAGCTGATTTTTGAGCCGGCTCAACTGAGCTGATCACAAGTCTGCTCCCTCCAGCAGTCCATAGATATTCATTGAATTGATCGACGGGCGATCTGATTTTACTCTTTTCATTGAAAGGAGAAAAACTCTCAGCCCAAGCCTCAAACCCTAAAAAGGCGCAGAAATTGTCAGCGGTAGATATCAAGGATCGTTTACATAATCGACATGGGATACCATATAAGTCCTCTCACCCTCTCCCGCCGGGGGGGGGGGGGCTGAAACTAATCCACCGCACAAACCGTCCGCGGCAATGACTGACCGCGAGGACAGGTCAGGAAACTCCACCGCACAAACCGTCCGCGGCAATGACTGACCGCGAGGACAGGTCAGGAAACTCCACCGCTCAAACCGCCCGCGGCAATGACTGACCGCAAGGACAGGCCAGGAAACATCAGGCGAGGGAAAACAACCCACTTCCACGATATAGCCAGGCTACCCGGCGCTGGCGGGTGGCGACGGATGTGGCCTGATGAGACCGCTACACTACTCAGTACCCACTTATGTCCTGCGTCGTGCAGCCCCACTGCGTATACCCACAATGGCGACCGACGTGCCTGCGCTTTGATGGCCCAGAATGGTCGGTGTGAGGCTACCTCAGACGTGAGTTAGAATGGATGACTCGATGAGTCAGCTGTAGGGGAGCGGGGCCTACTCGACTGATGGCGCGATGTGATGCCTCTCAGCTGCTAGGATGAATGAAACGAACACAAGAGTCATGACACAGCAATGCTAGGGCTGAGCTGCTTTTGAACAATGGCTATCGTACAGCCGCTTGTATTTTTGCACTCGGCAGACAGTAACTGAGAAAAACTGGCCTAACAAAGCTGGCTTTACATTGCATAAGCACGAGTGCTGAATATGTCGACTCAAATATAACCTGTTAGATTACGTATGAGCAACCAAAATATACCCTCAAAACCAAACATACCCAGTGGTGTGCCATTCCATGTATGTGTAACATATGCATTATAGGTAATTAGACGTCCCCTTCTTCCCGGACTAGCGTCATTAGTCGGCTCCCAGTGCAGGGTGTGATTATGACGTCACCCGTGACCTCATGTCGCTGCGTTTCCTGTAGAAAGTGAGACGGCCTGTGTCCCGCTACCCCTGCTCCGGCACTCGGTCAGAGGTGCTGACCTCTCACTCCTAAATCAGTCACACTTCCCATGCCAGTTCCGTGACCGCCTCAGACGGCATGGTTGGTTATTCTAGCTACGAACGCGTGTCGTCTCTAACAGCTCTGCCCTGTTAGTCGGCTTCATGCAACAATGCACCTGCCTTGTGTTGACTGTGACTGTCGCTCTACCGTCATGTATACGGTGCCTTCCTGGCAGGGCCTCGTCTAAGGAATTTTCACTGGGGGGGGCCAGAGACAACCCAGCCAAACCTAGGGTACCCCCAAATCCTGTTTTCTCACCGGATTTCGACCACTTATTTTTCATCACAGCCCTGATACCATGATTTTTTTTTTGAAAACTAAGAAAAAAATAGTAGACGATCCGACCAATGCTATTAAATTAGTTTGTAGTCTCCTCACATTGCCCAATTAGACAGTAATGTGTGCCTCACACTTCTCGGTGTTGAGCGTTTGTTCGAGTGGCAGTGCCTCGTCTAAGGAATTTTCAAGACGAGCCTCATGTCGATGGCCCGCACGCATATTTTTTTTTTTGCGAACCACATCGGTTTCTGATGGGCTCCGCCGACTTCTGATCGCTCGGTACCGAACTCTGAGGGCTAATTCCAGCTTCTGGACCCACGTCGGCCTCTATGGTAGCCCACACTGGTTTTATATGATCCATACCGATACCAGGCTTTAAAGATCATTCTAAGTAGAGACCGTACTCTCCCACGTAGGGCCCCCTCGGACCAGTGTAATGCCTGTGTATCAACTTGGAGACTGACTACTGAGGGCTTCTCAGGTGGATTCTCCATAATCGCCGTAGATCTCCGACACAACCTTAAGGTCGTCAGAGGCTATAGTGTGAGACAATCGGGGCCCCGTGGCCGTGTAGTAGCGCAATTTGAGGCCCGTTGGGACCCTAAGTGACTGGGATTTGCCCTCCGGCACTCCATTTTTGTTTTGTTTTGTTGGGTTAGGCGCTTTCGGTCTGACGAGACCATTTCAGAGCCGGAAGGATGATAGGAATTAAGGACAGACATTGGTCTGGGCAGGCACCCTAGTGAGTCACCTGGGCTGAACCTGTCCAGTCGGACAGGCCGCCCAGCCCACTGGCACTCACTGCACCCGACTGCGGGCTAGCTCCAGTGGAGCCGTTCCCGTGTGGGTTAGAGTTGCCCGTCCAGCCCGGAGCAGGGGGTTGCGGCGTGGAGGAGAAGGATTTGACTGTCCTGAGGATGGAAAGCACGGACCGGTGCCGGGACTCAATGCCGACTTCTTTAGATAACCCAGAGCTGTCAGTTCCCGTCCCCACAGACAGACCACCAATCTGTGCCTATGTACATACGACCATCCGGAACGGGACCCTGCTTCATTACGATTAGGAGCTTGACTCTAGCCGCACACCGGTGACCATCCAGCCAGAAGTTGGACGCTGCATAGTGAGGACGACGATAGGCAAAAACAACAGATTGACGCCCCGAGGACAGAAACAACAGATTAATAGGAGAATTTGATACGTTATTTGATACGTGATTGATAGGAGAGACTAGGCAAAAAAAGAGAATTTTTGCCGGTAGAGCGTTGGACCCCTCGTGGCTCGTGGTGAGGGCGTCCCGGTTATAACAGTCCGGTTTCGAAACGCGACGGAGTCGCTCGATGTTTATGAGCCTCCTGGCGAGTATAGTTGCGGTTGGTAGCGGGCCGCAGCCAGTCGAAGTCAGTGAGTGGACCGGCCGTGCGCGGCAATGTGCATACGTTAAACTTTGGGCTCTAAATTCTGTCATAGATCAGGAATTGCGCGATCGGAGGGTAGAGGGCAGGGCCAACGCAACAAGCTCTGCTTAGCGGGGGCTCTGTCCTTTTGAATCCTTCCATTCAAAAGGTTCGGACATAATTTATAAAAAAAAGAATATCCGGGACACGGAGTTGGGCGCCTGAAAAGACGAAATGTAACGTATTACTGAGCGAAAAAAAGGTTCAGGTAAACAAAATAAACACTTGATAACAACCCTAGGTAATCGGGTCAATGTGCTCACATTGCATCCATGTGTCGTTTACGCATTTGTTTTGATGTGCACTGACGCCTTGCAGTAAAAATTCGTTTGCTCTTTCGCTATTGCCGGCCCCCCCAGTAGTGACTTTTTGCCCTGACTGGGGGGGCCAGGCAGGTGACTGCGGGGGTTTGGCCCCCCCAGTTAACATGTTAGACGAGGCCTTGCTTCCTGGGGCGGAAAGGAGACACACAATGGGTCATCGAGCGGCATTACTGTCCGGGTCGAGGTCAGGGCCGCCCACCTCCTCCCACCGCCACCTCTCCCCCAACCTCCCAAGTCCGCCCCGCCGCGTTGGTCAGTCAGTTCCGTGTCCGTGGACGTGACCGGCCCGGCCCATGGCTGGTCGGACTGACCGCCGTGACCACCGCCGCGACTTCTTATATCGACGGTCGGAACGGTGAGCAATGAGCACTGTCTGAGCTTAGCCCGTGCTGGCCACTTGGCAATTTGCCCCATGCTATAAGAAGATTTTCTCATGTAATTTTTGTTATCATGAGTACGGTATAAACGACTATTATCATATGTCAGAACTCAAAGTGAGACAAATGGGTGGACGCTAAAAGATGCTCACCCATCAGGCATAATGCTTCCATGCCTTTATAATAAACAATGCAGTCGGGAAACATCAACGTGGACTTCTACTGCTGATGTTTCTGTGGATTTCTGTTTTATTGTGCAATTCTGCTGCTGATCGGTCAATTTATTATCCCTCTCTTAGCCAGGATGGCATCAGGCCGTTTTCTCAGTGGCACCAGACGCGCATGGACAATATACAAGAACTTCCCTAGTGAGAAGTGACTGACTGGAGATGCAACCCAAGTGGCTGAGCATAAAAATAGCTACAATTGATCGACGAACATAGTTACGATACGTGCACCGAACAATACTTCATTCTCTGAGCGGTCCTGACGTGATATCCCCGTGAACAGCGAAGTTAAATAAGGTCAGCCTGATGTCACCCTGTTGCCCGATGTCCGGCACGTGGAGCCGGAGGGATACGGCGGACATCGCCCTGGGGAGTCGTCAGTGGCCGGTAGAGTGCTGTTCAAAAGTCATTCATTATAAACAGACCGGAATGTGACACCATTATTTGTGCCTTTGACCCATTATTGTCAAAAACTGTCCGGTGTTCGACGACTGCCCAGAACCCATGACACCCTATAAGCATTGGTGTCATGGCCTACCTGCCTACCTTTTCAGTGTTTCTTGTGCTACGTGCCTGCCTAACTCCCCACCTTAACATCCGACTAATGAGACCATATGCTCTACGTCTACCTAACCTTAACTATTATAAAACTTATTTCAATTTAATTAATTTATACAACGGTTGATTGAGATTCTGATTGAGATCACGAACAGCATTGAATTCAACCTAAATTCAATTTACATATATATATATATATATATATATATATATATATATATATATATATATATATATATATATATATATATATATATATATATATATATATATATATATATATTACATAGCAATTGCAGTCAGACTTGGGTTTACAAGCAATTTATACGTTGCCAAAATACTCAAGTCATAGCTCATAATCTAACAATGCCTTACCTCATCATAGCCTATAAAATAGATGACTGTTATGAAGTTATGACATTGTTAAATGGCTTTAGTTATAGTGTTCAAATAGTCTATGCTCATTGCTCATCATATTAAAAAGTAACCTAAGTAGAAACGAGAGTAATATGTAGATTGTTTGCCTCAAAGCTGAATAATTTACTGATCTCTAGGAGAAACAACATGAAAATATGTTAGCCAAAGTAACAAATAATGCATGTAAGAAGCAGGTGATTTTATAAACTCTTCGTAGTTTAAAAAACGACCAAGTAGCTTAATCGTTTTTAAAGAAAAAAAACAAGAAACAATATCTAAAAATAGTGACCGATTTAAGAAACCCGTATGATTAAGGTGACAATAACTAACAATGGCTAAGCACTACACGCTCTTCAAACGACTGTTTCAATATAATTAGCATTTAACTAGATTTATGCATAAAGATCGGATCGATATAGCAGACATTACCAGGTAAGCAATTGATGGTGATGTCATCGAATGTCAACTTGAGCTCATGCAAGATACCTAAAACTGATTGGAGCCGTCATCAAATGACTAAGTAAAACTAATTGGAGCCAGTAAAAAAGATAAGTTTCTACACGGGCACATGAAATTTATTTAAGTAACGGATAAAAATACTTTGATTAAAGGTACAGACCTTTTTCTCACCTAGCAGCTGAATGCTATTTTCATCTTGGAGCAGCCACTTCACTGAACACTGCAAAAAGTAATCGCGTCGAATAAACAATCGATACAAAAACTTCCGAAACGCTTTGACGCATGAAGCCTCTTGCTTTAAACGGCTCAATGATAATCGTTCGCAATAATAACTAGCACGCAAGAGCAAAACGGGAGCAAAGCTTGGCCTCCGCGCTAAAACACGCAGCGAAATGGCGCAATAAATTTCTAAACCACCGTTAGACATATCTATTTAATAATTCATCATCAATTCATATGTGTAGTTATTAGGTGATGTCAATAAAGAAAGGTTTATCATCTTATAAAGAGTTTGATGGGAAGCATTCAGGTGTTTCTATGTCATTCGGAAATGCTTTTTATTTAATGCAATAATTTTCCATGCAGATGTGTGAAGGTAGTAGGCACTGTGCTAGATGGTGTACAAACATGACACACGACAAAACATAGGGTTAAAAAGACGGAAGGCAAAACAAACATACAAACAATCACGACCACATACACATAGAAAATAATGGCAAACGTTCAGTCCAATGAGGATTGAGGAGCTACATTTTCGGTAAAACCATTCATTGATTGCGAGGATACCTAATATGCTGAGTAAGTAGGTATACTTTCCCCAGGAATAAAGTTAAGCTGTTACATTAACTACGGCTTTGTTAATTGTTACTGAGGTTGGCACTTAAAACCTAGGTAATTAGTTTGTACCTATTTTGTTTGAAATGAGAAGCATTGCTTAAAAACGTGTTTGAATTGTGAAAGAAATGCTTACATAAAAAGCCTACAAAATATAAATCTTCAATATTACATAAATATTATTCGAAAAGAATTTCCCACAATTCACTTTTATAAGAGCCCTACTTACTGCAATAACAAAATATGTTAAACCCTAACCATTGACTAGCTGAAGCTCCACAAAACTACTGGTGGGCTATACAGGTGCCCTCTCACTAAGTTATTACCTTACTTAAATAGCGCCAAAAACTGACGCGTGTCAAAATTTTCCAACAAAACCATAGTGCCTTTTCCGTGCACCAAGGTAAAATAAGTTAAGCAATAAAATCAATTACATGCCTAGCACAAAATAGCAATCAAAATAGTAAAGAAACATACATACCATAACCTCCTTACCTTGTACATTTCATTGTCTAGCAGCCTTCTAGTCGATCACTCGGTATGTGACAAATAAAGGAGCTACTTCCAAAACGCCACAAAATGTTACATGTGCGCGAGAAGACGACGACGGTAAGCCGTCACCATATCCGATGGTACGTCCAAAACTGCGCCAACACATCCGCGCTTCAAAAAAAAAAAAAAAAAACGAAAAGAACGACGGTATAAACGACGGTATAAACACCGCTAGGCTGTAAGGATACAATTATTCTGCATCGTTCTGTACGCTACTATATGTTTTCCCATTTTATTGCGTCCGTTTTATGCTATCATATTCTATTATTTGTTTTATGTATGGTTTGGATAAAGTTGCGCTTTAAACCAGAACAGGTTACAGATGAAACTCGTTAGGAAGCAGGAAGAAGGAGACTAAAGCCTTCACTTACCGAAGAACTCAACAAAACCGACAATACCAGTATCATTTCATCAACGTCTTGCAGCACAAGTGAAAAATTCAGCCAGCAAAGCCAGCATTAAAGAGCGCGGCATTTATCAAAAAGATCAAATTAAATAGACACTAAGACAGTCTGTCTTAAAAGTACCGCGCAAAGTGACGGTGGATCCATCAAGCCTGACCGAGGAAGGGCCTGCTATAATTTGAAAGTCACCGAACCAATTGACCTGGGGAATGGATGAGGATGTCAATTGCTTCGGTGGCTCAAATTTAGCAGGCCCTTTCTCGGTCAGGCTTGATGGATCCACCGTTACTTTGCGCGGTACTTTTAAGACAGACTGAACAGTACAAATACCTTAAACATTATTATAGCACATAAAAGGGAGGACAATTCAAAATCACTGCGTTCTACACTTACAGAAGGACCGACAATGACCCACATCGCAGCTGAAAATTAGAAATTGATCAAAACGAAAACTCTGGGTGTTCAGAACACAGCACCCAAATTCACCAGATCAAACCAATTGAAAAACCTTCCGAATGTCACCTAATTAACTGAAAAGAAATCTTACCAAGCAACGCAAGGAACTCTTCTGAATATCAAGTACCTATAATCAGCTAAAGACACCGCAACCGACCAAGTGGAGAAGCTCTTCTGGATGACAACTAATTAACCGAAGGGACACTCGCCTAGCAAAAATAGAAACTTCTGCGTGTCACCTATAGTTGACCGGAGAAACACCTGTCCTAACCAGGTGAGGAAACTTTTCTGAACATCAGGTAATCAATTCTGAAAAGATAGGTACCTTATCAAACCAGCCGAGGGAATTCTTCTTAACATCACTAATAAGCTGAAGAGGGACCTCACCTAGCCAACTAAAAAATCTGAATGTCACATAACCAACTGAACACTTCTGAATGTCATGTAATCAGCTGAGACAACTCACCTAACCAACTGAACTCTTCCGAATGTCAGGTGAATAAACTGAGACACCTCATCTGACCGACTGAACACTTCCGATTGTCACGTTATCAACTGAGGCACCTAAACTAAAAACAAAACTGAACTCTTCTGAATACCACCTAATCAACTGAAAAGATACATCACATAACCTACTAAATACACTTCTGAATGTCACGTAAATAACTGACAAGACACCTCATCCAACCAACTGAAGATGTCTTCTGGATACCAGCAAATCAACTGAAGACAACTAATAACCTTATCCTTACCACCTCACCTCATCTCACTCCTTACACATCACACCTTATCACCTCACCAACTGAGAATCTTTTGAATGTTACGCAATCAATTGGCCGGACAAGCCACCAAAACAGCCCGTGGCACTTTTCTGAATGTCATCCAATCAACTGAAAAATCCACCGAACCAGCTGAGAGAACTTTTTCTGAATGTCACGTCATAAACTGATAAAACACCTCGCCTAGCCAACTCCATAAACTCAGAATAATCTCTTCTGAAGGTCACCAAGTCAACTAAAAAGACGCTTTGCCTAATCAACTGAGGAAAATCTTCTGAATGTCACCAAATCAACAGAAGAGGGATGTCACGTAGAAACTGTAAAACGTCTTCTGAATGTCCGCAATTAACCGAACAGACACCCTGCCTGACTCACCGAGGGAACTCTACACTGAATGGCAGGTAATCAACTGAAAAGGCATTTCATCCAATCAACTGATAACACTCTTCTGAATGTCACCTAATTAACTGAAAATAAACGGTTTGTAAGTCTTACCGACCGACGGAACCCTTCTTAAACGTCAGACAATCATAAACTGAAGTAACACCTCATCAAGCTAACTGAGGGAACTCTTCTGAATGTCACCTAATCAACTAAAGCGATGTATCACCCAACCATTTGAATATGCCTTCTGCATCTCAGCTTATCAACTGAACAAACGTCTCATGTTATCAACTGATGATAATCTTCTGGATGTCACCCAATCAGCGAGACACCTCACCTAGCTAACTGAATGAACTCTTCTGAATTTCACCGTCTCAACCGAAGCGACACCTCACCCAACCAACTGGAGAAACCCTTTCCATTGACATCTAATCAACTGACGATATACCTTACCCATCCAACTGAATACGCCTTCTGGGTCTCAGCTCATCAACTGAACAGACACCTCATCTTATCAACTGAGAAGAATCTTCTGGATGTCACCTAATCACCTTCGGGCTTTCTCTGAATGTCACCTAACCAATTGAAGAGAGGCCTCGTCTATCTGAGGAAACTTTTCTGAATGTAATGACATCAAAGGAAGTTTGAGACACCTCGTCAAACAACTGAAGAAACTCTTCTGAATTATCAGAAGAGGGCACTCTTCTGAATGTCGCCTGGTCAACTGAAAAACTACCCTAACCAGCTGAAAAAAACTATTCTGAAGGTCACTAAATCAGGTCAAAAGGGCCCTAGCCTAACCAACTGAACAAGCTCTTTTGAATGTCAACTTATCATCTGAAAAGACAGCTCACTTAGTCTAGTGAGGAAACTCTTGTGAATAACACCTAATTAACTGAAGAGATATACTTGTCAACAGAGGGAACAATTCTGAAATTCACCTATATCAACTGAAAACACGTCATCTTATCAACTGAGAGCACTCTTCTGGATGCCACCAAATCCGTTGAGAAGGTAACGCACCAAACCAACTCAAGAAACTCATCTAAATGTCAGCTCATCAACTGAAAAGCATCTCACTTAGCAAACTCAGGGAACTTCTAAATGTCACAAGCCACACTGAATAAACTTTTCTGGATGTCACGTAATCAACTGGAAAAGCACCTCACCTAACCAGCTGAGGAAAGTTCTGAATGTTACGCGTTCAGGTGGCTGGACAAATCACCAAAACAGCAGAGGGCACTCTTCTGAATGTCGTCCAATCAACTGAAAAACCTCACCTAACCAGCCGAGGGGACTATTTTGAACGTAACCAAATCAACCGGAGAGGGACCTCAACCAAGCAACTGAAAAACTCTTCTGAATATCCGTAATTAACGGAACGACATCCATCCTAACCAACTAGCACTCTTCTGAATGATACTTACTTAACTGAAAAGAAACTTTATCTACCCAGCTTAGGGAACTCTTCTATATGTCACGCAATAAACAGAAGTAGTACCTCATCTAGCCAACTCAGGATACTCTTCCAAATGCCACCTAGTCACGTAAGGAGGCACCTCACCTAGCCAACTGAGGGAGCTTCTGAATGCCGACTGATCAATTAAAGAGACACCTCACCCATGAAACTGGATAAACCCTCCCGAGTTTCACCTAATGACTGAACAGATACCTCAGCCAACCAGCCGAATACACCTTTCTTATCTCAGCTTATCAACTGAACCGACACCTCATCTAATCAACTACCGAGAATCTTCTGGATGTTACCCAATCAATTTGGATACACCTCACTAACCAACTGAATGAACTCTTCTGAATGCCACCTAATAAAATGAGGGTACTCTTCTGGATGTCACCTAATAAAATTAAGAGACACCTCGCCTACCCAACTTAAGGAACTATTCTGAATAATCAGAAAAGGTACTCTGAATGTCGCCCAATCAACTGAAAAGAAACATCATCTAGCCAACTGAAAGCATTCTTCTGAAGGTCACCAAATAAGCTAAAACGGAACCTCTCCTAACCAACTGAACAAGTCTTCTGAATGTCAACTTATTATATGAATAGACGGCTCACATAGCCCTTAGCCATCTGAGGAAATTCTTCCAAACGTCACCTAGCCAACCGAAGAAACTCCCATGAATGCCAACTCATAATCAACCGAAGAGACATCTTATTAGCTGCAGCTGAGGGAACGGTTATGAATGTCACCTAATCAATCTCATCTAATCCACTGAGGGAACTCTTCTGAATGTCATCTAATCAACTGAGGAAGACACTTCACCTAGCCAATTTAGAGTGCTCTTCTGAATGTCACCAAACCAGCTGAAGAACCTCTTCTGAATGTCAGGTAATCAACTGAAAAGTCATCTCAGCCAACTGGGGGAACTCTTCAGAATGTCACCAAACCAACTGAATAAATGTTGCCAATAAATGTCAATTCTTCTGAATGCTACGTTACGTAAGCAACTGAAGACTGCAATACCTGTGGACAAATGAAAGCTCCATGGGAACTGATTCATGCCATTACCTAAAGACGCAGCGTAACCGGCCCACCAGAGCAGCCGGAACTATAGTTTCCTCGGCACCAGACCCGCCATGGGATCAGCCTACAGCAGGGAGCCAGCTGAGGGATGGCCAGTCCCCCAGCGGCTCAACCAGCGAGGCCGTCCCAAAACGGCGGCGGCGAGCGAGCAGCTAGACTGAGGGACTCGAGGGGGAACAGCGGAACAGGGAACACCGCGCCTAAACATGAGGGTGACCATAGACCAGCTTCAGCTGCGAGAAAGTGGGACTTCAAGTCACAAAATAATGGATTCGAAATAACCCGCCACGGCGTTAAACAATTGACACAACCAGACGCAGCTTTTGCAAGCTGAGCACTGCATTCCGGTGATCCGATGAACACGGCTGACAGACAGAACCATAGCACTCCATAAACGAATATGTAGAAGGCACCCGCCGGGACATGCCTTTTCATGTGTCACGGTTGGGGTGCAACCACACGTGCGCACGTGCAGGGTGACGCTTCCAGATCTCGAGAACGGCCGGGCCGATTGAGCTCAAATTTGGTACACCGCTAGAGACCGGTTAGTAGGGTGCCGTGCACAAGTCAGATGGGATCCAGTTTGCACGTGCGCACGTGCAGGCTGACGCTTCCAGATCTCAAGAACGGCTGGACCGACTGTGCTCAAATTTGGCATACCACTAGAGACTGGGTAGTAGGGTGCCATGAACAAGTCAGTTAGTATGTATTTTCATGTGCCACGGATGGGGTGCAGCTGCACGTGCGCACGTGTAGGGGTCGCTTCCAGATCTTGAAATTGGCCGGGCCGATTGATAAACGAGTAAAGCCTACAGACCAAGACGGCCCGGGAACCTGACGAGATCACTGATAACTTGATCAGCGAGATAATTTTCTATTGTTCGAGATTCCAGTGCCGACCTATGGAATGACCACTAACCAGCCGAGAAGTGGTATAGAGGATTCTTCATGGCTCCGAGTGGAAGATAAGGATATCTTTTCCAAGCGGGTTTTTGTTTGAAAAGACAAACACTATTCGTTAGAATTGTGTTTTTCTATTGAAAAACAACCGGAGCAGTCGTTCTCCGGGCTATGTTTTGCATGTCTGGCCGCGAATCAGTACAACTTGATACCAGCCAAAACTTCTGCAACGATTTTCGTAAAAATCTCAGGGTATAGACTTTCGAAGGCGATCTAGCTGATGGCACCGGCTGCTACTCGCTCAGAATTCTTTTGCGCGTGGCACGTGCGTTTCAATTTTCGCCCATGTTAAGTCAATGGGGGTTTGGGGCACTTTTTGCGCGATCGCGAATGGCGGACAAACGAGCCAAGAAAGGGGTGGTTTTCATCCCAGCATTTTATGGCAAACACGTTCCGGTACACGCCAGTGTGCGCCGTATACCCGTCAGAATCTCAGGTCACCTCTTTGCACGAGGTCAAAGTTGGAATTTTGCTGTGTCCCATGTTAAGTAAATGGACAATTTTGCAGATATATTTTCATTCGCGCATTGTAAAAAATTATGTGTCACGATTTCGTCCAAACTTTCAAACGTTGTTGACAAGAGAACATAGTATACGCTGTTATGCTTCGTTAAGCTGTGCAAAATCGTTTTTTCTTTTAAAGCTTGGTTAAAAATGGCAATTTTTAACATGGAAAGTCAATGAGAGCGTCTTTGTTTCATAATAACTTTTTACGTTGCAACTATATAAAAGTGAAAAGTTAATATAATATACAACTTTTGATGTTCTTCCCAACGACGTATAGAACGTCACTGCACAATGTGTCGTTTTCAAGAAAAGTTGTAAAAAAGCAGGGCTCGACTGTGACTTGAACCCAACCACATTAGAGTATACGAACAGGTGACGGGGATACCTCCCGTGTGCGGATGCGACACTGATTATTGCTAAATATTAGCATTTCGCCGTTGTGGGGGCGCCTTTGCAAAGGTTATAGCTCCACAACTGCTTGACCGATTCACTCGCGGTCTTTTGTGAGGGATAGCTTCCTCCTTTCTCAAACGTAGTGTGCTACTCTCGATGCGTATGGGTGACCTCTAATGCACGTGCCACGTGCAAAACGAAGAGACGTCAGTTTGGTAACAAGTCTAATTACTCTGTAATTAGTTTGCCGATTGCGCTGATACTTGACATGGATGTAGGCAACCGCCGGGCAATGCATTTCCATGTGTCACGGTTGGGGTGCAGCTGCACGTGCGCACGGGCAGGGTGACGATTCCAGATCTCGAGAACGGCTGGGCCGATTGTGATCAAAGTTGGCACACCGTTAGGGATCGGCGAGGAGGGTGCCGTGCACAAGTCAGATGGGACCCATTTGGCACGTGCGCACGTGCAGGCTGACGCTTCCAGATCTCAAGAACGGCTGGACCGACTGTGCTCAAATTTGGCATACCGCTTGATACCGATCAGTAGGGCGCCGTGCACCAGTCATTTAGTATGTAATTCCATGCGCCACATTGGGGTGCAACTGCACGTGCGCACGTGCAGGGTGACGCTTCCAGATCTCAAGAACGGGCGGGCCTATTGTGCTCAGATTTGGCACACCGCTAGAGACCGGCGAATAGAGTGCCGTGCACAAGTCAATTTGAACCCAGGTTGCACGTGCGCACGTGCAGGGTGTCGCTTCCAGATCTCGAAAACGGCCGAGTCGATTGCACTCAAATTTGGCACACCGCTAGAGACCGGCGAATAGAGTGCCGTGCACAAGTCAATTGGGACCCAGGTTGCACGTGCGCACGTGCAGGGTGTCGCTTCCAGATCTCGAAAACGGCCGAGTCGATTGCACTCAAATTTGGCACACCTCTAGAGACCGGTTAGTAGAGTGTCGTGCACGTCAATTTGTAGCACACCCACTCCGGTGTGCACGTGCAATGCTCGTTCTCTCGTTTGGCGGCGGGCGTTTTTGCTGCGCTTACAGAGGTGCTTGCTCAAACAACCTGCGGTCCCGCGATGCGGAGCCCAGCATCGCAGATGCTCGTTGATGTAACACGCGAGGAAAAGATATCCGATCTTTCACGAGTGAGCCAGGAGGAATCCTATATCTTTCTATGTTGAGGTTTATTCTTAATCAATTAAATATTATATTTAAATGTATTCATCTATGTAACAATAGATTTACAGTAGTTTGTTTTTATTTCATAAGTTTCATCATACATAAACAGCCATTAAAGATGCCGTTCGGTTATTGACCCATCATCACTTGAACTCTTGATTTTTGGCTATGAACCCTCGAGACCTTATCTTTGCATCTCAGAGGGATGCAAAGATAACAAATTCTTATCTTTGCATCCCAGAGCAGTGCGAGATAGAAATATCCCTGCACTGTACACCCAATGGCAAATAAACCTCAACTAGAAAGATTTTAGAGACTTACGACACCAAACAGTGAAAGATAACGATAACGATCTAATACAAGAATTATCAGCGAATATATAACAGTTACACGCCGACATGCAACTACCGTGCTCATGATGGCCTAAAACTCGTCATGAACACATTTGAACGACGGGTATTGAATAGGGACACTAAACGCCTAAAATTGGGAAGCCAAAGCATCTGATATTACAAGTTAAGATGCCTTGCGACCTGAAAAACGAAAGATCGTAGACTTAAGGTGTATAAATTGTTTCCCGCTCGAAATGGATGCGACTTATTGCAAACTGCTGTCCTTATGCGTTGCTAGTTCCTCACCAATTAAAAAAGGTTTGATATAAATTGGCTATCTTGGTCACTAAATAGGCCCTTTGGCAGATTCAAGAAACGGACCAAATACAAACTGCCAGTGGCCATGAACCGACAATCTGTGCATTTGATGTTTGTGCCCGAGGCAAATACGTTGTCTAATTTGTTATGCCTAAAATTATTTCATTTGCATAATATAATCTTATTCTTCATAACAATGATAACCGTCTATGTATTTTTGGTTACGTTGTCTTCATTAAGATTATAAAGAACTAGACGTATTAGGACCGTATCGTGTCGGCGCGGCGCGAGAGGCTTTTCGGCGCCACCTACGGCGTCGTCTACTGAGAGAGAGTAAAATGATATTGTGTGTAGTGTAATGTAGAACTAGTGAGTCTGTGGCCTGTCAATACTACCCTTGAGCCTATTCCACTGTTTTGTCAAGATGGCGTATGGCAATGAAAACTGATGCCTTATGGATATGTCGTAAATAAATAATCTGAAACTGAATCCACAAAAATGTAATGTAAACCGCAACTTATTACTGCTGGATCACCTATCCACACCCCATACACACACGTGGTTCTCCAGCGCAGCGTTGGGCCATGTGCGCAGCTGGCTGACCTTTGTCTGACCCCTGCCGGCCCGGTCAGCGGTCAGCTGGCTGACCCGGGCGGACGGCGCCCCTTGCGACCCGACTGTGCCGGGAGCCGGGCGTTGGCAGCGGCCCAGAACGGCTAGCACGCCGCGACATGACGAACAAAGTTAAAACGGAACAAATAACAGGCGGATCCAGGTGGCTTCAGTAGAGACCACGTTGCTCCATAACCTTATGCAAGAATTTTCAGATGCCTATAGCAAACCAATTTTCCTTCAAACCTCGATAGCCGATGGTAAGCAGAAAGTAAGCGGCAAGTCTTAAAGGAAATAGTTCACTTTTTAACATGGGTTTTGAACTGGAATAGCAGTTCCGTAGCTTGGGCTGAGACGAGCATAAATCAGGAGCTTTTACAGCCCAACGATCACCCTAGGCAAAGATATTCTATTTCTCGTCCCGAAAAAGGTGTCTTGCGTTGAGGATGTGTGCCTTGCATATATTTCCATCCAGTATGAAAAGAGCATGGGTCCCGAAAATTCTTCAGAAAGTAGAGAAATTATCTACGAGAACTCTAGAGAAATTCTCGTACTGATCAATTAGGACATTCAGGGGAACATTATCAGATCGAGCAGATCGCCCAAATGCCGGTGGCTGCGATAATTTCTCTGTTTCTGAAGAATTTTCGGGACCCATGCTCTTTTCATACTGGATCGCGTGTGCCTTACAGAAACTGAAAAGTTCTTCCTATATCAAAATATAGAAAATAATCTTTTGTTATAAAAAGGTTTTATTTTCTTTGCTGATTATTTTGAACATAAAAAATCATAAATCCGTTGCAAAAAAATAATTTCGTGAAAGTGAACTATTTCCTTTAAGTAGCACGCAATTCTTAGTTCCGCATTTGAACATTGCTACCGTTTATATTTACATTATTTCAAATCAAAATTATTTCATGTGGGTTTATTCCATAAGAAATAGCGACATTCAACCCTTCCTTTCCGCGCAAACAACCCGCGTTCACACAATTCTTTCAGCGATATCGAATCTGAATCATGAGGGTATAAGTTAACCGGCAACCAAAAATAAAAATAAAATAGCTTACCTAAAAGAACATCTTTATCAGTGAGCCATTAATCCGCGGGATTGAGAAAACAGAACAATATCATTATACACCATCATCTTTGTTCAAACCGTTCAAACTACTCCTACTCGCCTATCAATTTTGAAACACCAAGCAGATTCCCACCTGGATCCGCCCACATATCAATATGCATAAGAACAGGGCACACGATAAATAATTGGATTACCGCTCCAGTGTGGAACTGGAACGGACTGACCATTCGTGGTCCGAAGCTCCAGGAATCTCGTAGAATATGCCGAGACGAAAAGTCGTGCCGCCTCAAGCTTCTTACCAGCGACGGACACTCACTTTTCTCACCAATCACTCCACTCAACTCGTACATCTCACTCATCTCACTGACAGTTGAATAACTCGCCCGTCGTCGAGGCCAAAAGTTCGCCCAAATAGTATCACTTACCATGACACGTGTCCACTGTCGCGCACCCCTCGGCACCAGCACCGCACTGTCACTTCACTCACTCACCAATCACACCACCAAGCATCACCAAGTGCAAGAATGTTCACCATTTTGCATGACACGAGAGTGAGGGGGACCCCTCACGCACACACCCTCGATGCCGCCGAGACAAAATGCGCAGTTTCCCGGCTCACAGTCCCCCGGCGTTAGTTTATCAATCTGCCGCAAGGGGCACGGCTTTGGCGAATAAAATGAGGGCTAAAATATGCATCTCAATGGAACCATGCTATGCCTTGATAAGTCATGTGTTTTTCTCCTTCATCTGAATGACAGCAAAAAGACTATTGTTCAATGTTTACTCTAATTGATATTGCACAAAATTAACGTTCACGCCTCACGGGTTGCTAGGAAAAATCGGCGTCAAGAGCAGAAGTTCGTTGCTAGGCGGCGGGGAGGTTGGGGGAGGGGAAGGGAAAGGGAAGGGAGGGGAAGGGGAAGGGAGGGGGCGGGTCGGGCGTGTGGACTGCCAAGTGAGCGGCGCTCGGCCGGTTGTCGATTAGGGCTACGGTATTGAAACGCGCAATGCATTATGTGAGGCCTGTCTCAATTCTCATGCAGTGCGCGACGTGTGTGAGCGTGACTTTTCATGACTTATCTACGCATGCATGCTAAGAATTACGGAATATGACTTAGTGGTAAATTGATGTTTAATGGACGGTTGTAATACATAATGATCTGTGGAATAAAAACGCAGTTAATTTTTTCGCACTTATTGCTCAAAGACTGAGGAACCTGAAAACAAAAGCGTATAGTTTTATAAGCGTCAGTTTATGGCGGCTAGTCGCTATGCTCAGGAGTCAGGCGCTGAATCCCCTTTATAAAGTAAAAGACGGGCAGTGTTGAGGGTATAAATGAAATGCAAAAATGACTGATTAACTATCACACAAGGGGCGGGAGTGGCGCACGACCCCGGATCAGTGCAGTGGCCTCCCCCGACGAGTCTGGAGGCATACGTTTAGGTGATGTGGTTCTTTTAGAGCATACATTCATTGGCTTCTGAGAGCCCTACGATGGCCTCTGACAGTCCTCAAGACGCGGCTACGGGCTAAGCAGACCTTTAAGGGCTATGTCCAAACTATTTCTTGGGCCCCCACGTCGGTACACTATTCCTGCACCTGGAACCTCCCACTAGCCTCTGAGAGTCCTGGTGAGCAGGATGATTAAATTGACTTTGCTGTTGAAAGATTGTCGTGAAATGACGTAAAAAAGTCTGTTAGAAGTTAGAACGCATTTTTCTTGACGAATCCAAGCAAAACTTAAATAACGTCAAAGTGATTAGGGGAAGCTATAATCTATATGCCTAAATTTTAGGCGATTGCGTGACAAGCTCTTGGGTTATCGCTAAAACACGACAGGGGAGGGGGGCGTCAAAAGCCCTCCCGCTCAGTCAGTATACGGGTAAAGTAGGTAAGGCATCTGCGCCCGCAGACCTGGAGCGACGGGGGGCAGGGGCAAGACAGTAAAAAAAATATATATTGCGTCCCGAAGCGTAGCAGAGGCTACCTTCCGGCTGGCGCGACTACGACAGGGCATTATAACTGCAAATAGATTATACATGCATGCGATTTATATGCAATAATAATGTACATAATAGGTAAAACAGCAGGGCACAAGGCTAGACACGAGACAGAGCAGGACATAGAGCAGGGCACAGGACAGCCACAGGTGATGAAACAGGGAAAGGCACGTCAGGGAAAGCGCAGGTCACAGACCAGGGCACAGAGAAGGAAACAGAGCACTCAGCACAGGGCACGGCACATGTCAGGGTATAGAGCGAAGAACAGGGCAGGGCACGGGTACGGCACATGACGGGTCACACTGTAGGTCACAGGGAAGGGTACGGGGCAGGGCACAGGACATGGGGACTCAGAGTGTCAAATCTGCAGGGGATACGTCCCAATGCGAGGGGGCGTGTCCCGAAATGGGATGCAGTACGTGCCTTGAAATATACGCTGCACCAGGATAAAAATATTTTAAAATACTTTTGATATTAATATTAGCAGCCACCAACTATTGCAAAGCAAACCGTCAATTAGGTAGCTACGTTAAAAGGTATGGAAATTTGCTGGGTCAAGCTCCGTAACACCGTTTCGTTCACATGTTGATGCCAGTGTGCACGCTGCATACCGCACAGGACCCATTTACCGATATCCTCGGACCGGGTCTGGAGGTCATCTCTGGAGGTCACCTCAATCAAACTCCCTCTCGCTCCCTTTCATCACGCGCCATTCCCGCTCTATACCTTTCACGTCATTGTCACACCCCTGCGCTAATTGTCACGTTGCCACAAAGCAGCGGAACGACATCAACCCTCCGTGAATTATTGGCGTGACACAGCGCCCTCACGAGCGCCCCTGTGACGTCATCGGTCGGCTGGCGGTGTGGGCGGCCGCCGCGCCGGTCCCGGCTGCAGACCAGCTCCCCGTGACCGCCGCACCCCTGTCTCGGCCGTCCCCTGAAGTGGTGAAGCACCTCACCGGACGGGGTGTGCCAGCCTGAGGTGCAGCGTCTCCAGGGTCGAGGTAATGCCGCGCCCGTGGCAGCCGCTCCCTGCTTCCACCAGTGCTGTAAAGAGACCCGTAAAGCATGCCCCGAGCACTCCACCCATTTACCCAGCATTGAGGCGACGAGAATAAGCGACGCACGCAAAGCTAAGCGATGCATTGCTGATTTTTTAGCTGAAATATAAAACTACTTCTGTGTGAAGGAGTCGGCAGCCAAGTATCTGGACGTTGTAGTCGGCCAAAATAACGTTTGATTCTGTGCATTGTGAGAAGTGTTCACGGGCACTTTCTTTTATTCATAGCATTCTACCGCTACATAGGTACACTTTGCGCTCTGCAATAGGCAACAGGTGCAATTTAGGGGAACATCCGCTACGAGCCGTACATCACGACGATGCCCCTCCCCGGAAATGACTTTCGTGACTCAAGCAGTTTATTTTTTCGCCGCTACATGAAAGTAGAAACTCTTGTCTGGCCTGAGCGACACTTGCCGAGTTATTTATCATTTGAACAATGGTACGACAGTGAATGACCGTACGAATTTGGAATCGGACAGCTGTTAGGGCATTGGATCGATGATAAGCAGCTCACTCGGGGCATGTCACACCTGCTGATCGGCGACTTTTGCCGGACGTAGATTTTTGACTTCACCGCCTATCATGGGACCCATCACCGGTGACAGGACAATTGTTCGAATCGGCCACATGTGACGAGCCGCAAAAAAAAAAAAAAAAAAAAACTCAGCGATGGGCGGTCTTTGGATGGCTGAAGTATTCTTCGGAAACTCCGAAAGATCCTGGATGGTCTGCTGTTTTCCTTCCTGCGAAAGAGATGATTATGTTTACGAGTAGGGTGTTACGTTCGATAAAGTAATGCGACGTACCTTATCAAGTTATTTACTCGTTACTTTCCTCGTAATGATCTTCACCAACGCTCTTTGCACCCAATGGACCAATCTATAATCTAATGATGATTATTTACCCTCGTGAATCCATTCCCCAATTTACATTCGCCGATTTGTCAAACAAGTTACAGAGTTTGTTTTTCTGGCATGCTCGGGCGCTCCGGCCGCCGGGTCAGCCAAGGTCAGCGGGTGTTCGTCTGCTGTGCCCCGGGGGTACCTATTTCTGTCGCCCCGGGCGCTTTCTCTGGCCGTGCGCCCGGGTCGTCTGACGTCACAGGCAGGTTAGCCTCATGCAGTACAGCGCTCGGCCGACGAGGGTTCTGTCGAGAGCTGCCAGCCCGGCCGGGACGTCAGTGTGGCGTCGGCTGCCGAGCTGCGAGCAGCGCCGGGCCGCTGCCTGGGTCGGTGTGGATCGGTGGAACGGTGCTCCGTTGAAGCCGAAAGGGGAGGTCAACTGACCGGTGAACGTCACGGCTGAGTCGAACAACAAACACCACTGTGAGGACAATAGTTTGACCGCGCCCCAAGTCCAGAGCAGGATCAGCGGCAAAGAAAATGTCGAGCGATTCCAAGCCGGTAAGCATCCATAATTCAATGTACATTTTATGTTTGCTGTCGCTTTTACATACGTTCATTTGTGCCGTCAACCCTTTTCGACCTTTCAGAAGTTCCAAAAAGTCGAAGAAAGATGTTCGATGTTCACTGTTCAACCTCTCCCCACCAAGACGTGGAATATACCTATGCTAACGCAGGGGTATACGGCCATTCATTTTTTCGTCGAAGGGATAATACCAGTGAACGAAGTTTCACAGTCGGTGAATAAATTAATATAGGGCGGCTCCTCTTGTGTTGAGGAGACACGACCGATTGTCCACCCTGAATCGTTCTTCGCCCGCCTATGAACGGTCGCCCTTCATTGACTGTGGGCGGGCCACGAGTCTTTTGGGAGGGTCCCCGAGTCTTCTATGGTGGAGAATGAATGACACAGAGGGCGGACCTCGGCACACCTCCGTTCCGGGAAACACCGCGTCCGTACGACGGCAAAGGGCCCACGAATTAGACATGGAACCGACAACCGTGCCACAACACCTATCACGGCACTGCAAAACTAGCTCGTACGTACCGTGAGTTGACACTGGACAGTTGAGTCCTTAGATGTTTTGTGCGGGCATTGCGCATGCATCATTCCTATCTCGATCCGTCAGCCCCCGCTGTCCCCTGCATTAGTACGGCCATTGTCTGTGCCTTCCGGGCCACTTTGCGATGACGTCACTAGCCGAGCTTTGTGCGCCAATGCGGGCGTTGTCGCCGCCTTAGCTCCGTGAGCCCCGTGTCCATAAAGTGGCCTTAAGTGTCTGCAGATTCAGTCTGAGGTGTGCCCTTGGGTATGCACTACGCCGAACGGCCCTATCACCGCGAACCGTGCCGACTTAGGTGAGTGCATCGTGTAGATTGTGCACCGTCCAGGGTGCGCTGTGCACTTTGCACTGTTCATTGTGCACCGTCCCAGGTCCGCAGGAGATGAGTAGAGCGTTAGTCCCAAACAGGTCACGAAAGGATGGAATGATTCATCTACTTGTCCGTGAGGTATTGACAGAAATTGAGATAAAGAGAGGAAAAGAGGAGAAGAAGAGGAAGAGATGGAGAGAGAGAGAGAGAGAGAGAGAGAGAGAGAGAGAGAGAGAGAGAGAGAGAGAGAGAGAGAGAGAGAGAGAGAGAGAGAGAGAGAGAGAGAGAGAGAGAGAGAGAGAGAGAGAAAGAGAGAGAGAGAGAGAGAGAGAGAGAGAGAGAGAGAGAGAGAGAGAGAGAGAGAGAGAGAGAGAGAGAGAGAGAGAGAGAGAGAGAGAGAGAGAGGGGGAGAAGATGAGGGACGAGAAAAAGGGATACATACAGAAAGTAAGTCTGTTAGCGTTCATGGAATTGCTTGTGTGGCTTCATTGCATTGAGCAAAAAAAAAAAAAAAAAATCAGAGAAGGCGCAAAATTATAGCACTCACAAGTCACAACATTCCCTAATTCATGACACGATGCGAACTGTTGAATTATGCTATTTCACGCTATGACCTCATACGACGACCACGACGTTCGATATAAAGCCACGAACAGTCCATTGTTTCCGCCATTTAAAGTCCAGCCTGCGCCCCATTCTGTGTATATTGTCTGAGGCCGCGGAGGGGCTCTCCCACCGTTTGTTGACCGCTGGGTGACCTGCACGTTGGCTACTTGTTTGCTGTATGTGTGTCTGACTGCGGTGAACGCTGATGAACGGTCGTGAGGCCGAGCCGGTCACGGCAGACCGCAGGCCCGACCCGCAGACCACGGGTTTGGGACCTGCTCGGGGCGAACGGGGAGAGTCGTGGCCCAATTATCGCCGCAGTCCAGTCCAGGCTAAACCGTGTCAGAAACCGAACGGCACATACTGCCTTTCGGTAGTCACTGACATATCTTCAGAAAGATGTTAATAAGCTCAATCAAAATCTGTTTGATTGGGCATTGTTGCTCGGGTTAAATGGTCGCCAGAGTGGAGTCCGCGGGACCACGGCCTGGTGGTGCTGGCCCAGGAGCGGAGCCTGCGGCCCCACCGACCCGCGAGAACCGACAAGGACTAGAGACGACTGGCGTCAAGGGCGCCAGTCGCCCGCCAGACTGGATATATTTGGACTTACCGCTTGATATACTTTGGACATTTTAACCTTTCCGTTTACCGAACAAACCTATCTTCCACTACCGCATCACATCGTCCCCCTCGGCCGGCCGCCCTCTGGGCCGGTGCACCCTATGGGAGCTGCACTTGTGCTCCGTATTGATCGGTGCGCTCCCCTCTGCCCCTCTGTCCCCGGCGGCCGTCCCCTCCTCTGTCGTCCGTCCGTCAGCCCCGTCGGCAGTTAGCTGTGCAGGCTCTCCCGTATGGAGACGGGAAGAAGTGACGTTATATCATAGTCGGGAGGGGATGGGAGCGATGTTATATCACAATCGGGGACAGAGTGACGTCTCAACACAGTCCGACGAGTTCGCAAGTGATGTCATATCACGGTCGAAAGAAATTCGGGAGTGATATATCATGGTTTAGAGAGGACCGCAGTCCAGGCTGACGCCATGCCACGGTTCGGATGGGACTATACTGATGTCACACCACGGTGGGAAGAAGAGGAGGAAGGTGAAGCGATCAAAGGCGAGATCCTTGCTTGTTCTGTGTCATGTAGCATGACGGATTGAGAGCTGGCAAACCGTTTAGCAGGCTGTACCAATGCCAAATGTCATAGAGAGCGGCTCGGTCTGCGAACAGGGCCGGGTGCCGCCCGCTCGCAGCTGGAGACACAGCTGTGGCCAGGGAGACTCCGCACAGGGCCATTCAGGTGTCAAACGCGGACAAATAGGGACATACGGAGTTCAAACAGCCGGCAGCACAAGAAGTTTGTGAACGGCGCTTTCAAACCGTTTCAAAGGTTAATAAAACAGATGCTTTAATTCCTCGATCGGGTGAATTTCACCCGGACGCGTGCGTCGAGATAAATGCTAATTCCGGTGGTTTGTTAATTCATGAAGCTGTTTCTCTTTGATTCGGTATTGGACAGGTGGTGAATCTATTTCGCCAAACTACTCCAATCAAGGAATCAGGGCACCGTAAAATAATCGCCAAATAGCAGACGGTCATTGACACACAATGGTCGATGAATGAACACGTTCTACATATATTGAGAATATAGTAAAAAAAATCCAAATCGAGCTGAATAAAATAAGTCCCGCGTACGCTGTTAAATATCGAGCTAAAACTTTTTCGGGAGTTGGATCGTCTTTACCGACTTCCGATCCCTCTGCCGACCATGCATATACCTATGTCGTTCATTTTTCCATGTCAAATTTTAGATTATTCACCAGCCGAGGCGAGGGCAGCTTTTATTGAGGCAGTCTTTTTCAACTTTCTGCGCATCAATGCTGATACACGTCGACTGAGCATGTCAGGACGTAAACCGCCCGTTTAATTCGAACAGAACGGCGTATGAACTCGAGTGCGTGACGGGACAAACAGATGGGTGGCGTGTCCCGCGAGGCAGAAACGGAGACCGAATCTGCACGCGCGTTTGCCCGCTGTTTTGATGTCGACTTCCGTTTGATTCCGCAACGGATGACTGACTTTGACAGCTGGCTTCTGGAGCGGCGAGCAGTTAGGAAACAAACAACCCCGAATCCTGAAACGGTTTTTAGTCCGACCAAGTTGTATCCCTTGTAAGAGGTCCGGAAGCCGAGATCCTCTTTGATTGATGAGTGGAAATAGAGACGGATAGGTATTTGTTTGGGCGAAGCAACGCTTCGTACTTGTTTTCATCGTGGGCGGTACTGACATGTGTGATGTTCAGGGCTCCTGCGGTTCAGTAGCACACAACCTACGACGTGACGAGCCGCACCAGCAACGTCAGACTTTCACTACGCCCTGACACTTGCTTTCCGCTTCTTTTATCCGGACTGGCATCCACAAGGACATGATGACTGATGAGCCATCCACTCTTGCCATCACTCTCTGCTGATATGTCTTCACGTCGTGCCCTTCGTAATCCTCACACATTCTAACGCCGCTCGCTTCCCGTTTTTCAGGAGATGAACGGAGTGACTGCGTCCCCCGGAGCCGGGGCCGCTGCCGAGGAGGGCCCCTATACCGTTGACAAGGCCGCCCTGCGAAAACGGCTCACTCCGCTCCAGTACCAGGTCACACAGGAGAAAGGAACAGAACGGTACGTACCTAATTGAAGGTTCTTGGGATAAAGCGCAGGTCACAACTAAAGAACAATCTACTCAGCAACTGTATGTTTGGAGAAGAGCTGAAACTTCACGATTTTCTCTAAAGAAGTTTAACTTTCTGTGGCCTACCAAATGCATCCAAGAACGTCTGGATGTTTGATTAGATTTTTTTCTACCGTTTCTTAACACAAAAACTAGCTCAGAATTAGCTCATGAAGCCGCGACTGAGCTCGTTTTTGCGATGAAAGAAGACCAGAAGTCGGTCCCGGAGAGATCTCAGCAGATTTAATCCCAGCTTAGCTGTGCACTACTCTACCGGTGGCAGCGGCCCAGTGTGCGCCGGTGCAGATACCGGTTCGGTCACTGCTCCGGTGAGTGTGGGCGAGGTGACATGCGAGGCCCGTATGGTGCGCTGGGGGAGGGGAGGGGTCGTAGTGGTTGGTCGGTGGGCACGGCTTGTGTTGAGGGACGAATGACATTCCCCGCAATACGGTGAGTTTACATATTCTAAGGTGAAAGATGTGTATGTAGCCATATGTCTCATTTCAACCGGATGTTTCCGAAAACTAGCG
The DNA here is from genome assembly GCF_019059575.1 of Amphibalanus amphitrite. Lineage (NCBI taxonomy): Eukaryota > Metazoa > Arthropoda > Thecostraca > Balanomorpha > Balanidae > Amphibalanus > Amphibalanus amphitrite. Next base: position 104,401 of record NW_024881623.1, read on the forward strand.
GCATGCCCTTTACTCGATGTAATTAAAATTCATTCTGCATGACAATCTGTGATCCCTTTCACGGACATACCCCCGTATCACTACCGTCAATCGATCCTCGTCACCGCCTGTGGCCTTGGCGACGTCAAACGTGTTACACTCACTCCGTGGAATCGACACCACTGCACTGGGCTGACCTACACTACTAGCCCCCCCTCCCCTCCCCTCCCCGGCTGTCTGGGTGGCTTCATCGCTGACATGACAGTTGGCACGGACAGTCGTCGCCACTGCCAGCTGCGGGGGTGGAAGCGGGGAGGGTGAGGAGGGGGAGGGGGCGGGGTGCGACACCCGCATTGGTATGACGTAGGATTATGCTGTCCCTACCTATTTGGTAACCATGATAAGTAGAAAGGCGGTATTGTGATGTCATATCTTTAAGCACAAATTAAGTAAATAAAAATCGTCAAGCTAGCAAAATGCACAAACCACAAGGACACAGGGAAAGAGTGAAAAGTCCAGATTCAATGGAAACACGGGACCGGAACGTCCGTTTAGGTCACTGCTATTCGCGTTGAAAGGATTAGGTATGACATAAAGCTGCATATCAATATCGCATTTCTTCTGAAGCTGCGCCCATTGCCATTTCCGTCTGGTTGCATGCCTGTTTTACATCGGGGGAGTATCACAGTCTCCAGCAGCACAGGAGCCGGACCATAAATGGATCCAGCGAGTCAGATATGGTCGCCGGATCCGGCAGGTGCGGCGTACCGCGTACTCGTCACTTGTTCGGCGTACCATTCACCTGTCGGGTACAGCGTAGTACACAAGTCACGACCGGTGTACGCCTTTGGCTTTGAGATGCTACCATGGCCGGATTAGTACGGTGACAGTACCGTGCAGGGCGCAGCGGGAGAGGAAGCGGGGGCGGGGGCAGGTCACGCAGAGCCGGGGCCCCACGCAGTTCACCGCCGTCGCCGCTGTCGGCTGATCTGTTACTCCTGACCTTGGCTCCCCTGGACCGTCTGCCTACGCAGCGACGTTCCTGGCTGGACAGCGGACAAGGTTCACCTGGCAAGCCTACCAATTTCCTCGCCGAGCATCTTGCCACTCCTGTCCATTTCACATCCCGCCGATAGTCTCCCATCCTGGGGATTTATTTTTCCCCGTCCCGATTCCACACCCAGCTGACCTCTAACCGAGCCATCTAGCTGTGTACTGAACGAGCACAGATGTACCGAACGACTCCACCCAGCCGGAGCGGAGGAGGACAGGGAAAGAGCGAACATCCCACTCCTGACATTCTTCAACGGAACAACCCTCCCCGTCTATCCCCCAGAGCCTTCACGGGCCGGTTCAACAAGCACCGCGAGCCGGGACTGTACCGGTGCCTGGTCTGTGGACAGGCCATCTTCAGTTCGGCTACCAAATACGACTCCGGCTCCGGATGGCCCAGCTTCTATGACGTCATCGACGCCAAACGAGTGAAACTCAAGTCAGACCTGTCTCACGGTAGGTGCGGGGGGGGGGGAGCGGCACCGCACAGCAGATGCACGCTCCTGTGTGTTGCACGGTTGTCGCTGCATGTAGAGGATTTCAAGTTAACCGAATTTTATTTTAAATGCTTGACGATAATTTTCGTTCACCTGTTGCATCAGTAGCATCCCACAATTAATCCGTTCGATTGCTAGTAAGGCTGTCCGTTTGCTGTGACCTAACGAACTGTTTTGGCTACTGCCCGCCCTGGCGTTCAGCCACCGGAGCTGTTTTGTCGCCTGTTCACTGAGAGCCTGTCGTGTCGTACCCATTGTGCCCGCTGCCAGCCGGGCTGACGTGTCCTCTGCGCCGATCACGTCATCTGGTCCTGTGACGTCATCGGTCTCCCGGTGACGTCACAGGTCAGCAGAGGGCGATCGGCCGTAGGAGCAGACTAGAGGTGGCAAAATGTGGACCCGAGGACCCGGTGCAAAGAACCAGTCTGGACCCATACGGGTCCAGACCGGTTCCTGGAAATTTTCGGACGGGTCCAACCGGGTCCTACCATAAACTGTACATCTTGCACACATTATTGCAAAATATGAAGTAAATGAAGCGAATGTTTCTTGGTACACAGTAGCTCATGAGTATTCCCAGTGAGAAATAGGCTGTTTTACATGATGCAACTAATGATACCTACAAGTAGTTCGTATTAATTGACTTTGGGGAACCGGGTCCAACTGGTTCCGATTCCAACTAAGGACGGGTCCGACTGGTTCCAGAAATGTCCAGCCGGGTCTGGTTCGAGTCTGGTTCCCAAAATTTTCATCTTTTGCCACCTCTAGAGCAGACGTGTTGGCCGGTGTGCCCGTCCCTATATTTAGCTTCCTCGTGGCTGTGTGCAGGCTGGGTGGAGCGCGCAGCATGCCTGGTGGAGGGATGGGTGACCGCTCTCCCGGGGCTGACCGGCGGCAGAGACGACAGCGCTCAGCTGTCAGTCGATAGCCGAGCCCAGTCATGACCAAGGTATGCGGTGATTGGCTGCTGACTCCACGGCCAGGCTTTGTTCGTCGTCAGAGGTCCGTCTTATTCCCAGAACATGAGAGCTCCGATCCGTTCCATTGATGTTGGTATTTCCAATCTAACGCTGGACGACAATCCTTTCTCCTAAGAGAATCGATTTACAAATTACCCAAACGCCAGCCATTACCAGTTAAGTGTAAGAAATTCCAAACATTTTGAACAACACGCCTCGTCTTGATGAGCCTAGCCACTTTGCATCATCGACATCCCATGGACGAACATTTGCATCAAATATCGATGTAATCCGTAATCGAGAACGCCCCTCCGATATTAAACGAGAGTTTTTATGATCCCACTGATCTGCACGGTACCATTATGCATGCAATGGTAGAGAATGGCTTCGGACATTCTTTATAGGCTAAAGGCTTTCATGCCTATCGCTTTAACTAACACGATTGAGTTTGCTTGCACGATTTTCAACTAATGGTGATAGTGACTACCATACATCGCAGTGTATTCAGCATATGACTGGACTTTACAACGACGCATCGTTTATCAATTGCCAACAAGCGTGGTGACAGTTGATGCTTTTTCTTCGTTTGCTTGTTCAAAAATCAATCTCTAGTGAGTGATATCTCGATGACCTAAATGAGTCACAGACCTTGCCTAGCAGACTATCATCTCAAACGTTAACATGGCTTATGGTTGCGGGTCGGACATGGTTGCAGCGCTGGTTAACTGAGCCGTGCTATATCGGGCGGTCCGCTGGTGCGACTGTGCGGGCTTGGCAGGTCCCTCCGCCGCCGCCCGCTCGTCCGCCGGCGGACCGCCCGGCTGACCTCGCTCGGCGCCGCTTCACTAACCCCCACGAGGAAGCTGACCTGTGTCCCGTGCCCGTGGCCCAGTTGGCGGCAACATCCTCCTTTTGATTGCCAACCCAGGCATGGAGCGGACGGAGGTGAGCTGCGCGCGCTGCTCAGCCCACCTGGGACACGTCTTCAAGGATGGACCCAAACCCACCGGCAAACGCTACTGCGTCAACTCAGAGTCACTGCAGTTCGAGCGGGACGACTCAATCGACGTGCCCGACGGTCCTCTGGAGTTCTTCCGCGGCTCGTGCGCTGGTGGCTCGTGCTCGGCGCGTGCCGCCCTCCGTCCCACGCCACCCCGACCGGCGGGTGCCGGTGCTGCCATCTCGCGGGTAGTCGATAAGTACAACCGCCTGGAAGGTAGCGCTAGTGGTCCCGCAGCGCCGCCCGGGACCAAAGGGCTGCCCGAGAAGGCGATAACGGGACAGATTCAGGGGGGTCAGGTGCTGAACGGACGCGCGTGAGAGACTGAGGGCTGTGTGGGGAGGGGAAATGCGAGGTTAGCTGTGTGTGAGGCCGCTACTGATTTGTGTTCAGGGCGCCCGATGCGAGGCCGCCCATCTACCGCTACGAAGCAAGTCTATCGCGTGTACTTGCGAGCGTGGCGCCGCGACAATGTGAAGCCGTAACGCACCATCGCCGTATTTATGCTTTTGTGTCCCAGCTGTGACTAACGCGATGCGAGCGAACGTGGTACCTTGCCAGCAGGGCTTCAATATTTTGTGAATATACGTGTTTTCAGTAATATGATGCACATGGTGTTTCTATACAAAGGTATTTATCGATTGTTTGTTATCACAACGTTCAACGTAGAACATGCAAAAGGTCACGCTTCCCATCGAATATGAAGGCGTTAGAACTCCACCAAGGTACCCTCGCTTATTCGCAAATAAGTACGTTGAAGACTCGAGCCATGACAAAATTTGAGACCTTTTGACTGATATATTATCACTTAACACATCCATAAATCATCACAGCAGCGACTGGTCCTCAGGCCACCCACCACTACAAGTGCCGCTGCGTCCCCTCCCCGTCCCACCGTGGTGCGTCCTCCCGGTCCTGGCAGTCTTCCTCCTCCTCCCGGTCCTCCTGGAGTTCCTCCGGTCGGCGGCGCCTGGAGCTCTCCCACTCCCGGAGGTCCACCGTGCTGCTCACTGGAGGGACACAAAACGGGAGAGGTTGAGACGTCACTGATGAAAGAAGGTTGTAAAGGACAGATACACGGCACAATACATTATCTAACACATGACAGGTCAGTAGAGAACAGATGACCAGGTGGAAAATAGTGTAGCGAGCACTGGGGCAGCGAGCACCATGTGGATAACAGTTACGAAAACGTGTTCCCCGTAGAGTAAAATCTCTTACTTGGGGAAACTGTTACGCATCCGGTCATATTTTCAAAATTATCGAATTTCTACGAACACATAGGTCATCCAGGAATTTTCCATGTCTTTTTACTAAACGTAGCCTCAATAGGTATTTGGCAAACGCTCCATCCTACGAATCAAGTAGCTCTAACTCTAACTGACCGACTGAATTGATCAATTCCATTTTCATTGTTCTCCTTACCTTTGTTCCGTCTCATCCTGGCCCACTTCCTCTGCTTAGTGAACCTCTCAAAGGAGAGCTGCTCACGCTGAGCGGGGGTAGCAGCGCCGACCGCAGGGACGGTGGGCGTCACGGCCTCTGGGTGCAGTTCCACCTGTCTGTGCAGCGCCGAGGCCTTCAGCAGTCGCTCCTCTACCTGGGGAGAGAGGGGGACAGGGTGTGTCAGATAGGGTATCGTAGGAAGGAAGTCAAGGTCAGACACTGGAACATGAACCGCACCATAACACAACAGGGCGGAGAGACACGAAAACAGTGCAGGATAACCTATTTGAGAGCGGAACCAGCCATTACCTCTCACGTAATTCCCACTCCTGCGCTAGTGTCTTTTATGCGTCTGTAATGACTGGGTACCCCCACCCCAGCAGTCCTATACCATCCCTCCTCCCGATTCGGCTCACCTCTGCGAGGATAGCGGCCCGGTTCAGCCCTCCGGTCGTGTGAGGCATCTCGAGCTCCTCAAACACGGAGTCGGGGGCCGAGTCATCTGATGAGCCGCCGTCCAGCGAGTCACTCCCCAGCAGGTGCTCCTGGGGACCGGTGGGTGCAGTCAGTCGCAGTGAGGAGGGATACGGAAACATGACTGTATATAGCACCCTGGCACAGTCTCTCAGCTTTGTTTTTACAAAGCATATGCTATTTTGCACTTTCTCGACTAGCTTTGTAAGTCATGTCAATTGGTGATACCTACATATGACTGCACGGTCCTATGCTGGCATAAATTATGAATGTAAATGCATACCGAGACACTAGCATTTTGCTGGGGTACAGAATCATTACTCCATTTCAAGCCAGCGTCGTCAAATATTATTCAGACAACTTGACAAAATCAGATGGTATTAGCAAGCGTTACCGGTAGAGACTGGCGAAAAATGACCCGACCAGTCTCTGCATTATCGTCCCGCGTTATCTGCGATGCCCATCTCAGGGGGAGAGGGAAGCTGAACTCACCGTGTGTTGGGCAGTGAGCGGCAGGCCGAGCACACCCTGCCTCTTCACCAGGTGGGTCGGGTCGGTCGGCACGAAATCGGGACCGAAGTCGGCCACGGCCAGGCGGCGCTCCACCTCCTGCAGAAGGCTGCTCTCCACGTCTGGGGGAGCGGAACAGGCGGGGAGTTCAAATGTCTGCGAAAATCAAACACTGTTTCACGAAACACGGCAGATGAACAAAATCATCAAGGACAGCGAAACAATCGAATTCATCATATACCTTACTGCAGTCTGAATAAACCAGTTTAAGCAATTATAGTAAATAGCGAGCACGAAAGACATTTTATCTAAGAGAGTTGACCACAAAAAATTATTCGTAGTGGAAAGGACTTTACTTCGTACTTGATGCATACTCTTCCCCTTACAGCTGAGCACCATCCAAAGAATATCCCCACTGATTCTACCCGTCTGTGTACGCACCTCTGACGAATTTGATGCCGGGCACGTGTCCGGTGACGCGCTGCTGAGTGAGCGCAGCACGCAGGGGTCGACCGGCCTCCTCCAATCGGGAGGCTATGCGGCGCTCGTCCGCGCCCGCCGAGCACGTCCAGAACACGTACAGAAGACGCATGTTGCCCGACAGCTGGACCTGAGAACGACAGACGACGGTGAGGATGAGGGTCGAGAGTCTGAGACATAGGTACTTATGCAATAATGACATACAGGCATGAGAGACTGAGGACATGGTTGCACGTCAGTCGTAAGTCACGGTGAACTGATGACCGGGTAATGCGACAGTTAAATGCGATCTATTGCAACATGGTGAGCGAACAGGGGTGTTGATTGTTGTGTGAACGAAGATCAATGCGTTACAACATTTCTATTCTCTGGATATCAGGGTTACGTTCTCGTGCCTTTATCATGTTTGCTTTCATAACAAAAAAGACATTTCAGAGCGCAGACGATTCGCCCCGGGTGGCTACAATGAGGTACCTCGCACTCGTCAGAAATAATGACGCAGTCAACATCTTGAACCAGGCCCACAGCTTAGAAACGTGTAACAAAAGGTTTCAATCGTGTGATTTCACCTCATTTTCTACAGACGAAGTTCACATGATAATACAGCTCGTGCAAGAATGCCAGGCAAAAAATGTTCGGAATGAAACGAATTTCGGAATTTCATTAAGCAGAGCCGCAGTTTAAATAATTTAAGGTATTTTCGATCACATATATCAGCATGGAATAGCGTAATGACCTTATAAAATTTTATAGGACATACTGTCTGTATGAGACTTCAACTTCCTAGTTCCTACAGGGGCTCGCAGCTTAGAGTTGAAACTCGAACAGTTTTAACGACGAAAAAATTGCAGGATGTCTGCCATCGTTTATAAGCCGTCGGCGAGATATCAAGTTCCAGACTGGTTCCGACACAACTGCAGTGTTTCAGATACCAGCAACCGAGAGCTTACTGTTAGCCACGATACCAGACAAGGAACGAGTCAAACTTTAAATGAAGCAGAGATAAAAACAAAATGGGACTACCACGACACAAATAACCGTCTATGCGATCGCATTCGCGATGTAGAAAGCTGGAAATTAGTTCTCGAGCAAACATTGAAAGAAACTGATGCCGAAATTGTGTCCCTGTCAAACGCGAAAACGGCAGCGGAAGATGAGCTCGAACAAAGACATTTCGACTTGGAAACAGGCCTGGAGACTCTGGCGATCCGGGAAGGCCGACGAACCGTCGATGTGGTCAAGGATGGGGTCGAAGTCGAACTGAACCAAGAAGTTCAGGTCATCAAGGACTACCGGAGTGAGCTCCAGGAGCGATGTAACCAGGCGTTTGAGCAGCTCAGTCGGCTGCAGGAGGCGCGTCAGAAGCTGCAGAGCGACATCACAGACAAATACAAGGCGCTCGACATTGACGGCCTTTGTCTGTCGATGACTCCGCAGAGTCCCAACATCAGCTTCAAGCCGCACTGCATGCGCATGCCGAAGGACACTGTCACCGTGCAGCAGTGGCAGGACCACTCGCGGCACAACAAGGAGCGCGCCGACTACCAGATGTGCCAGTCGCGCCGACTGCGGGACGCCATCATGGCCTCGCTGGCGCAGGGCCGTAACCGGCTGGACGCCCACCACACGGCCGTCCAGTTCGCGCTGCGACAGCGGCTGCACGAGCTGCACCAGACGCACGACGACCTCGTCTGGCAGCGCACCAAGCTCGAGCAGGAGATCGCCACTGTCGAGGAGGACATCCGGCGTCTGGAGGCGGCCATCCGCGATAAGGACCCCTACCGGAAGCTGGCAGAGACGCGGCTCGAGTACCGCATGGACCGGCCCAACATGGAGCTGGCCTACGACCCGCCGTGGCACGGCCTGCGCGAGGAGCGGCTCAGCATCCAGGCCACGCAGGAGCTGCTCAACGGCCGGCTGCAGCAGCTGTGGGACGCGCTGGACCGGCTGCGCCGACAGCTGGCCGCCGTCAACGAGGACATCTCGGTCAAGGCCAATTCGATCCGGCTGGACAGGCTCAGTCTGGAGACGCACGGGCGCACGCGGCCGCCGGCGCCGCCCAAGGACCGCAACTACCTGGACAAGGTGCTGCTGCTGCGACCCGAGAAGACCATCTGCGAGCGAGGCGTGCACTACCTGCCGCGGCCCGACCTGCTGCCCGGCTACCAGACCGAGCAGGACTGCTCGTATACGGCCGGCTGCTCGGGCAACCAGTACCGGCGGCCGTGCCACAACGACCGGGTGCTCGGCTGCTGAATGGTCGAGCCGCCGTGAACTGGGTCACAACCAGAGGGCCCGCCAGGTCGACACGACTGACTCGACCCTTGGTCGAAAGGGCCGACTCTGCGTGGCTACGCAGAGCGGTCAAAATTGCTTTGTGCGTGATTTTCGGATTGGTGAATTTGTCAAAAGTGTCCGATGTTGAATTAAAAGTTGCTGGTTATCTTGTCTTACCATAGAGCTGTCAAACCAGCAGTTGTCAGCTTCAAGTCCGGCATCGATCAAAATATATCTGTTGATGTCACACATTATTTACAGATCGGCGTACTTGAGTGAACGGACATAATTGCCCAAATACCGTCTCATTATTATTTTCTTATGCTTCGCCTTCGCACCCTTGCATGCAATTTTCCGAGGTTCTCATATAGAAGCATTACGCAGTGAATAACAAGCGTGCCGGCCATAAACTGGTGATAGTCGCCCAGTCCGGTGTTAGCCCTGCCCTGTCAGGTGCGAGGTATCACCCCAGTCCAAGATAGCACCCCATCGTAATCTTACGTCGGACAGTTCGGTGTCGCATCCCATCCCCGTCATTTGTGACAGATGATCTAACCTGGTGAAGGCTAGTCCGGTGATGTCGGCCCCACCCACTGTGGCATGCGCCCTACCGGCCTGTTGGCAGGTGACCTACCCTGGTGACGGCCAGCCCGGTGTCGCGGAGGGACGGTTGACCTACCCTGGTGACGGTTGACCTACCCTGGTGACGGCCAGCCCGGTGTTGGCCCACCCCGGTGTCGCGGAGGGACGGTTGACCCACCCTGGTGACGGTTGACCTACCCTGATGCCGGGTGACCTACCCTGGTGACGGGTGACCTTCCCTGGTGACGGGTGACCTACCCTGGTGACGGTTGACCTACCCTGGTGACGTGTGACCTACCCTGGTGACGGTTGACCTACCCTGGTGACGGTTGACCTAACCTGGTGACGGTTGACCTACCCTGGTGACGGTTGACCTACCCTGGTGACGGTTGACCTACCCTGGTGACGGTTGACCTACCCTGGTGACGGCCAGCCCGGTGTTGGCCCACCCCGGTGTCGCGGAGGGACGGGTGACCTACCCTGGTGACGGTTGACCTACCCTGGTGACGGTTGACCTACCCTGGTGACGGGTGACCTACCCTGGTGACGGGTGACCTACCCTGGTGACGGGTGACCTACCCTCGTGACGGTTGACCTACCCTGGTGACGGTTGACCTACCCTGGTGACGGCCCACCCTGGTGTCGCGGAGGGACGGGTGACCTAACCTGGTGACGGTTGACCTACCCTGGTGACGGTTGACCTACCCTGGTGACGGCCAGCCCGGTGTCGGCCAGGTCGGGTAGCAGCTCGCCCAGACACAGCAGCTCGGTGAGCCGCTGCAGGTAGATGGCGCTCAGCGCCTCCAGCCGGTGTCGGTGCCGCGCACTGCCGGCGCGCAGTGGTCGGATCCGCACCGGGTCCGTCGAACTGGCGGTGCCATCGTCGCCAGTGTCGCCGGCGCCGCTGTCCACCGCCGCGGGGGCCTGCAGCATCCTGGACCGGATCAGACGTCAGAGAACACAGAGGGAAACGGCACACTGGCAGTGACAAGTCCAGACAGTGTTAAATGATGATTTTCTTACTGATCTTTATTACACTGATCTTATTACTGATAAAACAGATGTGCGATTTTTGCCATCAAATGGATATTAATAAATGCAAGAATCAAACTGCTCAGGAAATGACAACACTGAGCAAAACTTGCCTCTCACCTTTCCTTTTTCTTGGCAGCTGCCATGAATTTCTTCATCATCCTAGCCTGCTGTTGAGCTGATATCATTACCCTCACATTATTCATGCACACAGAAGTGGAGACCCCTCGGCAAATGGCCACCAAATTCATTGGACGAAGAAAAGACATGATGAAAAGCAGAATCTGTAAGCAAAATGGTTTGTTAGGAGCCCTGATCGGCGGCCGGCTAGTACTCTTGCCCGCGCTCACATACGTGCACGTTACCCCGGCAACGGGCTATTGACCAATGAGAAGCGAGAAAAGTGTTACGTCACTGCGATTTTTCATATACCTGTGCCCCCCGGACGTGACGTAGTGTGCTCGCGCGCGTGCAGGGTCAGAGGCGATCGAAAAAGAGCGCTAGCAGCGCGCCACTCGACGCCGCAATTGTCAAAAGCGGCGTGTTAGGGCTCTCTCTATCGTCTGGAGGTTTCGAAAGATGCTCTCCAGAGATGGCGCTAGTAAATTTGGCTGACATGACGTCATGCTAAAAAGTGATGGGTTTTGTGAGAGCAAATGTAATAATAGTTGAAAATTTTGTACTTTTGCTTAATTAAGAAAAATAAATATACAATTGTTCAAAACAGTGTTTTCCTCATTCAACCTTCATTGTTTTAAGAGGAATATAGACAGTTTAAATATTTTTTCTTGACTGCAATTCGCACACGCACTAAATTAAAAGCTGGAGTTTTGTGCGTTCGTAAATCGTGATTTGAGAAAATAAGTTGACAATAATCTTTTGCACTTTTGCTTTACAATCATTTTTCAATGCAGATAAATGCATAAATTATTCGAAAAAAGGCATATCTTTGAAATATTATGATTTTCCACAAGCAAATTTTCCCAAAAACTTGAACTACTTACAACTGACGAACGCATCCAATAATCTGGATGTCTTAGGATGAGTTCGTCATTTTTTTCCAAGGAAATACGATACAGTTCAAGCTACTTTACCGATTTATTAGGGTACTTTTGCCAATGAATTAATAAATAAATGACAACAATCAATCTCATTATCAACCATACTCGGAAGAATTTTCTTCGCATAAGCGCGAACACATCCGCGCTTTCATGAAAAGTCACGCCTGTAGATGTCAGGACTGCTGCTTTATGTTTCGCAAGGTGGCGCAGCGCGCAGGGTACCGACTACCGAGGCTGAGGTCTCCAGACTCTCCACCACGATTTAACTTGGAAATGGCCGATGGGGAAGGTCTCACCCAAAAACGGACGCCCTTTTACACAACTGCATAAAGAGAATGAATTATTGGCATAGCTGACCACACGTCCCCTCCCCCTCTCCGCCCCAGCTCAATAGGAAATATCGCCTATTTTCCTTAGTCAGTTATATTCTGACTAATTTCTCACTCTTCCCAGTACACCTTAACATGCATGATGCAGATGTCCACTGCGTAAGTCGTGTGCTTCCGTAAGTGTGCCAACTGTATAGTGTTGCCTACACTCTACAGTGCCTACTGCTTCCCCATTGTCGTTATAATTGGTGATTCTCAGGTCAAAAGTTACACAGTGGTCTCAGAGAACAATCGTTTCAACAAATTAACGATTCAAACCGTTGCATTCTACTGATATTCCGGTCAGTTCTGCTACTAAACGATTCCGGCAAAACACTCTTTAGGTTATGTATTAGCGAACCACCAAACAAAATTCGCCCAATCAATGGTCAGTTATTACTGCTGGGCTGAACCGTCATACGCTATATAGCCTATTGCAGTCAATATTTTCAGAACGATACTGACTGACGAAACACAACGTATTCGCGGATTCGCACATACGTTGGCACCCAGGTGGCCTGTCAGCAGCCGCACAAATCCGCACAGCGCAGCCGGGATTTGACATTGAGATGGTACACCGTAAAGCATGCCTTTCCACACAGGCACAAGCACAGGGACACAAATTCTCAAAATCCAAACTTATTCCAATACTGGTCAATTACGAATAGGCATAAAGTTTTGAGGTTTTCTCATGTTCATTCTTCTTTCAACACACGCGGCAGACTGCAGCAGCTGCAGAACATCTCACAGAGCTGCGCTGGATGCAGTCATGAGCTGGGACACGGTTTGTGACCACTGACCAATGACCGATCGGGGGTGCCAGCCTCCTCCCGGCACGCGATGCACTGGCCGCCGCGCAGTCGATGTCGGGGCACCGCCGGCATTCGCCGACAGGGTTCCATCCGATTCGGTGTATTGGTGGCAGCCCGAACAGTGACCCACGCGAAGCTGGCGGACGTCGATGGCCGATGAGCGATGCCCTTCCGCGACCGGCGGTGGCAGTCGGTCCCACATCAAGAACAGATACCAGTCATGCGGTCAGTCGGCGACGGCGCTGTCGCGAGCCGATCTGATGGTCGCGCGGTGGGCGTTGCCGACGTCCACCGGGACCGTCGACTGGGGGAGCGCGGCCGCCTCTTGGCCGCCGCCTCTGGTCGGCGAGCTCGTTGCGCTGTGGGACGGCATCCACTGCAAGTCGTTCACTGTGAAGCGGTCGTTTGACCGGACCTGGCAGGCGGGGAAAGGGGGCCTCAGATGAAGTAAAACCATCCCTCAGGCCAGCTTGAACTGGCTCTCCACCTCACCATGTTAGATAAGCGGACACCCTCGTGATCATTGCAGCGATGATTGCCAATTGGTGTGTCATTATGGGAGAGGATGCCAGCCTCCTTTGCAAGATAGTCTGCCTTTAATATAGTGCAGCCCGACCCATTGCCTGTGGCGCAGACTGGGCTTGATAATGCAGTGCAGGACACACCAAACGTAAGCGGCCATCTGTACCCCCTGTGCAGTAGGGCTGACTCAAGAGCCCAGAGTTGCCCTCCCCCCACCATTCTGTGCACGTGATAACTGGATGGGACATGCCATGGTCAGCATCTGTTCAAAAGCTGCCCTAAGCATGTAAAGCTCCACTGGCATGCTCAAGCATGGTCACAGTCAGTTCTCACTTCTCAGTTGAACCTCCAATGGAAACCCATCACAAAGTAGAGATCAGGGCACCTCTCACACTGCAGCACACTTAACAACTGAGGCACCATCTCATCACTTGCAGGTGGTTCTTGCCAGGAGCAATGCCAGCCACGCACATCAGGTGATAACAGCAGTGTACAACTGCAATCTACAAGCATCCATGTTCTTTCTGGTTTTCTCCTGTTGAGATCCACTGCCATGCATGAACTTGATGGGCTTTTGTTGCGCTCCTCCCATGTGCAGACAGGTTTCTGCTGAAACAAAGCAAAGCAAATGTGATTAATAATGGCCCTGTTTCACCATCCAGACACTGTGTGCACTGGTAGCTACGGCATACCATAGCATCACTCAAATGACGTTGCATGTGATCTCTTAGTTTATGATCAATCGCGTTTGGAACAGAGTGAGAGGTTCTGAAGAACCGTACCAAGAACAGAGGTTTGAGTTCAAATACTGCTAGCATGCTGCTGGTGCTGGTACCGCAGCGTGCAGCGTTCTGGGATGCTGTCATAGCTTAGCGTCACAGTGAAGTTTGTTGACACTGCCATGGAAACCCAATGCTCTGACACACGCAGCGCACTGCAGTGCTGAGCACTGCAGTGCGTGCTCTGCCGTGAAACTCCACCCATGAACGTTGGTTGCATGACCAGGATGGAGCAGTGTGGCAGACAGTGATTTTAATTTTAATTGCACTTCCTAGAGATTAAAATGTTGTTGGTGAAATTGCTATTCATTATTCCTATTACCATTGTCTAAATTTCACATTTCAAGACAGTATCAGCATTGACATGTTATATAAAATAAGGTTTAGACTTCAGGTGGTCCCGGGTTCAGCTATTAAGTAAAACAAGGGCAAAAAATTGTCAAAATTTAAAAAAAATACCTGCCTTCATCAACACCTCATCTAATCTAACCTCATCCTCATCTAACAAGGCCCTAAAAGCAAAAACCGTTTGAATAACAATGCAATATTTTGCAACCGCTGCACCATTACTGTCACGTACGCTATCCCTAGATTGGTTGCTGGTAAGTAGTGGTTGTCGTCATCAACTCGTCATGCAGCAGCTGATTGGGATGGGCGGGGCCTATTTTTATCCAGGCGATAGAGAGAGCCCGTGTTAGTATGCTTTATTATGAATGATGTGTGTAAATTGTAAAAGTGAGTTTTTATGTTGTTTATTTGGTGGAGATGGTTGTAATAAATTAAGTTATTTTTATTTCTGTTGGTTGGAGTTTTTATTCAAAAGATTTCGGTCTATACCATTGATATTTACTGAAAATACCTTCGCTTGAATAAATTGCAGATATTTGGCAACTGAAGTGTTAGGTAAGCCTAAATGATATGTAAAAAGGTAAGAGACACCCTGATTATCATTTGAGAAACGAAAATATATGAATTTTCCTTATAAGACTCGCTCAATATGCTACTCCGCGGTTTATGCCCCGAGGGTGTCCGAGGGTTCCCGTTAGTTTGTCGTTGGCGCTCGGCTCGCGCGCGAGCCGACGTCACCGCCTGTGACGTCGGCTCGCGAAATACGTCATACCCTGCACACAAAATAGCCGGCTGCCGAACAGCGCTAGGCTGATTGTATTTGGGGTTCTCACTGGGTGTCAACAGCTCAGGTCAGTGATCTTACACCTTATCATCTCAATCTGTGTGTCTATGAAGGTATACCCAGACCATTGTTACTAGCATACCTAAGAGTCTAAGAGAAAGGAGGCCTGGTGAACAACTGCTGCTGGTCTTTGCACGCTGATCGACCCTGGAGGAGCACTGCACTGCACTCAACTGCACTCAATCTGCACAAAGCTTACCGGTAGGGTGTCTGGAAGCTGACCGGCTTTCCTTGTCCGCATTGCACGCCTCAGCCTTGGTCTTGCCTGCTATTGTTTCTTGCCTGTCCCTTCTCCCAACTGCATGGCACCGGCACGCCCTCGTGGCGGTAAGAACAATGCATCTGCTAACAGTCGTGCAGGTACTGGTGCTGCTTCTGCTCAAGGTGCCCCAACAGCGGGTGGGGCAGAGGGGGGTACTGATGCCGCTTCGGCCCAAGAGACTGATTCTGGCCAAGCTGCATTGGGGGATGAGCCACGGGCTGGAGGGTCTTCACAGCATGATGTGTTTCACTGTGGTATGTGCGAGACTGTGGTGGATGACTCTGCAATAGGGTGTGACAGATGTAATGCATGGTTTTGTCCATCTGAGATGTGCACGGGCCTCGCTGACAATGCTATTGCTCTAATTTCTTCTCTGCGTGAGGAGAACTCTGTGCTATTTGTGTGCTCTGGATGTCGTGTGAAACCTGGTGCGGGCGCTTGGACAGAGGTACCAAATACTCGCAGCAGGAAGAGCAAGGAAAAGGAAAAAGAAAATGAAACTGTTTGTGTAAAACAACTCTACCTAACTGTCAAAGGTCTATGTTCTGAGATGGCTAAGCTCACAGCAAAGCTGGATGCAGCCATTGGACAGAACTCACTGGGGTCTTCTGCTCCTCCCCCACAGCCAACACCTTCAGAGAGAACTGTTCCGACTTTGTCCTCACGGGACTTCCCTGCCTTGCCCCCTCGTGATGCCAGTGTGGTCAGGCCCTCAGCTGATCAGGACTATCGGAAAATGATCAGACAGGAAGTCATCGAGGCACGGGAGAGGGAGAAGAGGAGATGTTCAGTGGTCATCAAGGGTCTTGTTGCCAGAACTGCTGATACCATATCAGCAGAGTTTGCAGAGCTCACCACTGTTATGATGGGGGTCAGGGTGTCTCTAACAGACATTGTGAAAATCAAAGATCATCCTGAATTATGTCGAGCAAAGATAATGGACAGCGAGCTCAGGGCTCTCGTCCTTGGCCCTGATCGGCGGCCGGCTAGTACTCTTGCCGGCGCTCACATACGTGCTGGTTGCCCCGGCAACGGGCTATTGACCAATGAGAAGCGAGGAAAGTGCAACGTCACTGCGATTTTTCATATACCTGTGCCCCCCGTACCGCGCTTCTCATTGGTCAATAGCCCGTTGCCGGGGCAACGTGCACGTATGTGTGCGCGGGCTAGCGCGCTAGCCGGCCGCCGAACAGCGCTCTTGACAAGGCAAAATTCTTGAAGGGATCACAGTACGACCATGTTTACATCCGTAGGGACTTAACTTTCACCCAGCGACAGGAACTAAACATGAGAAGGCAGCAACAACCTATCGCTCGGGTGTTCACAGCGAGCGTGCCTCGGCCTCACGGTGGAGCCGAAGCTCAGAGAAAGTCAGAGTGTAACCAGCAGGCAGCACCTGCCAGGGAACCCCCTGTTAGTGGCACTGATACTGAGGCCATGCCCACGGCGAGTGCTCTGCGTGCCACGGAGACCCAGAATAGTGAGGGAGCACCTGCCACCACCCCTGTCAACCAGGAAAACTAGGTGACCCGTCTCCCAGTCTGCAGCACACTGTGATCAAATGTTGTACAGTAAATGTAAATGGCATCTGCAGTAAGATGACCTCATTAATGAGATTAATTGAGCAGCATGACTTGAAAATTATATGTATTACTGAATCTCATCTAACGTCCTCAGTCTCGAATGCCATTGTTTCTATTCCACATTTCCAGTTGTTTCGTAAGGATGTGATTGGCGATGTAGGAAAACATGGAGTCTGTGCTTATGTCCATGAGTCTTTAATGGTTGATGAAGTAGCTGATCTCACTGATAATGCTTTGTTGTTTCGTCTAGCTAGTTACAATGTGTATTTTGCGTGTGTTTATAGACCCCCTTCAAATGATTTAGCGAAGAATGATGCTCTTGTTGATTGTTTACAGAGTATTGTGGAGGGCAAAGAGATTGTAGTCTTGGGTGATCTCAATCTTCCAGGTATTCAGTGGTGTCAATCTGGGTGCTTACCAGTGGGCTCGTACCCGCCACTTGAGACTAAATTTATGGATGTGTTTGAATCAAAAGGTCTAGTACAGTGGGTGTCAGAGCCCACGTTTCCTAGGTCTGGAAACACATTAGATCTCGTCTTGACTTCTGAGTGGGATAGAATTGGCAGTGTCATAGTGCAACCCCCCTTGCCTGCTTGTGATCATGTGCCTGTAGTATTTGACTATATCTTCAGTGGCGAGTCATCAGTAGCAAAGGCAGTGCAAGGGAGGTTCTCTTGGCACAAGGGAAATTATCGTAGATTGAAGGAGGACCTAGGATTGGTTGATTGGAATTTTGAGCTTAGATATTTAAATGCCTCTGATAGTTTTGACAGATTTAGAGACATTGTCGTTAGTAAAGTGTTAGATCATGTGCCTCCTAAAAGCAGGAGCTCGGGTGGCAAGCCACCCTGGTCAAAAAATCCACCTAGGAGTTTACTAAGCAGGCGACACGAGGCTTGGCTGACATATAAAAGAGTCAGGCTGCATAGCGGCCGGACATCCGCTGCGGCCCGCGATGCCTTTGTTCATTTTTCTACTATAAACAAGAGAGTTCGTAACTTTGATGTGATGTCTCAGGCGTCATACGAGCAATCTATGATACAGAGGTTCAGTGAGTGTCCAAAACTCTTGCACTCTTACGTCAGATCTAAGAAGGTTGCGCCGGTTGCTGTAGGGCCTTTAAGGTTAGATACGGGACAACTGACTTCGGACCCATTAGTCATGGGTGAAATACTGGCCTCTTCTTTTGCCTCTGTGTTTATGAAAGAGGTCCCCACTGCCCAAGAGCCTCATCAGACCTTTGACGGTTCTATTGACGCTATCCGAGTTACGGCGCAGGATGTGCTGTCACATCTTCGCTCCCTTGACACAAACTCTGCAATGGGTCCTGATTTTATTCATCCGCTAGTGTTAAAAAATTGTAGTGATGTCCTAACTTACCCTTTACATGTTATCTTTAACCGATCGATTGTGGAAGGTACCGTTCCAAGCGCCTGGAAGAGGTCTAATGTAATACCGCTGTTTAAGAAGGGAAAGCGATATGAACCCCTTAATTATAGACCCGTAAGTCTTACCCCTGTCTGTTGTAAGGTGCTAGAACGTGTCATTGCCAAACATGTATACGAGTACCTGGATTCAAATAGAATTATATCGGAGCACCAGTTTGGGTTCCGTCCCGAGAGATCGGTGATGGAACAGCTCCTACTTGTCTATGACGACGTATCATCGAAAGTTGACGCAGGTCAGACCGTTGATCTTGTTCTGTTTGATTACTCCAAGGCGTTCGATGTGGTGTGTCATAGAATACTGCTTAGGAAACTTCAGCTGTTGGGTATTGATGGATGCCTACTCTCTTGGATTTCTTCATTCTTAACAGATAGAGTCATGCAGGTGTGTGTTGGTGGTAACTTAAGCAGCAGCAGAGACGTGTGCAGTGGTGTTCCACAGGGTTCCGTGTTAGGTCCGCTGTTGTTTTTGATATATATTAATTTTGTGTGCTCAAAGCTTTCCTGTACTTTTAAAGGAAAAGGGTCACCTTTAACATGGGATTTGAAACTGAGATGGCCATCTTGTAGCCCGTGTCCGAAAACCCCGAGAGTGTCCCACCTTACGGCCGATTTCGGCCTCCATTCGTAGGTATCGGCAATTTTAAAAGAAAATATGCCAGGAATGCGTCCTTATCCCAGGAATGCGTTCTTATCCTGTAATACAGCGACCCGCGGCGAGGCTTTGGTTTTTAACCAATCAGCTCCAATCAGCTCAGCTTTAACCAATCAGCTAATCTGACACAAGCCGACGAGTCTGTCTGCTGAAGGCTGATTGGCTTGAGTGTGATGTCATCGCTATGACATCATACAGAAGGTGCGATAGAGAGTACAAACATAGTACCAATATGTTAAATAGTTTGACATACTTTTTTGCGAATTATGCACTTCTGGCACCAGATTTAAAAAGAACATGAAAAATAATAATGTCAAAATGAAAAGCAACGATATCTTCATATTTCACGAAGGTGGCACTTTTCCTTTAAGATGTTTGCCGATGACCTTAAATTGTATGCTTCTGTTGCGCGCAACTCTGTGTCGTTGTATCCCCAGACAGATCCGACACTGCAACAAGATATTGACGTGCTGTATAAGACCTCTCTGTCCTGGGGCTTGCGCATGAACAAGGCTAAGTGTGCGGTGTTGAGATTTTCCCGGAAGTTCTGTAGCCAATCTCAGCCGTTGTACACGTTAGACGGTACACCACTTCCGATCCATCACTCGCAGCGTGACCTAGGAGTGTTGGTCGATGATTCGTTAAAATTTCATCTACATATAGCCACTGTAGTGCATAAGGCCGGTGGACTGTGTCACAATTTTAAAAAGGCTACAGTTTGTCGATCACCCGCATTCATGTTGTTCCTTCTCAGGACGCATGTAAGGCCTGTGCTTGAGTATGCGTCTTGTCTGTGGTACACCGAATATGCTGAGGATGTGCGTAAACTAGAAAGGGTACAGCGCAGATGGACAAAACACATTGAAGGGATGCATGACATGACTTATGCGGAGAGGCTGAAGGAACTTGACCTTTTCTCTGTGCAAGGCCGACTAATTCGCGCCGATCTGATACAGTACTGGAAGATTTTCCATGGGAAGAGCACAATAACCCCTGAGGACATTTTCCATCAGCCTCCCCGAGGTGGAACTCGTGGTCACTGCTTCAAGCTGCATGTAGCACGTGCTGTTTCGAACGTGCGGCAGCGCTCGTTTTCGCATCGTCGGGTGGCTATCTGGAATAGTTTGCCAGAGGCCGTGGTGGCCGCTTCAGATCTGTCGTCTTTCAAACGACTTCTCGCACAGGCACTAGGTAACACATTGTACGACTACATCTGACTCGCGATATTTGTGCAAACATACCGATAAGTGTTGTTTTCCAATGGCATATGCCACGAGGACACACACTTTCCAGTCATCTGGCCATATCTACAGGACATCATCGTGGGGAGACTGTGACTGGCGTGTCCTGATCCTATCCGGGTTCCTCCTGCTCCAGTCCTTACTACCGGCTGCGAAGCAGAAGGAGCCCCACCAGGTAAGAGTACCAGGTAAGAGTACCTGTAACATGTTTGGTTTTGGTGACGTCATAATGTGAATGAAGCACCTGTGCTGAAGAAACCTCATTAATAAATATATTGTTTTAGGATTATTTCGTAAGATTCGGGAATACTTCGATGAAAAAGTGAGCTGCATAATCTCCATGAAATAGGACCAAGCCCGAGGTCATTCCATAACAATATTGATATTGAGCATTTATCACAATCATGCAGTCTCAAAGCTCGTGTGAATTCATACAGGCGGGGTTTATTCAAAGACCCTATGCTGCTATACTCTGTTCCGTTTCAAGTTTGCAGCCGAAGTGCCCTGCTGAAAGCAGTGCGTGATTTCTGTAAATACAGCTCTTACATTTTAAGAAGCAAATTCTTGAGCGGAGGAGCGATCAGCCCATTATAGAGTTCAGTGGATCAGCCGAAGAAACTCCGACTGCAAGCTTGATATGGAACAGACTATAGCATGACCCTAAAATATCAGGTACTCTCACTGGCGGTCGCAGCCGCTGGCAAAAGGGGGGGCCAAAGTCACACTCGCGGGACATAACATTTATCCGTCACCGGGAGGGGGAGAGGGGGGGGGGGGGGTGATCGGCTGATTTTTACGTCCACGAGGCGCCGCGCAGTTGGCATTACTTACGCTTCATCCATCTCATTCTTGCGTGAAATCTTTAAGCTCAATCTAAGGCAAAATCACCAGTTCCATTTCCCGTCCAACTGTGTTTCCACCGGTCAGGCCACTGCACCATGACGACGGATCGGTGTAGCATATACTGGAAGGTCGGGCACGCGGATTCATGACCTTACCACTATAAAACAATTCGGAAAAGCACAGATACCTCTTGCTTTGAACAAGCATGTGAAACCCAGGGAGCATTTTCAGACTATGATATTTACCCATATAGTTGAGTGGCGGCGGGAGAGAGTAGGTACACCGACCCCTGGAGACCCCCACAGGTTCCGAGCTTTCAAAATTGGCATCTGAGGGCCACGCGCGACTCCTGCGGGGCTTCGCAACGGCTCTACTCGTATTGGGGCTCACTCAACCTGCCTAGTCCTACTGCTAAAAAGACTGGCCCTGGGCCCTAAGGACTTCATCAGTAGGTATCTGCCAGCCCCAGGACCCACACCGGCTCATGGGGTCCCGACGTAGAAATATGAGGGAATCTGCACGGGACCATCAGGACGTAAAGTAATCTCGATCAGGAGCAACGTAAGGCTGTGCCGGAGTCTGCGTGAGCCCTCTGATCTTCAGAAACCCACCCATGTATGTTTTCACGTAGAGGCCAGTTTAGGACCCTCAGAGACCAGTACACGGCCTGCAAACTGCAAAGGCCAGTAGCTTGAGACCATCAGAGACCGAGTTGGGCTCTCAGAGGCTAATGTGGGTCCTTACTCATTACAGGCCAACATGGGTCCCTCAGAGGTCAGCGTGGGGCCCTAAAAGACCGACATGAGCCGTCATTGGACCCCAGAGGCCAGCAGAGGGCCCTCAAAGGCCAAGATGGGTCCTCCTCAGAGGCCAATGCAGGCCCTTAGAGGCCGGCATCGGGTCTTCAGCAGCCAGTGCGGGCCCTCATTGGCATCTAAAGGGTCGTCTTGGGACACCAGAGACCGGTGTGAGACCGTCAGGTCACCAGAGGCCGGTGTGAGACCGTCAGACGCCGGTTGGGGCCCCTGAGGCCGGTTAGGGGCCCTCATAGGCTAGATGTGGGGCCTCAGAGGTTGATCTGGGCTTTTAGCGGTCAACGTGAGCGCTTGACCGCCACTGAAGTTCCCTCAGAGGTCAGTGTAGGACGCTCAAAGACCGGTGTGGGAGCTATATTAATAGCTGGGCGTGGGTTTTTTGAGCCTCGTGACGATCGAATAAGGGCCAGGGCCCCATACACCTATGGGGACCCATTGGTTGTTTAAGGGGGGCAAATGATATGATAGCCCCCTTTGTTGGCCTGGGGGGGGGGGGGACATGGCCCTGATGCCCCCTTCCGCAACCGCCACCGTGTACACACCACACATGCCTCTGAGATTACGTACTAGCTCATGCAAACTCAATGCAGGCCCCGGAGGTCCCACACTAATCATAAAGTCCCACTAAAGAAACCAAGCCGGCACACGGCGTCACCACCGGGCTTCTGAGGTGCACCGCACCAACCCATGAGGTCTTACTTTAGTGTCGTAGAGCCACGCTCCTTTAGCAGGGCCCACCCGCCACTGTCGAAGAGGGTCTCATGCCAGCCATTGCTGGGCCTACGAGAGCCTCAAGTAAACCCACGCTGATATTCCATATAAGATCCGGCCATACTCGTGAACCGGTGCCAGCGACGCTGACCGCCAAATTGACAGAACGCGAAACTGAGCCCACTCATGAGTGAAATTTACGTCCTTTGATGGCACAAGAAAGAAAATGAAACATACAAAAAGCTTTTTTTAGGACTTTTGTTCGATCTAAAAGGTGGGGCCAAAAGATAGTATGGCCCCACCTTTCAGCACCAAAGGGGGGGCCATGGCCCCCGTGCCCCCCCCCCTGGGACCGCCTATGGGTACTCTCTTAGCAGACGTTTGGCAGACGTCACCCCAATTGCCAGATCTAATGGCCAGTTGAAAAATCTAGAGACTTTTTGAAAAGTCTCTAAATGGGCAGGAAAATCACCCCAGGGGTCAATTAGGGGGTGGGGAACACGAATTTGACACTTATTTTGGCCTAACTCCCCTCCTTCATCCCTTAATCCTCCCTTAAAGGACGGGGCGCGTCAAAAGTGCCTCAAGGATTCGTCTGATCGCCAAAATAAGGGTTGCAATCGATTCCTCGCGTCAACATGTGGCCGCAGCCTCACGTTCCAGATGTGTGCAGCGTATCCCTTATCCCTTAAGAGTTAAGGGACGATTAAGGGATATAGGGATACGCAGCACACATCTGGAACGTGAGGCTGCGGCTAGATATCGACCCGAGGAATCGATTGCGATCCTTATTTTGACGATCAGACGAGCCCTTGAGGCACTTTTGACGCGCCCCGTCCATTAAGGGACGATTAAGGAATAAGGAATACGCTGCAGTCTGCACACATCTGGAAGCCGAAGCCACGGCTAGATGTTGACCTGAGGAATCGATTGCGACCCTTATTTTGGCGATCAGACGAACCCTTGAGGCACTTTTAACGCGCCCCGTCCTTCAAGGGACGATTAAGGAATAAGGGATACGCTGCAGTCTGCACACATCTCGAACGTGAGGCCACGGCTAGATATTGACCTGAGGAATCGATTGCTATCCATATTTTGGCTATCAGACGAACCCTTGAAGCACTTTTAACGCGCCCCGTCCTTTAAGGGACGATTAAGGGATAAGGGATATGCTGCACACATCAGGAACGTGAGGTTGCGGCTAGATATCGACCCGAGGAATCGATTGCTATCCATATTTTGGCGATCAGACGAACCCTTCAGGCACTTTAAACGCGCCCCGTCCTTTAAGGGACGATTAAGGGATAAGGGATACGCTGCACACATCAGGAACGCGAGGCTGCGGCTAGATATCGACCCGAGGAATCGATTGCGACCCTTATTTTGGCGATCAGACGAGCCTTTGAGCCTTGAGGCACTTTTGACGCGCCCCGTCCGTTAAGGGACGATTAAGGGATAAGGGATACGCTGCACACATCTGAAACGTGAGGCTGCGGCCCCATGTTGACGCGAGGAATCGATTGCGACCCTTATTTTGGCGATCAGGCGAATCCTTGAGGCACTTTTGACGCGCCCCGTCCTTTAAGGGAGGATTAAGGGATGAAGGAGGGGAGTTAGGCCAAAATAAGTGTCAAATTCGTGTTCCCCGCCCCCTAATTGACCCCTGGGGTGATTTTCCTGCCCATTTAGAGACTTTTCAAAAAGTCTCTAGATTTTTCAACTGGCCATTAGATCTGGCAATTGGGGTGACGTCTGCTAAGAGAGTACCAAATATCAGTAGCGCGGGCATATCAGTATCAGTATCAGCTATAGGTATATAGACCAGGGGCCGTATTCACGTCGACTTCGTAAGTCGATTTTCTTTCGTAAGTATAATTTGGTATTCACGTCGACACTTCTTAAGTTTTTATCGACGGAGTTTACGTGAATAAAAAAATTTACTTAAGAAGTAGGTCAAACTTAAGAAAATTCTTACGAAAATGATCGACGTGAATACGGCCCCAGACAGGCTCGGCCCCTACCGAATCTGTGCTGTGCTGAAGCTGTGCTGAATCTATGCCAACTTCCGTTACATTCGGTATACTCTGTAGAGCATCAGAAATCATAATATTTGCAAAAACCGTTTCAGTTTTTGTTTGTTTGTTTGTTATTTATAATGCCTTGTTTATAATTATCCGCCGCGAGCCGAGAAGTGGTGCATTAGGTGGTCTTCTAACCAGCTTCTAACGGCATATGTTTGATGACGTCTTCAATATTAATAATATTTTTTCCCGATTCTTTTTAATTTTGTTAATATTATTGTTAATATAATACGACCACAAAAAGCACAAAAGATTTGTATTTCTAGTTATCATTAGAAAAAGTACGGAAATCATCTTTGCAATGTGAAATTGAATCGGTAGCAACATAACTTGAAAATGGGCCAAGGATTGTGTGTTCTGTGAACAAATCATCACATTAGTTGCAATGATGTCATAGGTACACAAATCATTTTCTTTCAACGCTTTCAACAAAATGCTTTGCAAAATGCCATAATAGTTACGTTTGCGACGAACGGGGCGCAGATCAGTCAACAAATTTTGGTAAATTTGATCAATTTGATTTGTTAAGAAAATGGATAGAGAGTCAATAAATTTATTGCATTTTGTGTTTTCTGATGAATTTCAGGTCGAGGTCAGGTCAAGGTCATGTCAAGTGAGGTCAAATTTTGAAGTTGGTTGTTAAGGCCTAAAAATGTGTCTACTGTATACTGATTCAGTTTTTCACGGCAAATCGAATGATGCTATTTTTGTTCCCGTACGAAGTCTAGAAATAAAAAAATCATTATTCAAATTTTATGTGTGTCATGAATCGTAACATCATAAAATTTTGAATAACTCCCACATTTTATAACAGATTCTTCTAAAAATTGATATGTAGGTGCACATAGACCACTTCTTTGACATGTATTCCGTTTTTTTATACACTCAAAATTTTGGATTTTTTAAGTTTTTCCCAAGTCAGTTTTTTTGAAAAAAATTTGGGTTAAATCCAAAATTTGAAAAAAAGAATCGAGATAGCCATTTGATAGACAAAGTAGAATCATTTATAACCTTTTTTGTTAGGTCTTGGTTCTTGATTCCTTTAAAAATGAAGATGTTAGCGGCATTTGAAATATTGCCATTTTTTTAGGCAAAAATAGCGGACATGACGTCATTAAAACGTCATTTTCTAAAAAAATATCCGACGGGTTTCGCTCAAATTTTCAGGAAACATCTTTAGTTGATGTATGATTAGGAACTGAAAGTTTGACGTCACTGGCGCAACGCGTTTAGAAGTTATTGGCGAAAAACGGGAGGGTCGCCCCCGGCCCCCAGCGGGGCGCGGGTTAAGACTCGAGTCTATCTGTATCATAATCTTGTGTTGTCTGCTCCACAGGTGTTTGGCATAGATTTTAAGTCAATGAATGTCAGCAATCAGCATTTTGATGCAGTATTGCTTTTCTGACTACTTTTACATACAGACACCAGGCTGCTGTTGACTAACAATTTGTTTATTATAAGCCTGCCAGCAAATCTCTGCAACAAACTGAAGCAACTCTAAGCTCAAGTGATTGGATCAAGTAATATTTCAAGATGACAACATGCATTTTAGGGACTGGTGATGATTCTGAAGAGTACACTTGCCCAAGTCAGCCCTGGGATACAGAGAATATCTATTGCTGTGGGCTAAATGTGGCACAAATCTGTTGTGCAGAGGATGAGTATCACAAGATTGCTGAACATTCACATGAATTTGCTAAATGGTAATGTATGCTGTCAATTCTTTGCTGTCTCTGTCTTTCCTTCTTGCTGACCCACTGTTTCTCCTGGCCTGTTTTGCTGAAAGCTCTGGGTCACATGGTTTCCATGTCATCTGTTGTGTAAGGAGGTGCTGTCTCACATGGTTTTACTCCGACCTATTTGCTCATATGGTTTGCCTTTGACCTCTGATACTGCTCACATAGTTTCCTTGTGGTCTGTTGTGCAGGAAGGTGCTGGGTCACGTGGTTCCGCTGTGGTCTGTTGTGCAGGAAGGTGCTTGGTCACATGGTTTTGCTGTGGTCTGTTGTGCAGGGAACTGCTGGGTCACGTGTTATCGCTGACTCTGCTGGTGGTGGTTGGGATCACCTTCTGCCTCTGCTGCTACTGCTGCCCTTGCTGCCCGGCGTTTCGGCACCGGCAGTCGAGGGGACGCGTTATCCGCCCCCGTACGTACACAGACCGGCGCCACGGCTAGAACACTAATGTTGAACATTTCACACTTCTATTGAATGACTTGTAAATGATGACGACTGGTTTGATTGGTGGTTTTACTACATTACGGTTCTTAAACCATGCTGGGCTCTGACCTGCCACGCTGTGTCGTTTTTGCAGCCGACCCGTCGCTCGGTATGCAAATGAGGCCGATGGTGACGATGCGCCCTCCGCAGCCAGCCCCGCCGGGCGGCTCCCGGACGCACCCGCTGCCACCCATCGCTCCGTACCCGCAGCAGGGGGCTCCGTACCCCCAGCAGCCGGCGTATAACCCTCAGCCGGCGTACAACCCTCTGCAGTCGGCCACCTACCCGCAGCAGCCGTCGGCGCCGCCCCGGACATTCTCCAACTCGCAATCATCAGTGGACAGTACGCTTTCGGGTGAGTGGATGAATGGGTACCGTAACATGTAAATGAACCTGTATTGGAAGGCTTGTTGTAGCCAGCTGGACGTGTTTTGCCAGATTTCTGCCTGCAGTTAGCTTGTGTTCACTATGGCTCGTCGTTCGTTTCAGACGCGCCGCCGCCGTACCCCGGAGTGATAGCACAGCCGTCAGTCCACTGAGCAGGAGCGACTGGACTTTCCACTTGTCTTCACGTCCGCTAGAGCACCGACAAATCGGCCGTCATAACAGAATAACCATGACCTGTATCGTGATTGGTCCATTAGTCGTAAGTGCCCTGTGACTGGTCTGGGGCTGACTCGTGATGGTGAAGTCTGTCTGTCGTTTGGACTCAGGGACAAATGACCTGTCGTTGATGACCGTTTCTTCGGCCAAGGTCCTGTTCATCCATGGAGTTTGCCGTGTCGTTTACTTACTAGAGGTGAGAATCACAAATATGGTAACAGCCTAACAGGTAATCTCTAGAGTGAGTGAAGCGTCCTCACAGCCAGCGACGCACTGCTGTGTCGTGCTAGTAGCCTAAGCCGTCTAAGGTGGTATTTGCGATCAGACATGTGGGACCATACGCCCAAGTGATAATGGGCACTTCGGTGGAATGGATTCTGGATACGGATGAAGCTACCGAAACCCTGGCCTAGCCGTCCAACTCATTTAGTTAAAAAAAATCGATTTTATCAACAATATTTGAATGCCGTAGCTTCGTGCAATTTTGACTATCAAGGGCAACTTTGGCCCACCTCTGGAAAACTAATTTATTTTGCTGTAACTTTTTTACGCTTAGGGGAAATTGGGGCTAAACGGCCAGGGACGCCTACCATGACCGTCTTGCCCCACTTTCCCTAAGTGTAAAACGTTGCAGCAAAACAAATAAGTTTTCCAGGAGTGGGCCAAAATTGCCCTTGGTGGTCAAAGTTGCACGAAACTACGGTGCTGTTCGAATTTTTTCTTCTATTGTTGCATTTCCGATGTTCCACTTAGGTGGTTAGGTAGATTATACCTATGAACGGAATTAAAGCAATGCTGAGTGGTGGATTTTGGCTTTACTAGAAATGTGTAGCCTTGGGAACTTGCTAGAGCCATGGATTATTATTCAGTAGTTCAACCATAAAAAGACGTGAAGAGTTAGCATTGCAGTCTGATATGCATATGAACTGTCAAGTGTCAGTATTACAGCGCATATGCTGAATCTAGTTTTAGGGCACGTCTGCTGCTTTTTGGGCAGATTCTGTTTTGTTACCTCAGGTAATTTATTCGCTAACTAGATTTGCGTTTTATATCGTTATTTACGCATTGTGTCTCGCATTTATGT
Organism: Amphibalanus amphitrite; assembly: GCF_019059575.1. Lineage (NCBI taxonomy): Eukaryota > Metazoa > Arthropoda > Thecostraca > Balanomorpha > Balanidae > Amphibalanus > Amphibalanus amphitrite. Next base: position 132,966 of record NW_024881623.1, read on the forward strand.
AGGTGGACATTTTTCTGGTGTCGGTGCGCACAGGCACCGTAATACTCAGGATTTAGCTGTTGATTTCGGGCTGTCACGCTGTGTTTGCAGTCTGTGTCTGCTAACCGACAGAACACCTAGTCAGTGTGCATCATTATCTGTATCATCGTGTGATGGAGGAATCTTGCCATGTAAGAGGACGTCATCGCACTTTTTGCCTTTTTTTTTTGTTGTTGTTAGTAATCCAAAATGAAGCGTCTACAGTACCAGAAATATTGCTAGACATTCAAACGCAATATCAGACGAATTTATGTGATTGGTACATGTGTAGGTACACGAAATGTGTAAACTAGTTACAAAGGGGGTTTATGCTGCAGACGTGTTTTAATCTAACCGTCGAAACTGAAGCGGAAAACTTTTGTTACTGCTTGCAGCTTAGTGTAAGTGCGCTGCATATTCGCTGATAAATGATACATCGTACAACTGCTGCATTGTTTTTTCTTTTTGTTGTCTCGAGGATTGACAATTAATTTGTGGACACAGCTCTCCTTTGAGCTCTCTCCTTAGCCTGTTGCATTTATCATTGTTCTCTTAATGTTTTGTCGCTTTTCTGAGAAACTGTTCGTAACGTGATTTACTAATCACAATGAATCATAAATATGTGGTAAATGTAGCGACTGACTGTGATGCTACGAACTGGTAGTATGTACACTCGTGACAATAAAGTTCCTTAAATGAACTTACTGTTGTGTGCATCACGAATGTCCAAGTAATCATAGCTGCGAAATGACACGAGCGTCTTTATGAACGAACTTCGAGCTGTGGGTTAGGGATTTTACCATTGCATTTTCCGTTAGTGATTTCAATAGATGTAAGATAAATGTAAGCATTAACATTGTAGGCGATGTTAATGCTATATAGGAATTTTGGAAAACACAGGTGACATCACTGAAATTCGTAGATGTGGAAACTGGAATGGTCTTAGAGTTGGGTGGCATGGCAACACATGCAGAGCCAGGGGAAGCTGGAATGAATCGAAGAAGAATGCAGTAAATTAGTGTCAGCATAACCGAATCCTTGAAATTGACGCAAGCTAGACAAAAATGGTGCACCGTGCTTTTTATGCTGCAGGAGCGCGCTGGAAAAAACGAGATCAAGATAGGTTGGTAAAGCATAAAAATAAAATATTTTGCTTCAGCCTCCAAATATGGTGAAAGTAACTGTGAATTAACAAGACTAGTTATCTAACGATGCAAGGGTACTTGTATAATCTTATTACGATGTCTGGCTTTTGGTTGCACTCCATCCAGGCTGGGTGCTTGATTTTGATTTCGATTTCATCTAATTTCAATTTGTTAGCAGTATTGCTATTTATTCCACTGTTATTTCTCTGTGGAAATTGGACATAAAATTACAGGGCCTTTTCTTACAAACCTGAGTGACTTTCGGGTTGTTAATGCAAGCATTTGTTCCCATTTACACCATTATGAGTTAGAAAACTAGGCCCTAGGCCAGGACCCTGTTTCACCGGTGATAGCAGCACGCTGCTATTCCATTTTGCGAGCTGACGTCACACTTCTGGTAGTGTTGGAGCGGAGGAATAGGCTTGTTGACGTCTCCATGGAAACCCAATTTGACACGTGTAATAGCAGCGTGCTGCTATCATCAGTGAAACATGGCCCAGGGGCCAGGCTCAGGCTGGGCTGTTGACTGTTGAGCATGGCAAAAGTTGATGAGCAGCATAAGCTAGGATGACAAATTTGTGCCAGACATAACAAGCAGATTGGAAATCTGCATGAGTGCAGTCTGTATCAAACAAGATCTAAACTTTTCCGTCATCAAATTTAGATGTTTGCACTTTTGATGTGTAAAATGCAACAAATGATTAATAATCCCCGGTGAACACAGCTGAATGTCATTTATTCTCTTTGACAACAATGCGCCCGCATAGTAGTTCAGTTATCACCTCACCATACCAAGGCCCACACCACTTCACTTGAAATCTGCTCCATGAAAGTGACACTGAAAATCTGCACTGCAACATGCACCTTCTTAGTGTCTCTGCACCAGCAAGAAGATCCCACTGAAATTACCATACCTTGCAGTCAGAATGCAGGTCATCCAGTCATTAGCGTCGCCACGGGGGGGCAAGCGGGGCAGCTTGCCCCCCCAACCTCGGACCGGGCACCCCCTGAGATCGATACAGATCCGATGAGATTTTGGAGTCGGGAAAAAATGGGGGTACCTTTCTGAGAATGCCTGTGAGGTCAGACTCGGTTGGAGCGTGCAGTTCAAACCAGAATCTGACTCGCAGTCGCCAAAATCTTCAAGACTCCGAGTCCAGACTCGGAAATGTCAATGCTGTGATTCAATCCATGTTCCTAGTTCGTTCTTTATTGCATTTTACAGCTGATTTTCATAAGTTTTGGAGTGCTGACACAATTTTCGTTTAAAGCGTGAAACGAAATCTTCGCAGCCTTTCTCAACTCTCGTCAAATGTCTGCGACAGGCTCAAGTACCGTACAAGTGTCGCAGGGCTCATGAGCTTGCTTTAAACAAAGGCTCCTAAGGAGCTCCACTGAGCCCTAAAGAAGCTTTCAGAGGGCCCAAACCGGCCTCTGAAAGTCCCACTGATGTCCATGTTCTCTGAGGGCCCATACAGGGATCTTTGAGCCTTCGAACATTTCTGAGAACCTTAACTGTCCTCTGATAGTTCAGCCAAACTTTTGAGGCGACAGACTTTGCTACAGGGCTGCGGAGTCGGAGTCGGAGTCGGAGTCGGTCGGAGTCGACAGTTGTGACCAGAGTCGGAGTCGGAGTCGGAGTCGATTTTAGAAACCCGAGCCGGAGTCGGAGTCGGAGTCACCGAAAATCTGTCGACTCCGCAGCCCTGCTAGGTCTGTGGAGTCGGAGTCGGGAGTTGGAGTCGGTCGGAGTCGACAATTCTGCCCGGAGTCGGAGTCGGAGTCGGAGCTGGTTTTTGAAAGCCGGAGTCGGAGTCGGAGTCGGAGTCGCCGAAAATCCATCGACTCCGCAGCCCTGCAGTTTGCTAACCCCAAGCCGGCATCTGAGGGGTCACAGCTCACGTGTCCCTCTGAGGTCCGCAACACATGTTTATTATGTCCCTACGTAGGGTCCTTAGGGATTCGACACAATCCCCGAGCGTTCACACTGTTATCCTAGGGTTCCACCACCCTGGGCCTAGTCTCCTAGCGCCCGCCGCCCACACTGGCTTCTGAGGGCCTCACCTTGGGCTCGGAAAGCCCTAAATAAAGCACCACGTACACGTACATTTTTGAGGTGACCCACGCCGATCTCCGGGATCCTAAGCATGCTTCTGAGAGTCAGCACTGACTCTGAGTGGCCTGAAATGGCTTGGAAGTCCCAAGCCTGTTTCTAAGGGATCCCTTGCCGCTATGCCGTGCGTAACTTTTGTTTCCGTTTAACAGTTTTTATTCGTGTTTGCAGCGCTTCCTTTCGCACGAAAAACGAGAAACTTTTGTTCACACTCGAGTGAACAAAACACTTCCTCTCACTGGAGCAAAGATGAATTACTTCCGATTCACACTTCCGACACTCACTCTCCGCCGAATGCCCAACTTAGCTACGATCGGCGGCTGGGATAAGCCCTATGCATTTCACGCAAAACCTCTGCATGCATGCGTGAATGTAGGCTTTAGCAGGGTGATCCGATAAAATGGACCATTTTTCACCTTTTTCTGGGTAATGATCATGAGCGTCGAGCGTCTGCACAGGGGCCCTCTGCAGTGCGTCGGCAATCGCAGCCACTATTATATAATTCTACCAGTCGTTTTTTGTCATGAAATTTCAAAATTTCGAATTTTTCTATAAAAAATTACATGTCATAGCTAGAAGGAAACCTTTGTCACCATTTGATTCCTCGCACCATTGCGCGTCGAATGATATGTAAAACGAGTGAGTAAAGACTGGGGAAAGGCAAGTTTTAACACAACAGTTGATTTTGCCCCCCCCCCCCCAACCGAAAATCTCTGGCGACGCCTATGCATCCAGTCCAAAGATTCTTAATTCTCAAATCCAAGTTGTGGGCTAATTCAAATTTAAATGCTGTTCATATAACACAAACAACATCACCTCCCATCACCTTGAGGATTCACACCTTTCACCCCATTTCATGTTACCCTTCAAACATTGTGTTGCCCACTCAGTATTTGTACATATTATTGTCAGTAGTCCTGGCAGGAAAAGTCTGTGGTTGTTGGTCAATGAATAATAAAAGCTTCTGCAGCCAGCGAATGGGACAGACTATGTGGCAGACACCGGCGGCCGGCGGCAAAGCCGAAGAGGGTGCTCTGCTCGGTATATTTCATCTGATAGCGCGCGGAATTGGCTTCATTTTGGTGTTATATGATATCCTGATCATTTTTGGATGCTTGGGTCCATCTCCATAGAATTAGACATCCAGTGGTCTGGTCAATATGGCTAATCATCCATCATCCTGTCAATCAAGACCATCTAAACGGATAAATTCCTGGTCTGGCATCTTGCCCCCCCCCCCCTTTAATTCCCTCTGCTCGTTTCCGCCGCATATGAGTTCCTTGTGTGTTTTGAACTACGTCACAGCGCAAACAAACAAAAGGGTTTGCATGCGAAGCAGCCTTCACTGCTGCGGTGCTGTAAGCACCGATATGGTGTCACTAAATCTGCGTGTCGTGGTCGTTTTTAGTAACTCAAGAGAAAGTGAAACTGCGGCCCGCTCAAGGCGTGTAGCCGCTCACTGTACGACCCGTCACTGTCACCTGACCGTCACCTTTCCATGCCCCTTCTCTCCCATGTATTGCAGGCACGTCGGGGCCGCGCTGTGTGGACTGGCCAGCTGACGGCGCCGCCAGCGGACTGCGGTCGGCGCCAGCTGACTGCGGCTGCCGCCGTCCAGTCGGCGGTCGGCTCCCGGTCGGGTCGGGTCTCTCCGCCAGGTGTGTGCCGCGATCGCCGGTGACGCGTCCCTCCGCGCCGCCACCGTCCGACTCGCCACCATGTTGCGCAAATTCCGACATCACACCTGCAAGATCGTGCTGGCCACCTCGCTGGTCTGGCTGCTGGTGGACGTGGCAGTGCTCATGTACTATGCGGACAGCGGCTCGGCGCCGTCGGGCCGGTCGGCGGCGCGGGCCGAGAGAGACGGCGCCGCCGCCGCGGACGGGTCACGACCCGGTGGCAAGCGAGAGGCACTGGCCCTGGCCCACTCACTCAACAGCCTGGCCTACGACCGGTCAGCGCTGGTGCGTTGGGAGCCGGCGGCCGTAGTGCCCGAAAAACCGGGCCAGCCCGGCGAGATGGGCGAGCCAGTGCACATTCCGCGCGACAAGCGGGACGAGATGAACGAAAAGTTCAAGGAGAATCAGTTCAACCTGATGGCGAGTGATATGATCTCGCTGAACCGGTCGCTGCCCGACGTGCGACTGGACGGGTGAGTACCTACCGAATTCACATCAACCATTACTGAATCATGATGCACACACAGATCGCAGACATCTCTGTACAGTACCTACCGATTGCAGGCGCTGGAGAACATGGAGTCTGGTATTCATGACACTTCTATCGTTCTACGGGAATCACAAACTAAGCACGGGTTCCCGTGTGATCGGCTGGCCTGTAACAGTGGCTAGGCCGAAACCCCAATTCTGCGAAGTCCTTGAGCACTTTTGAGTTGCATTTGATAGCGATCAGTACCAATGTAGGAAAACTAAACCCTGAGGAAGACTGAGTGCTGCCTAATGCACCCATCATTGCTCACCTTCGTGCTTGCACACTGGACATTCGCACCAACCGTATTACGTAATTTGGTGTAATCCATCCGGTACTTAACAATCCCGGATGTAATGGCGACAAAGTCGGAACGTGGCTGGTGTAGGCTCACATTCACATTCTCCCATGGAGCTATGTCTGACTTTGGTTACCCACCGTAGCGACGCTCTATCAGCGTGTGTGAGACACTGCGCTCAGCCACGCTCACGCTCACGCTATAGAGTGCTCGTGCCGGTCGCTGGGCATGCACGCGACTTTACAGCTGTCGCTCGGCTGTATCCGCACCGGTACCATAAACGGATGTGTTACACGTGATCCCATTATCGGACAGGCCTGTCCGCGAAAGCCCGGTCCACACGATAGCGTTTCTTTGCTCGCTCATTCATCAACTCTCCAACTGATCGTTGTCTGTGTTGATGCATTTTGATCTGATCGCGATCTGATGAGTCGATTTCGGCGCCAGAAGCCCCGGTAACATCCTGTCTGGCTTTCGTTTACCGTTTTCCTACTAGGCGAGGCATTACTCGGTTCGTTACACGGTGAATCGTACGTTCACTTTCCCGGTTGGCTACCACCTCCCCGTCTACGCCACGCCATGGACTGCAGCATACGGTGGGCACTGTTGGTTGCTAAATTCCTCGACTGTCGCCGCTGTATTCAGACTGTCGCCGGCTTCTGCCGCTCCTCCCAATCCTGTCCTGGGTCGAACACCTCAACTCAGGCATGCGTGACCGCTGACGCCGCGAGGATGTCCTGGAGCTGCGCCGAGCCGCGGTGCGTCTTGCACGTGACCACTGGTCGGGCCGGTCCGAGCGGCGGCGGCCGGAGGCCGGTGACCGGGGCGCCGACCGGCCCACCGCCCGCGCGCCCAACCGGTTAACGGGGATAGCGGCCAGCACCTGCCGCCCGACCATTGTGCCACGGACGGTCCGGCGGTGCGGCGGCGGCCGGCGGCAGACATCTGCCGACTGTCGGCGTCTGTCACGGGCGTCACGGGTGTCACGCCCGGCCCATCTGCCGTCATGTGGCCGCCCCGTGCCGAGGCTGTCGTCTGTCGTCGATGGGGCGCTGTGTTACGCTGCATCACGGACCGTCGTCCGTGAATCTGTTGTCGCCGTCCGGAGACAATGCGCCGGACACGGCCTCACAGACATGTGGCCATGACGCTCCACTCAGCGGTCATTCACTGCGGAGCAACGGGGCGCCAGTAGCGGACGGATAGAACAGAACATACAGCTGGTAATGAACGCTCAACAGAACAGCGCGCCAACAGAGGACAGGTGGAACAGAACAGAACAGACCACCTCTAATGAACATGCTAGACAGAAACGAGCGGGGCTAAAGTTGCTGATGGTTTGAACGTCCTCGTGAACGCCCGACGCGAATACAGGAGTATGTTGGACCAAAGATAGTGTTATTTGGAAGCTGGTTCATCATAGCTGGGTGTCAGTTTAGTTAATGACTCTCACAGAGCAACATGTGACTGACCAGTAAGGACCGGAAACCTCTCTGAAATCGACTGAGCTCTCGAGCATCGCGCTCCAACTAAGTGCCCATTTGAGCCTGGGCTGATACGTGACTTGGGAGCGCACGCTTTAAAGTGGGCGTGCTATCCTTATTGTGTCTGCTGGACGTGTTTTTGGGCAGTATAGCTTGTTTAGTATTCGGAAGACTTTCGACCATTCCAGACGCTCAGAATCTAAAGCTGTAGCATTATCCATCAGTAAGATGCAAGTTGAAGTGATACAGCTGTTTGGGGCTCACGTTAAGTCCTGGTGTTATGTGCTAGTTGCAGTAGCACAGAGAATCTGCTACGATTTGACCGCAGATTTTGCAGGACGGCTGACCTACTACGGATCGACTACGCGCTGTAGATTGCAGAATCGTGCTACATATAAAACAAATTTAATAACTAAAACGTTATTTGACGTATCACCGTATCGGCTAATATTGTTCGCATAATAGCTGGCGAATTGCGTGTCGGGCTATCCCTTGAGACCTGAACCGAATCCAATGTCTTCCTCCTCATGTGTGACTGCCAACGGTCATCCGATCGTAAAGTTTCAGCTCCATTAGAGACGACATCGTCCGCTATCCTGAAAAGTCAATTCACGATCCGGCATTGGTCAGCCGTCGAGCAAAATCTACGGTCCGGTCCCATTGTGTGCCCACGGTACCGTCGTGGGTACTCAATGGAGCGTCCATGGCATTTGGCGACGCTAGTATGTCCTAATTGGGCAATGTCCAACAGTGATGTGTATTCAGGACGTCGCTGATCCTATCATGCTATTGTCGCTATTGTGAGCGCACGGAAAGGCGTGACAACGGTGGGGTATAAGTGGACCGAATGGCCTCATTTGCGGCATCGAAGACTCGTTGAATCGATACGAATGGCCTAGAAATGATCTAGTATGCCGGTACACAGAACGCTTGTTTGCTTTTAGTTTTATCGCCCGGCAACACTCCACTCCAGCGGCTTACCCGGTCGGCACAAGTGCTTTCGTTGCCAGTTCGCGCAATGCTGCTACTCTACAAAGGCTAACGGCAACTATCACACTTTCAGTGAGGCCTGTTTTCTAATGACACGGTGGTTGTGCATGGTAGATGGCTGGTCAATGGTCTTCGTTCGTGGTATGGCAACAGGGTGTCGTGGCAGCCACGTCACCATTCGATAGCCGTTGTCAGCGCTGGCCGCTGCCGTAGTTACGTTCGGAGAAGAGGCGGCAGACGCACCCTCTCTCACTCTCCCTCCCCCCCCTCTCTCTCTCTCTCTCTCTCTCTCTCTCTCTCTCTCTCTCTCTCTCTCTCTCTCTCTTTCTCTCCCTCTTCTCCTGGGCGGCTGTGGGTACCTGACGGCCACGGAGAGACGTGCTGTCATGCTGTATGGACAACTTGAAACTCGACATGAGTCATGTGTACGAATTGGCGAGAGATAGTCTGTAGAATGACTTACTCTGTCATTGTCTCACCGCCCTGGTTTTATGCTATTATGGCGTGCTTGACCTTCCGGCGTATTGTCTCGGCATAATTCGTCACTTGAAATTATTACGACACTGAAACAGTCGTCTGGGATTATGTTTCCCCAATTTAGGCTGAGATAATGAGGTTGAAATTGTTGGGCTATTAATTGTTCCGGTTTGTCTCCCCCCTTGCTGTTCGCTCTACTAGGCCGTAGTTTCGGCAGGACGGAACTTCGATACAAAAGCGGCCTGTCAATAACTGCAGTCATGTTTCTTATTCCTCGCCTCATGAACCGTCTGCTATTGCTGACGTGCGTTCCGTCAACTATGTTCGTTGACGTGTACCGATCATTGATGACGTTTACCGACCTCCGGTGACGTGTAAGGACCTCTGATTGGTGTCATCGCTCGACTTCTGGGACCGGGGTGGAGTTTCCTGTCGCCAGCTCCTCACATCCTCCATGGGGCGGTGCCGACCGCGGCTGGCAGCTCCGACCGTCACCTAGTGACAATGCCGGCCGGCCTCCGCGGCGCGGCGCTAACGGTGCCGCTATTGGCGCACCGTGACGCGCCACATTGGCCGCGGCACGTGGCACGTCACGTCTGTTACAGCATGTTCGGCCACGTCACGTCTGGGGCGTCACGTCTGCGGATGCATGAACAGGCTCATCGGTGGGGGTGGGGTGGGGGGGGGGGGGTCTTGATATACCTAGATTAAATAGGCTGCTCCTCAGTAATTACTTGTATAATGTGCGCCGATGGAAGTGTTTCTCTTTCTCCCCACCAGAGTAGGTGGATGCATGAATTTCCACTAGCCAGTGCTTCACTGAAAGAAGTGGACCTCCACCAACCTTCATCGGTGGAGCGAAACATCAACGGGCACAGCACGGGAAGTTCAACGTTATCTGCGACAGTTATGGCGCATTGCTGATGATTGAAGACTCACCTATAATGGCCGTTTACTGGGGAAATATCGACGGCTCGTTACCGCGCTTTTCACTCTCAATTCTACCTCAAATTTGTAGACCGATCCCGTTTAGTCGTGGAGCCGGTCGTTATGGGTGTCCAATAGAGTGTTGTCTCGACGGATTCTAAGCATGTGTGATGTTTTTGGGCTATGTCCAGTGGTTGTGTGACCGTGACCGACTATTGACGGTGGGTAAATGGTCAATTTGTGGGCGGTGTCCAGCTCTGTTGTGGTTGGTTACTGGTGTGTGTATCAGTGTGGTATGTGGGCGGTTGCTCACTGTGGACGGCGTTCCACTGTGGTTGGTGGGTGTATCAGTGTGGTCTGTATCTCTCAATGTGGATGGTTGGGTAGATGGTGTTTTGTGATGGTGTGCGTTGCCATGACTGACCATCAGTGGCCAGTGACCACTGACCAATATGTGGGCGTGCCACCGACCGCCGCCGGGCGTGGGCCTGACATCTCATCTGGCGGCTACTGTGGCGGCGTGGGACCATTATCAGCTCGAGTACCACACCATTTGTATTACTCAGCTGCAGTAATAACGCCCGACCGTAATACCCGCCCGTTTCCAGCTGCCGTCGCCTCAAACACATGTCGTCTGTTGTTACCGGACGGTGTTTATTGCTGTAAGAGCGGTTTCATTGGACGGCTTTCCAGCCACGTCAGTCCACCGGACCGTGCGGCGGTGTCACCGGCTGGAGGAGCGGGAAAAGGAAAAGAATTACTTAGCATGACAATGAAAAGAGCAACTAGACCATTTCGGCCTTGTGCGGGGATGATCCAGTTAGACTCCTTTCCAAGTGGGGTTCGCCGGCGCCAACTGTGCAGACTCCGGCCAGTGATGGTCCGATAAGCCGTGTAGCCATGTCCCGTTGCAGCAAGGCGTTGATCCTGATAATGTGAGAGATGCAGGCCGCACTCTCATATCCGTCCGACTTTTTAAAACTTTCACTTCTTGTCGTTGCCAGTGCCATATGTTCCCGCTCTAAGCCGGTATGAAAGACAGCGATGCCATTGTGTCCAGCACTGCTTCAAAAATGCCTTGAAAGTAATTTCAACGCGGTCTAGATCAACCGAGCTTGTTATGGATGGGTGATTGATGATTGTTTAGCTACCTTTGCACTATCTGCAGAGTGGCAGCTAGCATCAATTTATACTCAGCTAGGTTCCGGGATTCCCGCCACGGCATCCCCGGTGGACATCAGAGTCCAGGGAGCATTATTCATTGCACTTTGCCACTTTGAATACAAACCATTCCTGTCATGCATGTGCATAAATTGGGAGCATGCATCATGCTGCTGCAGTAAATGGCCCTTTTGCGGCCGACGTGCCGAGAATCGGTCGAGTGAAATGAATGTAACCGGGATATGGAACCTGACTGTCCTGGCGATTTCCTTACAAAAGTGGTAAGAGGTTCTGGGTGATGCATTGCGGTCTCCGTTACGGAACGGCAGCCTTTGTCGTCCATTATTCCGGGCAGATCAATGCTCTACTTCCGGTCGCTGCATAGTGAATATGGGCCTGTATTCTGCCGGCCATCGATCGTTGGGTCTATAGCCTTTGAATTCTTAACATCCACGACTGTGGACCAATCTAATGCGCTATTCATCACACTCCTGAGTGGTGGTCGTCAAAAACCTAGTCTGAAGACCCTACAGAAGTGACTAATCTGCTGTACCTTTTTGTAATATCCCCTTTACATGGCTGGTGCCGGGTGTTCTGAATAGGATGGTTGGTCCCTTTTAATTCTATTCACGTGTGCGCCAGTGGTCTTAGGCCGGTCTGCTGCGCGGAAGCAGGGTCCACTCTTCTACCCTGTGCTGCCCACCTGTGTTGCGTAATGTATGTACGTCAAGAGTAGAGGATACACGCAAATTCACATCATCTTTCTCCTTAGCGTCATGCGATGCTGTTTGCCTCCACTTCTGTTCAGCTATTTCAATCGGTCACCATATGATCCCGCCACTCAATATCCCTAGCCGAACTCTCCTCCGCCACCCCCGCGCCAACGGTGACCGGATGTCTAGAGCTGTGCCTCTCCGGACGAGCGAGACGGGTCGGACCGGTCCCGTTATCGCAGGACCAGTTTGTGATGCGACTCACCGGTCGTGCTTTGTCGGCCGTGTCTGTGGAACGCTGTTCGTGACTCGGTCGGCTGTTGATATACTGATTGACTTGTCTATAACAGCTCGCTGGTCGTGGCTCGGATCACTTTTGGGTCCACCTATTGGCTCGTCCGATGTGGATTGGCAGTCGTAGCTCTCCTGTCGTGGCTCGCCGACTGTATTCGTGACTCGTCTGTCAGTCTTGACTCAGCTCGATCACCTGTGGGTCCACCCATTTGTGGCTGGTTGGCTGTGTCTCGCCAGTCGTGGCCCTTCGTTCGTGCTCGCCGCTGACCCACCAGCCCTGGCTCTCGCTCTCCTCAGCCCCGCGTTGCTGTCCAGTGTAGATAGCGGCCGCCGAGCCTGGGCGCCGACCAGACTATACAGCACCACAGACGTATCTGACGGAGCTGTATGGGGGCCCTAATCAGCCGCCGCGCCGGCAGGAGAGTGATGGAGAGGCTCGTCCCGTGACATTGCCGGCTATGGGGCTCGGGAACAAGTCCTCTGGGAGAAACTTTCCGCTCGAATTTGGGAATGTTTGCTGGAAGAAATAAAACGGAAGAAAACTACTATTTAATACACTATTTATGATTGTTAGTCCCAAAAAATAAAATCGTCCAAGTTGAGCAGTGGAACTTTTCAGATGTGCTTAGTTCTGAAAGGTTGACTTTTTTACACCTCCTCGGCTACCTGCCTCAACTACCTTATGCATTGTGGCTAACCTTTGCAATTCTTCCTCCATGGTGCTATTCGTTATCAATATCATTCCCTGATCGCTTGCGGCTATCCCGTTTACGCTTCGCCTAACTCGATTAATACCGTTTTTACTTACATCTACACGACAGAAAAACGACATTAGGCACGGTGCACCTGCACCATGTCCAGTCATCGACTGGTTTGGCGGCTAGCAGGCCCTTTACAGGGTGGGGCAGCATAATCGGGAATAAATATGAAACGGGATTATTTGGTCATGAATTTAAAAATATAGCTCCAAGCACTATTTTAACAACATCCCATCAATCGGTCACCTTTTACCTATCCCTCATCCTATTTGACCGCCCTTCGCGTCGATGACCTTCTCAAGGCGGGTCCAAAAGCACGCGCATGCACGTGCAGCCTCCTGCTTGTCCATGATCGCCCATCAGCTTCGTACCTTGCACTGAAGACCGTTTTTACTGATGATAAGTTGTTCATTAAACTTCTACCAAAAAACGCTCCATATAAAGAATTTGGTCGGATTTAAATCGGCGGAGTTGAAGGACCAGAAGTTTTTGGTTCATCTCAGGTGGAGGTGCCCTACACAATAACATGTCGTCCTCACTGCAGTACCAGCACGGACAGAGTCCTCGTAAGACGTGATCTGGACCGTCAGTGATCCTCTCTTCCGACGACTCCACGTGAGTCTGCCAGAGTGTGGATGTATTTACCAGAGGTGCTCGTTTTATCCGGGCTCGATGAAGTAGGGTGCACCACGTGCACCTCCCTTGAAGACCACCCATAGGTCCATCACCTCAACAGGATGTTTACTTTGCATGACCGCTGCAATATTCTCGATACAATCCCCTATATGGCATGCCATTCTTTTTTATCGTATTCCAGTCGGTGATAAGATTTTTGGTCGCTGAAGTTTTGAACATTGTTTCTTTTTAATATGCTCAAGAGCTTCTTCCTTATATTCAAGTGAGTCATCTTGTATGTCCTCTGCTAAGAGTTATTTTACGACGATTACGTTAACTTTTTGTCCTAAGTATCCCCACACAATCCTTATCGTCCGTGATAACACGTTGACCTGTCCAGCAACCTTTACGTGGAATGGCATTGTTTTAAACAAAATGTTCTTGTTTTACTCGTTTAACATTAGTGTCTATGGGCGCGCGCAAAGCACTTGGAGCACCGTCGAACTATTTTGCTGCTCTTTTCCAGGAAGTTGCATGCTCATGGATGTAGTCATGTCAGATGATGCACAACTTTTGGGCGTTTCATTGCCATGATATAATTTATCAAAATAATGCCATGCCTACTCATGACCAGAGCCCAAAAAGCATTCCCGATTATGCTGCCCCACCCTGTAGAGGTTAGGCGGCGGAATGGCCAGCCTTAGGAACAGTGAGACCGAACGGTTAGCTAAAGACTTTCTGGAATTACGTGGTCCAGTGAGGGTAGATGGCTATTGTCCAGCCTTAGGGACAGTGCATGATCGGACGGTTAGACGGAGACTGTCAGGAAGCCACGTGGTCCGTTCTCAGATATTATTGGTGACCTGGCAGTCAGTCTCAATAAACTCTGTGACCAGTCAGCCAGTCTGCGAAAGTGGGCGATCGGTCTGCCAGTTTAGGAAGAGTGTAGGCAGCAGCTGATGCAGACCCAATCCTATTTCTGCTGATGATCGCAGCTAATGATCCGGTCGAAATAGAGTCCGGATTAACCATTTCGCTGCCGGAGAGTACAATGGATGGTGAGGGGATCGGAACTTTGAAAGGCTGCCCGAAATAGGCTGGTCCAGATTGGCCTGCAGGTTTATGTAAATTTTATGGATTCTGACCATATGATTGGATGAGCTACCTTTTGATGTACAATTGGCGTGACGGAGATCATATTATTGCACATTTTTCGTAATAAAATGTCTCTTCAGTTTCATGAAGCAACTATGAAATACCGGGCAGATCTATCTCTTTTCTGAATCATACGACGTACCTACATGGACTGTAATTGCACGTAATTTGTGTTCGCATGGTCTCTATTGAAGCGTGCATTTGCATTCAGCATTTTTCATTCCCAGTGATGTGATCCGTTATCGTTACCTGCCGGCATTGCGGCGTCTGCCGCCATACAGGGCGATCGATGCAGCACACCTGTTTCGTCAATCGTCGGTGTCTGTCGATGGTTGTTGGCCTGTGGTGCCCTGTTCGTGCTGACCAAGCAGCACAGGTGCCGATGCCTGACTGCCTCCGTGGTAGATGCCCTGCTTCATGTCTTATCCCCATAGTTGCCGGTAGGTACCTGTTTAGTGGTTATCCATGGCATATGCTCCGTAGTCCGTGTCGTGTCTCACAAGCCAGCACAGATGCTAATACTTAGCTACGTCTGTGGTGTATGCCCCGTGTCGTGTCTTACCAGCGAGCACAGGTGTGTCCACTTAGCTGCCTAAATGGTTGAAGTCATATCTTACCATATCTTACCAGCCATTCCAGGTGTCCGGATCCAGCCGCCTCCGTGGCTTACTCTGCTGCCCTCCCGAGTAGAAACGTGCACTGATGCTGTAGATAACAGGTGTTGTGACTTGTGAGTGTTAGTAATTAGAGCCATATTTTCGTTAACTTGTGGCCAATATGTTCATTGTTAATTTTCAGTTTTATATTTTTTCGTTATTTTTTCGTTTTTCGTATATTTTCTCATTCAACTTGCGCATTCATAGTAACTAAAGCATTCGGCTTTTATCACAACATTCGAGAAACTTTGTTATTGAATTTGGACGTAAGTCTATCGCATTATCGTGCATGGTTCGTGCTCCTTTCGTAGAAAGCAGGATTCAGGCTGCCATTGCGAAACTGACTGCGATGAAGTTCACACTTCAGTGCAAAGTACAGAAACTGCTGAGAGTGTCGCCAAGTTTTGTTCCGACTTACTCAAGAATCAAACAGTTTCGACGATGGCGCATTCTTAATTGGAAAACGTCGGTAGGTACTCGACGACTGGTTACCTAAGCTGCCATAGGAGGAAAGCTCACACTGCTATTCTCATTCGTGGGGGCTCTCGATCGTTTGTGCGAATGATTCTTATTTCTTTGGTTCGTGATGACTGGTTGCAGATGGCGGTAGCGTTGCCGACTGATGGGCTGACGCAGGTGTATGCCGAGTTTGCGTGCGGCGGTGGCGTCTGATCGATTGACCTAGGGTAGCGCGCCGACCTCGTGCCAGTCGGATGGCCCGACTATATGGGGGATTTGGGCTTATGTTTGACCCGAGCCATCAACGAGCTGTTTGTGAGTTGTATCACTTTCCGTGGCTCCGCGGGTTCCTGACTAGCAACTCGTATCGTTGAGGTATGCGGACTCCTTAGACCGCTGTATGTGGCACATTGAACCGCTGTATGTGGCACCTTTTACGCAACTTCTTGTCCAAAACTATTCTAATCAGCGGAGGCCGCTGCCAATGCGCTGGCTCTCGGGCTAAGGCGTTTCCTCTACCCGCCGGCATTGAGGATGGTCTCCCGGTCTCGAAGACTAACGGAGCAAATGTGACGCCATTCGACCGATATTGGACCAGACCGGCTGATTGTAACGTAACGGTCAGATCCCTCTCCTCGCCCGCTCCGCCCTCACACGTCACACCTCCGCAGTCCGCACCGGTTCCGCCTCATTTCGACTGCGATCCGTGAGTGATGTAACCCGCAGGCGGCCGAAATTGCAGCCCGGATGAATTCTGCATACCGGATTTTGTAACTCCGCCGTATCATTCTGCACGTATGAATATCCTGAACAGGTTCCTTTTGTATCCATTTTTAGCTTATATGAAAATTGAAAGTTCTATCTTCCATTGAATTCCTGCTATGCTATCTTATCTAACATCATATCTTATTGCAGCTTATATTTAGAAGCATACATGCTCCTTCTGTCAAACAAGTCCAGCTACGTGCATTTTTATACGAATACTGCATGGGGGAGCGGGCAATAGCAAAAAATATTGCCCGATGTGACGTCACTGTCGCCCGAGGGTGAAGACCGAAACAAGTGCTATTGCCCGAGGCGAAGCCGAGGGCAATAGCACTTGTGGAGGTCTTCACCCGAGGGCGACAGTGACGTTACAGAGGGCAATATTTTTGCTATTGCCCGCTCCCCCATGCAGTATTCGTTTTATTACATGGCCAACTCTCGGAATCTTTACTTAGTACCTACTCATTCATCCCGTAATAAAAAAATATCCAAACACAAATATCATGGTACAATTGAATGTATTGGATATACAATCATAGCCACGTCACATGTCTACGGCACACACTTAGTTGTTTTCTGTTTTCTGTTTTCTGTTTCTGTTTTCTGTTTCACGCCGTACTTGAGAGTGTGGAGACTCTTCGATTTGTAGCGTTCGCCGTCCTTGCGTTTTACAGTAATGAAGAACTCCTTCACAGCGTTGTCCAGGACATCGTTGCTGTGCATGCAGCTTTCAACAGATATGCCTTTTACTTGCAAGAACTCAATGAAGACGTCTTCTGCTGATTTAATCACCTTTTTAGTGCCCTGAGCCCTGCGCGATGAAAATAGCTCATCCAATTCATGCGGCTCCAACAAATTAAATCGGGGCATTTGAACGGACATGTTCAAATGACGGCCCAGTTCTAGATGACTTGACTAGCCAATCACGAAATCAAACTGAACAGTCTGAGAAAACGACGATAAAATTACGACATTTGAATTTTTGTTCAAACACCACTGCGCGAGCAACTTACTATTGACCGTTGACATGGCAACCGCTTCTCACCTTCAGAAAGGTCAGTAACCTGACACTGAAAGGTCAGTAACCTGATGCCGGGCAATAGTAAAAAATATCTCATGCCAAATTAACACAGGAGCCATGTAATAATACACATTATTCAATTGTGCTTGGGATTAGGTATATTGCATCATTCATTTTAGCTTCCATTTTCATTGTTTTTATTTAGGTATTATAAACGCTACAGGACTACAGGAGGGTGTGCTAGCACAACTACGATTGGCTATTTTTAAATTTCTCTTTTTCTCATTTTTCATATCACGGATTCCATCAGCCCTTATAACTAACGCGTCCTGCCTTCGAGAGCGCCATCAGGGCCTACTTGTAACGCTTCTGATCGCGCCGCCGCACACTGGTCGGAAACCCTCCAGCGAGAGGCCAGCGGCCTTTCCGCAAAAGTTTTTTGCTTGTTATTCCACAACTAGTGAAGCAAACTTCATAAAACTTTGCATACCTTCTCTGTCATATGTAATCTATCATTTGGATGTCAAGCACTAAATATATGACATGAATCTGTTAAGTTATGACGTCATAATTGAGTATAATACAGGATCTAGCACCACTTTAGGTCAACAAGGGAAATTGGGAGCTGCTATTCGGGCACCGGGAATGGTTTCTTGCACTCCTTGCAAGGTCCAGTGCTTGACTTAAGCATTGTTGACTTTGCGTGACGTCATTTATGACGTCACTAAGGCCATGTAAGTTTTTCGTCAATAACTCCTGATCAGATGGAGCTAGAGAGTGGGGAAAGCCACCATTGGACTCAGGAAGACCTGCCGAATCGAATGATATGCGATATAACCTCCTTCAACCATTTTCGTGACCTGAGGAGCTCCGACCTGACCTTGACCCGAGGTTAACACCTTAACCCTCGCCGGCACAGGGGGGGTGATGCAACCCCCCTAAGGTTTTTCGCGAATAACTCGCGTAAAAAGCGGCCGATCGCGACGAAACTTTCAGTACCCTCGCATTGATCAATTTTACACGTTCCCTGAAAATTTCATGACCCTGACCCCAATGACCTTTGACCTGTGACCTCTTTTCCGTGACCATGTTTGGCCGAAATCGCGATTCGGCGTATGTCGGCTCGCATTAGCCGCGCGTTTGCAAGCTTTTCGTGGTTTCAAACGTTCGAACATGTGATTTGCTGTTGCTCCCATACATAAGGGTGGGTGTCAAGGTCACCTGAAGGTCAGGTCAGGTCATTGACCTTTGGTGACCTCGGGTGACCTCGGTTCACTTTTTCGAGTTTTAC
The DNA here is from genome assembly GCF_019059575.1 of Amphibalanus amphitrite. Classification (NCBI taxonomy): domain Eukaryota; kingdom Metazoa; phylum Arthropoda; class Thecostraca; order Balanomorpha; family Balanidae; genus Amphibalanus; species Amphibalanus amphitrite. Next base: position 151,514 of record NW_024881623.1, read on the forward strand.
ATGTTTCTAGGCTAGTTTTTGGAGCGGAATTCGAATTTAGCAACCATTTGAACATTTACGAAGTAGTTTTGGTGCCTTCGTAACATGTTACGAAGCTGTCAGAGGCGGTTGACACGTATTACGAATACCCGTCACAACCCCTACCGGTTGACCTGACCTGACCTGACCCGACCTGGTCTAAATGCTTAAAAACATCATCTCTGATCAAAACTAACACGATATTCGTGATCAGCACCCCGGAAAACCACATAGCAGCCACACTTTACGACTTTCTTACAGGTCCCGATTTTCCCGGTTTTCGGGTCATTGACCTGACCTGGAAGGTCAACCGATCACCTAGGACCTTAAAATTGGGTGTCATCGGCTTCGTCTCGTGACGGGCAACACGCTCGTTTTTTCCGCGAAGCTCTAGCTCGATCAGGGGCCAAACGCGAGGGGGGTCGTACCAACCCCCCCCCCCCCTTGTGCCGTCGAAGGACGCAAAATGGCCTGTGCCGACGAGGGTTAAGTTGACTTCACCCGAACACCAAGTATAGCATTCAACGCGCCTGAGCTAGACAAACACGATTATGCCAAAATCGCGGCAGTGCGACCATTTTTGGCAAAGTAATTAACCTAAAACCGAGCCCGTGCCTTGTGGCAGGCGCGGATACAAGGGGGGGCATGGCCCCTCCCTTGGCCGATTTTTTTCAAAAATAGAATAAAAAGTTAAAAAGCTGAAAAGGGGGCCTCCTGAAAATAAAGTGGCTATTCATGTTGAGATGTTGCCTGAACAGCTAGATAAGTTCAATAGACGCAGTTTTTGGGGGGGGGGGGGGGCAACAAGTGGGAAGATGGGGCCTCCAACAGGTGGGATTATGGGGGCCTCCTGGTTTCTAATGGCCCCTCCCTTGGAGATTTTCTGGATCCGCCCCTGCCTTGTGGCACTTACCTGACCTAAGAGGTCACTGGCTGACCTAAGACCTTAAAATCGGGTAGTACCTAATTTTTGCGTCTTATAACGGCACACAAGCCTGTTTTTTTCCGCGAGGCTCTAGCTCAATTAGAGGCGAAACGGCGAGGGAGTTGTACCAGCCCTCCCCGGTCAATGTAGAAAACCAATCGGTCCGGCCAGGGTTAAATACCGGAATTGTGATCTAATGTAAAAAGACGGCCCAAGGTAACCCGACGTCAGTGACAGGTGTCCTATATTTGCAGCGTCTTATATTCACGAAGGTTTCAATTTCCACTTTCTTCAGCCGAGTGATGGTTGTCAATAGCAAGGCTCTCTAAATGCAAGCCGTAATCGCCACGCAATATGTGGAAGGCTTTTGATGTCAATACATACATAAGTGCATACATAAAACGCGCTTTTCACAAAATTCATAAACTCAAGCGCATCTGTTTTTAATGACCAGTCAACTACGCATGGATGCGTGCAGGCCACACAGGTCAGCGACAGCGTAAGCCGGGCGCGGCGGCCGAGCCGAAACTGGGGCGGGGCGGGCGGTAGTTGGGTAGGAAGAGCGGCTCCTGCAAATTTTGCGCAAATATGCGCAATTAGCTTTTATGTTGCCCTGGTGTAAATTCAAATCCTACTTCATCTCACAAAAAATCAGAGTGGAACTAGATGGGACTACCTGTTGTTTCCTTACCTAAACTTTGCAGTTATATTCCAGAATCACTGTAGGAGAGCCTTCATAAAAAAGCTATAGTACATCTTAGTTAGGGAAAAAGTATGCCAAAAATTTTGCACTGACCAGTCGGCAACTTCATAACGAACATTTTGATGCATAATATGTGGGATTTCAATTTGGTGTCTATCAGCAATAAGACTCTGAATATCCGGCTCAAGAAACCTCTTGCTCCGCGTCAGTTTCCGAGTTCTGGGATACCCCATCTTCGGGGGCTGATTGCAGCTATTTTTGGTCACCCGGATTAGTTTTTTTGGCCTAAGTATAATAATTTGATCAATTTCAAATCGATCTATATAAAAAATAATCCGAAACTCCGGAATCGCCCGTGGCCTCTCGTGAGGGCGTTTCCGACCAGTGTGCGCCGTGCCGGTCTCACCACCAGCAATAATTCCGCCGCTGCGGCGGTCGGAGGCGGGCAGAGTTTTGTGAGCGTCCTCCGAGCTCCTCCAATCGGGCTCCCACCCCAGCGGGCGGCTGGGTGTGTGGGAACGCGGACCGGGACCCGACCGGCTGCCTCTCTCGGACGTATAACGGGAGTTTGGCCGCCGGGGAGGAGGCGATGCTGTGGATCCTCTAGGCCGGCGCTGCTGCGCGGAGATGCGGGAATGATTGTGGTTGTGGGGGTGGGGTGGCTGTAACGGGGAGAGTGGTTGCTGTCGTACCCAGAGCATGCCGCACCGTGCCGGACGAGTCAATTTGGTGTGATCTCTGGTCTGCCACCAAGAGCGTTACTTACATACTACAGCCACTGTGTCAGGCTAGTCACTCTGTCTCTGTTGGTCGGCTCTGGTCTGTCGTCAAAAGCGTGGCTGCAGACCCTGTCAATTGCCATGCTATCCGAACGCCAGTCTGGCCCTATTGGTCTCTGGTCTGGCGTCAGGGGCACCTCTGCATGACCGCTTTCGTACCGTGCGCGCCGGCATCGCGTCATTCAGGCGTGCAGTCAGCACATGCATTCCGGCGCCGCCCGGTGCAGTGGCGGCGCTACACGCGCCTCGTTGCTGTGTGTAATTGTATATGGCGTGCTTTATGCCGGCTGATGGGACATCAAAAGGCCGCTTAGCTGCAACATAACTTTGCCATGACTTATGCATTTTCCTTCGAATAACCTTGTTAGTTGTTACGCATCCAAGCAACTTTCACATAAAAGGAAGGGTAATGCCGTTTTAAGTAATAGATTCCACGCCATGTTTTATGCATCGGCCTCTTCTAATATCCTGGGAAACATGAAGCGATACGTCAATGTCACGTTCTTTTGGCGGTTTTGGCAGTGCCAGAATAACTTGATTGCCTGGTCCGTATTCATGACCAAGGCTCCCTCAGACCAACTTGCCGTTACGCCAGCCACGCTGAATATCCCGCCGCCGTTACATCGCCGTTATTGCCGGGCCTGAACTTCTGGATCGGGTCAAGGCTGCTAAGCAGCCCAGAGCCAAAGGCGTCTAGACTTGTTCCTGTCCCGGCCGCTTTATCAGTCATTCAGACAGTGACGACATCCGGCAATTCTCCGAGACTTGGTGTGAAATGCTGGATCGGTCATCTCATCCGCTGACTGTCTGCCCAGCGCCTGCCCAACGACTGCCTCAAGGCCACACAGCCGATGGTCTTGTATCACTCCAGCACGTCCAAACTCATCCACGGAGCACCGATTCCGGCGCAAACCGATACAAACCGGTGGCGCAGTCTGGCGGGTCGTGACGCCCCGTCCGGCTGGAGACGTGCCGAGACGACCTGCTCTGCTGGGAGCACCCGGTCGGCCGCGGGTGAACGAACGGCACGACCGGTGACGTCATCGGATGGTCGGTGACGTCACCGACTGCGGATACGGTCGGCTACCGCTCGTAAGCAGGTGGAAAAGGGCGGTAGCAATGTTTCATGCTCACTCTTCCATATCTTCCCTCTGTCTTCCCTGTCAACTGTCTGTTTAAACTCTTTCTGCAAAGAAATGGAATGCCAGTCAGGCACGTAGCTAGGATTTGGCCAAGGGAGGGGCGGAGGAATCCCGGGGGCCTCCTTTCTACAGAGGGCCTCCTCCCTAAAGGGGCCTCCTTTCTACAGACGGGGTTTCATGCCTACATAATTACATATACAACATAATGCATTCACTTTTGTTCAGCTTTCATATGGCCAGCGCACTGGTATGTTTCTTTATTCTTACCGCTGCAGCGGTAAGAAACATACGCATATCACAAGTCTCCGAGTGGCATGGTAACTGGAGAAAAAAAAAACTCGGGCGCCGGCGGCAGCGGCGGTGGCGGTCGAACTGCAGCAGGATGGGGAGGATCTGCGAAGGAATGGGTGGATACTGGATGACGGTCAGAGTAACATTTGGTGTATTATCGTTCAAGCGCTTAACCGTATTCCGGGCGGGCTCTGAAAGACCCTGAATCGGGCGGGGGCCTTTTTGGCCCCCGTCAGAACTCGAAAAGCACGAATCGTAGCGACAAACGGCAACGGCGTTTGATAGTTCGTTTAACGACTTACAACTTTTGTAAACAACTTTTTTGGGTCAGGTCAATATTGAGGTCGCCAGAGGTCATAACAAATAACATGGTTTATAACGACCTACATAGATAGGTCAACTTCAAAATCTGACCTAGGAAAGTCACGCTGGGTATGTACCAATCGACGCGTCATGACCAGACGAACGGTTTGGTACACTAACAACTATTTAGCCCCATCATGTCGTGATTTATTGGCTAAAATCTGTTGATGACCTCACCTCACCTCAGATGATCCTTCCCGGTGCCCCTGTCAGTAAATGCCATCTGGGTGCTTACAGATTAGATAATCTGACGTAATTCGGAAAGAATTGGGTGGTTTTGACTCGTTTTCTCGAAGCAGGACACAGTTCATTATATTTTCCAATAGGCTTGTCACGATCTTTACCTGACTGACGTCTGCAAGATTGAAACTATACGGTTATCAATTCTTTCTGTGTGAATGATGCCACGTTTACTTGCTGTAAGTAAAACATGGTTTCGTTAGTAAATTTTCCTAGGTCCAGGTGGTTTGCTTCATTTACGCCGTAGATGAAACAAACAATAGATGGATACTTTGGATAGGTGTATATATTAATTTCCCGGTCAAACAAATTATTACGAGTTGTGCGAAGCATGGCTATGGGAATATCACCGCGGTCTGATAAATGGTTCGGGTAATTGCATCCATCGTAAAAATACCAATACAGCCACAGGTATATATTACAGAAATGGGCTGCTGTATTTATGCATTAACCCACGCCCTGCCGGGGGGTGTTAAACACCCCCCTGCAGTTTTCCGTGAATATCTCAAAAACGGCGGCGCGGCACACTTTATCCTACATCATTACTACATATGTTGTGAAAATTTCAGACCCTGGTCACTTAAGGTCAGGTCACCAGGTCAGGTCAAATGACCTCACTACATAAAAAGTTTCAATGTCTGCCAAAGCTATACAGTGTGACCAAACGCTTTGAAACTTTCAGAGATGAAAATGCACAAGAGCGACAAAATGCACAAAATGTATGTCTTGGAATTTTGATATCGATGACATAAAGTCAGGTCAATTTTGTAACCTAAAATTGAAAGTCGCCTTTTTAGACGGAAGTCATTATAAACACTCTAAAACACTGAATTAGTAAAAAAGGAAGTGATGTAACGGTGCGGTTGTTTTTGATTCATTTGCAGACGTTTTTTAATGTGCAGGTAGGTGTACATAGACTAAACGATAAAGCCGAAGAGTTTAGCACACTCTGGTGTGCTACGGCAAAAACCATTGGAGTGCTGTCTGGGCGATCGTGAAGAAGCGATCAATGAAGTGTCTGTACCAGTGGAAAACGATGTGCGCGAAACAAGCCCCCGCCCCTATGACCCATCCGGGCCAACCCGGGACTGGCCCCTACTGTGAGGGGCCGGTCGGCCGGCCGGGCGTGCGGAGCGCCGACCTAGACGGGTCGACGTTTCGCTCGCCCGGTCGGTGGTTAGGGGGCACCGCCCGGGGTTGCTTGCCGGGCGGTGCGGGCGGGGGCTGGCGGCCCGCCTGGAGCGCCGGGGAGGTAGACATCAGATCTCCCCGGCTGGGGAAGCATCCCCCAGCTCTCCCCAGGGCCGTGGACGGCACCGTCCCGGCCTGGCCAGGCGGGTCGCCGATGGTGACCACAACAATGTTTCATGCCGGTGTTTTTATGCGAATTATGTAAATAAAACTGTGGAAAAAAAAACACTGAATTACTAGTATCTTTGACACGCTGAACATGAAAATGGCACCCGTGACCCCTTTTTATAACCCTGAGGTCATCTCAGGTCACCAATGGTATCTGACTGTTTTTCGCGAATAACTTTTGATAGAGGCATGCGAGAGCGATGAAAATAACTTAGTTGTGTTTGGCTCGACGTTACGGGTGGATTGATATGGAACTTAGCCCTTATCGGTCAGGTCATGACCTTGACCTGAGGCCAAATTTTCAAGTTGACCTTTCAAGGTCAATTGATAGTTCATTCCCCACGTCTTGACGAGAGGAACACGATGCTGGTAAAGGGAAGTTCGTGCAAATTTTGAGACAAAAGTTATTGCCGAAAACTGGTTTCCGAAAATATCGGCTATTTTGGCAGTTTTTGCCCACTGCAGGTAAAACCGTTGACGGCAAAACCGTTGACGGCACCAGACATGATTTCTCTGAGCGCATTTATACAAATAATTTTTCTACATAGGATAGGGTCTTTTGTTTACAGAGGACCTCCTCCCCCGTCCCTTCCTACAGTGGGCGGCGACGCGGTTGGGAGTCTATTCTGTACAGTTTCCTGAGTTCTCAGTTCTCACTATAGTGAGAACTGAGAACTCTCTATAGGGAGTAGCAGGGACCAGAAGCCAGAAGGTAATTTGCTTACAGTGGGCCTCCACTCTATGTACTTAATATACGACGCTGTCTTTGACTACCGGGGGCCTCCTGCCCACAGAGGGCCTTTTATCTACAGAGGGCTTCCTCTCTACAGATTGCCTCTTATCTACAGAGGGCCTCCTCTCTGCTGGGGGTGTCTTTCTCTCCAGAGGGCCTCCTTTACAGAGGGAGTCCTCTCTACAGAGGGCCTCCTCTCTAGTCTCTACAGGGACCTCCTCTCTACATACAGAGGGCTTCCTATCTATGTAGGGCCTTCTCTCTTCAGAGTCTCGTCTCTACAAGGACCTCCTCTATACAGAGGACCTCATCTCTGCAAAGGGCCTCCTCTCTTCAGAGGGCCTTCACTCTACAGAGGGCCTCCTACCTACAGAGGACCTCCTTTCTACTGAGGGAGTCCTCCTCTACAGAGGGCCTCCTCTCTTCAGACGATTTCCTCTCTACAGAGGGCCTCCTCTCTTCAAAGGGCCTTCTGATTTCAAACGGTTTCCTCTTTACAGAGGGCCTGCTCTCTACAGAGGGCCTCCTTTTTACAGAGGGCCTCCTTTTGCAGAGGGCCTCCCCTCTACAGGGGGTCTCCTCTCTAAGGGGGCCTCCTCTCTAAGGGGGCCTCCTCTCTAAGGGGGCCTCCTCTCTAAGGGGCCTCCTCTCTACAGAGGGCCTCCCACCCACAGAGGGCCTCCTCTCCACTGAGGAGTCAGAGGGGCCCTAGCGGTCAGACACAGACACTAGTGGTTATTCACAGGAGATAAGAAGGGTCCTAGCTGTCACTTGTCAGGCTGGTCAGAGGGCCCTGATTGTTCTGACGTCATTTTTAGATTCCCGCGTGAATTTCGTTCGCCTCCGACGTGATTTCGGCCACGTCAAAAGGATTCAGGCCAACGTGGGCCTTCGGCCCACGTTGGCCTGAATCCTTTCGGGGGGGCCTCCTGAAAACCTCAAGGGAGGGGCGGGCGCCCCCTCCGCCCCCCCCCCTTGGCTACGTCCCTGATGCCAGTTAACGGTAACGTAGCATCATTGCTCTTGCGCGCCCGTAAGCCTATGACGGGGCCGCACTGTACGCCGTACGGGCCGGTGTTCGGTCATCGGTGACCTTGACCTGACCGCGCCGGAGGGGCCGTAGCGCGGCCGGCGCGGTGGACGGGCGAGCGCGAGGGGAGCGAGCCTCAGTGCGGGCTGGCGGCTCCGGGCGGCGCGGCGGCTCCACCTCCACTGAAGCGGGTTTCCGCCACCCACCCCAGCCGACCAGCTTGCCCCCTTTCTATTCGTTTATCCCTTTTCCAGTTCCACCATCTCCCTCGTCGCTCGTTTCTTTCTCTCCTTGTATCGCCAGTAAGGTAAATGGGATACACTGGAGAGCGAGAGAGACGGGCGGCCGATAAACAGCCAACACTGATGAACGGAGCACACGATGCCGACAGCGTTACGGTGTTAACTAAAGATAACGCCAGTTATGTGTGGGATAAAACACTCCCGAGACTGTCTCGCCTGGAGGTGATTGCAATGCTTTGCAATGTGAATGGCGCGCAGTCGTTGAAGCGTTGTCTGTTCCGTAACGCACAGCGCAACTTGTCTGTGCCAACGCCGGTACTTGCGGTGGCCCATTACATGTCACCCCGGGGGCTGTTATCGCTCCGGCGTGGCGGACTCGGCCGAGCGTGGGTGGGAGGTTCCGCACCTGTCTCAGGCCCCGCCGGCTGCCCTGGGGCGGCGGAGGTGACGGCGCACCCATCCACGTGTCGATGACGTGGCCGGGAGCTTCCCCTGGCGGTGCGGTACTGGGAGAGTAACAGATCTGTAAGAGAGGTGACTAGAGGGTGAGAGAATGCTATGAGGGTAAGAGGGTGGGTGAGGAAGGTAGTGAGAGGGAAAGAGGTGTTTCTGATTTGACATAACAAAGAGACGTGACGGATGGGGACAAAACGCCGAGCCGCCGATATTTGTTAGACAAATGAGCTTCAACCTGCCTCTCCGTATGCGAAGTTTAACTCCGTGTGCCGTCGGAACCGCCTTATCTTTCGCCTTCGTTCTTCCCCGCCCCGTCGCGTAGTGCGTGCGTCGACCACTGCGGGCAAGCGGGGAGGGGGACGCCTTTTTCACGCGCGTCCGGCTGCGTCGAGCCGTGTAAGTCGGGGAAAGTGCGGCTACTCGAGCCGTGACCGGGTGAACCGAGCCGTGAACGGATCTCCACGGCACGCTGGCCGGATGTGAGCGAGTGTCGCCAGTGGGTCAGGTCACTGGCTGGATAAGTCCGGATACGCCAGCGATCCCACTGGTGGTATTCCGGACTAATTAGTGCCGACGAACTCCTCTGATACCGACCGCAGCCTGCCGGTTTGATGTCTGGCTGCCAGCAATTTGCATATTTATGGTTCAGACTCCCGTGGCGGATCTACCGATAAATCAGATAGTCAGAATTATTGGTGCAGATTTGAATTTAAGAAATGTAAAGAAGTTGACCCATCAGTGTCACAGGATTCGATTTGTTACTTTACGTTGGACAGATCCTCCAATACTTCAGGCTTTGTAGTCCGTCTCAGTCTCTCTGGCCGAAGGATCTCTCTCTCTTGATGGCAAGTGGGCAGTGAGTAATGTACCATTTTCCCGGTGTGGGCAAAGTTATACTGCATAAGGCTTTGTAGAGCTTTCGCTTGACCGAACGTTATTGCCTTGTGTTTGAACTCGCTGCTCTTGGCTGCGCAACTTCATTAGTTTTCTGATCAGCTGTCAGTCGCCTGTACCAATATCTGAGGCCTAGACAGCTGTATACATACTGGTGAGATCTTGGAACGTTGGCCTGTTTTGACTTGAAATTGAAGACGGATTCTCTCAACAAGTTGCTAAAATCGCACCGCCCTTTGTTGCACATTATGCCATACAAAATCCAGTTGGCACCCCGCAGTGTTCCCTTCCGACTTGCTAACGTCGTCAGTGGGATGCTAATTGCTAACCCTCAATATGCTACGCAGTATCCTTCCACCCTCGCCATCTCCATATAGCTCTCATTCCTTCCTCTCTCATGCCATGCTCTGCCGGCACTGTGGGCTTCTCCCCACATCACTCACAATAATGATATCTGTGTCGCCTGTTGGTCCTACCGACTGGCAAGCACGCCTGCCGAAACAGTCTCTGCATGCGGTGCCGGTGTCACCGCCGTCGGTTTCTGTTTGTATCATTGACGCGGGCAGTAACTGTCACCACAGACCTGCAATGGACCGCGGCAGGGCCTGGCATGGGTCGAACATGGATGAGCGATATGCTAACTGGTCACCCAGGGGACTTGGCAAACTCAGGGTGCCCAATGCCCATATGATGAGTGGGAGCGAGTCTGGACTCCTTTCGTGATTTTTACCGTCTGTCTACGAAACCAGCAAGTGAGCATTATACCATTTAATCCACTATTTTCGAAAGACCTCAGTCACGACACCATATGCTAGTGGATGCTATGATTTCATTAGCTTTCGGCAGACGCCGATATTCATTTATTTTATTTATTCAAATAAATCGCCAACAGGCTCATGGCCCATTAACAGGCGAAGTCATACCACAACATAAAATACACACACAAGGTAAACACTAACCCGAAGACACGCACTCATTCGCAATTAGATGACACTTAAAAATACAGAGATCCATGAAAGAGATCCATTAAATAATAGGATATAATATAAAAGTACACAGTAAAAATAAAATTAAATTAAAAGAAAAAAAACAAGAATAGGAAAAGTACAAATAAACTTTAAAATCTCTAAGACACGGTTCTCAAAGGCATGTTCCTGCAGTGGACCACGACGAATGATTTAAAAGAGATAAAGGTACCCGACGTGAAATCCACCTGAGCATTCCTGGCGATAAAATCATTTGCCTGGGCCGCCAGCCTTGTAAAAGTTCCTGTCTTTACCGTCGAGACTCGAGCAAACGGCACATTAAACAACTGGACGTTCCGTGTTGGACGACTTGGTACATGTAGTGCGTACGAGGCTAATAAAAAAGACGAGTCGATGCGTCCAGAGTAAATGCTTTTCAGGAATAAAAGAGCGAACTGAGTGCGCCGCGCCTCGAGTGACGAAACATGGAAGAAGTGTAAAAGATGACAGTATTCTAGGCAAATTGATCTGTCATCGCAGCTTAGACGCCCTTAAACCCTCGCATCATCATCGTCACACCGCTTTTCGGTGCCGTTGCCGGTGACCTCACCGTCCCTCTCACCTTGTGACCTCACCTGGCTCCATTGTACCCGGGTTTAGTTGAGTGCTAGGTGCCCGCTCCTCTCACGGCTCCGACCCGTCCCCCTTGAACCGGTCATATCAGCGGTGCCGAGCCGCTGCGAAAGTGCCGTCGGCTCCAGACCGCCTCCATTGTCACGGCACCGGGAGATTCCAGACGGAGCCGAGAAGTTGGACGGCGCCGTGTGGTCGCGAGTGAATAGCAGTCGGGCGCCGCCGCTGTGTGTCGACTGCAGTTTGGAGTGGGACCTCAGACGGCCCGTCCTGTGCTGACAGCCAGTCTGGTGGCCGAGGGTGATTTCCCGACGGCCACGGTCGTTTTATTGCCGGCGATGTGGCGGCGACCGCCATTGGAGCTCTGCGGGGGTTTATCTGGACAGTTGACTGAGCGCCATCGGACCGCTGCCATTGACACGTCCATGACCTATTCGGTCAGAGTGGGCTGTGAACCGCGCGCTGCGAGCGGGTTTCGAGCTGAGTGGGCTCTGAATTGTGGGAAGTGTGTGTGCTCTGTGGGGTCTGAATTGTGGAAGTGGGCTCTAAGCTCTGAGTTGAGAATGGGCTCATAGCTGTGAGTGGGCTTAGAGCTGCGGGCTGGGAGTGGGTTTTGAGTCGCTGGCTGCGAGCGCTGGCCCACGTGACCTCTCCAAATGGCTGCCGCCGAGCAGAGCGGGCCGGATGTCTCCTCAGAAGTCGCCGTCATACGGTGGCCGACTCCCAGACGTGGCCGCCGTAAAGGTCATTTCATGCTGTCTGAAGTGGTACCGTGAGGTGACTCCGACGGACGCGGAGTTCCGACGGTCAATGCGGAGAAAGTGTGCGTGCGGTGCCGGCAGTCCGACCGTGCCGCCTCCTTTCTTCTTTGTTGACCCTGTGCAGAAAGCGTCCAGGAGCAGTGCCCACCAGCCCGTGGGCCGGATACTCTGCTATCATTGTCAACCTGGGAGGAGCTCAGTGACGAGTAATGCGAGAGCGTCGCTAAAGTGACTTGGTTTTTCTTTCTATGCTGGAACACCGTGAAATGTCGATTCATGTTCCAGGAGAAGGAGTTAGAGAGAAAAGAAGTTCTACTACGCCCTGGTCTGTTTCGCTCCATATACGATCAAAGCAGTGTCATGCCGACCAGCAACGTCACTTATCAAATTTCCTTTCACCTCGCTCATCACTGTACTTGATACGGATAATATATTCTCGGAGTCAGTTTGTCGCCCAGGCGTGTTTAATTCAATTGTCCAATCTGAACTAGACCTTTCGGGAGGGCCGTTTGTCGCCACGTTTCAGCGGAGTTCACAGCTCGTGACCAGCTCGATGGCTGCTCTGGCCCACAGCTGTGACTCGGGTTGGCGAGATAAAGGCCATTCGATGAATTCGATTACGGCCCATCGCCGCACGAATTCCCAGTCGAGCGAACGCCCGCGGCTCCGATCGCGAAACTTTTCTCCTGAGGAAATGAGAGGGGCGTGCTTCAGATGGTCTAGCGTAGAAGTTAGAACAGACTAGACGAACAGCCAAGCTTTGTCTGTAAACTGGCTGATGCAGCCATGAACTCTCGGTGGTTGTTAGGCTGGCTGAGGGTCTGAGGTCCGCTGAAGTCTGTGTCTCCAACTATACCGTCTGCCCCACCTGTGCCACTCCCAGCGGCGGGCCGGACCGGCGTCGGTGCCACCTGCGGGTTCGCACCGTCCTGATTGTGGCCGCCGTCACAAATCTGGCCGTGGGCCGTCCCACAGACGTCCTTATCCAAGGAACAAGTCACCGAGAGACGGTGAACAAGACGGAATCAAATGCTTTGGGATGCGAAGTTATGATGAGTTGATTTTGATTTAGTGCAGTAGCGGTGGAACACCCTCAATTAAGGGGGGGGGGCACTGCCGACTTTTGGTCCCATTATTTCCATGCAACACCCATAGGGCTAATGTTAAAATGCCAAAATCAAAGGGGGGCACGGTGCCCCGGTGCCCTCCCCGTTCCGCCACCTATGATTTAGTGGCACGCTGGGTATCTGCGCAGTTAGTTGCGAGCTGGTACCTACTGACTACTTTCCCCTGAAGATCAGGAAGCGAGTGTCATCGTCCCTACCGTCCTGACCGGTTGAGCCTGTTGTCATTTTTGCATACGGTGTGTGGAACTATTGGGTGCAGCCTCATTTTCCCAGGAATTGTGTATATTTTATGCACGGGCGATATGATTGAACGCTTCTTTGTGTTAAGCTGAAGTTCGTTGACCTTTCTGTGGAACTGTCTTGAGAAGACTGCTTTCTTGCGCTGAGAAAATGTATATCTTTTTTTCTGCATGGTATGATACGCGAAGCTCGAAGTATCATAAACTCAATCATTATGAATTAGACTACAGTTGAATCGGCAAAATAATCTGAATAGCCTAGTCTGTGGCTTATCATTTCTTAGAGACAAGAGGTTGCCGCTGTTGGTGAAATCGGGCATTGTGTCGCTGACCAATATCTCTGTCTCGTCCAGGTGCGTGTCGAAGAAGTACCCGCCGCTGCTGCCAACGGCCTCGATCGTCATCGTGTTCCACAACGAGGCGTGGACGACACTGCTGCGCACCATCTGGTCCATCATCAACCGGTCGCCGCGTGCCCTCGTCAAGGAGATTATCCTGGTCGACGACGCCAGCGAGCGGGGTAAGTTCTTAGCCGGAGAGGTAAAATTGTATGAGTGCGGTAGGAACCGAGATGGGTGGGTAGCATTGCACGAGGGCGGTACACCAGGGTCGGTTAAGTCGTACCTGATCTTAGTAGTACTGCTGAGGGCCAATACTGGACGAGAAGATGTTGGGGCTTTATGACTTCATCAGGGTGTCGCAAGAGGAGTTACTGGGTTGGCAAGGATTATAGCACTGAACTCTAAAACTCTAATGAAAATCGAGTCGTTTTCCGAAGGGAATTTCATCAGCAACGCTCCGCTGCGCGACGCTTTCCGGCCGTTCATTATGTAGCGCGCTTAAACTTATGGGTTGAACGTTTAAGCTAATTCTTAATTATGTTAATCCCATCAACCGAGAGATAAAACAGAACTGCCGCAGTCTAAATTTAATCACTGAGTGAGTGGTGCCATATTTATCAGGGACCGCTTTCATGATTGGTAGACCTTCATCAGTATATTCAGTTAGCTAGGAAATTGGCTCAGTGCTGCCAAGTTGGGCGATTGAAATCGCTATCCCCGGGACCAATTCATCAACGCCAACTTCGGAAAAGTCTACAAACGTTGATCATCTTGTGCGATGCTCACAACTTTGACAAGTGATCTTACCCGTCCCAGTTACGGAAGCGGCCGCGCACTTCTCATTGCTAAGCGCTCCTGTGAGCGCGCCGGCCAATATGAGTGAGTGGTATTTGTGTGGGGCCGGCCACGACTGAATACGGATTGTTCATTATGGGAGGGGCCTGCCAGCACGGCTTCCGTGGACTGACGCAGTGTAGGAGACGGATGGGATGAGTGGGGCAGTTGGGCACGGAGGATTGGGGTGGGGAATAATTGGGCATGGGAACAATGGAACGAGGATGAGTGAGACAGAGGGAGTCGGGCATTGGGGCACAAGTAGTGAGCTGCAGGGAATAATAGGTAGTGAGTATGGAGGTGGGATGGGGTACGGGGACAGGGTGAGTGAACTGAAGGAAATTGAGCACTAGCACGAGGCTGAGATTGAATGAGGTCCTGGACTGCGAGAGGACTGTTTTGACTCAGGACAGACTCCGTTGATGTCCTATACAGGCTCCGGTGTGTGGTGCGTAGGCGGAGTTCCCATTTTCTCCAATGTGGTGCGCTTTGTGCACTGCGGCTCCTATCTAGTCTGGCGTGCACGGAGTGCGGAGACCCTATTGCCACCGAGTGTGATCTGTGGGGAGCTCTCGCCTCCTCCGCTGTGCTGACGGACCCCATCTGCGGCCATTGATTCGCCGCGGCAGATGAGACGGGCCGTTATGGAGTGTGACGGGCCGCGCCGGCTGGCCAGCTGACACTGATTGGATGGCACCGGCGCCGGCCGGCGGGCAGCTCTGTGACAGCCCGTCAGGGCGCAGGACGGTGTGTGGCTGACGGCGCACAGCAGCGGCCCCCCGGGCGGTGGCAGCGCGCGGCCGGTGGCTGTCTCCGTCCGGGGAGGATGATATCCGCCCTGGGGGTCCATCCGCGGGGCTCTCTGCCCTAGGCGGTGTGGGTATCATGGGGAGGAAGGGCTTTCTGACCTGCGCCTCACGAGCTAACGAGGCACACCTGATCAATGCTCACAGCACGTGAAGAAAATCACAGCAGAAAATGAAAGTAGTTTTAATCAGCCAAGTCAGTGACGTTGTGTCTGGATAAATCTAATTTCAAAACGCATTGACACGTCCATTTTAATGGGACACTTCCTCGTATTCCTATTTTTATTTACACTTCTTTCTTTTTCTTCTTTGCTCCGCGTGTCGCGTTTCGTGTAGCGTCACAAATGCTCCTGCAGTGCCGCTTCATTTGACCCCCTACATCTGGCCGAACTCTGCTCTATGACCGATAGCTGCGTCGGGCCGGTCTAAATCAGACCCGTATTACGACCATCGACAGGCGTACTACAGCGTAATGCCGCGTAATGCCGCGGGCCGCGGTAGCTGTGTGTGCGGTGTGACGGTAATGTAATAACGCCGCCGCACCGCCGCTATCGGGTACCGCCTGAGGCTGGTCTCTGAGGACTGTGTGCTGTCTGAGTCCGCCTGTGAGCCCTGGGGACTGTGTGCGGACTGATCCCACCTGTTGGTCGGATAACTATTTTGTGACGGAGTCCACCTGTCAGTCTGAGAGCTGTGTGATGCCTGCCTGGCCCGTCAGTCCCCTACGGGGGACCGGATGCTGGGATGCGCAATTGCGATCAGTCTTGTCTTGTCTTGTCTTGTTCGTTGATTGTACTTTTCAGTCTCTTAACCCTATTCCTGGCGGGCTCCGCCGGGACAAGAAACTGGCGGGGGGGGCCGATTCGGCCCCCCCCCCCTGAGATCTCGAGAACGAAGCAAGATAGCGACAAGCGGTAAACGGCATCGGATACGCACGGCCAAGATCTACAATTTTTACTAAGGTCATTTTCAGGTCAGGTCAAAGATGACGTCACAGGGGTCGAAAAAGTCAAAATGGCGGCACTAGATATGGAGAGAGTTTTTCTCGAATAACTTTCGAATTAGTCAAGATAGGAACAAACTAAGGGCATCATCGTGATCCTCTCGTCAATCCGCATCGAATGATATATATGTTGACCTCGAAAGGTCAAGGTCAAAGGTTGACCTCAGGTCACGTGACCTCGAGGTCATCATGTATATCATTCGATGCGTCTTGACGAGCTGAACACAATGAGACCATCCACGCGTCTGTATCTGGTTCCTGTACGGAGTTATTGGCCAAAAACCTTTGGTGACCTTTGATGACGTCACATGACCTCACAGCTGCCCAACAGCAAAACAGACCTCAAGGTAGTGAAGGTTGATCGTATATGAAGTCATGTATGGTATATGGGGCCATTCCGACCCGTTTTAGCGGTAAAAACAGGGAGTTGATTTTTCCCCCATTGACTTATAATGGGGAGGTCGCGAAATTGACCTGACCTTAGGTCACCGATATCAAAATTCCGAGATATACAAATTGCACATACTGGTACCCTAACTAAACCCTGAAGAGAAGAAATCGATCGGTCAAAAACTCTAGCTCTGGCGTGATTGCAAACTTTTCTGAGGTAGGGTCACCAAACCGCCTCTGGTGACCTGACCTGAGGTCAGATCAACTCAAAATTTTCAGACATGTTGCGTAGAAGCCTTTTAGGAAAAGTCAGAAAATTTGAGCTTCCTAGCTCAACGCGTTTGGGAGAAATAACCAAAAAACCTCAGGGGGGGGGGGGCTCCTGAGGCCCCCCCCCCCGCCAGGAATAGGGTTAAAGGTAGTGTGCCAGCTTTCTTGGACCGTATGGAGTTAATGGCCCAGATAAGGAGAACCTGATTTTTAGAACTTATCCATACCTTCAAAACTCATGGAAACGTCTTAAATTCTTCAAATTTTGAGTACCCCAGTGCGAAATTCGCCCCGACGGGTTGTCGGTCGTACCCCAACCACATTTCACACCACTATGAACAATAAATGCACACACTGAAATCGCTATTACCGATATGCTCATCCAATCAAGTTTCGATAAACCCGTTCATCATCAGCTCCTGCGGTTTCGAACACGCCTGTTAGGTGGTGCGGTAGACCACGCCCAAAGCCAGGGCCCCGGTAACGTGAGGTAGCCGAATCAGGGCAGCGTGCGCTGACCCAAGCCGGAGCCGCGCGTCCTCCCGGTGTCATGTGATAGCCCGGGGCTGCCCGCGGGGATGCGGTAGACCGCGCCCAAAGCTGCGGCCCCGGCTTGGGTCAGCGCACGCTGCCCCGACTCGGCTACCTCACGTTACCGGGGCCCTGGCTTTGGGCGCGGCTTCTGCTCATACTTTGTGGTGCGGTGGTGGTGCGTCGGGCTGCGCGCTCTGACTTCGGCCAAGAAAAATGCGTCAGCTGATCATTGTCATTTCTGCCACTTGCGTGTGGTGAAATGGGGTCATAACTTATAAGACGGCTTTTTCATATCAATTATTTTACATAAAATCATATTTCAAACCATAAATAATGTTCGACAGCCAAATAAAAGAAACAATACCAATACGGGCTTACAGTTTAAGGCTCGACATTGTGTTGTCTACGATTAGACAGCTGATAACTCATTCCCGTACGTCGTATGGTCGTAACACTATAATGACCTTTGCTTATTGTCACAAGTGCGCCGCATTCGCGATTGTTGCCCGACGCCTGTTTGCAGGTGAGCCCACTACAGTTGTTATACATATCTAAAAACCGATAAACTTTTAGGCGAAAAAGGCACTATTCCAGGCCCATTTTTGATTTTTTTTTTGCGATATTAGGTAAAAACAGAAGCTTCTTATCCTAGGAAAAATAAAATGGGAAATCTTTCAAAGGTGGCACACTACCTTTAATGTTCGATACACACTATGGCAATTGGCAACTTAGCGGCACCCGGCTAAAAGTCGTTGGGCGAAGGCAGACAGATGCCGGAGAGAGCGAGGGTTCCAGGAGCAGGAACTGTCACCAGTGGGCGATCGGCCTTTACTCAGCCAACGGAGTGTTTATATCACGGAGGTGTCAGGCATGAGCCCAAATGATATTCTTTCGAATCCCCTGCTTCAAGTTGAGAAGAGCACGAAAGTTACGAGCCGCCTTTATTTTCACGGTCGTAATCGCCACTTACTCGCCACTACTTTCGTATCCCGCATTAGATGCTGCTAGCTGTGAACATTCTTTGTCGCCAACTCGTGGTTATTCGGGCCATCGATAGCGAACCTCCATTCTTCAACCAAGGTTTGTCCGGGGGCAGGCTGGGGCCAATAAATTTCCTATGATTCCAGATATAGCACGTTGGATGCAGCATTCTGAAGCCATAGCAGGACACCAGAGCTTTGTGAACCGGGTCCTAAAGTTGATTTATGTGAGGGGACCAGTAATATTTTCTTAATGACGGGAATATCGCATAAATTGAAGGAGGAAGATGAAGGTGATTGCTTAGCGGCATTTTTACATTTTTCAGATTCATGGTGCTGTCTTGCCATGCTTCTAATGTCTTGAATAATTACTTTTTCTCTACATTTCTTTGGTGTTCTGCTCCCAGGAGGAATGGTTTCAGTGTCAGTCCTGTATCTGTAGCTCAGTCCAGTGTCAGCCCGGTGTCGACACGGTGTTGGCCCGGTGTCGTCCTAGTGTCTCTAGCTCAGTCCGGTGTCCGATCGACCGGCGGTGATGTGTCGCTGCCGATCGACCCGCTCCGGCCGATCCCGGCGACGAATTCCCACCGAGGCGAACCGAGTGGGGCCGATTCGGCAGCCGGCGGCGCGGCGATGGCGCGCAGCTGAGCCAGATTGCGTCCCAGGTGGATCGCTCTCCAAATCGACACATCGTGATTCGTTTCTCAGCTGGTGAATTCCTGCTCCAAAGCGATAGCGTCCTTGCGGGGTGAATCCCTATTGCCTGTCAACATCATCAGTACGGTCGTCGTCGCCAGCTGTTAGATGAGGTTTGGCTGATCTTGGCATGTCTTTTTGTGGATTATTCAGTGCTTTTAGAGTTTTCTCAGCAGTCAGAACTATTGGAAAACAGGTTGGACTGGCTCCGTCATATGGTGACGGCTATGGAAGGAGTTTGAAAGAAACCCAGGTGCTGCATAAAACTTTGGATTGCCCTTCCGCTCCCGAATATTGCAAAACATCTGAAATTTCCACTACATTTGCCTTATTTTTACTCAAAAATGTATATGCATTGATAATGGAAAAAAATGCATAAATATTCGTTTTAATGCATCAAAGTCATCTTGCTTTATTGACTTCAGACTGTGATCTCAAGATTTTACAGTCGATCGTATCCTTTCGACAATGCGGTTACGTTACGATACAGTTATGCCGACGCTGCAGAGTCAAAAGTTCGAAAGCTTTACATAGAGAGGCATACTAGTATCACCACATTCCCTTTTGGTGATTGTCATTCCTTTGTTCAGAGTCGAAAGCTAAAAGGATCTAGCCCATACCTACCTCGCTATTTTCATGTATGTCTTGTCCAGCACAGGCGGTTTCCAGCGAATATCCTCAAAGTAACAGGGCACGTAACGGACGCCCACTTTCCTCAGAATAGGACCGCGATGCTTGGAATCTTGTATAAAAGCTGCAATGGTCGGCTATTGAAATTGCCCGCTGGTTGTCCTGTTCCAGGCGAGCTGCACTATATGTAGGCACACCGCGGAGTCGAGGAGTGCAGGGGGCAAGCATTGGCATTCTTGAACGTTTATTTGAGGGTGCAGGTGGCACTAAGGAGGGTCATTTTGACTTGTTTAGCGAGACTGGTATTGATGTAGCGGCGTCGTGTGAAATATGCAACACAGCCAGCTGGGACACAGGAGCGAGCGACACGAAACTGGAATAACGAAACCCTGCTATCGCAAGTTGATGTCAGAATACTTTCAGCTACCGCGATGCATTTTCTGTCTTTAGTTTTTTATCCGTCATGAGTCGTCCCAATCTGATGATAAATGACCAGGAAGAGGCTTAACTCTTCCTTCAGACGTCCAAAGCGGTTTCTGCTTGCTTTGAAATCTCGCGGGCGGGTGTTCCAGTAAGTCAATGGAGTTATCACGATTCAGTTGTTACAAAACATGCATGTGAATTCAGGATGAACTTCGAATAACGTTTGCAGCGATGCGCGCTAAAAGCATTATGTGATGCGTACGTGCCATTAAATTAACCCGCGACCTGGTGGGGGGGGGGTATTTTTGGCCCCCCCCCTCCAGACTTTTCGATATATCTCCAGAACCGCTGCGCCGATCGTCACCAAACTTTTAGTACCCTCCCGGACATCAATTTTACACATTGTGACCAAAAATTTTTTCCAAAGGCTATGATAGGTTGGCCGGAAATGACGTCAGAGTGACGTCATGTTCTGCCGTTTTCGACCCAAAAGAGGGTTTCGCGGGAAGAGCTGTCAGGTCTATACTGCTTTGCAAATACAGAAAAATGATGAAGACATAAAAGCTGTAGAATCGACAGGGCTATAAAACTGCTATCTCGGATTTTTGAAATTTTTGGATTTTGATCCCCGAAAATCAAAAAATATTTTTTTGGATATAATAATCGAAAAATCGAAAAAGGTTTTTGAATTTCGCAAAAACCGGAATATATGTGATAGTCCTTACCGCCTTCCATCCACATACCAAATTTGAGATTGATACTTCTTTTTTTGGCGAAGTTATAGCGAAAAAACTGTTCAAAATTGATGACGTCAAATTTTCAAACTCATTTTTTTTAGCAATTCTAGACCCCGTAGCGCAAAACAAAGACCACCATTAGACTCCCCGTGACGAGCTGCATCGAATCAATACCCATTTTATGCAAAACTATCAACTTTAAAATTTGACCTTTTTTGGCCTGACCTTGACCTGACCTTGACCTGAACTTCACCAGAAAGTGACCTAAGCCGTACCTGATAGTCTTATAACCAACACCATTGAGTTGGAAATGAAAATTGGCCATAAAACATGCATCACACAACCTTAGTAAAGTTGGGCTCATGTGACCTGACCTGTGACCTTTGGTGACCTGACCTGTGACCTGACCTGGTATTGTCAGTGACCTCTAATAGCAACATATCTACTAGGCAACTGACGCCCTATCGCTGATTCTCGACAAAATGCGTTTTCCTCGGTATTATAGCGCATTCCCTAGAAGACCCGTGAACGGTGAAACATTTCATCTTTGACCTGACCTGTGACGTCATCGGTGACCCCGAGGTCAATGAAATTTGGTTTCCTTCGACAAATTTGACAGGCCTTTCGAACGCCGTTTGAATTTTGCGGATCCGTCAAGTAGTTTCGGAGATACGAGGGGGGGTGGGGGGCAAAAAATAGCCCCCCCCCCCACCAGGTCGCGTTATAAACAGACCCCCACCAGGGCGCGGGTTAATAAGTTTGAGTAGGAGAATCAGCACGACTCATCTATGCATCATCGCGTGAGGTTAGTTAACGTTTGCGGACGAATGTTAAAAGCCAGCATACTGCCACACAGACAAATTTGAATAATACTATTGTGTGTAAACGTCGGTCGTTTTCACCCTCTCTTTTTCCTAAAACCCACCTGAATACCCTCACTTAGCGTGGCCGTTTGGCGGTTTTCGTTATCGTTTTCCGTGGTCAGGTTTTTGCCCGGTCGTTTTTCGTTTGGACAGGTGGGACCGCCGGCCGGCCGAGCGGCTGAGTGGGCCGTTTGCCTCCGACCCAGGTCACTGACCGGGCGTCCGGGAACACTCGGCAGCTGCGCTCGTAGCCCCGTCACGGCCAGCGACGGAATGGGATGCCCGGGGCGGCGGGAGTCTTCTGTACCTACTTACAGCTAGGATGTTCTCGACTTTTGGAATCTCTGGTATTTATTCTGCCTCGTTAATTCAGGCGCCAAATTCGTATGCCGTTTTTTAAGCCTACATGAACAAAAGAGTCCCTAAGTTTATCACTCGTATGGCGTATTTCTTCATCCTATCTCTTTGTTCCAAAGTTCCCATTTCCATTTCTTTCCTTTTCTACAACTTCTTCCGCCTTTCCACTCCACCTCTCCCGTCTGAATATGTACGGAAATCCGCCGTGGCCCTCGGTGCCCGCCTCGGCGGCGGAGGTGGAAGTTGGCCGGCCACGTCGCCGCCCCGGTATCTCCAGTGACCTTGTGTGGCCGGCTCGTGGGAAGGACACTGCTCGGCGACAGTTAATGATGGGACCGACCCGGTAGCTGTATGGTGGTGTGACCTTGCCCGAGTCCAATGGGTGCCGTGACCTCATGGAGGCTCCTGGAAGGGCGCTGCGATTCGAAGTGCTGTGGAATGTGGATACCGCTGGGTGGCGCTCTAATATCGCGGATTTGTTGCTGTTGGGCTTGTGTTTCGTTGATGAATGATGTGTCGCTATGTAGTTGTTATTCTACCATCGTTTCAAGCGATGCTACTTCTTGTTCAATTCGAAAATGATTGGAAATTTGTCACCGTACTTTAAAAGTTAGTCACATATATTTGTTGTCCGCCCTCGGCGGTTGGTCTTCCCTCGGGACCTTTTGTGGGCACATCACGTGCGGGCTGGGTGTAAACTCAATTTGTTCCTGTCCAGATTCCACCGATTGACGACACTCCCCACAAAACTAATGCCGTTCAACTCGCCCCTTTTGCTGAGTTGAACTGAAGCACAGGACTGAAGAACCCTTTCGCCGGTCGACGCATCGCGGCTGTCCTGTATATGTCCGCCTTCCCAATCAGCATGTCTTTGTGTGTCGCCGGGTGGTCGTCCCCATGGGACCGCAGTCCGGCCCAGTGCGCACTGCGCAGTGGCCGCGCGGGTAATCTCGGCCTGGCCCTCCAGTGGGGCCGCCTCTATACTGTGATTGGCCCGTCCCGACCCGGTGTCCGGTCGGCTCAATGCGCTCATTTGCCGGGCGCCGTTCCCGTCAACAGTTCCAGCAATGGTATCTCCTCCCCGCGGGACGGCATCATAATAAACACTCCGCCCCCGGCGTCCGCTGGGGGCCCTCCTTTCACCCGCGTCTCAGAGAGGCTGTGTCATATGATGAGCCACTCGGCCGGCCACTTGGGTCGACACTGAGACGCTGGGTCACAGTGCAGCTGACACAGTATAGCCCGGGATACTGAGACACAACAGTATAGCTGACTCGGTATATCCCTGGTCGACACTCAGCCAGTATATCCCTTGTCGGCACTTACCCACTGGGTCAATGTAATTCGATGTATGTGGACGCTACGGGTCGGTAGAGTTGACCGCTATAGCGAATCCGTAGGTGACTATGAATCGCTCTGCTGGGTATACCTATACACCCGTAATGGGCAAATGGTCCGGAAAACAGGCCGTTTGTAATGTATTGGAGAGCACGTTCGAAGGTATTATTACCCGCTGCAATGCCCTGCCTTCACTGTTTGCTGGGGTCGTGGGTACGAGCTAACCCAGGTCCGGGTGGGGGAGTGCCGTGCGCCCCGCCCAGCGGCGTGCCGTGCTCCCCGCCCCCAGCGGCGTGCCGGTCCGGCCACCGAGAACGTCCCGCCGTGCTCTGTGGGTCGGTGGAATTGGTAGGTGTGGGCAGATGTCTGCGGCAGTTGAGGATAATTCACTTCTAAGAGACCTGTTTGTGGGTCAGACGTGGTCGAGCATGACTAGATAACGTGATACGCTCCCCCTTTTTGCAGCTAACTAAACAACCACCGATGATAGCAATCCGATTCGTGGAAAGTGCATGAATGGATGATGTAACTACATAAGACAACATCCTCCTGGCCAGATAGGGCCTCCGAGGCCGGTGGGACGGCGCCGGTCGCCTTGTCGCCCGGTCGCCGGTTGCCGGTCGTTTGGTGTGTTTTTCAGCGTCCCTTCTCGGCAATCAATAGTGGGTGGCTGTCTAGGATGCGCCGCCGCCGCGGGGCTGGTCCAGTGTCCCAAAATTTGTCGATTTGGGTGGGAAATGACATCCAAATGAAAATAATTTTCCACTCTCCCATCAAATTTTCGAGAGCAATATTCCACTCCTATGTTAACAAACAACAAGTATCTGTGCATAATGCATATGGTATTCAATATCATATTGATACTGAGATAACAAGCTACTTGCTGCCACTTTTGTGTGGAAATGTATGCTTTCAAACTGTTTTTATTCTGTTCTTGCCACTCGCACCTCTTTTTAGCCTTGCCTGTCCAGTAATTTTCCACTCTCATCCCCCTGTCTATTGAATGATTTTCCCCTCTGTCACCCAAGCTAAGATGTAATTTTGGGACGCTGGGCTGGTCATTGTGCAACTGGCCTCTGGCCGAGCTTTGACGGACGTTGGGGCCGTTTTAGGCCGAGCCTTGAGGAACAGTGTGTGTGACCGTTGTTGGCCGAGCCTTGCCGAACGGTGGGGCCGCCGCGTTGATGCTGTCGGCTCAGTGCGGTCACCACCGGCGCTGGCTGAACGGGATGGCGGTGAGCGGTGGCTGATATCGACTGGCAGACACGACCGATGACAATGGATCGCCGATTGTCTGCTCTCCACCGCCTGCCGCGGCCGGCGGAGGGCTCGGAACACCGCCTGCCGGCAGTAGGTGGCCAGTGTGGGGACCACGGGCGGTTGCGGCCGGCCGCTGGCCACCGATACTGCTGCCACCGGCTGGTGATCACGAGTAGCCACAACACCGGCTGGCGACCTTGGAAGATCTCACGTTCGTGGTCTCCTTGGCTTACCAACCCGTCCACAGTGTCCACGACCGTCCACGATATCCACAACTATACCTACCGTATTGCCGCCGCTGCCGCTCACCGCGCACGTCTGTTATTTAATTAACGTCCGTCATGGCCCATGGGACCGCAAGGTGCCCTCCGCTGGCCCTCCCAGTGTTTTTACTAAACCAACCAGCGCCCGCCGCTCTCCATTGACCCTCCCTGCGCCCATCACTGACCCTCACTCTGTCCTCTCTGTGTTACAGACTTCTTGGGCGCCCAGCTGGAGAACTACGTCTCCCGGCTACCTGTACCTGTGGAGGTCCTTCGCACAGGCACCCGCTCTGGCCTCATCCGCGCCCGACTACTGGGGGCCAAACAGGCCCGAGGTCAGGTCATCACCTTCCTGGACGCCCACTGCGAGTGTACAGAGGGCTGGCTAGAGGCTATGCTGGCCCGCATCGCTGAGAACAGGTGAACACGCGCCGCCAGGGTCGGAGGGGAAGGGTGGGGGGGGGCGAAGGACAGTGCAGGTGTGATCTATAGCCGCAGGGTGTGTGTGTGTGTTGCGGGGGAGGGGAGGTGGAGACAGGTGTGTTGAATAAGAAGGCAGGTGTTAGCTCTGAACCCCCGCTGCGTTAACTGACATGGGCCCGGGCTGATAACTCAGGACAGGTGCCAATGTCCGCCACTACTAGTAGATGTTTTAGCCAGCACTGTTTGTTGTTGTGACCCCAGTGTTGTATCCCAGTTTATTGTCCCGTGACTTGGGATTGGGCCGCGTCATAGCGAGGCCCGATTCTCTGTACTGCACTGAGCCGTCATCCGGACATTGACATATTGCCATCACAGCACAGCAGTACAGAGCTAACAATGACATCTCACACACTATGACTGAGTGACCTTGGGATGAGTGCAGCCGTCCCGGACGGTAATGGGAGCGGCTCATCCCTCCCGTGTTAGTGTGTGTGTGGGGGGGGGGGGGGAGGAAGTATCCGCTGGGTGATGAGTACACCTTCCCGGATGCGTGTTAAGGTAACGGATCCTCGTCGGATGCGTGGTCGCGTGGTGTTAATCATCATACATGTGATGCGGGTAATATCATGCCGTGCTGCGTTTAGCGGTATAAATGGAAGCCAACCGTAACTAGCACCTGCTCAAAGACTCGAGCGTCTGCTTACTAAACATGGCTGTTCGTTAAATGCCGTTTTGCTGAAAGGAGGGTGTGGCATGGAAAACAACTGTCTTCACAAATTAATTGTGTTGGGTTAGCTTTTTTGTTGTTGACATCCCAAACGACCGTGATCTCTTGTGGTTTTCTCACGATTGCAACGGATTAGATGACTCTACCCTATTTTCGTGCTTTCGTCCATGAGCCATTATACACGCTCCATTGTATGGGCAGTCTGTCTGTTCCCCTTTTGGCCTTGGTGTTGTCCGCGTGTCCCCACTGTCACTCTCTCGGTTCCCACGTGCCAAATTCCGCCTTTGTGACCTTGGATGGGTAGATGCTACTGGTGACTGACGCGCCAATAACGATACTGTGGCGATGTGCTGCGCTGTCGCACCATTTGCTCAGTACTTTGCATTGTATCAGTGACCAATCAACATCAGCGACTGCACCGCTGCTTGATCCATTGACAATGGACACCGGGCGGACACAGCGCTCGGTCATGCCTGAGACCTATTCCACACCCGGCAGAGTATTCTGCCGGGTATGGCATCACACCTCTGGTGACGTAATAGGCCTCTGGCCTCCAGTCTGTCGAGCCGGTTGACTGGTTTAACACACTGAATTGCCGGCGTCCCAGCCGTCCTAGCTGACAGAGTGTCTATCGCCTCTCACTAGATTTCCCTTCCCCTGCTCAGTGCGCTTTCACGCTGCAAATTTAACTTCCTGGCATCTTAACATTGCAGGAGCTCATCCTTGACCTTCGCCATGAACTATTGCCCTCTGTACTGCGTTCAGCGGTCCGCTACCCATCCCGCCCCACCCAGCCCGACGCGCCGCCCCACCTGTCCAGGCCGGAAGGGGACGCTCACCACCCTGACTCGGATCACGGGCTTCCAGGCACACCCTCTATTTCCGCTTACCAATGCCCCCGTAATGAGGCCCATTGGACGGTCACTTTGTCCGCATGCGTCGTACTACGTAATTTGGAGCTGAGCGGTGGTTAGTCACGGTGCGTAATTGCTGGGTGTTTTGCTGATGCGTGTTTTTGTGTGGAGTTGGACTCACTACTGGTGCCTGATATGCCATATCCGTGAAGGTTTCAGGTGTATATGGTGGAACCTGATATGTCTGTTTGTGAGATTTCTACGATAGAGATGCTCTACCGGTGCTGACTGGAGTACTGCGCTGTTGCCAGGAAAACGGTGGTGTGCCCCATCATCGACGTCATCTCGGACAGCACCTTCGAGTACGTCACCGCGTCGGACATGACGTGGGGCGGCTTCAACTGGAAGCTCAACTTCAGATGGTGAGTCGCCCGCTGTGGTCAGTTCACACTAGTAGCGAACGGGACTACTGAACGGTCTCGTCCATAAACATAGATAATGCTTATGTCAGCGTCTGGTGGTGTCTGGCGACGTCCCTTCCTGTCTGCTCCGCCAGTATTGGTGAATGATCTAGTTACAAGCCACTACTGGGTGGCAATCGCTATCGACGGACCGCTTCCGCTGTTTTCTGATTTCCCGCGTTCGCTTTCCTCGGCTGTACCCTCTGTCCTTCCTTTCTGTCCGCCCGTCCGCCTGTCCGTCTGTCTGTCTGTCCGTCCGTCCGTCCGTCCGTCCGTCCGTCCGTCCGCTCGTCCGCTCACCCACCGATGACTCACGGGTACTATCCGTACGACAATCACCTACTGCCGACCGCAGATGCGGCCGTGAAAAGCGCTCTAACGGCGCTCCGACCGTATTCCGTGAGTCGTACTCGGTCGTTGTCGGCTCTCGTCCGCCGCAGTAGGCGCAGTCGAGCGGATAGTCACGGGACGCTCGGAAGACGGTCGAGCGGCTTGTCACGAGGCGATGGCGATAGTCACGGGACGCTGGATTACTGTTGTGCTGGTCTGGGCTTTCCGGGGTCTGATGGTCTCTGCTATTAAGAGCTTGGAGATGATGAAACCGTCTGAGCTACTTCTGTTTCTCATTAACTTGGCGATCCTATGAAGCGCGTCGTGACCAAGTGAGACTTCTGGAAGATCAAGGAGACGATTGGATCGAGTGATTGGAACTCGCTGAGAAAAATTATTGGTCCTAGTTTTGTTCTGAATATTTCATTCTCAGTCCGCGGTGGATGTAGTCCTGTCTGCTCGGTACTGACACCATCACGGTTTTTGGCAGATTTGAATGTCTCATTAAACGCAATCCCACTTTAAAAATGATAAAATGTACCTTCTATTTACTCTGGGCGAAATTGAAACGTATCTTCCTGTGCTTTCAAAAAGCAAACCAACGTGGTGGTGTATATTCACCTGATATAACTCACATTCTTCTCACATCTATCTCCGTTTCTCTGGTCTGAGCACACGCCAGCTCTCCTTCAGGCACGTTATTATTCTCTGCGGTACAATTCTGACAGCGCCCGGCTTATCAGGCGCCGCGCGGCGCTGCAGCGGGCGTGTGAAATGTATGGCGCACGAGCAGAGCGCGCCGTGCTGGGGAGCTGATAATTTGTCGGCGTGGGGCAGCCGGTACACAGCCGCCGGTGGACGGCCGTCTTACCGTCCTCTGTATTCTTCAGAGTGGCCGTCATTGATCGGTGGCCGGCGTCGGCCGGGGCAGTCCGTCTTCAGGGATGTGAGGGGCGTCAGTCCACATCACTGATGTAAGGAGCGTCCGTTATAGCCAGGGGTTGGAAGTGGCGTCAGCTTGCCACCAGGAAAATAAGGTGGTCAGTTTGGGACCCGAATGCTATGGATCGCACTATCGTCTAGATAGATGCGTGACAAATGTGGTTCAGTTCAGGTCATTCACTTCTCTGTCACCATCTACAGCGCTGGCCGTAGTGTCGCTTGAACAATGCTGGACAGCAGAGGGGACTGCGGCACAGCGGAGAGAGCAGAGGGAGAGGAGCCAACCCATCAGGAGAACACGGAAATGGAGAGAAACATGTCCATCAGGAGCCGCAGCGGACGGAAGACGGTAGTAAACCGTCTGGACGGCCTGTCTACGACCGGAGCGAATGAGACCGAGACGGACACCGCCAGCTCACCTGTGTAATGGGCCGGGCGACGGACAGCTTCTGTTCAAGAATTTAGAACCCGCTGTGGTGCCCGGTCCCGGTATTAAAAGGATGTAGCCGCGGCGGCAATAAAAACATGTTTTCCTGCAGCGAACGTGGCCTTGGAGAATCGCCGTGTCACGCTAGTCTTGAGAGTAGGGACCGGTGGCTCGTGGCTGCTAGTTTCGTTGTCCATGCTCTCTCACAATGTCCAGGAAGACGCCGCCGTCTGAATTATTCCAGGGAGTGAAATGGGTGAACGTTTGGCTAAATTGCTGCTCTTAAACATTCGCTGTTGAGAGAATTTCTCCTCCTTAGCCTCTGTCGACATTCACTAAGCAGTTGCCCTGTTCACTTCATGGCCATCCATGAACAGCGAGAGAGCTGAACGATGCGATCCTTGCTTGGAACGTTCGACATTCTCCAAAGCCTGAATGTCAAAAATTTCCTCAACGCAGTATCATTTTATCATCGATAACGTGTTTGACGACGACAATGCATTCTCCGTTGAAATACTGGGGCGATCGGGTCATTTCTCTGTAACAGCTACTCCCACGTTTTTAGCTAGGCACAACTCCATTTCGTCACCACGGCTCAACACTCAGCCGTACCAGCAAGACGGCCTGGTTGCTATGGCAACCGGCCGTCTGCGGCCGCGGCGCCGGTCATGCCCTTCACCGTAAGGTCATGACCCGACCGCCCGGGGCACCAGTAGATCCTGTACCCAGCGGGGTGTCTCCTCTCTCCTTCCGTAAGGAGGGGAGGGGAGGGGACGATGGTACCCAAACGGGCCATATGGAACCCACGGCTGGGTCTTTGACCTTTGGGTGACCTTTGTATCAATTAGTCGGATAGAACGGCCAATGTCGGCGTCGGGAGCAGAAATGCAGGCCATCTCATTAGCGATTGGTTGGACCTGGAGCGACGTGTCTGTCAGCTGTGTTGACGGGGAATACTTCACCTGGTCGGAGTGATATTGGACGCTGTGCTACTGCCACGGCGCTGCAATGACAGTTTAGAGATGGGTGACACTCCACCAGCGAGCTGGGACGAAAAATATGGGGACAGGATGTGATTGAAGTAGGTACTTCTTTCCAATGGAAAGTACCACGAACGGTGACGCGCTGTTGCATCCATTGCCTTTCAATATTGGTGGCGCATCACTGGTGGTGATGCTCGGGTGATAGAAGCGGGAGGAGAGAGATAGAGAGTGAAAGAGAGAGAGAGAGAGAGAGAGAGAGAGAGAGAGAGAGAGAGAGAGAGAGAGAGAGAGAGAGAGAGAGGCGCCCGCTTACCTTTCCGGGCCCGGCACGATTTTGGGCGAATCCGTTCAATCAAGTGGGGGATTGGGCGTCTACTGAGGCGTAGAACGGCGGCAGGGACGGTTCATTCGGTCTCCGGTCAGTAACAGTCGCTGCCGGGTGATGGATGCCGTTTGCGCGTGTGTATGTGTTGACACTCTGGGAAGAATCGGTATGGTACTCTCTTTGTGTAGACGCGTCGTATCCGCAATGCATCACCTCTGTTCGCTTGGATAAACCCAATGAGTGTTATGCAATGAGTTTCCACCCAATTAAAGATTCATGGAAGATGCAGCGAACTCGGATCTATAAACGTCTCATCCCAATATTGTTGATATTGTTCATGCGTCACCGCCCAAATCCGACCTGGGTCTGATGCTCCATTATGTGTGCGCGCGCGTGTGCTGTGTGGCGTGTGTCGCTTGGTGTCAGCTAATGGAGCTCCGCTGTTGCCGCCCGCCACGCGCCTCTGTTCTGTCACATCGTTGTGCCGCGGATGCATCACCGGCTTACACGCCCCCTCCATATCGGGGACGGAGATATATCCGAGCCCGCCGCCGTGGCCGTCATTGCCCGCCCCGCCCCGTCCCGCCCTCCTGCTGTCCCCATTGACCGGCCTCGGGTCGGCTCTGACGTCATACGGCCGTGTGGCGCACGTCGTCCTGACATCGGCCGGCGCTGTCTGGCCCCCTGTCCCTCTGTCCCAGTCCTCTGTCCTCGGTCAAAGGCCGTCCTCTGTCTAGCGCCATCATCCTCTGTCCTCTATATACTCTGATGGCTGACCGTTCCCTACCCATGCCTATTGTCCACTACCGTCGTCCGCTCTCTCCCGCTTTCTAACCACTGTGGGTCGCTGCTGATCTCTACCGCTGACCTCTGCTGTAGGTCTCCGTCGATAACATTTCGATGGGATGCTGGACTCGATATCGGGCGTGAGGGTAGATCACGAACTGTAGCTGCAAAGTTGCAGCGAAGATCGTCACGATCTTATCCCCACCAGCGCGGTTCGTGAACAAATTTAGAAATGTCGTGATGTAGATTCATTTATGTTCGTGAGCCAGATCCGCCAATGTTCGTGAACCAGAATCAGATACACCGGGGGCTGTTCATGAGTGAAAGAATGCTCGTCTGGGGGGTTCACTGATCATCCTATTTTGAGTCTTTGGTTTGGTCTTACTGAGGCATCTTCGTTGTAGTTCAATAATCCACCGTCTTTCCTTCTTTCATTCTCTGATTGCTGTCAGCGTATTTCTATCTCAAACGTATTGCTCACCTATAGCCATGGTGAATGTGATGTTGAAATGAGTGTTCTGGACAGCGCTCAATGCTCGTCACTCGTGCTCAAAGCTAATTCGTGACTCATTAGTGACTACTACCTAATTGTTCAAACATACCCACTGAAATTGCTGAATTGGACGTCATACGCAGTCTTAGCATGCAACAACAGCGGCCAAACTTTGGAGCCACTTGAAAGCATAGACAAGAATGGCAGTGCACATACTTCTTTTAATTTTGTTTTTGATGCCCCCCCCCCAGCTCGTTTGTAAGAACAAATTTATGTTATCGTGAAAAGCACTTTGCTGCATAGGATATGCGCCTGATTATACTGTAGGTCACTTCAATAATACTGCCGGCATTGACCGCAGGGTCTATATGTAGGCCCAATGTAATGCGTCAGTCGCGTGGCCGAGTAACGTGTTTCGCCGACTTATTAAAACAGGTAATCTATGAGCGTTGCAACTATCAATTACCCTGGGGACTAACAACACAGCATGGTCATTGGCCATTGTCATGAATACCTAAGTGTTATTGGTGGTCCTAACTCCTAATGTAATAAATAGCCCCTATGTCATCCCTGGCTCTGAGGGAAATTTATGAAATACATAATGTTTATCTTTTTTTTTGACACATGAAAATTGTTCTTATATAAGAAATTAAGAAAGTGGCATGCCTGTTAGCTAAATTGCCTACCAGTTGAAAAATGATTTGCATATTTTTTTGCATATTAACTCCTGCTGAAGAGAGCCAAGCAATGTGGAAGTACGGTGGTAGCTATACAGATAATTCGCATTCTTAATTATGCATTTTATTTATTAATGAAACGCTTGAACTGCGCTTGAACACAAACTTGGTCCAATAACTTGGTCCTTCAACGAATTGGTCCAATAAGGGCAAACTTCGTCGGTACAAGCTTTTCATTGTTTTGTATTTTGGAATGCGTTCTGTGCCTCCTATACTTGCACTGCTCACATTGTCTCGAATCAAGCTGATTGATTTTACGTGCTGTTCGGAAATTATTATTGCATGTGTTGTTTTACATTCCGGTGCAACTAACGGCGCTGTACCTTCGGCTGTGCAGTGACTGTGGCGCAGACATCACTCGATTTACCAGACCAGCCGTTGCCAAGGTCGGGTGGGATGCCTATTGCAAAATATCGCTTCGACTATCCTGAAAATAGAATGAGAGACGCAGCAGCGATCCTCGGGGTAGCACTCGACGGATCGACGCGGCACTGCTGGCGTTCAATACACGCGTGCTGCCGCCGGAGCGAGTAATCGTCCCTCACTATATCACATGGGTGCTGTCTATTGATGTGGTATTGAGCTATCAGCTAACCCAAAGTGAATCGCGCCAGTACTGAATTTTAAATAGTGAAACATTAAATTTTTACGACTACCGTTCCCGTTCATAGAATTTCCATTTTGCGTTTTATTTTTGAATGACTTGATTACATGTCAAATAAATTTTCTGCTGACGGTCCAGATCGAAGCCATTCCTCTATCCGAACCTCAGGGTTGGGGGAAAAGCTCAGCTTACCGATTTGCTTGTTAATGGAATTGAATAGATGTGTCCGTCGTTTCAAATTAAAAATTGGTAGTTAGGTACTGTGCTATTGCGTCAGCTGATTATATAACTTAATTAGTATCGTCAGCCGTCACCCTAAACCGATTAAGCCATCAACTTTGAAACATTTTGCTCAGAGAAGTGTGGGAGGAGTTTAAGTCACCTCCGAGCGACTTGGCTCAAATGACTGCATAATACCCGTTCCAATTAGGTGGCAGGGTATAGACACGATTCTTGCTCCTAAATAAGGATTCATCATTCGTCTAAGTGCCACTCTCGGCGTCTTAATTAACCACGGCATTGCGTCCGCCAATGGTTCAATCAATTAAACCTCCGGCCACCGTCCTCTGACCTTATCAACCAATGGAGGGCTTAATGTCTCACCCGGACGCCTTCCCTGAAAGTCGGCTGGACCTCCCGCGGCGGAGTATTTCAATCGGGCGACGTGGTGGCGAGTTACTCTGCACTCCTCTCACGCCGGACGCCACAGGACCGCCCACGGATTGGTCACCGGTTCGTTACGGTCGGTGTCTATCGGACCGTGAAGAGCCTCGCACGGGCGCGCGCCACGCTGGGAGGGGAGTTGTCCTGGCGTGATTCCGCTACCGGGGAGGGACCAGTTATTGGTCTCCACCCATGTGCGGTGTTGGTGCGACAAGTATCCACCCTCTGCCAGGGGTTATAGTGTCTGTCTCTCATGTCTGTCCATCGAAGGAGCTATATGACATGTAGTTGTCTGCCTCTGCCCATGTGATGAAAACCCATAACGCTGTTTGGGTGCTAGTGAAGGCCTTGGCGATCGACCTCGCCGTTCGATGCTGATGGATATTTCCGTAATGCTGATGGTTATTGACGGATTCATTGACACATGCCACTGGCCAGCGACGCATGAAGAATAGGTACGGCGCGGTATTGATTGGCACTATAGATCTCTCACCGGGTACTACAGAGGTTCGTGCTCTCACGCAGTGAGTGGGCACGATGGTGTTAGCAAGGGCGTCTATATGTCGATCCCAGGCTCGCTGTGTTAGACGCTGCTCTCTGGACCGGGAGATGGCTGCCGTTCGGTTGGCCGGCGGCGGCGACCCCGATCGATGGTTTTACCGCCGCCGCTGCTCTCACCCGCTCCACCGGCACGCGGTGGACCGGTGGGGCCGCTGACACCGGTCCTCGGGGGATCGTCGACACCGAGCGTCACCGCTTCGGACGACTGCCGCGGGGGCTGACGCCAGCAGTGGAGCTAGGTGGTTGGTTGAGGGACGAGTATTGAACTATATGCTGACGGGAGACCAAGTGACAATCGTAGACAGACCGGCAGACGACCGACAAACCGGCAGACTTAAACCAGAGAGGATCTGTGATTACCTCCACTGGTGAGGCTACTTTGGAGCGCATTAACAGGAGACGTGTTTTCATGTTGTCTGTGATCGTCCTTTATCCTTAATTGTTACAGCCCATTGTCCCTCGGTTAGGTCCGTCATAATTTTCCTCAATGCGTGCATTTAACAACCTGGCCCGAAATACTCGCGCTGATGTGTCACTTTCTGCGTAGTTGAAGGCTGAAACTGAAATTCCTGACATACTCTGACAGTCGGATTTGGCGACATTACGGTGTGAAAATTCCACTTCTTTTCTGCTCCGCCCCCCCCCCCCCTGCACTCCTCAATTTCAATCTGCCCGTTTGGGCGGCGCTGGCTTCCTTCTGTCGCCGACTGAGTGTTTCCGGTCTGCTGATATACGGACCTCATATTTCACGGCCGGTGTATTTAATATCAATTACTCGGAGGCCGGTCCATTCGACCCCCCAGTCCGTGTTCCTGGCGCGGTGCTATCCATTTTGGTCGCCCGGTTGGAGAGGGGGGCTGGGAGGGAGGGAGGCACGGAGAAAGGGTTTGTGAGGTGTGAGATAGACGAGGCGGTCGGCTCACAGGAAATCCCACTGGCAACGAAATTATGTCGCTGGCTTACAACAGTGTCCGCGGGACGTATCTGATATGCGGGGTGACTACAGTGGGTAATGTCACCGTGTTATGTCAGGACCCACACGGCGCCAGGGCGGATTGCTGAGGCATACACCGCTCTAAAGCTGATTGCATGTCGTGATAAGATGCGTGTACCCCGTGACTAACTTGTGTTGCGATGCATGTCTGTGGGTAGGAGCAGGTGCTGATGGTGTAACATAGCTGGTTTATGTGATGATGTAGTATATGACGACTGCTGTTACCATGTACAGATATATGTGTGTGATGTGTTACAGTTTAGTTTGCATTCATGTGTTGTAGCACTTTTTAGGCTTGCATTAACCCCTGAACTGTTGCCATCTTCCAAGTTTCCTAGGCTGATATTGATACGACGACATGTGTTAACGACGACTGCCGTTGTCCGCCAGGTACCGTGTACCGCAGCGGGAGATGGACAGACGGAACGGCGACCGGACGGCGCCGCTGCGCACCCCCACCATGGCTGGAGGACTCTTCTCCATCGACCGGGTACGTACTCGAACCACCTCCTCTCCCTCCCACCCCTGTCCAGCTGTAGTACTATACCTTGGTCTATTGTCTCATCATCAACTGGGCTTGTGCACATGACTCCCGCTTCTGTCCTTTTGGGGTTCCTTCCATTTCCATGATCATATAATTTCGTCTGATTCTTCCCCGTCTTCTGTTGCCTGCTTCCTTTCATCGACCGGCTACTTGTGTTTTTCTCTCGTCCCCCGTCCCTCTTCAGTGCCAGGTCCTGGGACCTAAAGGGTCCTTCAGAAGGCTCAATGGTACTTGTACGCACCTGTTCCTGCGGACGGTAATCACCCGCTTCCCGGTATTAGGTGGTCGTTGAGTATGGTGTGAGTGTACTTCGCTCTGCTTGGAACACTTGCTTGATTTTTGAGTATTCCGATAATTCCAAGAGAGAGTGCCTTTCTCTTCAGTGCAGTCTTTGAAGTTCAGTTTGCATTCAGACATGTGAAGTACACTTGAAGTAAAACGATAGCAACATTTCCCTGAAATGTAACACTCGGCTCTCGCCGAGGCTCGACGGCACTTAGCACTGGCACAAGGCTCGACGGCACTTAGCACTGGCACAAGGCTCGACGGCACTTAGCACTGGCACAAGGCTGCGGGTTAAAGGGTTGCATAACTCAGAAGCATTAGATTAAGCGACGTCTGATGCGTACCTGCCACTGACTATTAGGGGTACCCATTTTTGGGTCAATTTTTCAAATTTTAGGTGGGGGTGGATTTTCCCATTATTTGGTCTATTCTGATTCCATCTTTGCCAAAAATACCGAAATCAAACGATTTCTAGGGGTCGCGAATTCAAATTGAAAATGCCAATTTTAGCGAAAAATCGACCAAATTAATACTATTCAATTTTGGAACAAGGTTACCATGCCAACAGGTTGGGGTCAATTTTCCCATTATTTGGTCTATTCTGATTCCATCTGTGCCAAAAATAACGAAGCCAAACGATTTTTGGGGGTCACGAATTCAAAACGAACATGTCAGTTTTAGCAGAACATCGACTAAATTACCATTATTTTATGTTGGGACAAGGTTACCATGCCAACAGGTCGGGGTCGATTTTATCATTATTTGCTCTGTTCTGGATCTATAGCAGTGACAGAAGTATATTAGCTCACTTTTATGGGTTGCAAGCTTGCATTGGAGTTTTAATTTTAGTGGAAAAATGACTTCATTTGAACGACTATAAATATGCAAAGCCAACGTGTTCCAGTGGTATTAATGACTGTTAGACACCGTGCAACATTGCTTTAGTTGTATATTCGACGTGCAGCGGTAAAAGAGAGCACCAAAAATATCATTTTGGTCAATGAACAGCATATGCTCAATGCTCATTTACACTCACTCTGGCTTAGACCGTCATTAGTACCTACGCAAGACCGCAACTCTTAGAACGAATGGCTATGTAGTCAGGGGGCTAAAATCAGCGATCCAGGCTTTCTCATTGGAACCACCTAATTTTCAATGAGTCGTCTCATTCAGCAAAGGAAATGACCGTTCCCCGGGACATGAACATTGACCTATCGATACTATTTGGGCGGAAGGGGCATTAAAAACCGTTACGGTATAACCATATAACTCGCATGCCGTATTTTAACGGAAATATGGCATGAAATAGAAAAAGAAGTTATCAATTGCTTCTGTATATCTATACCGAGATAAAAACAGCACTAAGCTATGCCGGTATGCATGACTGATGAGTTGATGACCTTTGCCAATTTGCTAGCCCACCTCCCCGAGTCCCGGAGTTGCAGAGACGGCTGAGGGAGGGGCGCAAGCTTTACACCACCGTCGGGTGGCTGCTGTATGAGTGTAGCTTTGCCCCTCCCCCCAAACACCCAAACACGCACACAGCATGTGCGTTTGTGCATAATGGAAAGGAAGCTGGCCAAGAACATCACGGGACAGTAACATCGAAACTCCATCCTCACCCCATTATGAAAGAAATATGTTTGCAATTTTGCTGATGACGGACAGCACTGGCCTGGCCGAACGCGTGCACGACTGCTCGTGACTCCAATTCTGGGCATGTGTCACTCCTATACCAGCTGATGACTTGAGACGGGTGCAGATAGCATGTCATGGAACCAGTGCCTGGTGACGGCCGCTGCCAGCAGTATCCTTTCAAGATAACGGACCTTACACTGCACACTGCACTCTATAGGCTCAGTCCAAACCCTCAGCTGATGTTGAACTGAAGTCGACGAATGTCATTGCCTAAAGCTGAAAATGAGGAAGGTGCCAAAGTCTAGACGGCTCAGCCAACTCCGAGGCAGAACCTTTTACTGACTCCTGGCATTGCCTGGGGGCCGGCACAGTGGGTGGGCCATTGACCTTAGGTGGCGGACCTGGTTCTCCTCGTCTTCAGTCTCTGCACGCACAATCCTTTATATGACGCCACGTCCTGGTTACCACCATACGGCCCATGCAGGATGAAAATCTCCTGCTACATTAGGTTCTTCAGACTCAGACGCCAATAAGGTACCTGAGATCACAAGTGATCTGTGCAAGAAGCTGTGAAAGGTCTTCGTCACATATCAACCATGCACGTATCAGCGCATGGCTAGTCGCCTGTGGTCGAACATGAACTCGTAAATGATCTGCAATGGTATCGGAAACTCTTACACAAGAACGGTGTGTATCTGTCCCCACTGAAGAAATGGAATAGTACATGGTTGGTGGGCATGGAAAGAATCGACGCTTTCGAGTTTGTTTTCGGATTAGAAGTTGATATTTTTGGGTAGAACACCTGCAGATTTATCCTACCCTGTCTCATAGGTGTATTACATCGTAGCCGTGAGCGATCAGGACGGAGTTTCTTGTGGAAGCATACGGTCAAAATGGTTTGATCGTTTTTTAATTACATGATTTGAATCCATTCGGAGCCATGATTTGTGAGATGTATGCTGAGCTCATTTGCACAAACTTTAATTGTATATGGACACAAAGAGCCTGTCATGAACAGAGACGTGGCAACTGAAAGGTCACATTTTAATTTGACCTCACAGGTCATCAAAGGTCACCATTACAACTCATGACCTTCAAGAGGCAGAAGATTTCAAAAAATGATTACACGCTGACCAGAATGATACCAACAACAGGAGCAAAACATCCCGGTCCGGGATGTTTTGCTCCTGTTGTTGGTCGCCAGGATTACCGGCGCTTTTCACCAAATGTTACAATATCGACATCGTAATGATCGCTAGTAAAGCATTTAACCGGAACCACGTGATGGAGCACATCGATCTGGATGAGAAAATGAGCGCTCAATGACCCCTCTACCCGACTTTCAAAACGAAAACTTTGCCTTTAGTGCGATTTATTATCAGCGTCAAATAGGCATATTTCTAGGTAAATACGCAAATTTCAATCTCAATTCGCGACCCCTAAACCACCTTTGATTTCAATATTTTTGGCATCATTGGAATCACAAGCCGCGAAATAATGGGAAAAACCACCCCCACCCACAAATTTCCAAAATCGGGAAAAATGGGTACCCCTACTGACTATGCAATATATCGAAGCGCTATCGAACCGAGCCGCTGCGACTGGTCATTTTACTCGTCTGCGATGTCGGTGGTGGGACCTGTCGTGTCAGTAACGGTATCACCGAGTCCCATTTAACCCTGCCCTGCCAGCTCGGTAGCACACAGCTGCTGCTGGCTGTCCATCACCCCCCCCCCTCCCCCGAGGGGCTGGCTGGCAGCGGCCCGCGACAAGGACCCACCATCGGCAGGATTGGCTCTCTAAATTACACGGTCGGCTCCGCGGCCACTAATGCTAAAAGCCGACCGCCGGCTGCCAATAAGGCGTCCGGATGGACTGAGCCGTGCGGCCGACGCGCCCGACCGTGTGCGCTCGGATTGAACTGACCCCTCAACTGACGGCGGTCTGGGCGGGCCACCGACACTTTATTTGCCTTGGGATGCCGCGGGAATATATACGAGTATGTTTTGCCTGCCGGGTACCTATGACTGAGCATTTCATTAGCATTCGAGCGTTTGGTTGTTGCGTGGCTATGCGGTTCGTCCTCACAACGTAGTTAGGGTGCTCGTGCGTCACTGGCTTGCTTTGGTTTTGTCGTTGCTTAGTGTCATGATATGTTCATGGCCCACATAACCCCTCAATTGGTTGATAAACTGTGTGTCCTGAGCTAATGGTATTGACGAGGACGCTCAGTTGACGTCACCGACTGGTTCGCTGAGTTGCTCAGCCAAGTGAACAAAACCTGACGGGCAGTCGGCGAATGGTGGGATCGGATAGAGGAGCCCAGACGTTCTTTAAATGTCAACAGATCGAATGTTGTGTCGCTGGTGCTCTGGTACTCAACAATATCCGGTGATAACCGTGTGTTACAGAAGCCGTCAGTGTATCACAGACTGGCACATAAAGCCGTCGGTGCATTAGCGAGATTGTCACATCGAGTAGCCAGCGTTTTCATTGCGATCATCTTACATATTTTTCAGTGTCACCGAGACTAGCTCATGAAACCCCTTCAGTGTCTCATTCAAGCCGTCCCATAGACAACACTGTTCCACCTAGTCACGATTATTTCACGGTGTCTTTCTCATTCAGTCTGCAGTGTCTCATTGACGTCCCTCCTCTGCCTACAGGACTACTTCTACGAAGTGGGCGCTTATGACGAGGGTATGGACATCTGGGGTGGCGAAAACCTCGAGATGTCGTTCCGGGTACGTACCGAATCGTAACACGCTCATTCTCTCATCCCCCCCCCCCCCAGCGGGCAGCACTCTCGGAGGCAGGAGTGAAAAGAGCTTACAGAAAACTAGTCTGTACCTGCCACCAGCGTTACTCTAGGCAATT
The DNA here is from genome assembly GCF_019059575.1 of Amphibalanus amphitrite. NCBI lineage: Eukaryota > Metazoa > Arthropoda > Thecostraca > Balanomorpha > Balanidae > Amphibalanus > Amphibalanus amphitrite. The sequence goes on from NW_024881623.1 coordinate 191,793, forward strand.
ACTGGCCCAAGTTCTCTATATCAGATGCCGCGTAACAAGGCATAAATAACGAACTGGCAGCGTTTAAAAATCGTTACACCGTTCGTCCCATTCTTATCATGTCGGCTCATACTTGCTATAGACGAGCCTTTTTTGTTACACGCCTAGGCACAGTTTAATTTGGCTGGACTTGTTCTCGGTAAACTAATTCTAGCTTGCGCTACGCTGAATTAATTATTTTGTTCTTTCTGTGTCGCACTGTCACATTTATTACAAAGAGTAAATCAGTATAACTAGGCTATCAAATAATCATGTTGCTCATATGGTAATTACGTGCAATTGTTACAATGATGCGATGTGCACTTGTCGTTGTGTGAGCTGATTGTCACCCAGCTAGCTTTGCAACCCCGTCCGTTATAGCTTAGTGTGCTTGTGACGCCCTATACGGTACCCCTGCGTACCCAGTCAGTTTGAATGGAATGCTTTTATCAGCCGCCACTTCGTTGTTCTGTCTTATCAGTGCTTCCCACTGTTGTTTTCGCTTCCACTGCTATTTCTACCGAGTTAGGCCGGCGTCCCGTCCTCTTCCTGTCGCGTTCTTTCGGCTCCTGTACTTGACCCCTGAGACCCTGGCCACTGATAATAGCGCTGCCCCCGGACCTGACCCGCTCGGCCTCGCTAGCCTCAAATTGCCGAGTGCTGACCACAGACGCTCCAGTCTTTCACTTTCGATACCCGTTTTTCGTGAATGTAATGTCTCACATAGTAACGTCATGGCATCGAATCGCCTAGTTGCAACTAAGATCTTTTGATGACATCGTAGTGCCAGCGCCAACTTTTCGACCATAATATTCATGTTGAATTTGCTTCAGTTTCTAACTCGCCGGATGGACTTCATTGCATTCATAATTCAAGATTACCCCAGGGCACCTCCGGGTGTATAGTGCATACCTCAACCTTGGGCTTCTATCGATCCCACTGCAAGCGGGCATGGCTTCGTGTTCTTCCGATATCACCATCACCTGTTCTTGTTTCCTTCTCCTGCTCTCCTTCTTCTTCCCTCGCCTTTCCCTGGCCCTGGCCGGCATGCCTGCCCACCCACCCGCTCTGCGCACCTCTCCCTGTACTGTCCGCTGGGCGCCGTGCCGTGTGCTGTGCTGCATGGTGTGCGCTCTGCCCGCGTGCCGCACCGTCCCTCCCCGAGCCGCGGCGCTGACCGGTCCGCCGGCGCGGCGCGCACCGCCCCAGATCTGGCAGTGTGGCGGCCAGCTGGAGATCATTCCGTGCTCGCGTGTCGGACACGTGTTCAGGGACAAGTCGCCCTACTCGTTCCCGGGAGGCATCAGCAACGTCATCGTCAAGAACGCCGTGCGCGTGGCGGAAGTGTGGATGGACAAATGGCGGGACTTCTATTATGAGATGAATCCAGGTACTGCTGCAGTGAGAGCGCTGCGGTGCCGCGGGTGCCGCGCCCAGTGTAGTGCTCGATAGATGGATGGGCTGGGCTAATCACGGCGATGGTCGCTAAAGAGGACAGGGAACTAACCAACACAGGTGAATTGGAGACAGGTAAGTGAGCATGCTGCTTTGGTGTTCCCATCTACCTGCATGCTTGCCTGCCTGCTTGCTTGCTATTTATAAACGCTTCTTCGCATGCCTATATCCTAACTAACTGCAGCAGCTGTTGCGTCGTGCTGGATGGCTGGTAACCTCCGCTAGCCGTCTGTCCTGCTAGCAGCTATCGGTAGTGACTACTCTAGGGATAGTCGGGCGGTGTATCCTCCGTCCCACTAACTGGCCGTCGATGGGCAGGTGTGGATGTGCGGCGGCACGCTCGAGATCGCGCCGTGCTCGCACGTGGGCCACATCTTCCGCAAGTCGACGCCGTACTCGTTTCCTGGCGGCACGTCGCGTATCGTCAACCACAACAACGCCCGGCTAGCCGAGGTGTGGCTGGACGACTGGAAGGAGTTTTATTTTTCCATTAACCCAGGTGTGAGACTCGGCGGGTCGTGAGACGGCGGCGGCGGCAGCGGCGGCGGCGCGGCGGCTGAAGGCGCTGCTGATCGTGTGCTTGGTACACGTGAGGCAGCTTTGCGTAGTTGAGAGTTGAGATAACTACGAGCAGAGGCAGAAGGCGTGGTCAAGTCGGAATATTAGCATGAAGTTCCGGCCGCCGCGCCGCGCCGCTGCCGCCGTTCGCTGTGCTCTCTGTAGCAGGGCTGCTGGTCAGTCATAAAATAACTGGGAATACGTTTCTGTTTGCGTACCGGTTTGTCTAATTAAGTCACAAAATGTTTTCGGTTTGGTTTATTTGTTCCCGCTGTGACCAGCAGACTCTGCTAAACAGCGAGTTGTTAGCATTAACATGGTGCTGGCTAGTGGTGGCGTTCCAGCTCAACATCTCTGACTCTCTGGTCAGAGACGGTCATAGTCTGAAGTGTGTGATGATTACTAACAAATTAGTGCAGCAAGCCTGAGTAGCGGCTATGCGAAGCTAACATTACTAATATTTCATCGAGAACGCCTAATATTTGCTTGTGTTGGCTGGCATTGCCGCATAATAACCACTAACGTATTGTCAGTTCTATACCAGTGGAGCGAAAATGCAACTTTGTTTGGTTGGAATGCGAAACAGCAAAGGCATTTCCATGCTGTTGTGTCTGTGTGTGGTGACATTTCTGGTAAGTACGGGTAGTAATGGACAAGGTATTCAGGTATTTTTAGATGCATTATTCACTGCTGCAATTCTACATAGTTGATGGTTCTCCAGTAAAGCAGTCCTCATGAACGTCATGGTGTAAAATTTTGTACATTATGAATGATTCACTCTTGAAAAGTAACTTATCTCCACAGTCTCGTTTTGCACTAGTCCTTTCATGATTCACTTTTTCATAGCAGCGTTGTGTAGTGCAGAGCAGGCTGGTCTTCCTAAATGGAGTCCGGCTTTTACCTCCTACGCTCGACTAGTATGGATATTTTGTAGACCGCCTTGTTCGCAGGGTCCAACCAACCTTTCTATCTGACCGGTCGTCTCATCTGACCATCTGTCCCATCTCACCAACGTTTCTATCTAACTGACCGTCCCCATCTCAGGCGCGCGCAATGTAGAAATGGGCGACGTCAGTGACCGCCAGGAGCTGCGAAATCGACTGCAGTGCAAGTCCTTCCGCTGGTATCTGGAAAACGTCTACCCCGAGTCGCAAATGCCACTCGACTACTACTACTTGGGAGAGGTGAGTTGTCCGTCAGCCGCCGGTCCTGACTAACCAGTGTGAACCACGGTTTAAGTGGGTTTCGGCCACTCCGTGTGAACTAAGTCTGAGCCGAGTTCCTACAACTTTGTGTAAAGTGTGAACCTTGTGATCCATGCCATGGTTGTGGGGTGATCACTCCGTGTGAACCACGCCTTAGCCGAAGTTCCTGCTTCTTCGTGCGAAGTGTGAGCCGCTTAAACCCTATTTTAGCTGCGATTCCGTCGTTCCGTGGAAAGTGTAAACTGTGTTAACCCTGCCCTAGCTGGGTTCCTGCCATTCTGTGTGTACCCTGCTTTAGCGAGGCACTTTACAGCTTTATTCATAGTGTCATTTCCCCGCTACTCGGTGTTGTTGCTGAGACGTGCCCTCTGGCTTCCGCCTTGTTTATCCGGCAGCACGTTTGTTCGTCTCCAACTTAGAGTCGGCATAAATGGCACCGCGTTTGTTTAAATTACCTGCCGTGGGGACCGCCCGCTGCTTCTCAGTAGAGTGATTGTGTGCTTATGTTCATTTCGTTGTTTGTGTAGCCGACGCCAGGACTGACTGCTCGTAGTTATCGCTAACTCAATAAGGCAAAGTCTAGCTCAAAGTTGTTAGATTAATGCAGCATAAGGTAATGGTTAGATAGCAGTTTCTGTTTGGAGGAGGCCGAAAGTGGCGTTGGCTCAGCGGGCCTATTCCAGCCAATTCGTCCGTTTAACGCCGGAGTATAAATGTTCCTTGATCGTATTGTTTTTTTTTTTTGTCCCTGACACTATTACATTAATATCCTTATGCGCTGCCAATTAATAGCACCGTCATTGGTGTTGTTTTCCACCATTGCTGTGCCTGTGTGTGAGCCATTTTTACTGTATGCCATTTACTGGCCAATGTCAGTTCTTCGTCAATGGTTTGTCAGTTACAAATGTTGCACCTCTATCACCGAGCTATTGGCCATCATATCAGACATTCAGTGCGTGCGCTCGGTGGCGACACCTCTCCCCGACCTCGCCTACCACTGTTTACCTCGTATTGAGCCTGCTGTACCAGTGTGTGACTGTGGCGCCGCCTCTCGGACAGATTCGTAACGTGGACACACAGCAGTGTCTGGACACGATGGGCAGGAAGGGCGGCGAGCCAGTCGGCGCCGGCTTCTGCCACGGCCTCGGCGGCAATCAGGTGAGCTAGATGCTCCAGCCGTTCCCGTCTTCCCCTCCGTCCCCATTCACCCTCATACACACATCGGTGAGACGGGCATTGGACAGTCGAGGACAGCGCCCAAGCGGCGCTGGTTGGGGCAGAGAGGAGCCTTGTGGGCTATTTGGGTCGTTGTGCTGGTTAGACTCATTCAGTTCGGTGAGCCGTCACCGTTATTAACCATACACTGTTAGCAAAAGCGTAGACGGTAGAGCGCAGGGTCGATATCGAGCAAGCCTTAGAAGCGGCATCTGGTCCAAAGACAGACGTGCAGCTCACTGCTTAGCATCAAGCTACTCCTGTTCGTTGTGCACCTTTCTCAGGTCAGTTTTATGGTAATAAATGACACCTAAGACTGACGGCCGTCTGTGCTCGGCGCCCCTCTGCAGGTGTTTGCCTACACGAAGCGCGGCCAGGTCATGTCGGATGACAACTGCCTGGACGCTGCGTCCGGGGACAGTCCAGTGAAGATGGTCCGCTGCCACGGCATGGGCGGCAACCAGCACTGGAAATACGACAAATCGGTGAGTTAACCACCTGCAAATGTCATACAGCCGGATCGAAGTTTTAGAGAGCAATGTGTGCGATCGTGCTGCTTTCTTGCACTATGCGCAGTCATTCCACTGGCGGTCGCAGGGGGGGGGGGCACGGGGGCCATGGCCCCCCCCTTTGGTGCTGAAAGGTGGGGCCATACTATCTTTTGGCCCCACCTTTCAGATCGAACAAAAGTCCTAGAAAAGCTTTTCGTATTTAATGGGTTTGCTGAAACGTTAGTACGAAGTAACTGGTAACTGGGGCTCGCCTGCCCGTCCAGTTACTTCGTACTAACGTTTCAGGCTCGCCTGCCCGTCCAGCTTTTCGTATGTTTCATTTTCTTTCTTGCGCCATCAAAGGACGTAAATTTCACTCATGAGTGGGCTCAGTTTCGCATTCTGTCAATTTGGCGGTCAGCGTCGCTGGCACCGGTTTACGAGTATGGCCGGATCTTATATGGAATACCAGCGTGGGTTTACTTGAGGCTCTCGTAGGCCCAGCATTCAGCAATGGCTGGCATGATACCCTCTTCGGCAGTGGCGGGTGGGCCCTGCTAAAGGAGATTGGCTCCAAGACACTAAAGTAAGACCTCATGGGTTGGTGCTGTGCACCTCAGAAGCCCGGTGGTGACGCCGTATGCCGGCTTGGTTTCTTAAGGATTAGCGTGGGACCTCCGGGGCCTGCATAGAGTTTGCATGAGCTAGTATGTAATCTCAGAGGCATGTGTGTAATGTGTACACAGTGGCGGTCGCGGGGGCCGGGGGGGGGGGGGCATCAGGGCCATGCCCCCAAAGGTCAATAAAGGGGGCCATCATCATTTGCCCCCCCCCCCCCTCAAACAACCAATGGGCCCCCATATAGGTGTATGGGGCCCTGGCAATTATTCGATCGTCACGAGGCTAAAAAAAAAAAAACACGCCCAGCTATTAATATAGCTCCCACACCGGTCTTTGAACGTCCTACACTGACCTCTGAGGGAACTTCAGTGGCGGTCAAGCGCCCACGTTGACCGCTAAGAGCCTACATCAACCTCTGAGGCCCCACATCTGGCCTATGAGGGCCCCTAACCGGCCTCAGGGGTCCCAACCGGCGTCTGAGGGTCTCACACCGGTCTCTGGTGGCCTTATTTCTGTCTCTGGTGTCCCAAGACGAACCTATAGGTGCCAATAAGGGCCCCGCACTGGCTGCTGAAGACCCGATGCCGGCCTCTAAGGGTCTGCATTGGCCTCTGAGGAGGGCCCATCTTGGCCTTTGAGGGCCCTCTGCTGGCCTCTGGGGTCCAACGACGGCTCATGCCGGTCTTTTAGGGCCCCACGCTGACCTCTGAGGGCCCATGCTGGCCTGTAATGAGTAAGAACCCACAATAGCCTCTGAGAGCCCAACTCGGTCTCTGATGGTCTCAAACTACTGGCCTTTGTAGTTTGCAGGCCCTGTACTGGTCTCTGAGGGCCCTAAACTAGCCTCTACATGAAAACATACATGGGTGGGTTTCTGAAGATCAGAGGGCTCACGCAGTCTCCTGCACAGCCTTACGTTGGTCCTGATCGAGATTGCTTTACGTCCTGATGGTCCCGCGCTGATTCCCTCATATTTCGAGGTCGGGACCCCATGAGCCGGTGTGGGTCCTGGGGCTGGCAGAGACTGATGAAGTCCTTAGGGCACAGGGCCAGTCTTTTTAGCAGTAGGACTAGGCAGGTTGAGTGAGCCCCAACAGAGCCGTTGCGAAGCCCCGCAGGAGTCGCGCGCGGCCCTCAGATGCCAATTCTGAAAGCTCGGAACCTGTGGGGTCTCCAGAGGCCGGTGTACCTACTCTCTCCCGCCGCCACACAACTAGGTACCTATATGGGTAAATGTCATAGTCTAAAAATGCTCTCTGGGTTTCACATGCTTGTTCAAAGCAAGAGGTATCTGTACTTTTTAGCAAGATGTATCTGTACTTTTCCGAATTGTTTTATAGTGGTAAGGTCATGAATCCGCGTGCCTGACCTTCCAGTATATCTATGCTACACCGATCCGTCGTCATGGACGGTGCAGCGGCCCGACCGGTAGGCACACCGTGAGACGGTAAATGGAACTGGTGATTTTGCCTTAAATTGAGCTCAAAGATTTCACGCAAGAATGAGATGGATGAAGCATAAGTAATGCCAACTGTGCGGCGCCTCGTGGACGTAAAAAATTAGCCGATCACCCCCCCCCTCCCGGTGACGGATAAATGTTATGTCCCGCGAGTGTGACTTTGGCCCCCCCCCCCTTTTGCTAGCGGCTGCGACCGCCAGTGAGTCATTCCTGATTTATTTTTATACAAACTTGCCAGTAACTAGCTCCATCACCTACTGTATCGCACCGTAACCTGTTGCTTTCTTTTAAACTTCACTCGTTTCTCTTATCTGGGTAAGCCCTTTCGGTACGGGGACCCGCAGTTGCTACTGTACAGCGACCCTGAGTAAATTGTCCCAGCACCCTCACAGGGAACAACGATAAGCTGTCAGAGGGCACGCACAGAAAACCTCAGCTGCTGTTGTACAGGGACTGGCAGTCGATATCAATGTTATCGGTTGCTACTGGACAGGACAGACGGCTAGAGTTGAGGTTCGTGTACAGAAGCAACTGCGGGTCCCCGTACAGTGAGGCCATTTCAGGTAGTGAACTATCAGCTACTCTGTCGGTCGTCAGTGCTGCTAACCGACTGTTTTTCACCCCACAGACGATGGCCATAGTGCACCTGAACTCAGGCAGGTGTCTGCAGCACTCGCGGGCAGATAACGGGCGGCTCTCGCTGCAGGACTGCGCCCGCGCCGACTCGGCACAAAAGTGGGTTATGAAGAGCAAGTTCCGGTGGCAGGCTAACTGAGCGCCGCCTGTCGGCCGGACTGCGAACTAGCCGTGTGATAGCGGCGCTAGTGCAATGCCAGCAGGCAGTGACGAAACATTCCACAGTGCGCTGTGCGTGTATTTATTTGAGACTGGTTGGGCCGGCCGGTCGGGCCGCGGCGGACTATCTCGCCGGCGGGACAGATGGCCGGGCCGGCCTGCACCGCACATATCCCGCCACTGGTCCATGTGGTCCGTACCGCTGGTCCCTGTGGTCCGTACCACTGGCCTGAGTGGTCCCTGTGGTTAATGTGGCGGCCCGGTGCCAAACTGAGAGCTAGCGCGGCCCGAGCGCCGGCTAACAGTGGCCGGTGGCTCGGTAGTGCCATGACGCGGCGGCTGGCGGGGCCGCCGCCGCCCGCACCCCTATCAGACGAGCCGCCACCCCAGCGGTGCACCGTGTGACGGATCAACAGAACGCAGCGTGTGTCCTCATTCCAGAGATTGACGAGACAGTGTTGTATACTCTCACATCAGTATTGTGACGCCCGTTTTCAGACTGACTGTGAGGGTCGAGAGATGTGGGCCTGATACAGGCCGATAGCTGTTCAATGGGGGAGTTTGGGGTACCTACGTTTTCAGTGGTCTGATGGTTGGGCCGGGGCTAAGCTGGTGTGCTCGGTGAAATTGTTTTTATTGGCATTCCACGTACTTATATCGTCTCAGCGATCTGCCCTCTGTCCTGTGGTAAATTTCACAAGTGCCTGGCTGTGTTGTATGACAAATACAATTTCTTTGCGAACTGTTTCGTGTTTCAATATGGACGCTTACTGCTTCGTCTGTCAAACTATCGGTAGATTAATGTTCATTTCGGTCGAGTTAGCTGAGCGAAGATTTTTCAGGACGAATATCATCGAGAGTGCAGTTCCAAGGTCGACTCTCAAAGCTGCCCCAGATGGTGCATTGGTAACATTCTGTGCTTATCGTGTTTGTAAGCACAGAATGTAATATATTGTAGCGTTCTGTTATTGTCGGGTTCTGTTAGTGTTCCGTTATTGGTGCCTGTCGGCCCAGAGTGGCCTGACCGTGCCCGGGGGCGAAATGAGCGCGATCCCACTGACCCGGTCTGAGGGAATAAACCAGTTGGGCCCGAGCCGAGCCAGCGTGTGGAGTGCGACCGGGAGCGAAGCGGAACATCACATTGGCGACGAGGCTTCGGACTCAGCCTCAGCAAGTATGGTGCATGGTGATCTGGGAACGTTCTCAGTTGATAAGGAGCCAATCGTAAGTTACTTGGACAGATTTGGATTTTACTGTGTTGCCAACGGAGTAACGGGAGAGGAGCAGAGGAAAGCTGTTTTTCTGTCGATCATTGGCCATGAAACGTACGATAAGCTCCGTGATCTACTACATCCTGTATCGGTGCAGGCTGCCTCATTATCAGAGATAACAGAGAAACTCAGAGAACATTTCTCACCGCAGCATGTGGAGATTGCAGAGAGGTACAAATTTTTCAAGTGTGTGCAACAACCAGGCCAGAGTGTTATAGATTACATGGCACAACTCAGGAGCAAGGCGAAAGATTGTAATTTTGGACTTTACCTGGAAACGGCACTCCGGGACCAGCTGGTCTGTGGTTTAAGCAATGAGAAATGTCAGCAGGATTTGCTTAGCAGGGCCGACCTCACCTTGACAACAGCTGTTCAGCATGCACGTGCTTCCGAGACGATTCTTCGGGAAGCCGGCTGTTTCGGCGAGGCTTCGGCGTCTGACGGCACCGGCGCCGTGCACCGCGCTTCGACGGGGAGCGGAACGAGTGGCGTCGGACATCGGCCCGCTCCAAGAGGTAGGAGCACCAATGCGGCCCCGAGATCAGCTTCGGTCAACAGTTCAGGCAAGTCCGCGGAGGAGTGCTGGAGATGCGGCAATAACCATCTCGGCGAGTGCCGTTTTCGTACTTATCGCTGCCGGGTTTGTCATCAGATAGGACATCTCGCCCGTAAATGCCGCCTGTCTGGCGGTTCTAGGGTGCATTTGCAGGATGCGGGAGCCGCTGACCGGGGACAAGGAGGTCGGGAAGAGGACCAGGACATCAGCTTCACGAACGTCGCCGACCAAGGTCTACCAGTATACATCGTGAACCGTGGCCAGGTCAGTCCGCCCCCCATCTGGTGCCCCGTCAGCATCGGAGGGCTAACCGTTAACATGGAATTGGACACCGGGGCGGGGGTTACGTTAATAGATGAATTAACGTATAAGCGGATGCGTGACCGCCCCAAGCTGACTGTGTGTCCCGTCAAACTGCGATCGTACACTGGGGAGCTGATTCCCGTGCTGGGCGAGTTTGTCACTGACGTCGTCTACCATGGTGCTTCTCACAGCCGGCTGCCGGTGATCGTCGTGAAGGGGTCGGCTCCATGTCTGCTGGGACGCAACTGGCTCGAGCGGATGAAGATCTGCTGGTCTGAAGTCCACAGATGCAGCCTGTCTTCGTCGCCATTGCAGCGACTCAAACGCAAGTACCCGACAGTGTTTAGCTCAGAGCTGGGTAAACTGGAAAATGTTAAAGTAAAGCTGGACATTGATGCAAACGTACCGCCAAAGTTTTGTAAAGCTCGTTCACTGCCGTTTGCTTACAAAGACAAGGTTGAAGCTCAGCTAGATGCTGACATTAAAAATGGAGTGTTGGTGCCCGTTCGTGACTCTCAGTGGGCCGCACCGATAGTGCCCGTGGTTCGTGCAGACGGTAAAATACGCGTCTGCGCTAACTTCAAGTGCACTGCTAATCGTGCTGTTCGGCTGGATAGATATCCTCTGCCCCGGATGGAAGATATGCTGGTAAAAATCGGGGCCAAACAAGTGTGGTCGAAAATTGATCTCGCGTCTGCGTACCAGCAATTAGAGATTCATGAGGACAGCCGTGAAATACTCACGATCAACACATCTCGTGGCCTTTTACAATACACTCGGCTTCCTTACGGGATTTCCTGCGCGGTGGGGGTTTTCCAACGAGAAATTGAGCGCATCTTGAGTGGCATTCCCAACTTGGTTGTCTACTTAGATGATGCTCTGATCGGCAGTAGCACGGAGGAGGAGCACTGGAACGTCTTGGAGCAGGTCTTCAGCCGTCTAGAAGCTGCCGGACTGAGGGTTCGAGAGAGCAAGTGTGAACTGTTCACCAGCAGCGTCCAGTACCTCGGTCACCGGATCAGCGGTCAAGGAATTCAGCCACTTCTTGACAAGGTAAAGGCCATATCGGCTGCGCCTGCTCCGACGAACGCCACAGAGTTAAAGGCTTTTGTGGGGCTAGTTACTTACTACTCGAGGTTCATTGCGCACAGAGCTGAAATAATGTCCCCACTGTATGATCTGCTTAGAAAAGACGCCGATTGGGTGTGGGGTCCTGAACATGACGCCAGTTTCAAGTCAGTCAAGAAACAACTTACGGACTCTGCCCTGCTGGTTCACTACGATCCACGTAAGCAGTTGGTTCTCACTTGTGACGCTTCAAGTAAGGGGATTTCTGCTATTTTGGCTCACCTGGAAGACGACGGGGTGGAAAGGCCGATTTCGTTCGCATCACGCAGACTATCACCGTCTGAAGCAAAGTACAGTCAAATAGAGCGCGAGGGTTTGGCTGTAATATTGGGCGTAACTCGACATCATCAGTACCTCTGTGGGCTTGCTAAGCCTTTCTTATTAGTGACGGATCACAAGCCACTCATTAAGCTGTTCGGTGAGCACGAGTCGTTACCTGAAATGGCGTCCGCCCGAATTCGTCGCTGGGCTCTGAAGCTATCCAACTACAACTATCGTATTCAGTTTAAAGGCACGCATGAAATCGCTAATGCCGACTGTCTGAGTCGACTACCGTGTCCTGACGAGACTGTTCCCCGCCAGGAGGAGCTGGTTCTGCTGACCGAGCAGTGCATCCTGAACGCCGAGGCGGTGGCGGCGGAGACACGCAGAGATCCGGTCCTGTCGCAGGTTCTGCGCCTGGTGCAGCACGGCGGCTGGCCGGTGGAGTCTCCCGACTGGCTGAAGCCGTACGCAGCGCGTCGTCATGAGTTGTCCCAGACGGCTGGGGTACTTTTATGGGGGCATCGTGTTGTTATTCCCACAGTCGCCAGGAAGCGAGTTCTTGGAGAGCTCCATGTCGGCCACCCCGGCATCGTGAAGACAAAGGCTCTGGCTCGCAGCATAGTGTGGTGGCCGAAGATTGACGAGGACATCTCGACGGTCGTCCGCAGCTGTGCTCCGTGCCAGGAGAGTAGAGGAGCGCCGCCTCACTGTGAGTTACACCAGTGGCCGTGGACCGGCAGGCCGTGGTCGAGAATTCACATCGATTTTGCAGAGCCGAAAAAAGGCAAATACGTTCTCGTGGTTATCGATAGTATGTCTAAATGGATTGAGGCTGAGGTAATGTACAGCACAGCCGCTCAGCCCACAATAGCGAAACTGCGCGCATTGTTCGCGAGGCACGGCCTGCCCGATGTTTGCTGTTCGGACAACCAGTCTACGTTTACTGGTGCCGACTTCCAAGATTTCATGAGAGAAAATGGCATTGTTCACATGACCATTGCTCCCCGTCACAGCAGAGGAAATGGGCTGGCGGAGAGGGCCGTCAAAGAGGTGAAACTGGCGCTGCAAAGGGAGGAAAAAGGGGGCAAATCATGGGAACATTGTCTAAGTCAATGGCTGTTTCGCTATCGCACAACGCCCCATTCAACTACATCAGTGACGCCAGCTGAGTTAATGGTTGGACGCAAATTAAAGACCAGGCTTGACCTGCTGTACCCAAATCTCCACAGCACCGTTTTGAAAAGTCAGAATCGTCAGAAGCGCGACTTCGACAGAACTGCGACTGCTAGGCGTTTTGAGATCGGAGACCTGGTTTACGTTCGCAACTTTGGTCACGGGCCCCTGTGGTTACCTGGGTTCGTGATTGCTGTGGATGGTCCAGTGTCTTACGTAGTTCGTCTCTGTGACGGCAGGACCTGGCGGCGACACGGTGACCAGCTGCGGGCGAGAACCGAGGCTCAGCAGCTGCCACCGACCCACCGGTGGCCGGCTGCCCCGGCGGGCGGCGGCGAGCGGCGGGAGGCTGGACCATATCCGGAGTCTGGACGCTTGCCCGACCCGGAACACGTCACCGGGGACCCTCGTGGTGCTCGTCAGTCGCCGGCCCGTCTCGTGCCGCCGCTCGACCCGGCTGAGCCGGGCGCTGCGAGTGGGAGCGGACCGGACGCCGAGTCCGCCACCCTGGATCCGGACTCCAGCGCTCGTCAGCCGTCGCTCCGTCTTCCGGCGCCGTCAGGCTCTGCGACCGTGAGACGGGGCCCATTGGCTCCCGCGAGTGCACCAGTAGTGACTGGATCCGGACCAGCGGCGCCGCCTACACCGGACAGACGGACGGCGGATCCGCTGAGGCGTTCCTGTAGGGTCAGGAAACCACCGGACTTCTTCCAAGCTGGTGTCTGATGTGTTAACCGAGGTGTTTGTTGTAAGGTGTTGTCCTTGTAAGAAAGGAAGGAGTGTAGCGTTCTGTTATTGTCGGGTTCTGTTAGTGTTCCGTTATTGGTGCCTGTCGGCCCAGAGTGGCCTGACCGTGCCCGGGGGCGAAATGAGCGCGATCCCACTGACCCGGTCTGAGGGAATAAACCAGTTGGGCCCGAGCCGAGCCAGCGTGTGGAGTGCGACCGGGAGCGAAGCGGAACATCACATATATCGTGCTTGATAATATTCTGAGTTGGCGGCACGCCTCCATTGTGTCTGGACTGGCCGGCAATGGGGATGTCTGATGATTTGGTAGGGAATATTGGTATTGTTCTGAGCGAGGGCTCCGAACACGTGGTGGAAGTTTCAGGGTGTCTGGGAAATTGTACCGGCGCACGGTGGAAACGAACATTGGCTAGCGCCCTTGTGATATTTTTGAAGCTTTGAATTGTAAGAGGACTTAAATGGACGTGAGGCTATTGAACGTTTCCAGTGTTTTATTTTCCTTGATTCGCAATCGAGTGCTACTGTAAAATATATGCGCAAGGCACACTTCTGGCTTCGCTGCGTGCCACGCTACGTACCTAATCCTGTATTTGTGCGTAACACCTGCCTGGAAAGCAACTACCACCTCATTTCTTCTTCTTGGCGTCTTTCTTTGCCTTCTTAGCTGCCTTTTTGGCCTTTTTGAGTTTCTTTTTGAACTTTTTGCGCTCGGCGTATCCCTTCCAGTAGGCCTGGATGACGGTGGCGGCGTGCACCCTGCGCGCCTCCTCCTGGAGGCGCTCCTCCTCCTCTCGGAGCTCCTCGTCGTCCTCCTCGATGACGCGCGCGTACTCGGCGAACCGGTCCTTCACCTCGCACAGAGCCTGGAAGTTTTGCTGCGCGGGGCGAGAGGGTCGGTCAGAGGACGGCTTTTAGACCAGGACAAAACGCAACGATTCTTCATTATTGCAGCAGCGGTAGTTAAACACACACTTTGATTGGTGTTTGAAACTGCTCAAAAAGTGAAGGGCTTAAACAAAAGGATTTGAAAATGAACCCCTCCCATTATGTAGACGGTGGTACGGTCACATCCGACGGTGCAAAGCCCACCTGTTTCTGGTATTTCAGGTTGCTCAGTTCGCGTTCTTTGGCGTCGGTGTCCACATCGAATTTGGTCAGCCTCTGGTCCAGAGTTTCGTTCAGCTCCTGTCGAAACAAGTGTCGGATGTCTCAGTGCCTTCAGACGCGACTTTGCGTGGCATTTGATAGCTATCCAGCAATGCCTTGTAAATGTTGCCTACATCAGTAACTATTTTCAATTTTGAACGCATCTCGCCAACTCACTGGAACGAAACTACCGTTCTACTTTGACCAGCTCACAGAGCTACCTCTCCCCAACTTACATCCAGTGAGTCCCTGAGCTGGCTCTCGATCTCGGTGTTGACCCGCGTCTCGTAGTCACACATGACGCGGGCGTGCTCGGCCTCCTGTCGTTTGGCCATCCGTCGTGTCTCCAGCTGCCCGTCTGAGGTGACCAGGCGCGCCTGCATGGAGGCCTGCGTGTAGCGCATCTCCATCCCGGTCCGGGCCAGCACCTCCTGCAGCTCGTCCTGTGAAAAAGGAGACGGTTCAGGGAGTCGAACGGAGACCGGGGGGAGACTGGGACCTTTCAAGCATCGAGCTATGACCATGTCCCTTGTTTGTAGTGCGTGGAAGCCATCCTAGATCACGGCATAAGACGTCCATTAGTCAAAGGGTACGTGAGGTCGTGCAAGTGTTGTTAACTGCTAATAGCATGCTTCTGGTGTACTGCGGTTATGCATGTTTGCAGGCTTACCTTTAGTTCCAAAATGGTCTCGTCGCGGTCTCTGATCTCTTCCACCATTGAGACCTTTAGCTGGCGGATTTCCTTTCTCAGCTCAGCAATGCGCTGCGAATTCGCAATGGCATCCTCCTGCGAAGCAAAATGCAGTGAAGGTAAAGCTGTTGAGAATGTGGATGGCCTCTGAAGGAAATCCATCAACCAGTGGAATGGAGCCGGCCGTAACGCGTTGATCGGCCCAAGTATTGATGTATTCAAAATGTTTATAATCAATTAAATTCAGCTGACTGCACAGAATCATGGCATTGGGCACTGGGCAGACCTGCAATTTACCAAACATAACGGCGTTTAGCCATTTCCGGTAACTGCAGTCAACGCTAATCTTCATTGGACACCAAACTGAACTGACGCACCTCGATCAGGACAAACTCCTGCCGCCGGATGCCCTCGGCTTCCACAGCCTCAATGAGAGGAACGTACGAGTTCTCCCTGCGCAGCTCCTTCATTAGACGGTCCAGCACCTGTGAAAACAGCCGGCGGGAGGGAGGGGAAGGCGTGAGGAAGGAAGGAAGGAAGGAGAAGAGAGAGAGAGAGAGAGAGAGAGAGAGAGAGAGAGAGAGAGAGAGAGAGAGAGAGAGAGAGAGAGAGAAAGAGAGAGAGAGAGAGAGAGAGAGAGAGAGAGAGAGAGAGAGAGAGAGAGAGAGAGAGAGAGAGAGAGAGAGAGAGAGAGAGAGAGAGGAGGTTCTCATTAACTTTTGTCAAAACTTTCCAAACTTGAAATAATTTTGAAATGCAGCTAAATGAACAACATTTACAACTGAATCATTGGCGACGCTGCCAGCCAGAACTCGGCTTGGATGTCAGTATAACCAAAATTAATCTAATTTGTATGTTAGTACTGTTTAGTAGGTAGGTACTTGAGCTCGGAAAGGCTCGGCAGCCATGCAGAATCAAGTAATATTGCAAATGCTGAGAACGGGGTCCTTGGTTCAATTTGATTCCACGACAAACTGGCGCACGGTGATACCCTAGCATTGTTTCCTCGCGTATTCATGAGGTCACGTGTTTCCCGTTACCTTGCTGAGGTAGGCTCGGTCCTGTTGTATCTTCACCAGGCTGGGGTTGGCCGGCACGATGTGATCACCTCGATTGCTGCGGATTTTCAGCGGCTCATCCTCCTCCCGACGGAACCTGACCGAATTCACGTCATGAACGACCGCGTCACGCAGGGCATTACACTAAATACACAGCTCGCAGCGCCCGCCTGACGATATTCCTGTCCATATATCAATATGGCGCCAGTAGTGAACGCCTGCGGGGTATGCTGTACCGCATGACAAGGCAGACTCCGCCCGCCCGGCTGACGATATTCCTATCCATAGATGGCGCCAGTAGTGAACGCCTGCGGGGCATGCTGTACCGCATGACAAGGCCGATTCCGCCCGGCCCGGCCGGAATAACGATATTCCTGTCCACAGATGGCGAAAGTGGTGAACGCCTACGGAGTATGCTGCACCGCATGACTCAGTACGATCCGCACTCCGCAGCGCCCGGCTGACGATATTCCTATTCATAGATGGCGCTGGTAGTGAACGCCTGCGGGGTATGTTGTACCGCATGACAAGGCCGATCCCGCTCGCCCGGACGCACCGTAATTCAGGTGTGGACCTTGCAATAGCCAATATTCTGTTGATAATGAGGCAAATGAGAATAGTATGAGCGTCAATTGCTACCTTTCGTCAGACTGTAAACGTCCAGTTTATTCATAATAATCAGCTAGGCTAACATTTTAAAACCAGAGTCCTTTGAGCTCATCTTTGTGATTGATAATCCGAGGTAATAGTGCCGAGGCAAATTACCTTTGTCGCAACGTCTCCTTTTCATCGACGTAGTCTTTGATGTAAGGCGCGGCGATTATCTTTCCCAGCACCTCGAGCTGCTGGTTGTACTCGTCCAGAAGGGCATAAACCACCTAGAAGAGCAGATATAGGTGATCAGATGGACTTTTGAAATAATTACTCTGGAAAGACATTCATAGTGCCTATTAATGTGTCCATTACGAAACTTAACGGCCATATTATTCGGTTTGATCGATTGCCAGAAGCATAAACTGGCATACTCGAGCTCTTGTAAATAGCAGGACTCTATAGATACCATGGTCACTTTGAGTCTATTTGGCTCGCCACTGCCTCATTTAGCGTGTAACGGGTCCGCCTACCTGTGCGTCCACCTCGGAGAGCAGACTGTTGGCCAGCAGGTACTTGTCGCCCGTCTGATCCCAGTCGTTACCCGTCAGAGCGGGCTCCTGAGTCCTGCTCTGAGCGCTGTCCATCTGTCGAGTACGCGACATCGAAGGACGTCAAGTGAGGTCAGTTGTGAGACCACGCTACGGATTGGCTCAATGCGCATCTATATGTACTTGGTGAGGGTTCTTGGAACTGCGAGAACTGCCTTTGGGATTGACACTGACCTTACTTAACTCAGAGGAGATACATGTCGGTTTTAATAGCCTTATTGCATTTTATTTTCTTGCTTCCTTATATTCCAGAGAGCCCGCAACAGTGGGATTTTTACACTACATAGTGGAATTTCAGCCAGAATTTTTGATGAACGGTAACTTTACTCAACGCTGCCCGTTATTTTTATAGCTGAGCGATGAGCTTTCATAGCAAAGTATGATATGACCTTACACAAACATTTTAGAGCGAATTCAAAGTTTCCCTGCAGCATAAGTCCTTAAAAAAAGAGAAAAATTGTTGACGATAAGTGCTGGACTCACCTCGCGTTCTGATGGTTTGTCAGCGACGGACTCCGGTGCCGCCAGGGAGCCCGCCAGAGATGCTGTAGAGATGCCATCTCCCTTTCCAGGGACCGTAATATTGGGAATGGAAGACAAACCATTTGTGGTCTGCTCATCCTGCGCAGGGTTACCATCTTCATCCTCGTCAGGCTCAATGGTAACAGATGAATGATGTGAATAGGACTGACGAGATTCTTCACTCAACCCCATCACGTGCGAGCTTCCATCGAGGCTCTCGTTGTCTTCAGACGCATTGTCAGCAAGCGAAGACGCGATGCTCGCACGGCTTTGGGCAGGTGAAGAGTTGTCTTCCTCCATTGTCACTTCGTATCTAAGAGATCACGTCAAAACTGTTACAGCTTTTCATAATCACCATATGCACCATTCAATACTTTTGCTACATGCACTTCACGTATCATGGCACAGCATGGATGCTACCACTGCGAATGATGCTACGCTAAACCAGCACTGACAAGCGAGGAGCAGTCAAATGCGGTTCACCCATTATCGATTATACAACGTCCAGCCGTCCAGCTGTACCCAGGCTGTTTCGTGGGGACTGATGGCGCGCCAAGCCGAACAACCAATGGCAATAGTACACAGACTCGCGGCTTGCGGCGCTTGACGGCAAAATGAGTAGAGCTGTTGCCATAGTAACAAATATCTCTTAATGCTTCCACCAGTCAGCACTTTTTATTATCTATTTTCAATCAAACACCCCTACCCAGCTAAGCTAAGCCCAGCTAAGCATTCTGTGATGGGTTGCTCGGCGGGCGGATGGCGGGCGGGCGTGTCTGACCTTTTATGTGCTATGTTTTGTTATGTTGTATGCTTATTCTATGTAATCATTTCTCTGCAATCTTAATTGCATGTTGTTTCTTCTCTGTTGGAAGGGCGCTTTAATTTAAGCTTTGCTTTTGCGCCTATCCACTATTTTGTTGTTTCTTTTTTATGTTTTGGAGAGAACAAAATAAACTGAACTGAACTGAACCCAGCCAGTTAAGAATGCAAAAATCGTCTTTTTAATTCGACATCGGTGCGGGAAGCCTGCCTTGTGTTCCTATAACCTTATAAAATCCAACGCTGCACTGCAACACAGCCAATTCCTTCGCTGCATCTTCCCCATAATAGAAAAAGGGTAAAACAAATGGTACTCAGCAGGCAACATTCATACGGCTCGTAATGACCCGGTCATCCGAAAGACAACTAACGATGCGTCGGTGTATATTGTGAACTGTGAAGTGAGGATAAATTCACATGCAACAATCGCAACGTTATCCATCTATTTGTCAAAGACACGTTGATGAATATCGATTCATATAAAGAATGGGTAATTATCGTTTCAAAACATGATTTAAACATTTAATCAACACGCAACATACAAATTACAAAAAGTAATAACTTAACCCTCGCATGTGTAGGGGGGGGGGGTCGGATGGACCCCCCCCATGGTTTTTCGCGAATAACTCGCGTAAAAAGCGGTCGATCGCGACGAAACTTTCAGTACCCTCGCATTGATCAATTTTACACCTACCCTGAAAATTTCATGACCCTGACCCAAATGACCTTTGACCTGTGACCTCTTTTCCGAGACCATGTTTGGCCGGAATCGCGATCTCGCGTATGTCGGCTCGCACTAGCCGCGTGTTTGCAAGCTTTTCGTGGTTTCAAACGTTCAAACATGTGATTTGATGTTACTCCCGTGTGTGTCAAGGTCACCTGAAGGTCAGGTCAGGTCATTGACCTTTGGTGACCTCGGGTGACCTCGGGTCACTTTTTCGAGTTTTACATGTTTCTAGGCTAGTTTTTGGAGCTGAACTCGAATTTAGCAACCATTTGAACATTTACAAAGTAGTTTTGGTGACTTCGTAACATGTTACGAAGCTGTCAGAGGCGGTTGACACGTACTACGAATACCCGTCACGACGCCTATTGGTTGACCTGACCTGACCTGACCCGACCTGGTCTAAATGCTTCAAGACATCATCTGTGATCAAAACTAACACGATATTCGTGATCAGCACCCCGAAAAACCCCTTAGCAGCCACACTTTACGACTTTCTAACAGGTCCCGATTTTCCCGACTTTGGGTCATTGACCTGACCTGGAAGGTCAACCAATGACCTAGGACCTTAAAATTGGGTATCATCGGCTTCCTCTCGTCACGGGCAACACGCTCGTTTTTTTCGCGAAGCTCTAGCTCGATCAGGGGCCAAACGGCAAGGGGGGGTCCAACCGACCCCCCCCCCCCCCTACACATTAGAAGCTGGCAAACGCCGCACACATGCGAGGGTTAACATGAACATGACGGGTATATGCGTTGCCAGGGCATCAGGCCGCCAGATCACCTAAATAGCAAACCCTCATGAGTCAAAGTCTACTCAATATTCACTCTGGTGATCTGTTGCTTAGCCGCTGACTTCAATGCTCAATGCTAGCATGAAAGACGGGAGTCTTCAAGTCCCTCTTCTGTCTCCTGCTGGAGCCAAGTATGATATGTCTGTACAAATAAGCACACAATAAAGGCGAGGGTATGCACGCATGTGACGAGGGACTGTCGCCGGCGACAGTGCAGCGAAGGTGGGGACGAATAGTCATGGCATCACGGTGAGGTGACAGTTATGCTATCGGAGTCAACCATTCCACAAATCTCGCAACATTGGCGGCACTACAGGTGTGAGACAAGGGTCAGCAACTTCACTTATAATGGACCATAGACCTCTGCATACAGAAGTATACAGAGGTCTATGAACGGACAAAACTGACAACATACCGCACATAGGGTTCACAAAATGGTTGCATCTTCACTCGTAAGTTATGTTGCAATAAGATAACTTCACAGTTTGCTGGTGAATAATGCCGTCGATGTAAGCTGCTTATGTTTGCTGTTATTAGAAGTTGTTAAATATCAAATATAGAACAATTATCAAGCACAAACTGAAACATGTCTACAGTGGCTGGTATCATCTACAATATTTACGAGCATAGGCGTCGCCAGAGATTTTCGGTTGGGGGGGGGGGGCAAAATCAACTTTTGTGTGAAATCTTGCCTTTCCCCAGTCGCTACTCACTCATTTTGCATATCATTCGACGCGCAATGGTGCGAGGAATCCGATGGTGACAAAGTTTTCCTTCTAGCTATGACATGTATGTTTTTACAGAAAAAAATCGAAATTTTGAAATTTGTGGACAAAAACGACCGGTAGAAATTCGTGGATGCGCAGCCGTGGGAATTTCAGACGGCTCCGGCTCCGGCTCCGGAGAAAAAAAAACGGTTCCGGCTCCGGCTCCGGGTGAAATGCCATGGCGGCTCCGGCTCCGGCTCCGGCTCCAAATGCTCAGTACGTCCCCTATACAGTTAAATACGGGTCGAAGAAAATAGACGATGGGATTGGTGCAAGTTGCTTCTGTATTTGCATAACAGGGCTATTTTCATATTTTGAATACCGCATGTTTTACTGCCATGAACTGTCAAACCGAACTAGGTCAATAATTTTTGCTCTTAAAAAAAGGAGCCGGAGTCGCCCCTTTTTTTGACGGCTCCGGCTCCAGCTCCGGCTCCGGGCTATATTGTTTCACGGCTCCGGCTCCGGCTCCGGGCAAAATGTGCCGGCTCCAGTTCCGGCTCCGGCTCCGCGCCCCTGGGTAGAATTACAGTGGCTGCAATAGACGACGCACTGCAGAGGGTCCCTGTGCAGACTCTCGTCACTCATGGTCATTACCCAGAAAAAGGTGAAAACGCCCCATTTAATCGGATCACCCTGCTAAAACCTCCATTCACGCATGCATGCAGAGGTTTTACGTGAAATGCATAGGGCTTATCCCAGCCGCCGATTGTAGCTAAGTTGGGCATTCGGCGGAGACTGAGCGCGAATGTCGGAAGTGTGAATGGGAAGTAAATTAGTTGGTAATTCATCTTTGCTCCAGTGGAAGAAAGTGTTTTGTTCACTCGAGTGCGAACAAAAAGTTTCTTGTTTTTCGTGTGAAGGGAAGCGCTGCAAACGTGAACAAAAATGTTAAACGGAGTCAAAAGTTGCGCACGGCATAGCGGCAATGGATTCCTTAGAGATAGGCTTTGGACTTCCAGGCCATCTCAAGCCACTCAGGGTCAGTGTGGACTCTCAGAAGCCTGCTTAGGTTCCCGGAGATCGGCGTGGGTCACCCCAAATATTTACGTGTATGTGGTGTTTTACGGCTTTCCGAGCCCAAGGTGGGGCCCTCAGAAGCCAGTGTGGGCGGCGGGCGCTAAGAGACTAGGCCCAGAGTGAGCCTAGAGCCCTCGGATAACTGTGAACCGTTGGGGTCTGTGTTGAATCCCTAAGAACCCTATGTAAGGACATAAGAAGCATGTGTTGCGGCCCATCAGATGCCGGCTTGGGGTTAGCAAAGTCTGTCGCTTCAAAAGTTCGGCTGAACTGTCAGAGGCCAGTTAAGGTTCTCATAAATTTTCGAAGGCATCCTAAAAGATTCGTGTGGCCCTTCAGAGGTCTACGTATGTATAAGGTCCTAAAAGATCCCTGTATGGGCCCTCAGAGAACATGGACACCAGTGGGACTCTCAGCGGCCGGTTTGGGCCCTCTGAAAGCTTTTTAGACATCAGTGGAGCTCCTTAGGAGCCTGTGTGGAAAGCAAGCTCATGAGCCCTGCGGCACTTGAACGGTACTTGAGCCTGTCGCAGACATTTGACGAGTCGAGAAAGGCTCCATAGATTTCGTGTCACGCTTTGAACGAAAATTATGTGTCAGCACTCCAAAACTTATGAAAATCAGCTATAAAATGTAATAAAGAACCAACTAAGAAAATGGAATGAATCACAGCATTGACATTTCCGAGTCTGGAGTCGGAGTCTTGAAGATTTTGGGGACTGCGACTCTGACTTTGGTTTGAACTGCACGCTCCAACCGAGTCTGATCTTACAGACATTCTCAGAAAGGTACCCCTATTTTTTCCCGACTCCAAAATCTCATCAGATCTGTATCGATCTCAGGGTGTGCCCGGTCCGAGGTTGGGGGGGGGGGGGCAAGCTGCCCCGCTTGCCCCCCCCCCCCGTGGCGACGCTAATGTTTACGAGTATACTTGTCGATGCATAAAGCAAAGGCATTGAATGAGACGCAGGGCCCACTTTCACACATAGGGGTATACAGTGTGCAGCTAAAACAGTGGTACATTGAGCTCCGACGGACGAGGGCTGACGCCACGGTAGGTGACTGTTCTGTGCACAGATGAGTCGATGTTCACAATACTCACACACAATGCTCGCGGAATGTTTCACACTTCATCTGCATAGTTCTTTGAGTCGTTCGGCACCCATCAAGCTAGGTGTCATATGTTCGTTTCCAGCACTGTTGAGTCAGAGTTTTACACTCACTGTCAACATGGAGCAATAATGAGCTCAAATGCACCAGGTACTATTCACACGCGCTGTGATTCGGCGGTTTATACAGGGACCAGCCCGAGCTCAGTTCCCCTAAGCGCTTTCAGGCGCGGGAGCAGGAATGCGGAGAGAGTGAATGCCGTCTCAATGGCGGCCGAGTGCCCGTATTCGCAGGTCCATACTTTCATCTCGCAGCTCGGCGATATCCCACTGTTTTACGCAATGCGGCCACCACCCATCAGTGTCCATACTCGCAGGGTTCGGCAGCTCCTCAATATCCATACTCGCAGGGTTCGACGGCCCATCAGCGTCCATACCCACACGACTCGGCGTCCCCTCAGTGTCCATACTCGCAGGGGTCGCTGCACGAGTGTGTGAGGGTGCGCCCGCTGGCGGAGAGCAGTGCCGTCCGCTCGTCGGGCTCCTCCTGGCCGGGCTCCTCGGAGCTGGTGCTACCGCCGACCACCAGGGGGCGCGGTTTGCGCAGTCGGCGCAGTGAGCGGAGCTGGGTGGCCAGCACGCGGAATCGCGAGGTGCGCCGACCGGCCAGGCCACCGGCCGCGCACTCCGACGTTCCCTGACGGCATAGGTAGATCCCGGTCACTTCACACAGCCGGTAAAATGAAATGAATTAAGCGGCTATGGGGTAATACGACCGAATGCCTTTATATCATTGACCTTCATGAAAATGCCTCATTAGCATTTTTACGGCTTAGCATTTTTACTGTTCGCGTCGGACCGTCCTAAACCTGAACATAAAACTAATCGCACAGTTAACGCAATATTGATCTGCCACTAATGCTTAGGCTTTGCCAAATTGACAGCCTGCAGTATCGTAGATAAGCCTTCGAGCTGGACGCATATGCAAGTGTCATGCGTATTGAGCTTTCTTAGAAACCTATAACATAACGTCACGTGCCTGGTCGTCGGAAGTGTCGAGCGACCCTTGTCTCCTGATCCTGCGCCGGTGTCTCCTGCTGCTGCTGACGCTCCTGGCACTGCTCACCTCGCTGTCAGACGACTCCTGATACAGCTCCTGGCAGTCCCCAACAGGAGCTGACCTAGAAACAGGAAACGATACCGTAAGATGCCTTCCTGATATTCATCGATAGAACGGAACTGTGGAGATGTTGATAGAAGACAACGAGTAATAGGTATAAATATCCCGGAACAAGTGCATTTCCAACTCCGCAACTGATGGTTAGGCTGTCCCGCATTGCACGGCTGTCATGCGGTACCGTATCACATCAGTCAATATTGGAGCTTACCATTCCTGACGCCGTCAAACGCAACATAAGTCATCTCTGCTGGCTGAATTCGACAAATGACGAAGTAACGCGTCTACACACTGTTACTAGAGCTGTGTTTACATAACACTAACAACCGTGTGCTAGCTCAGCCATCCCCACAGCTCAACACTCAGACGCATACTTACAGCAGAAGTCCATGTTTCAGCTCCACTAAAAGCCTGAGTAACGAACAAGGATTTCGCCGCGCCGGCTCAAATCGAGCCCTCATTACTGGCTGGCTGAGAAAGCTAACGACCTCCTCTGACGGAGCTACTGCAGAGCGCCAGTGGATGATGATCGATGTCTCTTCATCTTCTCAATTCAGACCAGCGAGCGGAACGGGTTAGGAAGCGGAGGATTGTATCAGTCAGGCTTAATCGATTTTTAACCCGCGCCCCGTAGGGCTACCGGCGGACCCTACCACCCGTAGGGGGAGGGGGGGCCGTTTCGGCCCCCCCCTAAGATCTCGGAAAGTTACCGGCCGATTTTCAAAATTCAAACGGCGTTTGATAGCCCTACCCGGGAACTACCTTGTGACCAAATTTCATTGACCTAGGTCAAACCGATGACGTCACAGGTCAGGTCAAAGGTCAGATTTTCACCGTTCACAGGCAATTCAAGAAATGTGCTGTGAAATCGAGTAAATTGGTAATTTATTGAAAACCATCGATGGTATATTGTTCGTCAAACACATACTTTGCTATCTGAGGTCACTGATACCAGGTCAGGTCACAGCGAGGTCAGGTCACCGGGGGTCACAATATGAATGTGTCGTGTGATACATGTTTTATGGTCCATTTTACATGACAAATGCGATTATGTGGGTTAGGCAGCCTATGGGGCCAGCCTAGGTCACGTTTTGGTGAAGGTCAGGTCAAGGTCAGGTCAAATTAGGTCAAATTTTAAAGTTGATATTTTTGCATAAAATGGGTATCTATTCGATGCAGCTCGTCACGGGGAGTCTAATGGTGGTCTTTGTTTTGCTCTACGAGTTCTAGAATTGCCAAAAATTGAGTTTGAAAATTTGACGTCATCATTTTTGAACAGTTTTTTCGCTATAACTTGACCAAAAAACGAGGTATCGATCTGAAATTTGGTATGTAGATAGAAGACGGTAGGTACTATCACATATATTCCGGTTTTTTCGAAACTCAAAAAACTTTTTGGATTTTTTGGCTAATATATCCAAAAAATGCTTTTTTGATTTTTGGGGATCAAAACTCAAAAATTCCAAAAATCTGAGATGGCAGTTTTGTAGCCCTGTCAATTCTACACCTTTTATGTCTTGATCATTTTTCTGTATCTTCAAAGCTGTAGGCCTGACAGGTCTTCTCGCGAAGGTCTTTTTTCGGTCGAAAATGACAGAACATGACGTCACTCTGACGTCATTTGTGGCCAACCTATCACAGCCTCTGGAAAAATGTTTGGTCACAATGTGTAAAATTGATGCCCGGAGGGGTCCTGAAAGTTTGGTGGCAATATCTCCAGCCGTTTAGGAGATATCGACCGAAAAGGACAGGGGGGGCCGTTTCGGCCCCCCCTACGGGGCGCAGGTTGAGTCGAATCGCTTATAGCCAAGCAATAATGGAGCTATAAAATTCCCATTCCTAATTGATAGAGTAGGTACACCACATAATATTATACCTTTTAAGCAAAGAACACGGTAGGGCTCAAAATATATTTATGCGGAATGACGTGATTATCGCAAGCACACCGAACATAATGCAGAAAAGCAAAGTGTCGAAAGCGGTCAGGGTGGGTCGTGCATGTTCAGATGTGGCACCCACCTGTCTGGGGGCCGGCTGCACTACTGGCAGTACCAGAGGTCACCACCAGGTGTCAGCAGCGGCGCGCCGCTCCGGGCTCTCCGGGCTGCGGCAGGGACGGTCACTGGCACCCGAGACGGCAGCCGAACGGGCGGCAAGGCGCGCAAAAGCGGCAGACACATGCAGCAATCCAGCAGAATCGAATAATGCAAATCGCACGGACGGGTGAAGTGGCAAACAGCGGACTGTCAAAAGGCTCAATGAAAACGGACACACTTGCAGAAATAGTACGCAGCAGTGGAGTGGCACAAGACGTAAAACAATTTTTTTTTTTAATTCCAATGCAGTGTACGTAAACAAAGGAGAATCGAGTAAAGGGGTAAATGAAATACGTTGCGTAATAGAACGTAGAAACCTAATTTGAAACAGAGTGAGGGTTATTGTAATCATGCTCCTAAGATTAAAAATTAGCTTTGAGCATTGTCGAAATCTTGTACGCCCTTTTCTTCATATCAGTCGATCTGACCAAAAATTTTCAACCTTGTTCAGCTTATATTAAAAAATATTTGTTTTAGCGTGTTTACTCACTGATGTGTGTTTGTGACTTTCCAGGAGTTGGAAAAAAGGAGCCGTCGAGTTTCGTTATTAACGTGCTTTCCCGAATTTCACGTTAAGAAGTGATACCAGCCTTCATTTATCATGGCCGTAAGATGTGTGCCGCAAATTTCAAAATATGATGCGTAAATGCAAGTAAATTATTCATAGGCGTGAAATAATAATGTAACATACCTATTATCATGCTATTACCATAAAAAGAGTCATGAAGCATGTAGTCATGAACCAATTTATGCATCGATATCCGTGCAAGAAAAAGACTCGGGGCACACTCGCATGCGCTCACTCCCTCCCTCTCTCCCCTCCCTCTCTGCCCACCTGGTAACGTCGACGGACTCGTTGGACGAGGTCCAGCCGGCCTCCGAGCGCTGCTGCTTGCCCCGTCTCCGGTGGGTCTGCGCCGCCCAGGCCTTCTGCCGGTCGGCAGACGGTGAGCCGGTCCGGTCCGGCGGCACGGTGGGTACACTGCGCCATTTGACTGCGCCCCGGCGGCGGCGGCGGCCCGCGCGGCGCTGAGAGCCGCCCGCCACCGCCGCCGTCAGTCGCTCCGAGCTCGGGTAGTCGTACAGACAGTCCGAGTCAGTAGCCGGCAGCTCCAGCTTCCCGAAGAACTGCCGCGAGAACCGGCGCCCGGTGCGGTCGCTGAGCGGTGACTCGGAGCGCGACGAGGCCGGGCTGGGCCGCTGCGGCTCCTCCAGCGAGGAGTCGGACGGCAGCGGCGCCGGAGGGTGGATGACGATCTGGGGTGGCGGTGGCGGCGGCGGCTCGGCCGGTCGCGGCATCTCTGGGTCCGTGGATAGACAGTCGTCGTTACTGCCCAGAGCCGAGTCATCCTCTAGGGTGGCCTGGTGCAGCAGCACGGGCCGGCGCTGTGCCGCTCCGCCCGGCCCACACGCCTCCTCCAGCAGCGGGTTGATGGACGAGCACCGCGACGGCGCCGGGCTGTAGGCCGAACTGTAGCCTGACGAGCTGAGGTTCGACTCGGAGGTACTGTGTGCGCCGTTTGGAGCCAGCGGCGCCAGCAGCATACCGACCGTCTGTTTAGTACTATCCGTGTCGGAGTCCTGCTCAGACATATTTCTCGTCAGTCGACAGCCCGGCCGCGGCTGGAGCTCCAGAGAGTCGGCTCTGCCGCCCTCTTTCAGACACGGCGCCCGCCGCAGCATACTGAGCGCGTGAGGGGCACTCAGCTTCCTCTCACCAGGCTGTGGCAGCGGCATCAGTGGGGGAGCCTCGTCCGTTGGAGACGCTGCCAGGAAGGTAAAGGACGGCACTGCCATCGGTACCGGGTCAGGACTGACGTGAGGCGACGGGGGACTGCCCTCCGGATCGCCGCTGTCCTCAGAGATGACGATGGCTGGAGGTGATGGCCAGGATGGGACGGCAGGTGTCGATGGAGTAGGCGCTGACACGGTGATGGGTGGTGGGGAAGGCGGCGGCGCCTCGTCACTCTCCTCTGGAGACGTGTGCGTCGTCTCAATAATCACCATCGGGATGGGGAAGTTGCAGCTGTATTTGCGGTTGAGTGTCGGCGACGGCGTCCGGTTGACACCCTCCGGAGCGTCTAGCGAGGCGCTGCTGGTGCGCGACTGTTCGTTACCAGACATTGAGAAAGATGTGGACGCGTCTGAGTCCATGTCGGAGACCCTCTGGTCCATGTGGATGTGAATTGGTCGACGGGCCATTCGGATCGGCGTCGGCAGAGGCGAGGGAGACGGCGTGGGCACCTCTGTGATCGGTGACAGACACCGGTAGTCGTGGCACGGAATCTCGAGCGTCACGGACTGGGACGAGGATCCACCGCCAGTCTTCCCGCTGCCTCCCGTGAACACGGGAATCTCCAGACTGTTGGCTGCGCTGATCGCTCCTTTCTCCGTCTGTCCCGAGCCGTTAGCGGAGGGCGGTGACACGCCTATGATGGGCGGGTTCTCGTCGCCGTGATCAGAGTTGGCCGGGCTGGACGGTGTGGACACGGACTTGCCGTTGGCCCAGCCACGCAGCATGGACAGGATGCTGTCAGCACTGGTGATCTTGGCGATAGGTCTGTGACGCGGTGAGCTCGGTGTCGACAGAGACTGGATGAGTGCCGAGCGCCGCACGGCGTCCGGCGTCAGGTCAGAGCCCGTAGAGGTCGTCTCCACCGTGTCATCGGTTGGCAGGAAGGCCGGCGCCCGGCCGCGGCGCTTAAACGACAGTGAGCGCCTGGACCGGCTTCCCAGCAGATTCTGCGGCTTGTAGCTGCTGCTGGCGTCGCCGGCGCAGCTCAGGTCCGACCCGGACGAGGTCATCATGTCACGTGACACGTGTGACATCAGAGATGCAAATTTGACGCGCTTGTCGAACTTGCTGTCCATGATGTCGTGGAAGGATGTTTCGGCGAGGGTCGCCGGGTCGTCCACAGACTGGGAGCCCGACTTACGCTGGTCCTGGGGAAAAGACAGAGTACCTCAGAATAGTTCCACTCGGTTCCGGTATTTGCGAACGGCTTGCTTCAAAGCCTCGACACGTTTACTTTGTTCCACTGTTTCTATTTAATCTAAGGCACGCTGCTCGTCGCAGTTCAGCAGTTTATACGGCAGTAAAAACAGCGCCACAATTCCGTTTGAAGTACGTTCTGAGCACTTATGAGAAAAAGAAACTGAAAACAGCCTAGCAATTGCCTCGAAAAGATGCGACAAAAACAAGCTTCACAAATGAATTGCAATTCCACCAAATGTCTCCAATGCCGTCATTATATTCGGCCGCACCATGCTGGGCTGTTCGGACAAAGGTCAGACATTGTGTAGATCAGAAGACACGGTCCAGCATGACAGGGGAGGGAGCGCCGACCCTGTCCCGGTCACAGCCGATTTCGCTCCGGCCTGGGGCGGCGCGGCGAGCTCTAACGCTGCAGTGAAAGGGACTCGTGGTACCAGTCTGTAGGATGGCGTTATTAATTATCTATATTAATGCCTGATAATCCTCAGGCTGTGCTGCATTAAGCTTGAGTTTTTCGTTGATAGTCTGAGTTTGATATAGGGCGATATATGGCGTTTCCGTTCATTCATCAGGTTGTCAATATTTGCGTTTGACTTCCAGGGCTTTTGAGATTCCCAATAAAAGCTCAAAACAAGCTTCGCCATAAGAATTCAAATATTTAGCCAAAGGGCACATCAAACTTAACAGCTTAGATTAAATATCCCTCTAAGGGCATTGAAGATAAATTGTCAAAGGTAAGTCCTCAAATCAGGACGGTAATTGGTTAGAACGTTTGAGATGACAGACAACTTTCATGCTGGTCCAGACAAAAGGCACAGGAGCACGCACCTCTAGCTTCATCTCGGCAAGTTGGATGAACTCCTCGTAGCTGCGACTGCGCTCGGCCAGCGGGTCACGCGGAGTCACCAGCCCGCGCAGGATCCCCCGCGACTCGGCGTCCAGCTCGTGCGACTCCCCAGACGAGTTACGCTTGTAGCGAGGACTCAGCGGCGACCGCGAGCCTGAGTTACAGGCGAGAGGTCAGAACGGGACCCGGGTTAGTGATCAGATCGAGACTCAGGTCAGAAGTCAGACAAAGAGCGATGGTTAGACATGTGAGACCAATGACGACACTGGGGTAGAAAACGAAGTTTAAGAAGTAGCGAAGTGTGGCCACTGGCCATTATATTTAGTTCATTCCGTGTCAGAACGATTCCCTGACATGCCTGATTGGCCCCACGAACTGTACATACACAATAAATAAGGTCATTGATCTCCAACGATAGATTATGTGCAAAATACATTAAACGGCATAAATCTGTCGGAATCGGCATATGTTAACGTGTCAATGGAAGTAAGTGTGTGCTCACTACTTGCGTTAACTTAATGTCTATATAGGTAGGTATATAACGATAAATTGCACAATGCACAAGGGCCGAAGACTAATGCACAACGAGCTTACAACATACTTGACCTTTGGTGGCGCTGGGTCATAGGGCAAAATGACACCGTCAACACTTTGTTGGTGTTGGTCATCATTGGAGTAGCATTGACGGTTATTTTTACATAAGACCTATCCAACATTTTGCGCCGCTCATACATTATTACAAATTGTGAGCAAAATTTCGGCGTTGCTTGAATCGGGACTAACTGTCCCGTTCTCCTCCCTGTTAATTACAAAAACTAAACAATAAATCTTCTAAGCGATATCCACTTCAAATTCTCATCGAACAAGAACTCTCCAGTGACCATTCTACGTATGAACCCCACATCCCAGCCACACCAATCTCTATGATCTATCCAATTCCGCCTATTCCTTTATCCTTTGTTCCTTCCTATTCCTTCCGCCTAACTTTATCCCAATTCGCCCCTCTACCCCTTTGTCTTTCTATCACTTCATCCCAGCATTCCTTGGGTTCCTAACCCTCCGTCCCAACTCCCAGCGTTTTACTCACGTCTGCGGCCCAGCGGCGCGCGGAAAAAGTCCTCGACGCTCCTGCGCAGGTCATGACCGGGCGACGACGCCACCGAAGACAGGGACAGCAGGGAGACGCGCGACGTCTTGCGCAGGCTGAGTCGCTGCAGCAGGCTGCGGGGCGGCTGGGGCGAGACGGCCGGCGACTCTCGCAGCAGGGCGTGTGAGGTGCACGGTGACGGCATGTAGCCTACAGGTGCACAGAGGGGTCCGACCGACGGCCGACGGTCAGGGGCGATATACGGAGGAGTGTGGGCTGGTGCACGTAGGGGCAGCTAGTGACGTGGGTAAGGAATTACTGAACGACATGTGAGACTGCCAACAACAGTGATAGATAGAGATACGAATGACTTGACGATACAAATAGGAAGTAACTAACGGTCGATTTGCATAGGAGCACACGGTTCGTGTTGTCCGTAAACACTATCTGCTTGGAATGAAAGCTCCCAGTGATAATGATTGTGAGATTGTCCAAGTGATCATGTCCCTTAAATTGGATCTCAGATAAGATGGATATCTGTATTATAATTTTCATCAGCTTACATTTCCTCAGCCTCAAGGCAAGGCACTTATCATGGATGCTCCGCCAAAAGACACGAATTACAGACGGCACACGCCAGACAATGTCTACTGCCATCTGGGGACATCGCTGTAAGTTGGACTGAATATGCGATGTTCTTTGTGGCCGCACTTCAGTGGAGATATTGAATAATGCATGTCCGTTATTACCCTTGCAGCTGTTCTGAAAACACTGACACACTTGTACTTACACGAGACAGTGCTGAAGAGGACAATTTTAAAGCGCAGGACAATATCGTTGTTAAAAAGCGAAAAAACATATTCTTCCCCGCGGGGTTGAAAATTGTGAACTATGTCGAAACGTGCATGCCTGATGTGGTCCGTGTTTTCAGCAGTTATTTGAAAAAATAGTAGGCATACAGTCCTCAGAAATCCGATGCATATTGCGGATTGACACGGCTAAAAGCGTGAAATACTTACCTACAAATTCACAACCACTGTGTTATTTTGTAAAAAGTCGAATAGCGCATGCTCACTAGTAAAATATCTGTGATCAACTACGATGGTTCTGTGGTCGACTACGATGGCTCTGTGGTCGGCTGCAGCCACCGTGGTCCACTAAACTCTCCGCGTGTCTGTCTGTGTGCTCTACATGTCTCTACCGACGTGACCCGGCCAGGGGGCCTCTGACTCCGCCCGGTTACCTTTGGATCGGCCGTCGTGGGACGGGTTAGCGGCGCCGCACTGCGAGCCGGCCGTACCGGCGGCCGTTCCCGCTGGGTGGCACAGTGAGCGGTCATCGACAGCTCGACATCGACCTCAGGCGGCGCAGTTTGTTAGCGTTACAGTGACGCTAGTCGCTACCAATAACGGCTGTAAGCTCGGCCAGCGCACCTATAGGTACTTTTGGTCATTATATCCACGTGTCACTTCTGTTGTTACTTGTTAGTTTACTTGTTAGTATTTGTATTTAGGGCTTAATCATACTTATAATTGATTTACGAATGTATGCATTTGTTTTCAGTACCACTATTGGCATAATCGGACTGTGTTGTGAATGCGCTCATGCCAAAATGTTCTACGGCGTCATGTAGTCATGGTGTCATGGTGTCATGGTGTCATGTTAGTCATGTATGTAGGCATCCATTATTTCTTACGTGACTTTTGACCTACTCACAATTATTAAACACGAGTCTATGCCCTGCTCTTCAACAGTGAAACTAATCCTCTTTTGAAATCAATGCTTAGTATGCCAAGCACCACTAAAACAGAGAACTAATTATGCAAAGCGACCCGGGATTAGCGATAGTCTGCCGAGCACTTAATTGTTTGACATCGATCAGGCCCGAAACACATATGTACGATTCATAAATGTAAAAGGAAACCACCGGAATTACGATTGACCTTTCAGAAAATTCACTCCGTCGGAGGTAATAAACGCTAATTTTCCTTTCCATTTCATAAAGCGACCGCTGGCGGTGACCGTTTTCGGAAGTCAGGTTCATAGTGGCAGGTGGTGAAATGAGTGTGTTGCGCAGTGCTATGCAGATGTTTAGGAATTTAGAGCCCCGTTTCGAATTCAGGGCACGCATTCTCCATCAGAGGATAGAAGACCAAACAGATACGTCTGCATGCTCCGAAGCCTCTTAAAATTTTAGTATCCGTCCCTCGTTGCATTCAAAATAGCTGAGGAAATTGTCACTGTCCAGTTTCATTTGCGATAATTAAATGGAACAGCAGTAACTTAACTAAATTGCCACATTATCCCGTTATTTTCATTATTTTCCCCTCCCGCAAAGTCTGACCGTGGCTGGGCATTTATCCGGCATAACACCCAATTCTTAGCTCGTACCGCTGTCCCATGCACCGAGTAGCCACTCACCGCCGTAATATTTGCTCTTCTCAATCTCCTCTGCGAAGAACTGCTCGATGCGCTCGGCAAAGTGTTTTTTGATGCACCAGATGATGCCGATGCCGACCATGACGACGGTGACGGTGATGAGACCCAGCCAGAAGGGCTCTTCGATCATCCGCTCGCTGAGCGGTTTGTACGGTATGTGCAGCACGCGGGTCTCGCAGTGGCGGCCTGGAGGCACAAGGGATGGCGAGACGGTTAGCTAGCACTGAGGATATAATTATACACCTTTTTGCACTCAAAATAGGCATCTTTTCATTCAATTTCGGCGAATTGCATTCAATTTTAGCGATCTCTCATTTGCTTTGAATAGAGAGATCGCTAAAATTGAATGCAATTCGCCGAAATTGAATGAAAAGATGCCTATTTTGAGTGCAAAAAGGTGTAGTTTGCAGGAACGCTCATACAGCATTCCTGACGGCAAAGTGACAATAAATTCTGATGTCAATCCAGGCATTCGAGTAATGATTCAACCTGGCCTTCTGTTGATAAACGTTATGAAATAACCCGTCGGAAAATGTATCTGGCTAATATCACGACTCTGCGCTAGGCATGTGTACAATGTTGATGATATGGAACACC
Organism: Amphibalanus amphitrite; assembly: GCF_019059575.1. Lineage (NCBI taxonomy): Eukaryota > Metazoa > Arthropoda > Thecostraca > Balanomorpha > Balanidae > Amphibalanus > Amphibalanus amphitrite. Next base: position 226,145 of record NW_024881623.1, read on the forward strand.
AGTGAAGATGGAGTATTGATAGGCACATTCCCATCAGCGGCCAGCTGATTGGATGGGAAACAGTCCTCCGATATTCTCAGATGCTTGTTCTCATCGTCAGCATATGTCAGGGCAGGTACTCAACCAATATGTACATAACAAAAGAACAATCAAAACAAACCTTCTGGTCACAAAAAAACGCTCCCGCCAAATGTCAGCCGGCTCGAATATTGCGCACCGTTTTGCTCTTCATTATAGCGAGAGTTGACCGACAACACTGCAGTGTGGCTGTCAATATTGACCCACTTATCGGGCCAGTCGCCAATATTCAATAGCTCTCAGTCTGTCACCCCGCCCCTGCACCCCCCCCCCCCAGCGAGTAGCGGGGGGGGGGGGGTGAGGTCAGCCACCGTGGCCTCCTTCCGCCATTCAGAGCACGCAGCCCAGTATGCCGCCGGAGAAATCGAATCACATCACCGTCAGCCAGCGTCTGCAGGCGCGCCCCGTGAGATAATCGGACACGTGAATGGGGTGAATAGGTACTGAATATGCCATGAATATGAAAAGCGTGTTGACTTGTTGAAAATCATTAAAAAAAAAATAGGTACTTATTGACCCTATCGCCTGCGCTTACGTCCGGATAAAATCATTATTTGAACGCAGCAAACTGAATCTGAAAGTTTCTCAAGAAAGAAATGAAATAGATCACCACATAACATAAAATAAATCAAAAAATTCTAATAAATTACGATCATGTTTCAATCCAAGGGCGGCAGCATTATGACATATCATGATCGATTCTTTGTATCAAGAAGAAGTTCAGACAAAGGATTGTCAGACGCTCCGAAATCCACTCTGAATTGCTCAACCCAGCCCACTCTTTGACTTGATCTAATCCGGACCTGGTTCCGTGCCCTGACATAGCCACACCTGTTTCCTGACCTTACCATACCCACCCCTCCCCACCCATGACCTGACCCGAACCCTCCATAACCTAGCACTGACCTGACCACCAGCCGTGACAGTGACAGACGAACGTATCGTTGGCCTCAGTGCACAGCCCGCGGCCGCGGCACGGGTTATCGTCACAGGGCGAGCGGCGCTGTTCGCAGTGCAGGCCGTCGTGCAGTGGATCGCAGTGACACCGCACACCAGCGTCGGTGGCCTCGCACGTGCCGAACAGACATGGGGACAGTTCACAGGCCGGGATGTGGCAGAACAGGCCTGGAAAACGACAACACAGAATGTGACAGAAAGGGCCTCGAGGCTGGAACACGACACGGAACGTAACAGAAAAGGCTCGTTTGTACTGTAGTTAAGCATGTGGCAGTGGCTACATCTTTGGTACGAGTTCTTTATCACTATCTAAACGATATATCTACGATCGACATCATTCAATCAAACAGTGATCAATAAACGAACAAAGCAAATCACAAAGTAGGGGAGAGTGGGGTGGGTTGTATCAGTTTTTACTCCGAGACCCATAACCTCGTAACTATCCGTGATAAACTCATTATTTCCATACTATCTCCTTCCTTGATTCTTCTGCTTTTTTGTGCAAAGTAACTTTTCCGCTACCTCTACTAGTTTTTCTTCTACGGTCTGCCGAATAGAACAACGTTTTTGATACAACTTGCCCCATGGCTTGGGTGAGTTGTATCACATGGTGGGGTAATTTGTATCACTATTTCACGTTTCAGGGAGTGTGCTTGCTACTGGTTTTGAACATAACAACAACATTAAATGGGGTTAATACAATGTATATGCTCAAAGGCTTCACTTTTATTAGACCAAACTTAGGTCAATCCGAACGAAACATCGAAACGAACGAAACATCAACAGACTAGACGCAAAAGTGACCCGTTAAGAGCAAAGCAGCCAACACATTGTGCCAAAATGGAACGAGTATTGACTAGCTACCTACAAACGCGAGCCAGGGCTTAGCTTTCGCGATCAAAAGCAACATACCCATACATACATACATACATACATGTTACAACATACCCCACCCGGCTCTGATACAACATGTACCTCGCCGCCATCTTGGAAAAAACTTCCTCGTTCTCAAAAACAGCGGACAGCTGGAGAAATCCATTTTCACTCACGCAGCCTTAGAACCTACCCTCACCACCGCTACGGAGATCTTTCAAATTTGTGCACATCTAAATGCCCAAAACACACATTTTCCTGCAACTTATTTTTTTAGAATGACATTAAAAAAACATAAAATCGGCTCTCACCTCGAGACGCGTCCACCCAGCCACACGACAGAACAGAGAAAGGTGGCGCCCGGAAAACCTCGTCGGCTGGTCGTGTCACGAGCGCTATCTATTGGATAAGTTTGGCACAATTCGCCCTGATACAACTTGGACATGATACAACTCACCCCGCTCTCCCCTACCCATAACTGCAGGTCTGTTTTGGCCAAGCAGTTCGAGATTCTCCCCTCATTTCACATTCGTTGATACGCTGCGCTGTGGCTGGCAGTCTCTCCTAATTCTGATCACGTACCGACAAACTGAGCTGGACAAACACAGGCGAAACTGGCTCCCCGCTTGGTGCATTTTCCGGAGTTAACACACGGATGGAGAGCACAATCTTCCACCGCGCCCCCTGCAGCGCTGCTTTTGTTGTTGAAGGCTCCGTCTGAAAAGCACCAAGTGTCACTGGAGAATTACAATGAAGTGGTGAGATCGAATCCTGGGTCCGGCAATCTATCTTTAAAATCAGAGCAGAGCTATCATTTCTGATGATAAGCACTCAGTCCTCTCCGGGTACGGACTCGTACCTACCACGCTCAGCCTCAGTACTCGATGGTACGGACCCGGTACTCACCGGGTACAGCCGAGTAGCTGACGGTCAGCTCCGGCGGCTCCGACACAGCAGCGGAGGGGGCCGGACGGCGGCGCTGGCGGCGGCGGCGACGAGCGGCCACTCCCCCTGCTCGGGTCACCGTCAGCACGTGCAGATAGGAGCGAATTGAGGCGGTGTGGCGCGCACCGGGGCCCGGGCACAGCCACCAGTCCACGCCGCCACCACCGCCACCACCCGGGGCGTACGCATCCCGGATATGCACGTATGTCTGAAATGCAGGTGTTATGCATTTGTTTAGTTATTAAAGCCTGTTTATGTTTGCACAGTATTGTAGCTCATACAGTGCTGTACATTGGCGCCATTCGTTGTTCGTTAATTGCTGCTCTGCATACCTACAAAGCAAGCGAAAGCACTCAGAGACACACCGCGCAGCAGGTCTCAGGGACACCGACCCACTTCAGGCTCCGGTCATCCGCATTCCGGCGGGACCTCTGTGCCGATGACGTCACACCGTCCGCCCGACCGGCGACCGCCGTCTGCAGTTCGGACAATCGCTGTATATTCATGGGGTGGCGCCCTACTGCAGGCATCGGTGTTAGGTGGTATTCCAGGCTGACAGAATCCATTGGGCAACGGGTTTTTTTAAGGAGGCAGAATTTGAACTCTGTCTCTGCTGTAAGGTCCATGGAAAATTGTTTATGCCCCGCTGAAGATAATGTTGTGTGTGTCAATGACGGCGACTATAGATAGCACTGTGAAGTGTCGGATCAGGGCGTATTTTAACATGTTAACTGGGTCGGCAATTGCCGACCCAGTCACGGAGAATGCCGACCCAGTGACAGCCGTTTGCCGACCCAGTTGCCGCCCCCTCTAGGATGCAGCACGCACATGCAGGCTAGGTGCCGTCATTCATAGTGAGGCTGCTGCCCTCCGAAATGATAATGCCGCCTCTTAAAGTGAAGCAGCCGTCTATAGAAAGTGATGATCCCACAACTCAATGTGACAGTGCCGCCCCTAAATCTGTTAGTAGTCCCACTCAATGTAATGGTGCCGCCCTTCTAAGCATCTGTGGAGCCCCTCAATGTGATGATACCGCCCCTCAATGTGATGGTGCCGCCCTCAAAGTGCCGGTGGCGCCGCTGAATGTGATGGTGCTGCCCGCCAACGAGTCGATGGCGCCCCTCAAAATGATGCTGCCGCCCCTTAAAGTGTTGGCGCCGCCCCTTATAGTGTCAGTGACGCCCTTCGAAGTGTCGGAGGAACCCACCAATATAATGGTGCCGCCCCTCTAGATATCCACATAGCCCCTCATTGTGATGGAGCCGCCCCTCAAGCAGATGATGCCGCCCCTGAATGTGATGGTGCTGCCCGCCAACGAGTTGGTGGCGCCCCTCAAAATGATGCTGCCGCCCCTTAAAGTGTTAGTGCCGCCCCTTATAGTGTCAGTGACGCCCTTCGAAGTGTCAGAGGAACCCACCAATATAATGGTGCCACCCCTCTAGGTATCCACATAGCCCCTCATTGTGATGGAGCTGCCCCTCAAGCAGATAATGCCGCCCCTCAAGAAGATGATGCCGCCCCTTTCAGTATCGGTGGCGCCCCTCAATGTGATGGTGCCTCCCTCAAAGTGCCAGTGGCGCCCCTAAATGTGATGGTGTCTCCTGTCAACGAGTCGGTGGCACCCCTCAAAATGATGCTGCCGCCCCTAAAAGTGCTGGTGCCGCCCCTTACAGTGTCAGTGGCGCCCTTCAAAGTTTTGGAGGAACTCATCAATACAATGTTGCCGCCCTCTAACTTTCTGTAGCGCCCCTCCATATACATAATGGTGCCGCTTCTCAAACCATCCGTGGCGCCCCTCAAAGTGATGGTGCCGCCCCTTACAGTGTCGGTGGTGTCTCCTCAAAAGTCAAGGTGCCGGCTCTCAAAGAAATGCTGGTGTCCCTCGAAGTGTCGGAGGCGCTCCTCAATGTCATGTTGCCGCCCCTCAAACCTTCCGTAACGCCCCTCCACGTCATGGTGCCGCCCCCCAATGTGCAATGTGCTCACGGCGCCCATATGTGATAGTAACGCCGGTCAAAGTGCTCCTGGCAGTGTCGGTGGCGCCCCTTATAGTGTCGGTGGCGCCCCGAACAGTATCGGTGGTGGCCCTCAAAGTGATGATGTCACCCTCAAACAAACGGTGGCGCCCTTCGAAGTATCGGAGTCCCTAAATATCATACCTATTGCCGCCCATTAACCCGCGCCCCACTGGGGTCTGTGTATAACACGCCCTACTGGGGGGGGGCTATTCATAGCCCCCCCCCCCTCCTAACTCCGAAACTACTCGGCCGATCGTCAAAATTCAAACGGCGTCTGATAGCCCCGGAAAACTGTCGAGCCAAACCTAATTTCATTGACCTCGAGGTCACCGATGACGTCACAGGTCAGGTCAAAGTATTTTGCCCCACATCACTGCTCACATGGCGCCCTTCAATGTAATGGTGCCACCCCGCAACGCTCAAAGACATAATTGCGCTCCTCACAGTGTCGGTGGCCCTAAAAAAAAAAAAAATTGGTGGCGCGCCTCAAAAATCAGAATGATGCTGTCGTCCCTTAGCATATCTGCAGCGCCCCCAAAATGATAGTGCCTTCCCTTAACCGGCGCCGGGCTGAGTTTGTTTAAACCCCCCTCCCGACCCCTATAACTTGGCTACTTAGGCCACGTAGCGACACGCGGTAAGCGGTATTCGAAAGAGTGTCAAAAACTGCTTGGGTTAGTTGGTTAACCGTGCTTTGGTTAGGTCAAGTCAAATGTCAAATATCAGGTGACCAGAGGTCATCGAAGGTGAAATGTGGGTGAAATGTTGTCTGTTTCAACATTTATTGACAAACTGGCGCATAACTCGGGGAAGAATAGAACTACAGCACCGCGAAAAAGCGCATTCGATAGCTCTTCAACGTTCCTATGAAGTCCTCAGACTTGACCTAACATCAACGGCTTAACCTACAGAGCACAACTTGTTTAACCCGTGCCGGGCCGGGGAGGGTTGGAGGGGACAGTGGACCCCCTGCGCCCCTCTACTGAGCTGTTTTAATGAAGAACCTTTTTACTGTAATAATTATTGACTCACGAAAGTTATGACATTGTTTTTTTCAGTACTGTGCTCCTCTCGTCGAGATGCGTCGAATGAACTATAATTTGACATTCAAACGTCATTTGGGAAATTTGAGCTCAGGTCCCGGTCATGACCTGGCTGGTAAAGGTCATGTTGCATATCAGTCGATTTGTATCGTCAGACTGAAATCATCTATGTAAGGTGTTTTCATCGCTCAGGCATGTCGCATGTCTCTATCAGAAGTTATTGGAAAAAACTGCTGGAGGCCTACCATGACCTGACATGACCTCAAGGACATAACGAGGGGTCGTGGGTGGCAATTTTCCGATTAAGTGTGTCATTTTTAATTGTTTTCTGATGTTTAAATTCGTTAACTTTGACATTTGTCTACCTATAAAAAGAGGCACATGCCCTGATTTTCTCCCATTTCCTTTTACCTAATGGAAGGGTCGCAAAATTGTCCTTACATTTGGTCAGAGACATCGCAATTTCGAGACTTACATTTAACCCTCGCCGGTTGATGCAACCCCCCTAAGGTTTATCGCGAATAACTCGCGTAAAAAGCGGCCGATCGCAACGAAACTTTCAGTACCCTCGAATTGATCAATTTTACACCTACTCTGAAAATTTTATGACCCTGACTTCAATGACCTTTCACCTGTGACCTCTTTTCCGTGACCATGTTTGGCCGAAATCAAGATTCGGCGTATGTCGGCTCGCATTAACCGCGCGTTTGCAAGCTTTTCGTGGTTTCAAACGTTCAAACATGTGATTTGATGTTGCTCCCATGCATTAGGGTGGGTGTCAAGGTCACCTGAAGGTCAGGTCAGGTCATTGAACTTTGGTGACCTCGGCTCACTTTTTCGAGTTTTACATGTTTCTAGGCTAGTTTTTGGAGCTGAATTCGAATTTAGCAACCATTTAAATATTTACGAAGTAGTTTTGGTGCCTTCGTAACATGTTACGAAGCTGTCAGAGGCGGATGACAGGTACTACGAATACCCGGTACGACCCCTACCGGTTGACCTGACCTGACCTGACCCGACCTGGTCTAAACGCTTAACGACATCATCTGTGATCAAAACTAACACGATATTTGTGATCAGCACCCCGAAAAACCCCTTAGCAGCCACAATTTACGACTTTCAAACAGGTCCCGATATTCCCGATTTTTGGGTCATTGACCTGACCTGGAAGGTCAACCGATGACCTAGGACCTTGAAATTGGGTATCATTGGCTTCCTCTCGTGACGGGCAACACGCTCGTTTTTTTCTGCGAAGCTCTAGCTCCATCAGGGGCCAAACGCGAGGGGGGTCGTACCAACCAACCTTGTGCCGTCGAAGGACTCAAAATGGCCTGTGCCGGCGAGGGTTAAATATACAGTTACACACTGTTTGTCTTATCAATCGCTGAAGTTATAAAGGGATCGTTCAGTCGGTATATCTATGGTGAGTATTTGCCTATTCCGTGGCTCAGTTGGTAGAGCACCGGACTCCCCGCATTGTCTTCGCTTGCGTTTTGTCCGCCGGCCGAGCCGGAGAGAAAGTTACCGAGTGAAGGTCATTCAAATTTCAAAAACTCAATGACAATGTCACTGGGGTCACGAAAATGTTTGAGTAGGTAGGTATAACATTCATTAACCTGGGGGGGGGGGGGAGGGATGAACGTATCGTTGCAATACGCTGTTCATTACGCGAGTAACTAATAAATAAAAAATGTATGAGTTAATCCTTACTCCACACGCTCTCCCTCTCCATAAAAAAGAGAGTTAATTGTGTTGCATTTTATTTATACCTATGCAGAAAAATAGAGGCGTCAAAAGATATGGCCGAATATCAGCGACCCTTGCTGTGTAAGCAATGGGGTATGACAAGTGGGGGTAATGGCCCCGTCCAGCGCCCATAAAGTGGGCACACTCGTGCGACCTGCCGACCACTGTTCTAGATAGAGCCATAAAACGCCGTGAATATTTTAAGCTTGACGATACGAATCGACTGGTATGTAACATGTTTACCTCAGGTAAAATTTTAAAATTATTTTTTGTTAGGTCAAATTATAGTTCATTTATCGCATTATGATGAGAGAAATACTATATCCCGGAAAAATAAACGTAATACCGCTGAGCTTAGGTTGAATCTGAAATCATTACTTAGGAAGAGTTATAAAAGAACCGTCGAACGTGACTTTTTTGGTCATTAAATATCAGTAGGTATGCCACCCCCTCAGATGCCAAGTGCCGCCCCTATGAGTGCAAAATGCCGCCCCTAATTGTGATTGCCGACCCAGTGAAAATCCCTTAAAATACGCCCTGTGTCGGATGGTGGCTAAAAGCGACAAACGAAGAACACAACTATAAGCTCGCAAACCCTTGACGCTATTGCACGGAATTAGCACTCGGCAGCGTACTCAGAATACCAGTATTGCCTTAGTACCAAGAACATTTGAATAACCACGTGATAGGCCAGTCTCTGAAGATCCTGCAGTGGCACTGCAGGTATCGCCGGTAGGTTTGCAACACGGCATAGCTCCTGTCATTCTGATCGGGGTGCGTGTAATCGGGGAGTCCCGGCGTGGAGTACGGAGAAAACAGCGTGACCAGCTCTGCCGCGGATGGAGGATTGCGCCACATGGTGGTCAGCCAGACACGCCGGCACGGCGCCAGGACGCTATCACCGTGCATACCACGCGGCGAACATCATCTTTTTAGCGATGTATCATAATGTGCTATGCCTATGATCACACCAAAGTTAGACCTTGTTCACGTCCTGCATAGTGCCGTCTGTTACATAGTACCCACAGGCTACAAAACACCCACCGCACAAGCTATGTGGCCTATGTGGGTACTATGTGTGTAGCCTCGCTATTGTACGAACATACAGAGTAGATATAGGCACACATTACACCTACATATGCCTATGAAATAGTAAGAAGATGTCCAAATGTCACCACACTTGCTGCTAGCTGTGCCATTAGGTACCGTTCCCAGAGTGGTTTTCATCGGTCGTGCTTCGCTGTGCAGGAGGCCTCCCGCCATTTGGACATTGCAGGTCACTAACCCCTCTGGCCTTTATACGCAGAACAGGTGAGTCGTGACACCGCGACGCCGGCCCTCATCACCAGTCCGGCTTTCTGCATCGCCGGGACATCCCCGCGCGCGGCCCGGCGCGCCGCGCCGTCCATCTCCAGTGCCTATTTTCGCTGTGACGTCACAGCTGGTGGGAGGGCCGGCCCGTTGAAGGTGACCTGAGGCGGGAGGCCGCGCCGCTGCAGAGGCGCTGCGCCGCGGCCGGTGCGCAGTTGGCAGGTCACGGCGCGGCGCGAAGGTGGTGTTGCGGGCCAGGAGTGCTGCTGAGGTGGTTTTTGAGGCTCAGAGTGGTGAAGATAGATAACAGCTGATCATCTGACCATCTGACTCCGTACTGGAGGCTGGCCGACATTCGTCATCCATCGATCATCAAGCCTGTGACGTCTTCGGAAGGCCTACTGGAACTATCCAGCCAGGGAAGTGAGAGACAGCTACTACACTGGTCACAGGCTCTGACTGGACAGCCCTCGTATCTCGCTGCATCCAGAGGCTGAGAAGACGGTCACGAAGCTGGACGACAGTCCCAGGATTCCTTCCGGCGCAGACTCTGGCAAAATATGAGTGTCGGCTCACTCGTGTGTGTGCTGGCGATTGTCGCGGCAGTGGGAGCGCTCCCAGCGGCATCACCTACCCGGCCGACTGAGGAGCAGGCGGCGGATCTGACCGGCCCGGTCAGTGAATATCACGTCAACACGACTTACAGCGGAGCAGACGGCACTGCGCACAGCAAAGCGGATAACGCAACGAACAGCATAGAGCACAGCAAATCGGATAACGCGACGGACAGCACAGAACACAGCGAAACGGACAGCAAAACGGACAGCAAAACGGACAGCGAAACGGACAGCTTAGAGCACGGCGAAACGGACAGCGTAAATGAAAGCCCAAAAGAGAAACTATCTATTTATGATTTTGGATTACCTACCAATAATTACACTTTGGACGACGATGCCGATCCTCTGAAGGCTGAAATTTTCCGATACCTTACGAATTCGGGGACATCGGACGTGAACTATCAGACTGACTACTACGCCACCACGCCACGCTATGACTACGATTGGACCACGATCAGCTACACATATGTGACACAAAGCACGTCCCAGATGATCGGCAAGAAGATTATATTTAAGATAGTCTGGGGAGTTGGCGCCACGATATTTGCTTTGGCAGTCGGCGCATGTGCGAAAGCCTCCAGAGATAGAAAGAGGTCGATCGAGCGGGCGGCCCAGACGAGGCCGGCTGCCGGTCGGCTTGGAGCGGGTCAGCCCTCTGGAGGGTCCTCGGGAGATGGCGGAAACAGGCCATCTGGTCAGGAGGGCATCGCTCTGGCCGAGCAGGTCGACGGCAAGTACCGGCCACTGGCCGCCACGGCGTAGTGATCTGCGTTTGCCCAACGGACTACGGAAGTGGTTGTGTGCGTCTGGAACGTTTCAGAGCATTTGGATCATGGATGATTCTGTCATTTTCATACGATGGGCACCGGCCAACTTGCGAGCTGTGTCGTAGGTATTGGGCTGGGCCTTTTAGGCTAGCTCCCATTGTATGTTGTATTGTTGTATTTAAATGTATGTATGCTACATACTTATTCACTGACTAAGTGAGTGCGGATGATCGCATTTGTAATGAACCGTCCATGATCGGTAGGCGCAAAAGGCGCATATCACGTGTCAATGTCAAGATTTGCTTATGTTCCGATATTATTTACCCTGATACTCATTTATACTTCAGAACAGTCACCGACACTTAGCAAAACCGGCCATCGCCGGGACTAAGCCTGAAGGGCTGCGACTATAAGATGTCCATCACCTAATGATTGTAGAGTGACAAGGACACAGGTCACTCTACGTCAAGCCCATGCCGGGCTTTATCGTATGAGCAGAGGCCTTCTGTAACGCTGGGTTTAGTGCCGACAAGCTATATGTGAGCCTTGCTTGTAATCGGGTATGGCCAAGTGAATAGAACCTGGTGAGAGTGAAGAAGCGGCAAAACAATAACGCAAAGTCACTGTGAAGTAGCAAAGTCACTGTGTGAAATATTCAATACAAGGAGGGCGTGACGTATACAGTATTGTTAGCGAACGAAAGTCTTGAACTCATTTATACTTGGGTTGGCGTAACGGTATATGTGAGACGTTTCCATGGGCAAAGCTGATGCAGAAAATCAAATTTTCGTCGACCATTTTTTTTACCTTATCATAAGTAACAATTCAAAGTGGATAGGTACTGCATTCTTTCGTAATCATTTACTTTATTTTGCCCTTTCCTTATAGGTTTTGAGTAAAAGTAAACTGCAACATTCCAGCACTGCAATTTGACATTATCGCGTTTGACTTTACATATCGAGATTGTTCACATCATTTAAAAACCTGACGTGAACATGTACGGAATAGCGTTTAACGGGTGTTGCGGATTAGTGGTCAGATTGGCTTGCTGCTAATATGGCAATGGGGCGAGAACCAAACACCAGGGGAGCTCAATTGACACGGATCTGCGCCCTGACTCCGGGCCACAGGTATAGTTCAGAATGTTAACGTCACGACCTTGAGACTTCAGCAATCAGTGTCTGCCGCTGCCAGTGGATCACATATTTTACAGAAGTAATTACTCTTGACGGTCCATAATAACACTGAGAAGTGGCAACTGAGTACTATCCATACCAGGCAGAAGGTCAGAACTTAACCCTCGCCCTGGCAGGGGGGGGGTCGATGCGACCCCCCTAAGGTTTTTCAAAGATAGCGTAAAAACAGCGGCGCGCAGCGCCGCCAAATTTGACACAGCCTATGGGGCAATCTTTTTACATATGACCTGAAAAATTCAGGTCCGGGTGACCTTGGGTCAGGTCAACAGGTCAGAAAACCGGTACAAGGTCATGGTCAAATTTCAATTTTCTTTTTGCACCTGTCCAACTCACAGTTTTGCACTGATTTCCTTCAAACTTTCAGGATGTGCTAAGTTCACTGAGTTGTATAACATATAGTTCGGGTTTTTTGAGGTCACTGACCTGAGGTCAGTTAGAGGTCATTACGTCGTAATGTTAAGCCTATGGGAAAATACTAAATTCGGAAAATACTGGAGATATCCGCTTCGTTCTATCACTTTTGTGCTTTGAAACCACAGAACTTAACAGCAGGTCACTTGGTGCTTCTTTGTTTGGAGTACTTATCCATGGGTCAGGTCAAATGAGGTCAACTGAGGTCAAATGACGTTTTTGCCAATAACTTGGCACATAATGACGCTAGAGCTTAAAAATGGTATCATTGTGTTCCTGGTGATCAGCCGAATCGAATGCTATGCGATATGATGCAATTTGGTTAACTTTAACTTAATTTATTAATTTAAGTTTACTTAAAATTTAAGAAAAACTTTAAGTACACTTAATCAAGCTAAAAAGTATATATTTCGACGCGCCTTGACGTGCTGAGTTTACTGATGCTTTTCTTTTTGCTCTATCTTAATTAGATCAAAAGTTATAAGCGAAAAACTTTTGACCTGTTTTTAGCGAAATTTTTACATTTATACCCCCCAAAACCCCCTAAATATTGACCTAGAGCAACCAAAGTTGCACAGGGTCGAGAACTCTAGGGGGCCCACCTACTTACCAAATTTGGTGTTTCTAGGTGCCATAGAAGCCAATCGCGAGGGGGGGTCGCATCGACCCCCCCCCCCCCCTCTGCCAGGCCGTGTTATGAAAAATGCCCTGCCAGGGCGAGGGTTAAGAAAGTGTTAAAGCGACAGCTTTCGTGCACTGGCGGGAAAGGGCAGGCAGGGTATCGAACAAACATAGACTAACTTCGCTCGTTGGATGCGCTGTTGGGAAGCGTGGTGCAATACACCCTTCCTGTTATAACTTTTACATATTAATGATTCCACTTAAGCCGAAGCACTGCTTTCTGAGACATCTGATTGCTCATCACGTGTAATTTCATAAATATTTGATTTACCATCGCTAACTGAAAATGGGTAGACAAGCTTGATTGCGATGAGAGCAATTGTGTAACCTTTAAAATCAACAACTTTCCCACTATTTTTCCTAAGGAAATCTATCCGTTTGATAGTTCCAGTCGCCATGTTCTTACACTTTGCTGGGTAGCCGGGACAGCACGCCAACATGTGGCGCACCGAATTCTATTGTATAGGGGAATCACGCAGTGAGAGCTATCCGATCCAGTTACGACCTCATCAACATGGTCTGGCTGTGATGACTTACCATAAATTCAGCCAAACTACACATTAAACTGGCCCAGCAGCATCGCAACCGGGTGGAACAGCAATGTCATCGGACTGTGCTTTTCAGCTGCCTCGCACGTTACATTCTTATCAATGTAATTACAATAATGAGTGAGCACTTACGCACATGATATAACACTTGTCGCCACGCCGTCCTCTGGTCTGTAGTTGCGTACAGCGACACTTGATTTGGCTGACTGGCTGTGGTGCAGGGTGAGGAGAAAGTGGATTTTGGTAGAGGATGGGAAGGAATGCGGTAGCCGCCGAGTGACCACAGCCCCTCGATGGCGAGGCTGCTGTGGTCAGACGGATCTGAGATGCTCCGGGATCTCGATGGCGAGATTGACCGAAACCGACTGGCCGCCCCAGGAACGAGGAGGCCACGAGTGTTGTATCCCGATGGCGAGACACGTCACTCGCGGTCAGCTTCGATGACTCGATGGCGAGACACCGCAGCCGCCTCCCTCCACACCCTCAATGAGAAAAGGAGAGAGAAAGTAGTGGGCCCCGGGACATAAAGACAGGTATCAGGAGCAGCCACGATTAGCACTGCTTGCACCGTCTTCCGCCACTTATGTCACCGCCCGCCACACAAAGATGCACTTAGTAGGACGCTGTATTTGTTCTTACCGTCCTCACCGCACGAGTCACAGACAGAGAGTGGGTCGGCGCAGCGAGCACCGGCCCCAGGTCACCTCGTTCCTCCCTCGCGGCACACGCCGGCGGCGGCCAATCACGACAGCGGGCCCTCACGTGACCCGAGCCGGGCCTCGCCTCGAGCGGGACCACCGGACGCACGTGGCCACCACATGGCTCGGCCGTAACCGGGCGGAGAGCGGCCGTCGGCCACTACATACTCCCCCACCGTGTTGCGCCTCGCAGCAACACTACACAATGCTCAGCCGACGCGCCAATGCTACATATAGACATTATACATTCTCACGTTCGCGGCCTTCAGAACATAAATGTGTCTTCACTCTTCACAGTTACCAAAGTCGTTGTTACAAACATACAAGACATATAAACACCGCTGCCAGCTAACTTTTTTAGCGATGGCTCAAACATTCACCTCACATATCAAACACTGTACGATTGCTCACCGCACAGCGCGCCTCGCGAATGATCCTCAGCCACCAGGCAGCCCAGCTCCCGCGATCAACGGCACTCTTCCTCCAGGAAGCAGATCTTTGCTGCTGGTCTGGTGTACGTCTTTCCGCAGGAGGTCCGTAGCGCAGCTGACCGGACTCTTCCGTCCTTGCCCGGGAAGACCTGAACGATCCTGGCCAGAGGCCATGCTCCTCTGGGCAGATCGGACTCAGCCATGAGGACCAGGTCCCCATACTTGAAGGCTTCTTCTTTCCTGGCGCCACTTGCTCCGCTGTGTCAAAGTCGGTATGTATTCTCGAGTCCACCTTTTCCAAACGTGTTCAGCCACAGCTTGCGACTGTCTCCACCTCCGACGGCTGCACATATCGTTTCCTCTTGTCAGGACTGGTGCCAGGTGTGGGGAAGCACGACCAAGCAGGAAGTGGTTAGGAGTCAATGCTTCGGGATCAGATGGATCAGAGCTCACATAGGTAAGTGGGCGGCTGTTTATCATGTGTTCGACCTCCGCGAACACAGTCAGGAGAACTTCATCGGTCAGCAGCTGAGATCCGACGACTGCCTGCAGGCACGTCTTGACCGACTTCACCATCCTTTCCCAAACACCACCCATGTGGCTGGCCGTTGGTGGATTGAACCTCCAGTCAATCTCCAAGGCGCTCAGGCGCTCAGGCATCTGCGCTAGCAGCACCTTCAGCTCTTCGCGTAGTTCACGGTTGCTGCCGATAAAGCTGGTACCGCGGTCCGAGAAGATAACTGCTGGCTGGGATCTGCGAGAGAAGAAGCGTCTGAGGGCCATGATGCAGCTGTCCACTTCCAGCGAATGTGTCACCTCCAGATGAACAGCACGGGTCGCCAAGCACGTTATCAGCAGTCCGTATCGCTTCTCAGTTCTTCGGAACCGCTTCACTCGCAGTGGTCCAAGGTAGTCCACACCCACGTTCTTGAACGGATGATCGGCTTCGAGTCTCTGAGCGGGAAGGTCAGCCATCCTTGGTGGCGCCGGAGCAGCTCTGCGTCGATGACAATAGAGGCAACTGCGGAGCTGCTTCTTCACCTCTGCGCGTCCTTGGGGAATCCAGAACTTCTGCCGTACTTCATTCAGCGTATGTTCTGTCCCCGCATGACCATGACGGACATGCTCTTGCATGATGATGAGCCTGGCGAGCTCGCTTTTCCTCGGCAGGATGATCGGATGTCGGGACTCCTCGGGAATAGATGCTTTCCCGATGCGTCCTCCAACACGGACCAGGCCATTGCTGTCACAGATCGGTGTCAGCGAAAGCAGAGGACTGGAAGTCTGGATCGGCCGTCGCTGTTCCAGACATCGGAGTTCTTCCCCGTACGTCGTGAGCTGCTCTTGTCTGATGATCCAGACTTCGGCCTCAACCATCTCAGAGCGTGATAGTGGACCTGATAATGGAGGTTGTTGGCCGGGCAAGAGCGCCTTCAGGTTGTGCACAAAACGCTTGATCCAGCCGACAACTCGCTTGTACTTGATCCACGATGAATACTTCGCTGGGTCCGGTTCTTCTGGTCGCGTTGATGCGGCGATGACATTCACTGACGTCGCCTGTTTTTGTTCTTCTTCGTTGTCTGCCAGTGGTGCCAGCTTCTCCACTGGTGGCCACTGGTCGACGTCCTCACGCAAGAAGTCTGGACCAGCGATCCAACGGCAGTTGTGCGCGAGCGCAGAGACATGAAGTCCTCTGGAAGCATCGTCCGCCGGATTGAGCCTACCAGGCACGTGACGCCAGCTTGCGTCACGCGTCAGCTCGTGGATTTCGGCCAGCCTGTTGGCGACGAAGGTCTTGAATCGGCGAGCTTCGTTGTCGATGTACTGTTGCACAACCTTACTGTCTGTCCAGCAGACGATGCCGTCAGGTCGTTGGGATAGCTCCCCGACGACAGCGTCCGTCAGCCGCGCTCCCAAAACCGCCGCCTGGAGCTCCAGTCGGACGATGGATAGAGGTTTTACCGGAGCGACTCGGCTCTTCCCCATCAGGAAGCGACAGTGGTGACATCCGTCCCTCGTCGTGGTCCTCAGGTATGCCACGGCGCCGAACGCCTCTTCGGAGGCGTCACAAAAGACATGGAGCTCACGCCGTACTGTCTCGAGGCCTCCTGGCGTCACGCACCGTTGGACTGTCACCTCAGTCAGCTTCTCTGACTCTTTCAACCATTCTGTCCAGGTGCTGAGCTCAAGCTGTGGCAGCGGGTCGTCCCATCCCAAGTGAAGGCACCACAGCCGCTGCATCATCACCTTCGCTCGCACCGTGAACGGAGCGACGATTCCAAGTGGGTCGAAAATCGCTGAAACCTTGCAGAGGACTCCTCGTTTGGTTGCATTGGCTTCTTCATCTCGTAGTCTGAAGCCAAGAGAGTCTTCTTCCTCATTCCAAACGACCCCAAGAGCCTTTTCACTCAGTTTTGAGCCTTTCAAGCACAGACTCGTCGAGGGATTTGCCCTTTCAGCCTCTGGGAGACTCCGAAGAACTGTAGGTGAGTTGCTGCGCCACTTCGTGAGATGAAAGCCGCCGTTCCTCAGAGCTTTCATCACCTCTGCTTGCAGATCATGAGCAGCTGCTTCTGTCATGCTTGAAAACAGGCAGTCATCCATGTAGAAGCTCTGGATCATCTCATCAGGGCTCACTGGGCCTTCCGCACTGACTGAGGCTCCGTGATCTTGAAGGGCTCTTCGCAGCACGTAGTTTGCGATGGTCGGCGATGACTTCGCTCCGAAGATTACCACCTGCATTTGGTAGACATCAGGTTCACGTTGTCGCTCCATGTCTCTCCAGAGGAAGCTGGACGCGGGCTGGTCAGCTTCCCGTATCCGGACTTGGTGAAACATTTGCTTGATGTCGGCTGTGACTGCAATTAGTCCCTCTCTGAATCGCAGCAGTACCCCGGGAAGGTTCTGGAGTAGGTCTGGGCCTGTGATTAGCTTCTGGTTCAGGGACGCTCCCTGGTACAGTGCCGCAGCGTCGAATACGACTCTCACCTTCCCCGGTTTATTGGAATTGAGGACTGCATGATGTGGCAGGAACCAGCGCTTCTCCTTGGGTTCCATCATCTCTTCTCGTGATAACTTCCTTGCATGTCCATCATTGACGTACCCATCAATTATGTTCTTGTACTTCTCCGCAAGTTCTGGATGCTTTTCCAGTTTCCTTTCTGTTGATGTTAGCCGGTAGTATGCCTGCCTTGAGTTGTCGGGGAACGTCGGATTTTCCTCACTCCACAGCAAGCAGGTCTCGTATCTCTCGCCGACCTTTTTGGTCTCTTGATCCAGAAGAGCCAATGCACGGAGATCTTCTTGAGATCTTGCGTCCTTGACGTTGATCTTTGTGCCAAAGGCTTCAGTGGTCCACCACTCCTGAACCAGCTCACTCAGGTTCTCTTCATCTGTTGACTGTTTGCGTACAAACATGACGTGCCGCGTACTACGGGGTACCAGTGCCGACACAGATCCAGTCAGGGTCCAACCGAAATCTGTCCTCACTGCGACCGGTTGGCCGGTACCTCCCACTCTGATCTCCCGTTGCAGGACAGCTTCCAGTATGTTGGCCCCGAGCAGCAGCTCGACACGTGCACCACTGTACTGAGGAAAGTCGAGACCCTGCAGATGCTTCCAGCTGGAGGTCTGTCGTCGGCTGATGCTGGGTGGAGTAACATTCAATCCTGGCACAGACCAAACTTCCGGGATTACGATGTGGCCCTCTTTGGCATCGGCAGAAATAGGGCTGACTGTCAACGGAACACGGATGGATGACTGTCTCTGTCCGCTTCCTTCGACGTTCTGAAGTCTGAGCTCTTCACGCTCCCCCTTCACACCGATTTCTTGCAGCACCTTCTCACAGCAGAGTGACGTTTGCGCCCCCGGATCCAGAAGAGCGACAACATCCTTGTCACCGTTCGGGCCGTGGACTCTGACAGGAACCAGTTGTAGAAGCGTGTCTGTGGCTTCCGTCATGGCTGCACCAACGATCGGATCTTCTCTGTTCAGGCGATTCTCTGTTCTGCCGCTGCTCTCCCCGCCCCCTGAATCACCTCTGGGCGTATGTAGAAGCTTGTGATGTGTCGCCCTGCATCCATCTGTGCCACAGCGCTTGGCAGATCTACACGATCTGACGAAGTGCTCCTTCCTGAGACAGGCCCAGCACAGTCGCTCCCGTCTCACAGTCACGAACTTTTCCTCCAGCGCCTGGGCTTGAAAATCAGGACAGTTTTCCAGTTTGTGCTCCCCTTCGCAGACGACGCAAGGCCTGAGCCTATGGCTTTCCTCACGCGGTGAGGATGCGGAAGTGGCCAATGTCGTCCGCCTCGTCATGGTCTCTTTCGGAGTCACCACAGTCTTCCTCTTTTCGGGGTCACGGCTCGGGCGAGTGGTGTAGCTCAACACGTTCACCTGGATCTTCAGCCACTCGCTAAACATCTCCAGATTGGGCTGGTTTGGTCGCATCCTGTAGACTTCTTGGCCCCACTGATAAGTCAGCTCGTCAGGGAGCTTGGCAATCACTCTGCGGAGGGTGTCGCTTGCCCCCAGATCATGATAGTAGCCCAGGGCTCGCATAGTCATAACCGTGTTGCTGATGGCGGAGCTGAACCTCTCCATTGACGCCAAGCTATTCACACTTGGTGCTGGGGTAGAAAACATCTGATTGAGACTTGCCTGGCTGATTTCGTCTTTCCGACCGAAACGTTCATATAGCGTCTTCAGTGCTTGCTCGTACAGCGATCCATCAAACAAAAGCCCTTCAATGGCTTGGTGGGCAGGGCCCTCAACTGCTTGCTGCAGATGAGTCATCCGCTCTGCATTCGTCAGCGATGTCTGATTGTGGACCAGCACTTTAAAGAGGCTGATCCATCGAGGCCAGTCAGCGGGATCCCCTCGATAGGTGTGGAGGCTGAGGCTCGGTACACTCTTGGAGAACGCTGTTGACTGACTCGAGCGTGCTTGCTCTTGAGAAACATCTGGAATCATCCAGGTACTGGGATCTAGGGTTGTGGTTGCACTTCCAGCTGAGGCCCCAAGTGGTGCCCCAGTCGCAGCTTGATCGGCTGTCGTCGGCTGCACGGCGTCGTTCACAGCGCAGTCTTCGTTTGCCAAATGGTGTGTGGCAGCGGTGTGACCTTCCTGCCGCTCGTCCCTCTGTTGATCACGCTGACAGTGCATGCCGCAGTTACCCATGGATGTCGCAGTGCCCTCACAGACACCTTCACGTGTTGGCTTTGCTTCTTCTCCCATCCCAGCGACAGCTTCGTCAAAGTCATGACGACGATCCCAATTCAGGTCATCTTCAGCAGCGCGATAGAGACGGACCTTTCTTGCTGCTCGATTTCGAGTCTCTTCAGCTATCTTCAGCTGAAGTGCACTGTCGCGCTCTTGAAGCTCCCACTCTTCTCGTTGTCGGAGATTCTCCATTTCGAGCTGAGCTTCACGTTGGCGTTTCTCCGCCCTTTGCCTCTCCATCATGTTACGGCGACTTTCTTCTACCTGGGCCCTGACGTCTTGTAGCTTGCGATCCGCATCCTCCAATTCTACGGCGACCACTCTTGATCGGACTGAAGCGGCCGTCCCTGCTGACGTATGTGACTTGGCGTGACTCGGCCCACGGCGGGAAGTGGTAGCTGATGAACGAACTTCGTCCAGCTCTTGGAGATATTGTTGAATCTTGCCCTGGATGGCTAGCTCTTCTTCTTCGAAATGATCGGCATATGCTTGAGCTTCTTCAATCTCTTCGTCTCCCAGCTTGCTTTCATATGTCTGATGAGTCTTTCGCAAATCGGCAAATGCTTCTTCTAGTCTTGCGCTGACCTGATGGATGCGGTCACGATTAGCATGTCTTGTTATCTCTACTTCTACTGCTTTGCTGGCCCTTGTCGTAGCAGCCCTCTTGCATCCACGCAGTCGGCGCAGGTCAGCAAGCTCCTGATCCTTGGCGGCACGCTGAGCCTCAGCCATTGTAGGATCGACTGCTTGAGTTTCACAACTGTATTCTGCATCCATTCAGCAGTTGCGATGGGATCTCCGGTTGAGATCCGGCCCGTGGAGGACCAGAAAATGTCGCCACGCCGTCCTCTGGTCTGTAGTTGCGTACAGCGACACTTGATTTGGCTGACTGGCTGTGGTGCAGGGTGAGGAGAAAGTGGATTTTGGTAGAGGATGGGAAGGAATGCGGTAGCCGCCGAGTGACCACAGCCCCTCGATGGCGAGGCTGCTGTGGTCAGACGGATCTGAGATGCTCCGGGATCTCGATGGCGAGATTGACCGAAACCGACTGGCCGCCCCAGGAACGAGGAGGCCACGAGTGTTGTATCCCGATGGCGAGACACGTCACTCGCGGTCAGCTTCGATGACTCGATGGCGAGACACCGCAGCCGCCTCCCTCCACACCCTCAATGAGAAAAGGAGAGAGAAAGTAGTGGGCCCCGGGACATAAAGACAGGTATCAGGAGCAGCCACGATTAGCACTGCTTGCACCGTCTTCCGCCACTTATGTCACCGCCCGCCACACAAAGATGCACTTAGTAGGACGCTGTATTTGTTCTTACCGTCCTCACCGCACGAGTCACAGACAGAGAGTGGGTCGGCGCAGCGAGCACCGGCCCCAGGTCACCTCGTTCCTCCCTCGCGGCACACGCCGGCGGCGGCCAATCACGACAGCGGGCCCTCACGTGACCCGAGCCGGGCCTCGCCTCGAGCGGGACCACCGGACGCACGTGGCCACCACATGGCTCGGCCGTAACCGGGCGGAGAGCGGCCGTCGGCCACTACAACACTGATGAGCGTGAATAAAGGATTGTATTGATTAAGATCGCTTCCGAGGCTTACAACAAAGCAATTCATGCATTGATACTAGTAGTGTTTGTCTGGTGGTCGGATGTGCCCGTGCTAACGGTGCAGGGCTTTTCGGCCAGTGGATTATCCGTACTGAAGTCACCTCGATAGCGGTTCACCGTCGGACCGTTCTCGAGAGCTGCTGACCTAAACTGGTCAACAAGCTTCGGCTCCCCCACTCCCACACGCAGTTTGGAGCTGGAGTGAGGCGCCTAAGACTGGTGCGATGCGTGATTTTGTCTTGGATGGATGCTACTGTTCGGGAAATGAACTGTCCTTCGAATTTTGCTATTTAAGGCATCCTTCTCTTCAAATAACATCTTCAAATGACATCCTTCTGTTTGAGTTCAACGGATAAACTATCTTTGCGACATAAGTAATAATCACATTTTTGCTTACAAAAGTGACTTGCATGTGACATACGCTAGTACCAATAAAAGGTTCAATTAAGTCGTGAGTAGGTACGAAATTAAATCGTGTAACTTTTTGGAGATGTGGGGGCGGGTATGACCCCGCCCCCCCCCCTCGGCTCGAGTCCGCACGGCGGGCGGTGCGTGCGGTGTCCGCCGTGTCCGCCGGCGTCCCCTCGGCTCAGGTCTGCGCGGCGGACGGCGCATGCGCGGCGACCGGGCGGCGGTCAGCGCGCCGAGGTCGAGGCAGACGTGAGGGGACAGGCGGCGCGAGAGGTGCACGCTGTGTAAGACGAATAGGCGATAAGTGTGCATTGTGCAAGAATACATACGACAAGAAGACACTGTATCTGCACCTAACATTTGGCGCGGTCGATAGGACCACATCTACAACAGGTGAGACAGTGTCTTGATATTATTGTGCTTACCGTTTGGTTGGAATAATGTCTGTCCAGACATTAGATTGAATGGGTATCGATGGTTAGGTATGATTATAATTGAGAGCGAGTAATAGTGACCGATTTCGGCACCATTAGGCGCTCGATAATATTCGACATTCTGAGCGAAAGGGAGAACGATACCGTCCCCTGATACATATTTAATTTAGAATAAATTTTTCGTTAGGCCCGCGAGGAAACTTGAATAATTACGACGTTCGATACCGGCTTCATAATTATAAGAGACCTGGTATATTTTTTTCTCTTCGTTAAGGTACATTGGATAGCAGCATGTCTGAATCACGGCTGTCCATGAGGATAGCAGGAACACCCAAATTCACGGGTCGTGAGGGAGAGGACTGGGAGAGCTGGGTCACTCGTTTCGAGACAAGGTTCGGCGATGAAGAGAAAGACAACCTAGCTGGTATTTTACGAGACGTTCTAGATGGAGCTGCGTTAGATGTTTGCACTAAATTAGGAGCAAAAGTCTGCAAGGATTATACGAAGGTCAAGACAGCACTGCAAGAAAAATTCGCAAAAACTACAGGCCCACGTCATGCTCACGCAGAACTGCGACGTGTGCAACAGGGGCCGGGAGAGAGTGCCGAACACTTCGGGGAAAGAATCTTAAAACTGACACGCTGCGCTAACCCGGAGGCAACAGAAAAACAGCTCCAAGCTGCCGCCCTTGAACATTTCATGTGCGGTCTGTCAGATTTAACCCTGCAGGAAAGGCTGAACGCTAGAAATGACATAGTGTCGCTGGATGTGGCTGTCATGGCGGCAAACATCTACCAGGAAAAGGAGGCTGTCCTAGCTTCCATGCGGGCGACACAGGGGCATGTGGCAGCGGTAGCCACCAATCCGACTGCTGCTCCGGTGAGGGCAGAGACGGAACCCCCGAAGGGCAGCGGTACGGACATACTCAGTATCATCGACGAACTCAAGCGGGAGGTAATCGGACTGAAAAAGCAGCTCCAGGAGACGGCGACAGGAGCACATCAAAGCAGTCAGAACCGAGGGTGCTTTCAATGCGGTGAAGTATCCCATTTCAAACGCGACTGTCCACAACTAAAACCACCGCAGCAGCAACAAAATACGCCAAAGACGGTGCCGGTCGGTCGCGGCGGCAACCAGTCACAATGTATCAGGTGTGGAAGAAGGGGTCACTGGCTAGCGGACTGCTGGAGGACGCCTTCTTCAGCCGGCGGCGCTGGTCGTCAGCGCGCGGTTCGAAATGAGCCGAACGCTAAATGCCTCGGCTGTGGGAGGCCTGGTCATTGGATGGCTGAGTGCTGGCGCATTTCAGCTAGCGCGAGAGACCTCGAGCAGAACCAATGGACATTTAATGATGCAGATCAGAATCGAACGGGAGCAGCGCGAAGGGGATCCCAGAACGCGGGAAACGAGTGACGGCTGGCGCCGTGGGGCAGGAGCCAGTCGACAAGGCGAAGGACAGAAAAGAGGAGCCCCTGAAACGAGCGGCTGTCGTAAGAGTTGAGGCCGAGAACCTCAGCACGTGGGCGCTGATAGACTCCGGAGCAGATGTGTCAATGATCAATCAAGAGTTTGCACGAAAAGCCATCCCGAAGGAAACTATGCAGTTTGGGTCATTTGGGCGCGTCACTGAAGCGGGAGGAGGTACAATTGAAGTCACGGGAAGAGCTGAGGTGTCCTTCCAAATACGGAATTCCCAATTCATTCAGACGATGGCCGTCATCCCCGGGCTCGTTTACCAGTTAATTCTGGGCAGAGATTTCTGTTGTCGTCACAGAACTACGATCGATGACGAGGCCGGCGTATTCAGGATCGGGTGTCACGAAATACCGTTACCAACCTATGAAGAACTCAGGCCAAGACGAGCTAAGGCCATGACGTGTGCAGCCGTGACCATACCACCCAGGTCAAGAACTACAGTGAACGTCAGCATACGGACAACGGAAGGGGTCACCGGGAGAGAAGAGAAGAACCCGTGGCAGGGGATTCTTGAGCCCCGCCTGACTGAAGGGAGCCAGGATTGGTGCGTCCCAAGGACGGTGGCCACAGTTGGAGACGACACCACTATTCCCATACAAATAACAAACATCCATGGTGCTGCGGTTACTATCCCACCTAACACAGAAGTGGGAACGTTCCATACCATTCAAGAGGACGGGAGCGGCATGTACGAGTTGTTCGACAAAAACGACACCAAGGATCACTCACCCAGCAAGGACGTGGAAAAGGTGATCCATGAACTTCACATCGACGAGGCCGCTGTGTCAGAAACCGGCAAGCGGATCTTGAAAAGACTCGTGACTGAATACAGCGACATATTCAGCAAGAATGATGAAGACATTGGGAAGACGAAGATACTGAAACATCACATCAACACAGGAGACGCAGCGCCAGTGAGACAGCGACCCCGAAGGATTCCACTGAGGATGAGGGATGAAGTTGAAGAGCAAAAGAACAAGATGTTGAGAGATGGGATAATTGAGGAGAGCTCCAGTCCATGGTGCTCCCCCATAGTCCTTGCGAAGAAGAAAGACGGCAGCTTCAGGTTCTGTGTTGACCTGAGGTCTGTGAATAACGTGACACAAAGCCTTCCACATCCTCTTCCACGAGTAGATGATGCGCTGGATAGTCTAGCAGGTGCCAAATTATTCTCCACCTTAGATATGGCCTCTGGATACTGGCAAGTAGACTTGGCCGATGAAGACAAGGAGAAGACGGCCTTCACGACTGGAAAAGGACTTCATCAGTTCCGGGCGATGCCGTTCGGGCTGAAAAACGCTGGAGCGACCTTTCAGCGACTCATGGAACTTGTTCTGGCAGGGATGGACTCAAGGAACTGTCTGGTTTACATAGACGACGTCATCGTCTTCGGCGAGACCGAGCAAGCACACCTGAAGAACCTGGAGGAAGTGTTTCAGCGGATCAGAGACGCCGGCATGAAGCTGAAACCCAGGAAATGCTGTTTGGCGAGAGATGAGGTGGTCTTCCTTGGCCACAGAGTCAGCAAAGCAGGTGTGCAGCCGGACCCTGCGAATATCGCAAAAGTGAGGGACTGGCCGAGACCAGAGAAGGCGGAGGACCTGAAGAGCTTTCTGGGTCTCACGGGGTACTACTCGAGGTTTGTACCAGGCTACTCAGACCTGGCGAGACCAGTCAGGGAAGAGGCCGAGAAGAAGGGCAAGATCGACTGGTCCGACGAACTGATCGAGAGTTTTGAGAACCTCAAAGAAAAACTCGTATCACCACCTATTCTGACGCTGCCTACATTCAAGGGTATTTTTAAATTAGCCACAGACGCATCCAACTCCGCAATTGGAGCAGTCCTTACCGAGACAGTCGACGGCGATGAAAAGGTCGTTGCCTACGCCAGCAAGGTCCTCAGCAAGACCGAGCGGCGCTGGCCGACCTACGACAAGGAGCTGTGGGCCATTGTTTGGGCTGTGCGTCATTTCCGTCAATATCTCGCAGGGGCCCCGTTCGAAGTGTTCAGCGATCACAAACCCCTGCTGAACGTACCACAGTCGATCGCAGTAGACAAAGACGCAACAGGTAGGAGAGGCAGATGGGCTGTGGAGCTGAGCACGTACGATTTTTCGGTGACATACCGAAAAGGTTCAGACAACAGCAATGCGGACGCTATGTCACGACGCACCAAGGAGGAGACGCAGGAGACAGCAGAGATCCACGTGATGAAAAATGACAGCGAAACAGCTATCAGAGACCCTGGGCTCAGCAACCTGAAGATGGAACAGGACCTCGACCCCATCCTGGGCACATTGAAGGAGTGGGTCATCAAGGGTAAGCTCCCCCAGAAGAAGAAGCTGAAGAAGTGTCATCGCGATCTTCGCCAGCTGGCTCGGTTTTTCGACCAGGTTGAGATCGAAGAAGGTATTTTGAAGATCCGACGGGAACGAGAGCAGGGTAACAACCTCGTCATCCTGTTACCGCGAGTGTATCGCTCTACGGTACTTAAGATGCTCCACAACGACCGCACGGCGGGGCACCTAGGGACAGTCAGGACGAAGGAAAGAATCCTGGAGAGATTCTTTTGGCCGACGGTGGAGAAAGACGTGCGGGAACACTGCGAGACGTGTACACAGTGCCAACGGCGAAGCCAACCAACCCCGGCGAGACAGGCAGCGCTACGTACAGAGCCAAGTTCCAGACCATTCGAAAGGATGGCTCTGGATATTACAGAGATGCCGATATCATCCAAAGGCAACAGATACGCCCTCGTGGTGATGGACTACTTCTCCAAATACGTACATATTTACTCCATGAAGGACCAAACCGCTCAAACAGTCTCAGAACATTTGATGGATGTAGTACTACGGCAAGGAGTGCCAGAACGACTGCACTCCGACCAAGGACGCCAGTTCGAATCTTCAGTATTTCAGGAGCTCTGCACACGACTTGGCATCGAAAAAACACGAACGTCACCATACCGTCCTCAGAGCGATGGCATGGTGGAACGATTTAACAGGACTCTAAAAGACATGGTGGCGAAGTACATCAAACCCTGTGGGTCGGATTGGGATGAACACGTCACTTC
Organism: Amphibalanus amphitrite; assembly: GCF_019059575.1. Classification (NCBI taxonomy): domain Eukaryota; kingdom Metazoa; phylum Arthropoda; class Thecostraca; order Balanomorpha; family Balanidae; genus Amphibalanus; species Amphibalanus amphitrite. The sequence continues at coordinate 252,689 of NW_024881623.1, forward strand.
ACTGGCATTTGCATACAATACCTCGAAGCATTCAGTCACAGGGTATTCACCCTTTTTCCTCGTTCATGGCCGAGAGGCTCGCCTACCAGTGGACGAACTCTTCCAGACAAAGCAAAACGCCGTGGAAATCAACAGCCACGTGGAGAACATCCTGAGGAAGCTGAAAGTGGCGTTTGGCAAAGTCAAGGAGAACATGGACAAAGCAGCACAAGAAATGGTCAGGCAACAGCAAGGAGACTGTCGGGAGACCAAGTATTGCGCGGGTCAGAAGGTCTGGGTGACAGACCATACTGCACATGCTGGCGGCAAACGAAAGCTAGGACTATACTTCAAAGGTCCTGGCACGATTATACGACTAGACGGGCCAGACGAGAATGGTGTAGTGTACCAGATCGAGATGCCAGGAGGGAAGCGAGTGAAGGTGCATCACAACCACCTCAAACCAGTGAGAGAACACCACCTTGAACAGCAACCGTATGTGTCACACTCGGAGAAGGACACCGCTGTCGCAGATGAAGCAGAACCCAGAGAGATACCAACCCGTCCGGAGACACTGAACTCCAACTCCCCCAAGGAAGATCAGAATGAAGAAAGGGAGCCATGCTACATCACACGTTACGGCAGGAAGGTCAAACCTGTCCAGCCGTATCAAGCCTAAAGAACGGGAAATGTATTTCACATTACCACAGGGTACATTTCGATGACACACTAGACACTACCACTCATATGCCGTTAGTGCTTTGGTTTTGCACCAAATATTTCGCCCCATGGAACCTCGAAGTCGCTTGGGGCTAGCTTTCTCCCATTCTCGATGAGCTGGCCAAATACGCTGGATTTTGATGAAGAAGCTGGTGGAGCTACTTCTGCGTCTACGGCTGAGTCCGACTCTTCTGCCGGGCCAGACGCGCGTCCTGCGACACACCCAACGTGATGGGGACCAGCTTCAGGAGGGGCTGTGGCGAGGATAGCGGCGGAGTTTCCCCGGATGATTGCTATCGAGACTCTTTGTAGAAGCCAGGACACTTCTCTGGGGTCCTTAGTCGCCGCAGAAATCCGACCGCCGATATCCCGGAGCAGCTTTGACCCTGCTTCTCCGACTACGCCGGTGGTCTCCACTGCTACTGGAGTGAAGATGTAGCGGTCTGCAAGACTGGCGTAGCGCATGCGCTTCAGGTTCTCGGCGGCGGCTGCAGCTGCGCCGGGATCCACTGCACACTTCACCACGTGTGACTCAGCAAACGTGTCAACGCATGTGGCGTCCCATGTGAGGCTTCGACCGGCACTGAAGGGGAACGTTGTCAGTCCGTCGGGGCGCCTTCCATCTCCTCTGTCTAGCCCCACAGGTTCTAAGACCGATGGTACGCCAGCGCTTGCCAGTGCTCGTTTAATGACGTCATTTAGGGCTGCGTGCCGTGGGAAGCGACCGGCGCTCTTCTTACATGATAGGCCGTGGTGTCCCAGCCTGTCCACAGGGCATCCACATAGCTTGCATTGGTGGGGCTCACAGATGGGCAGGCCTAGTCGGAGGGCTACCGCTATACGAATGGTCTCGTCATCAATGTACAGTCCCAGGCTGGGGATTGGAGGTGCTTGCAGCCAGGCTGCAGTATGCGGCATACAAGCAGCACCGAGACGAGCGCGATGTATCTGATTGGCTCCGGCGATCAGGCGGTTAGCGGTGACAGTTGACGCGATGTCGTCCCAGGTCTTTTGGAGGCTGGCCGCCGGGCGTTCTGGAACAGTCTCGATGCCAGTTGCAGCCATGAACTGCTCCGTGGCTGGTTGCAGTGCCGCTGGCTCAGGGCCCGTGAAGGTTGAAGGGCAGATAGATAAGACCAGCGGTGCTGCAGCGGTGAGAGACGACAAGTAGCAGGGCAGAGCGAGAGCGTGCACGGAGCGCACGCCGAGCCCGCCATGCCTCTGGGGCAGTGCAGCCTGCTCCCAGGCCTCGTCTGTCAGTGCCACGTTACCAACTTCCTGGAGCGTGAGACGAACTGTGCTGTCGATTCGGGATAGCTCTGCAGGCTCCCGATAGGCTGGCGATGAACGTAGGAGATATTGCACTCGCGGGGCAGCTACGTACTTCGATAAGAAGAACAGAGCTGTGTGCCGATCGAGGAGGCGGAGTCGACTGCACAGCAGTTTGATAGTCGTGTGGGCTGATCTGACAGAGTCGCCAAGCCCAGCCTCGTGTAGCGGTGAGCCGAGCAGTGTGAGCTGTTCAGGAGGGGTGGTTTTGATGCCGGCGAGGACTGACGAGATGGTGCTGATGACGCTCTGGCCTTCGGCTGGAGTGCCACCGATGGTGGTTAGCTCGCACTTTGATTTGTTTAGTTCTAGGCCGAGCTTTGGAAGTTCGGTACATAGAGTTCTAAGGTCTTCCTCCACTGTTTCCAATGGTCCTGCAATTGTGGCATCATCCAAGTACCAAAGGTTCAATGGAGACTTCAGGGATCGCGCGCAGCCATCCACCACCAGAGCGAAGAAGGCTGGACCCAGTGGATCACCCTGTTGGACTCCACAGCTGGACATGATGACGTGATCTCCGAAGTGGAGCGGCGATTCTAACTTAACCTTAGGTAGATCGAACCAACCTGTACAGTTCAACAATGCGTGAAAGGATATGCAACTCTTAACTCACACCGCAATGTATCATGACGTGGTGAGAGAACGGCAAGTTACAAGGCGAGAACAGTAGATTAGGAATGACATTTTTCCCAGTTGCAGGTATGGAGAAACGTCTGAGAGACCTGGAGGAGAAATTATCGGAACTCTCAACGGTGTCCTCGCGATCATGCAGCGGCTGCATGGCACTAACTCTAAGAGTGGAGGAATTGGAGCGCCGTCTGGGCCCAGAACCAGAAGCACGACCGGAGCTCAGCATCACCATCACGGGCAACCCGACCGGTGCAGCGGCGGGTGACACTTTCGACGAACAGGATCCGGTTGATCTTCTCCTGCGGGAGGCGCAGCAGCTGGCCGCCGACGGAGATCTGGAGGATCTGTTCCAGCTGGAGACGTTGACCACAGGATCATCTACGACACCGACACCAACGGGAGATGCCGACCAGCTCGAGGGAGACACCGACCAGCCCACGGGGGACGCTGACCAGCCCGCGGGAGACGCCGACCAGCCCATGGGAGACGCCGACCAACCAGCCCGGGCACCGGTGAGTCGCTGCCACCTGATCCTAGGCGACTCCATCGCTAAGTACTTTAGCCCGTCTGTGGCCTCCCAGGACAGCGTCCTCAACCTAGCGGAGGGAGGTAACACGTGGGAGAGGGAGGACAGAAACCTAAGGGAACACTTAAGGGAGTGGAAGGTAGAAACCGAAAAACGAGGGGCCACTCTTGGGACAACATTTATCTGGATGGGCGGGAACGAAGTATACGGGCGACCAGGAACACGACCCAGGGGACTCAACAAGAGGGTCGTGGTCAAGGTGCTCCAGCACCTGACGAAGGAGGGGAGGGTAACACTGGCGGGCCCAACCATCCGGTTGTGGATGGACGACGGTGTGTTCTGGGAAGACACGCCGGCGTTCGAGGTGGACCGGATCCTGGGAGAGGTAGCCGAACAATACCCCGAGGTCCGGTTCCTCCCATACATCGGCAGGGCCATGACAGTCACCCGACGTAGCGGTCGAAGCAAACGCCACGTCGTCGATGGGACGCTCCTTGAGAGTTATTTCAGTGACCGCCTCGGGGTTCACCTTAGCAATACAGGATATGATCGCATGATACAAGTGTCAGTGGGACGTGTATTCACGGTAACTATGCACGGGGTGGTGATGCAGGGTGGGAGCGAGCGCGTCCCAGAACGCCTAGCCGGTGGGGGAGACGGCGAGGGTTCCCGGGCCCGCCAGCCGGCCGCCGATGGATGGACCCCATCCGTCCCGAGAAAGTCGATTGGAGGCACGAATTTGATGAGCTGGACCGGAGGGTGGCGGAATACGTGGCGCCGCAGCCGATAGGCCACCCATCGCCGGCGCTGGAAGAGCCGTGCCGTCACGTCGCCGGCCCGGAAACTGGTGCGCTGTGGAATGGGCAGAATCCAGACCTGTCCGACGCCGGCCGCCAGGAGGCCGAGCGTCAGTTCTGTGACGTCTCGCAGCCACGGAGGGACCCGGCAGCTGGGTGAGGCGAGGTCATGGGCGCCCGCTATGACCACCACCACGTGGGAGCTGAGAGCAACTGCCGTCCGTATGGCCCAGCACCGAAAACTGTCCTGGGAGATGAAGCCACCGCAGACGCCAACTGCCGAGACATGATCGTCGGCCGACCGGTGCCGGGAGAGGTGGGCCGCAAGCTGTCCCCGATCACGAGCATTTCTGCAATGAGAAAAAGAAGAAGAAGAAGAAGAGAACAAAACAAGGGGCAGGAGCCTCGGATGCGCCCCGGATGAGACGTAGCGCGGTGTGTGCAGTTCACCTGGACGCATCGCCGGGAGAAGCACGCGTGTCCGCCCGCTAGCTGAAAAAAACGTCGGTGTCCGCCCGTCAGACCAAGCAGCTCCGTCCGGGCCGGTAAAACCTCACTCAACCGCTGACCGACATTACGCCACCGCGAGAAAACATGCACGACATCGGGTCAACCCGCTGCCCGATGATGCACCCCACAGGGCGCGTCGGGCCCTCAGGCCTGCCACTGCCGACCGACTGCACCGCTGGCAATAAGCATGCACGCTGGGTCAACTCGCGACCTGATGGGACACCTCTCAGTGCACGTCGGGCCCTCAGGCCTGCCACAGACGACCGATCACCGCTGGCGAGAAGCATGCACGCTCGCGACTGATAAAACACCCCTCGGGGCGCGTCGGGCCCTCAGGCCTGCCACTGCCGACCGACTGCACCGCTGGCAATAAGCATGCACGCTGGGTCAACTCGCGACCTGGTGGGACACCTCTCAGTGCACGTCGGGCCCTCAGGCCTGCCACAGACGACCGATCACCGCTGGCGAGAAGCATGCACGCTCGCGACTGATAAAACACCCCTCGGGGCGCGTCGGGCCCTCAGGCCTGCCACTGCCGACCGACTGCACCGCCGGCAATAAGCATGCACGCTGGGTCAACTCGCGACCTGGTGGGACACCTCTCAGTGCACGTCGGGCCCTCAGGCCTGCCACAGACGACCGATCACCGCTGGCGAGAAGCATGCACGCTCGCGACTGATATGACACCCCTCGGGGCGCGTCGGGCCCTCAGGCCTACCACTGACTGACCGACCGGTCACTGCCGGCAAGGAGCATGCGCGCTGGGTCAAAAGATTGACGATCGAAACCCACAGGGTGCACCAGGCCCCTCACAAATGAAAACGTTAGCCGCTGGCGACAATGTCCTGTCGTAGCTGCAAAAAAAAGGAAAAACAAAAACGCCGACTCGCCACCTGCGTTATATTGATACAGCGCCCAGGCGACTGCGCGGCGGCAGGCAGCAGAGGACGGACGTGCGCCGCTAGGGGGGCATGTGGCCCTCAAGCCAACCAATGACCGACCGGCCGCCGCTAGCGATAAACATGCAGTTGGGTTATAAGTCGCCGACCGGTGCGCCACCCCTCGGGGTACGGGGACCCAAGCCAACCAAAAACTGACCGGACGCCGCCGGCGAGAGAAAAAAGGCATGCGCCAGGGCCAGCCCGCTGATCGACTGGACAACCCAGCAGGGCGCGCCCGGCGCCCAGGCCGAGACAGCCGTGAGCTGAGCGGGCGGCGCACATGCGCCGCCGAGCGAGGGGGAGGAGTGAACAGAAGGTCAAAATGTACATAAAATCAAGAGTGAGCGGAGAGTTTGCGCTGGCCAATGTTGAAGTTGTAACGCGTCACGTGAGCTTTCCACAGCGAAGCCACCATCGATAGGTAACCAGGCTATCGGTCGTGTTAAAAAAAATACTGCTGTTAAACTTGGTGGAGGTCCTTTGAAGGAAATGGTTCACTTTAGGCATGGGGTGTTGAACTGGAAAGCAGTTTTGTAGCGAGCTGAGACTAGCACAAATCAGCTGCCTTTACGGCCCACCGATCACTCTAGACGAAGATATCCCATTTCCCGCTCCGAAAGGAGTGCCGTACAGAGGAATGCGCGCCTTGCCAAGGAATGCAGCCACGTCATCGTCAGCAAAGTCAGCATGCTGCTTGCAGCCAATGCAGCATGCGCAAGTATGAACTACGCAATATGATCGGTTAACGCGAAATAGCTACCGCGTCATTTCTTTATATTTTTTGATATATGGAATATGGTTCTTCCGAAATCAAAATATAAAAGATGATCATCAGTACAAAAAGGTGTGTTAATGTGTGTATTTGTTTTTTGTGTGTCCTATATGTGTGTTTTTTTTAACGTTTTGAGCAAAAAAAAAAATCCCTAGCAAATTTCAGCAGAGTGAACTAGGTATGTCCTTGAAGACCAGTAGATAGGCCAGCGGCAGAGGCTAGCAAAAAAAAAGCATGTAGCTGACAGTGATAATGCTCATGCATGTGAGTAGGTATCTAGTAGTGACTAATAATTTGCGCCGGGCGACGTGTTCTGGGGGACATGCACGCCTTCTGCCCAGAACCTGGAAATGGTACCGGCGCTGGAACCTAGCAGGCGGAAAAAAAGCAGCGACTGGGCGTAATGTTACTCTGAACCTATGACGCCCCGCCGCGCCGGCGGTCTCATCAGCGCCCTGCGACGAACCGGCCGCCGCCGACACGAGTCACTTTGTCCCGTCGGTGCCGCCGCCTGGCGGCACGTATCGGAACGACCATCCCCACGCCCCGCGTCGGGTAGGGGGAGGGGTAAGGGGACACGTCCCGGCGGAAAACAATGCGCCGCGACCCGGGCCACAAAGGATCAAACATGGCGGCTTATCAGTTCAAGTTAGAGCGCACGAGTAGATCGGGCCGCGGCGGTCGCGGACAGCGCCGCGGCCGGGAGCGAAACGCCGCACAATGCCACTGGGAGATAGAAAAAAACGTGACTTAACTGCCGAGAGCGTTGCGTCGTCCACTCGGCGTGTGGATGCCGACACGCCGCACCAATGTAGCGCCAACAGCGAGACGGCTGCCGGGCCGTACGTATAGGTGCTGAGTACCCTTCCCGACGTGAGAAAGAGTAAAGACTCGCCAGGAACCAGTAGGCGGCTCACCGCACTGCTGTTCCGCACCAGACGCAACAAACTATCTCCGAAAACAACACGGCACAAACTACGTCCTGGTGGCACGGTGCGCGTGCGCTGACTGCACTGGGGGCTCCTAGTGCTCACGCCGAGCGGTAGGTGTCGCTATACAGTTTTGCGCCCGCGGACAGAGAAAGGCTTTGCCGCTCACCACCGTTGGTGGCGCGCAGCAAATACATTTGTGCCGACAGCGTCTAGCCGCGGCGTCTAGCCAGACGCCAATGGAGCGCTGAAACCGCTGTCGCTGGCTGAGGATTGCGGGAAACGACAAGCATCTTCGGCCGACGCAATGCCCGGACCTGGAGACGCATCGCCCGTTCACGGACGCGGGCGCCTTCACAGTGATGTATCGCGGCAACAGGACCGGTTTCGGCCTGCCACACGGTGTAGTGTTTATTTCATGTATGTGTTTATTTTATTTTGGAAGTGTTTCTTTTTTTGTTGGGGGGAGGTGTGTGGGGGCGGGTATGACCCCGCCCCCCCCCTCGGCTCGAGTCCGCACGGCGGGCGGTGCGTGCGGTGTCCGCCGTGTCCGCCGGCGTCCCCTCGGCTCAGGTCTGCGCGGCGGACGGCGCATGCGCGGCGACCGGGCGGCGGTCAGCGCGCCGAGGTCGAGGCAGACGTGAGGGGACAGGCGGCGCGAGAGGTGCACGCTGTGTAAGACGAATAGGCGATAAGTGTGCATTGTGCAAGAATACATACGACAAGAAGACACTGTATCTGCACCTAACAGAGAGGTGTAATACATAATAGCCATTTTCACGACGGGCTATCCGGCGAGTTCACCTAATTTGACCAAATCTGCACCTAATCTCTTTTACAGCAACTATCTTTATTTTATGAATTCATTTCAGTGTTTTAATCGAAGACACTCTCTGATAATATGACAAAGCAGGCATAGTTATAAGCAATTAGTGCAACCCTAGCTGATAGCTACTAAGTGACACACTGAACCTAATTTAACCAAATCTGCACCTAATCTGCACCAGATGTGCACCAAATGTGTACCAGATGGCCGTCGTGAAAACGGCTATTAGCTTAAGTATTGTCCTTAAGCAACTTGCCCGTACGTGACATTGCCTTCAGCTAATGCCCATCCAGCACGACACTATCTTAGTGGCCTAGTGCACAGTAATTGATTAATTCGCTATGCCCGCACCATTTTCACTCGTCCCGCCGTCGTTACGAGGCCCATTTTCACTCACCGTGCTATCGGCGCAGGGTGTGTCCTGCAGGGAGCCGATGAAGGTCAGCTTGAGCTGCACGTTGTGGCCGACGGTGGCGGCCAGTCGGTGGGCGACTCGGTAGGGCAGGGTGCCGAGCAGCAGGGGCGGCTCGAGGGCACGGGCCCGCGGGGAGGCCGGCACTGACACCGGCACCAGCTCGTCCACGGCCGACACTGCCGGACGGCAGTGGCACGTAGTGATATAGAGTGACATACAGTAGCAAACAGAAACGAATAATGACAGAGACAGACACTATTAGACGCCGCAAACTCACCAAACATCAACTTACCAACTTATCGATTCTAAGAAGGCTCATTCGCTCCGCTCCATTGCCCGTCTATGCTCAGCTGTAACTGACCTACCCGCTAGCTCAAGGGGACCTGTGACTTACCTGCCCCGCTCGCTCAGGGGATCTGTAACTGACCTGCCCTGTAGTTCAGGGGAGCAGTGACTGACCTGCCCGGTAGCTCAGGCTGTACCCGGTGCCAATCTCCAGACTGCTGCCTGTGTTCAGCTGCAGGCGGACGTAAGGACCGGGCGCCAGCAGCAGAATCTGCGCTCGCCGTCGGCCGCAGAGCCGGCGGAGGGCTGTCGGAGTGTCCCCCGGCCGAGGCACAGAGCCCACCTCCAACCGGCCGTGCTCGCAGGAGAGGTCCAGTGAGGTCACCAGCAGCACTAGATGAGTGTCCCCTGTGGCCAGAGAATGCAGTCACAGGAAGTATTAATTCGGCCGAACTAGAGGCTTCGCGTTTTTGAAATTAACACATGAATGCACACATTCACAACGTTACTCACATGGGACACGTTCCCGCAGCATGCATAATTCCGGTGGCTTATTTTTATTCATACTAGCACCCATTCTACCAAGCCGAGCATACAGTTGCTCTCGTGGCATTTATTATTATTCAAATGCGCCATGGGCCGGTCGGTTGGCGTCCGTCAGAAACGTTATCGGACTGTCGCTCGAGGGACATCTAGAGGACGAGTTTCCTCGTGCCGCTTCCTTTAGTGATCCGCGCTAAGAACGCTGCCTTGCAGCGGAATCCAGAGGGAATTTAGGCGGCTTTGAGGCAGATCCTGGTGACGAGTCATCTGGGTGGTCCGCGAGGCGGTTGCGGGGCTCGTCGCTCTCGGCCATCCGTCAGACAGCCGTCGGCCGGGTGACAGACGACAGACGGGACCACATTTAACGGAGGTACCGCCGCTCCGACCCGGGCGGCGGCTCAGACTCCGGCGCCGGCGTGGGCGAACGAAATACCCGGCGCTCCATGTGGTCCAGGGACATGGCTTAATCAAATGTGCACGGGAAGTGACACGAAAGGCGCATAGAAGTTACAAGGGCGAACAAATATATATGATGTTGTTGAAAATAGTGACAATTTGTAACATGCTTAATGCTAATAAATTTTGATATGCTTTAAATATAGTACGTACCATAAGCACTTTCAATTAAAATAGAACTGATTCAGCCTGACGCAATTGCACACATTTGAGCCTCCGTGAAAGGACGATCCAACCATCCTACCTTTCTAGAGGACCCGTTACCCTCGTCGGAAGTCCATATTACTACCACTGAAATCGACCCACAGACCCCCGCAAACGGGACAGGTAGGAGCTCATTTGTGGTCTATCTCTGACGGCTAACACGCGGGCAAACATCAATGGCCACAGATGAGACGGCTGCAGCCACCTGGGCGAACAATTATCAGCGAAATGGAACGGCACACAGTCCCCGGTCCCATCGCTCTGATGAGTGAGAGATATAGGGAACGGGTCACGGGAACAGACGTGTTCAAACAGAGCCGCGACCGAAGCAATTAGCGAAGAGCGACACCTGACACGAGCTCTTCATCGAGTCCACAAGGGTACTTTGGGTCGGGCGCACTTCTCTCCGAGCACTTCTCCAAATGAGTGGCCTCTGGAGAGGTCTCAGAGCTCGTCTCAGGATAGTGATGCGGTAAATACGTCCCTCTCACCTGGTGCCAGGAGGAAGGTGATGCACTCCTGATCAGTAGGCAGCAGGTGCGGGTAGCCCGGGCTGCTAACAGTGCCCTCTATAGACGACACGATCTCGCCGGTGCACCTGCTGACATCTACCGACGACCAGGAGAGGCTGGCGCCCGGTCCCGACACGGACCAATCAGATGTGAAGGTGACGGTGGCTGTGTTCGATGGCGGGAAGATGAGCCGTCTGTAACGAACAGAACAGAGCACCGGCCTCAGGGAGTGGCCTCAATACTGTGCTTTTGGAGGTGAGGAGATACAGAAATGAAGTGGGTATTAACTGGCATAATAAAGCGATTTATAAGTCAGTAGCACACCAACAGGTTATTCACAGACAATAGCAGCATACCATGTAGGTTATCAACGCTTATAACATTCAACATAAAAAATAATAACCGTGCAATATATCCACATGATGATCACATCGTCAGCATTCCATGGGCATTAGGCACTATTCGTTCCTCCCATTCCCTTTCAGAGCCGCGTAGCCCGCTGACCTGGCAGGGTAGATTGTTCCGCAGTACGCGATCTGGCCAGGTAGACTGTGCCGCAGGGCACGTTAGCCTGCGGCGTTGCAGTCTCTATCAGCCTCGAAGTGTTTTCAGACAGGAGAGAATGCATTTGTCCGTGGGGAGCATGGCTGAATTAGACGTTAGAAAAGAAGATAAAAGAAAGATAAAAGAAAAAGAAAAGATAGATAAGTTCAAAGACAACATGAAGAACGATTCAAGTTATCTACTCGTATGATAAGGTGTTATTGTAGGTACATTGAAAGTAAACAATTTTTCAGGAAGGCCGATTATTTACAGCCAATACCTAATAGAGTTACGTCCATTTCATCATGGTGACGTCCTTTAGAGACGCTCTTTTCTATCAATGTTCGATTTTATTACGGAGCGAGCGAAGCGAGCGTAGTCTTTCCTTAGATTAACGGAAATTTCTGAGTATGAGCGGCCGGCCGGCCGGCCGGCCGGCCGTGGTCACGCTTTTGCGAGGCTTATATCTCAGCAACCACTTGACCGATTTACATGCGGTAAATTTTGTAGGGTAGCTTCATTCCTTCTACCAAGTATTGGACTATTCCCGATGCATGTGGGTGACCCCTTATGCACGTGCCACGTGCAAAACGAAGAGGTGTCAGTTTTGTAATTGTTGCAATATCTCGGTAACTACTTGGCCGATTGCGCTGAAAGTTGGCATGTAGGTAGGCACCCACTAGGCACTGCATATCCATGTGCCAGAGTTGGGGTGCTGCTGCACGTGCGCACGTGCAGGGGTCGTTTCCAGATCTCGAGAACGGCTCGACCGATTGCGCTCAAATTTGGTACACAGTTAGGGACCGGTTAGTAGGGTGCCGTGCACAAGTCAGTTGGGACCCATTTTGCACGTGCGCACGTGCAGGGTGCCGCTTTCAGATCTCGAGAACGGCTGGGCCGATTGTGCCCAAATTTGGCACGTCGCTAGAGACCGGTTAGTAGGGTGCCGTGCACAAGTCAGTTGGAGGTACCCCCTCGCAATTTCGCACGTGCAAGGCCCACCCTCTCGCTCGCTCCGTTAGTCGCCCCAAAAGGCGTTATACTGGTTTCACTGCTTAACTTTGTTTTCAAGCATCACACCGGCCACCAATGATACCTATAAAGTCAGCCTCTAATGATATAGATTGTAGTAAGAGTCACCGACTTGCTATAATCAACATGCAGCGATCGCCAATATCGTATGCAAAGTGTCATTCGGTTACTAGAGTTGGTGCAGTTGATGCTGTGGCCACAAACTAACCTAAAACAAATGTCACCAAATGTCACTAACACATTAAGTTGTGTTTTTACTAACAAATGTCACCAGTGGCCTTTATCACTTTATAAACTAAGTATGCAGAGCTGATACACTTCTAAGAGTGGTGACTGCAGCATTAACAAGCATCAAACCTAAAACCACTGCCCAAAACACAACTTCTTGCTTCCTTTCTTATTATACTTTTAACGAAACAATAAGGTAGACGACATTTCTCAGCAAGCGAGTGGTCAGAATTTATCGGGAAGGTTATTTCCCTCTATATCGCTCGCAGCAATCCCGTTGAAGTTATTACTCTCGACAGTTTGTTCAACTGATGAGAGTCAGCATAATACATAAATGCGCTCTAATGTTTGACTCCACATTGCTTCCAAAGCCAGCGGGATGGCCGGGCTGAGCCAGAACATACCGGCCCACTGTGCCGTTCTTGTCCGTCGTCAAGCACACCTGCGCGGTCTATACGTGTCTCTTCGGTGTCATTCATTCCTGAGAACCCATGGACGTGGACCCCCACCTCCCACTGCGGAGACCGTGCTCGTGGCGGCATGGACCACGTCTCCGCAATTGAGCTGAGCGGAGCCACGTGCACTGCCCTGCCGACCGACTGGGGGCCGTCCAATGAGTTATTCAGTCTCCCTGCGGTGGCGTACGTCAGCCGGAGGCGAAAACAGCCGGCCGCGCCGATGGATGGGTGACGGCAGTCGGGCGGCAGCTCTGCGCCGAGCGGCGGCCGGAGAGCGCGGTCGGTCCCCCCCCCCCCGCCGGCCGTCAGCCCCGGTCATTTCTCCGCGTCTGACACCACCGGCGCGCCTCACGCCGCCCCGTTTTCGTCACCGACCCACTCGAGTGTCAGCTGACGGAGATGGTCTTTTCAGTAGGTACCTGCTTCCAACAGAGAATAGCAAACAGCAGAGTTCATCGCGATATAGCCAGGGTTATACACCAAGATTGATAAAACATTTACAAAGAGAATATATTTCGGGACGAAGAAGGTCGGACGGACCATAGCGCCTGGTACCGGGGCGGACTATGAATTTAACAGGTACATGGATAACATCTTTGAAAATATTATGAAAAAAAGCATTTCCATATAAAATATTCACAAATACTGAAAACGGAGTGAAATAGCTTCGGCTGAAAAGATATAATAACATACGTGTCTGTATAATAAACACATGTCTCCACTTGCACTGTTTGTGTGCTTATTAACATGACCTTGGTCATCTGACTCGATTAATGTGTGTATGTATGTTTAAGCAGTTGGCATTCGTCGCCTTCGTCGCATATGCCTTGTTTTATAGCATGCTGAAACGACAAAGCCTAACAATCGACCAGGGCTGGCGAGCGCCACTTTATTTGGTCATAGGTCCACTTCGTACCGGTATTACAGCTCTAGCACGACGTAGATACAGTGCAATAAGCTTTGAACTCGCCACCAACTTCCCACGAGATGAGGAACAGAGCGAGCTTATTACAATGTCTAACATAACTCTGTTTGAGACCAGGTTCCAAGCGGCGAAGAAAATAACATGAACATAAAATTCAATTTAACAAAAGCCCTGCGACATAAAATAATGGAGATCTTGAGCTGATCTTGAGGCCATGTTACGCAACATGAAGCTGACAACAAATCAACTACTACATAAAGTGATGGTATAGTGGAACCTGTAAATACATACACAGTGGAACCAGTAACAAATATCACCAGTGGCCTTATCACTTTCTAAACTAAGTATGTAAGGCTGATACATTTCTAAAAGAGTGGTTACTGCAGCATTAACAAGCATCAAACCTAAAACCGTTGCTCAAAACACACTTAATTGCTTCCTTTCTTACCATACTTTTAGCGAAAAAATAAGGTAGACGACATTGCTCAGCAAGCGAGGGGTCAGAATTGATCGGGAAGGTAATTTCGTCCCTATATCGCTCGCAGCCTTGAAATCGCAGACTTGGAAATTTACATAACGGCTGCCTCCAATACGATGTAACTGGGTTTCCTTAAAATGTCAGCCCTCGTATTGTGGCAAACAATGATCAATAAAACAAGCTGCTATTCGTAGATCAACAGATGAACTGCCCATAAAGCGCAGAGAAACCACGTGCCAGGAAGTAAAATATTCGCAACGGAGCAGGCTTTTAAAGGTATATTGCCTGCCGTATCCTAACGAAAACACGTTTCCGGGAGATAAAATGAATCAAACAGCCGGTTCGTGTAAGCTCAGCGAGGATGATCATTTCTCTGACCAGTGAGTCATCAAACTAAAGCAACCAAACCATCCGGCGCTTTTCAGTGCACTCCACTGGCCCCCAGGAGCTTGCTCTTGGTTCTTATTGAGATTAGACTGCAAGTCATTCGAGACCAGGAAATATACATGGCGCCCATATTGAATAATCACCATATCGACAACTAACGCGCATGCAAACACACATCAACCCACCGACACCGTGGTGTGCGCACACAGGACCGGGTGAGGGGACCGGGAGGGGTGGGGAGGGGGCGATCGTCGGCGCGTGCTGTCGCGGCCTGTTACGGCCGTGGACGGTGGCCGGTGGCGGGCATCGTCATTTATCACCCCCACCCTCCCACACAAAGGTCGTTAACCAGCCGTGCGCTGTGTTATACCTGCGATAGCGCCAGGAAACGACCGGTTGCCGTAATAAGTGTTAGGGGCATAATGTTCTGACTGCATAGAATGGCCGAGAGCTTACTAACTCTCACTGCTCATCGTTGGAACACAGTTAGACACATATTTTATGAAACATTAGTTTATTTAAAAAATAGCTTCTTAGCTACGATGTACCTATTGACAGTAGTGTTTCAAACCTTCATTCACACACTGTATGTATAAAGCTAAAAGTCGACGAAGCAATGATATGCTTCCTCATAGGAACAGATCGGTGCACTGATTGGACAAATTTTACACTTGAATAGTCACTAAGTTATTTTCTAATTATGTTCAAAAAGAAACATCAGCCACATATTTTATCTACATCATTTTGCAGCTCGTTCTTGATATCAGCCGATGTTGCACTTGCATTTCGCATTCAACATCATCATTTGTGTTGATCAACCATTCACTTTTTCCATTCACCGAAAAACGGCAACGCGACAGCCGTCATCACTCAGATGATTACAGAAACAGAAGGTACGAAGCTAATGGGGCGATGGGGAAGGCAACGGGAGCTTAGGTTCGCCTTACATCATTATCGTATACGGTCCCAGCTGCGTATCCTGGTAATCAGCCCGGCGTACCAGCCGTATCAACGCCGCCATTTGGCCTGGATTACCGGGGGACGGGTGGTAGTCGTAATGCACCCAGCGGCTGATGGCCGAGCCGCGCCGTCTTTCAGGGCGTAAAAGTGAGAGTCGTTAGTCAAGAGAGGCTGTGTAGCGTGTAGATACTTTTTGGGTTGTATTGTATCATAGACCTCTACATACCTCTACATACGTAGAGGTCTATGATTATATTGATCAAATGATTACCTGCAGCAAGTTTCACTTCTTATATACCACCTCCAAAAATACCATCTTTTTGCGAATACTTTGCTTTTTAGAGTGAAAAAGCTTGTGGACTTAGACCCAAGAAGGATTACGAAGTTGAAAGATCCCGTACCTGAGAGAAACTTTGTCAATTATAGCACAAGTCTAACTCACATTCTCAATCATTAAAACTTCCAACACTCTCTGAGCAGAAACGTGCTTTCACCAACAACTCTGTTCGTATCTTAGAATTGCAGAATAAGCAAAACAAAAGCATTCGAACAATTTGCTGGTAAGTGATATGATCAAAATTAGGTACTCGCCCCATTTCAACACCAGTGAGCCTGGTGATTGAAACAAGTATGAGCAATGGGCGTTAGCATCGCAAGACCTTTGACAGTTTGGTGGGCTTGGTTCCGCATATACATATGTTGCTAGGTGGGGGACATTAAGAATCATCTCCTTCAATGCCCTTGTTATGCCATTGAGCTGCTGCGATATATTTGGAAACCGGATTTGCTTTCTGAGAACCGCAAATTTACAATCATGTGCCCCAGAGACTTTAATACTATTGAAGCCATTCTCAGAATCAGCCCCTTCGGTTCCACGACTTCTGGAATCGATTTAAACTGCCGGATAGCAGCCGCGACTGCGGAGTAACCGCCGCTGTCTCTGAGCTGGTCAGTTCCAGACCGTACAGGCCGAGACCCGACCCCCTCCGAGTGCCGTCGATCAGTCTCACTCACCTCTCATGGTGCCGACCACACAGCGTCGCCCGGCCGTCGGGCGGCCAGCTGATCTGCAGTGAGTCGTACAGACAGTCCGGCTGCACCTCCAGCTGCAGTCGTTCCACGCGCACTGCCAGCCGGCTGCCGGCAGGGGCTCGCAGCTCCGTACGCAGATCTAGCAGCGGAGGGTAGCCGGCGGGGTAGCCGGGTGAACGCAGCCGACCCGGCGAGGGCAACTCGGCCGGCCACCGCCACGGGTCACCTAGGGAGGGACGGAGGGTCAGAGGTCACCTGGGAAGACACGGAGGGTCAGAGGTCACCTGGGGAAAGACTGAGGGACAAGGGTCACCTGGGGAGATGTGAAGGGCCAGGGGTCAATTGTCCCTGTCCTTCAATGGAAGGACAGGGACAGAAGTTATCTGGAGAAGGACGGATGGTCAGAGGTCACCTGGGGCTGTACAGAGGGTCAGCTGTCAGGAGTGAGCCAGAATGTCAGAGGTTGTTTGATTTGTTCAGAAGGCACTCAGGAAGAGTCAGAGGTCATCTACCAAGGAATAAAAGTAAATGTCACGGGAGGAAGTTTCAGAGTCACATGACAAAATTTGTTACCTGAATTTCTTATCGCTTAGAAAAGGAACAAAATAAAAAGCAAAAAGACATTATAAATAAATACGAGCCACAAAAAAACGATGCTTCTGCTACGAATGCAGCATATACAGAGCATAAATCAACTTAAAATCACCATCACATTTCTGACAGGAAATCCTCATACACAACACAAAACCTTTTCCGTCACACGAACTGACGCCTGGCATGCTTTGCATGCTTTGAGCCGCGTGTCAAGTCCAATGCCTGCAGCCGGCACCCATAAACGGAGCACTAGACTCTCGGGGAGTGCCGACCGTTGTCGAACCCAACCCAATTACACTGTTTGTGCATCGGTGCCACTGTGCCGACAGCGTCAGGGGAGTGTGCGCTGTTGCTTCGAAATGCAAGGTGTTTGGATGTCGCACAAGTGGATTACGGATCCTGTGTGATCGAAAAAAGCGGGATTTCCCAAAGGTACAGGGTGTTTCACAATAAACGTTACTTTTGATAAGCTTTTAAAATGACCTCAGCTATTCGTATGCCCATAAATTCCATATTCATTTTGTTGCAAATTCTTTCGGGTTTTTTATCCTTACAAAAACTATGACGAATCATCAACTGCATTCTTTATGTACGTGCAATGTCCACACCATCAAAACAGGTCAATTCGCTGTTAAGCTTCAGGGTCCTTCACAATGAATGTTGCTTTTCAAACGACGATGTTTCAGTGACATGTATTACAATATGGCTCATGAGTATTACCTCATGAGACAGCAGAACAGTAGGACTGATGAACATATAACTTTCAGTTCAGCACCCTTCACGAGTTCTCCACTATGCCACCCTTCCGTCTGACTTTTTCAACCAGATTCTCTGGGATCGCCGTCCGGCCAGGAGTCGGGGCTGGTCTCGTGTTTCCAGTCTTCTGGAACCTTTCTACTACCCGTTTGAAAGACATTTTTGACGGAATATCCTTCCTCCTTTTTAAATGGCTACCGAAACTCCGTCGCACTGCGGTCAGACTCCGCAAAGCGCCGTAATGCATGACCACCCATACCGCCTCATCATCTGTACACGGCGAATTGACCCGTTTTGACGGTGTTGGCATTGCACGTCCATACTGATGGAACCGTTGACGGTTTGTAAAAAAAAAAAAAAATGTAAGGACTAAAAACCGCTACAAATTTGCAGCAAAATGCATATAAAATTTACGCGCTTACGAACAAGTAAGATCTTCATTTAAGCTATCCAAAAGTAACATTTATTGTGAAACACCCTGTATAAGGAAATGCGCGATGTTCCGTACGTTTTAACAAAAAAAAAAAATGATGTGCCGCGTTGCTATCTTTAGTATTGCATATTTTGAGGGAAAAATGCTAAGCGAAAAATATAAAGCATTCCTACTTGTGAAAAACGTGGCGTCATATTTTTCGCTAACAAACACGCTGCTATCCGGGCATCGTTCGTCATTCACTTGCCTCCTTCCTGTCGTCCAATTCCTGGCCACTGACCGGCCTCTGACCCTCCCCTCCCCCACCCAAAGAGGAGTCTCCGTGTGGAGAGGGGAGGCCAGTGTCGCGCCTCAGCGGACGTCTCTGGCCTCTGGGGCGCAACGACGAGCCTTCGGATCCAATGGGATCGGACCAGGCACGACCGGTCCGCCGGCTGGTCGGCGCGGCCCGCGCAGTGGCCCGGCAGGCCCTATCGGGATTATACTTCCAATACGACCCCACCATCGACCGAGCCGACTCCGTTTTGGCCCGGTCCGCTGCACAGGTGGTCATCGGCGGTCAAGGAACGTGGCGGCGCAGATAGTGGAAAGTTTCAGATGATAGGAGCCTCGCGCGGGCGCGGCCCTTCATTGAGATGGTTATCAGAAAGCAAAGGACGGAAATGAGATGGGCTTTCTTGGCTTGTGGAGAGCTGAGGTGCCAGTTGCGTACAGTATAGTGGTTTGCTTTTCTAATTTTCAATGGATATAGTGAGGGCACCATTTATAAAATATTACAAATGAAAATTGGCAAATTGCAGACTTATAAAAAAGGAATGAAACCTGCGTTCGTTCTTACGGGCTCTGTAATAAGCTGACACTTCAATAACGGGCGACGCGGATATCAGTGTGAATGTTTGTTAAACTACATATTTGTAGAGCGTAAGCCAGAGCAGCCTGTAGGAGGCTAAAGGTAAAGACAGCCTGTAGGCGCAGCCTTATTCAATTACCAGGCTGGCTGTCACTAAAACCATACACACCCCATCGGTCAGAGCGTAGGCGACAGTGAGGGGTCACACAACTTCCTGGGAGGAACCTAGCCGCATTCCAGAGCTTACGAACAGGTCGGTACGTACCGGGTAGAAGGCGGCAGACGGCGGTGGATGACCGCTGACAGTCTGTGGTCTGACGAACGACCGGAGGGGAACCTCGCACCTCCACGGCGACGCATTCTGCACCGCCACTGTCGGTGTCGGTGTTAGGCATTAAGCTGATGTCCTCACTGCCGTAAAAGCTGCCGTCGTCCTCAGCAGGGCCTCTGGTGCTGATATGGACGTCTGGATTGGTGGTGATGGTGGTGCCGTTGGTGCTACTGGTGGCTCTGGTGATGCTCTCAGTGACGAAGGAGGGTGGTTGAGCCCAGTAGGAGCCGCTCCCCAGCACCTCGGAGAGCTGCTCCAGCTCGCCGACGTTGGCCGGCACGCCCTGACCGAGAGGTCAGTAAGTACGCCGGGAAACGCCAGCACCTCTAAGCAGTATAAATGTGTTTACAATGCGGCGACAGCGCCAAAAGCGTCGCTAGTTACACACCACAACACTCCTGCAGTGTCCAGTGCGGTTGAGTTTAATAGTAATGATCAAAGAACCTAGCCCGACAGTATCATCAACTTATTACTTTTTGCACGCTGCATTTGAATTTGACATGCAAACTGAGACGTTATTTCATAACAGGAACAATACATTCAGCAACGAAATTGATCCACGGTAAATCCGTTGCGACAATCTGCACCACGACTCACCTTTTGCCTTCCGCACGTGTCGCGGACACCGCTGTAGGGCACGGTGGGGCTGCGGACGACCGTGAAACAGGTGCCGTCTGACGTGCAGTGCCGCTCCTCTGGAACACAGGTACAGGCGCTGTTAACTGAGGTGTGGATGTGTCACAGACGAGGTCAGTTAGTCGAGCCATCGACCGGGAACGGGCGGTAACGGATATTGATGGACCAGTTATCGGCGTTAATGGGGTTTTAAACGGTATTTGTGCCACTTTAACGAATCAAAATCGATTCGAAAATTAGATTTGTGGTAGAGTTTCAGTCTTCAAACAGATTCCGTGGCGACATGGTATTTGTGCAGGTTTTGGATGATAACAATCCAAAGCCGAGGAGAGAGAGAGAGAGAGAGAGAGAGAGAGAGAGAGAGAGAGAGAGAGAGAGAGAGAGAGAGAGAGAGAGAGAGAGAGAGAGAGAGAGAGAGAGAGAGAGAGAGAGAGAGAGAGAGAGAGAGAGAGAGAGAGAGAGAGAGAGAGAGAGAGAGAGAGAGAGAGAGAGAGAGAGAGAGAGAGAGAGAGAGAGAGAGAGAGAGAGAGAGAGAGAGAGAAGAGAGAGAGAGATATGGAGAGAAAGCTAGGAAAGAGGAAAGATATATCATTTGAATAAATCAGCATTGCAAATCTTATCGTATTCACCTTTCATCTCGACGGTGCCAAATAGAAATTTAACGCAAGTGAACAAATTTTACTGTTTAGCTTTAGACACGGTGCATAAACATAAAACAGCCCGCAGCCGAACACAGCTGGACTCTGTATGGGGATGTGAATATGGAACCACTGCATGTTCTGCCTGCCCAATGCCCATAACCTTAGTCTGCCTATGAACGTCAGTCGATATCGTGGCCTGCCTGCCCAATAGGAATAGCCTGCCTGGCTGGGTCTGGCCAGGCCGGCCATTCCTAACGTGTACATAGTCTGTCCGAGCGGCAGTAGCGGCAGTGCAGGAGGCGGGCGTTCCTGATTGTTCCATTGGTTGGTAGTGGAGGCCCGTCCTGGTCCGCCGGCCGTGCGGTGGCCAGTCCCAAAGGTCAGCGAGCCGGTCGATCGACGACTGAGGTGCCGACAAAGGACCTCTCGTGGGCACGACGAACGACGCAGACGACGAGACAGGTATGTATGTTATTATGCGGACCCCTGGCCAGCCTTCTCCACTATAGCAGCAGGTAGATGCATGTTTGTATTTATTGCATGCATGCCCAGCGGCAGCCTAACATGCTCCCCAGTACAGGATTACGCTCGTAGCCAGGCCAAGGGCCGTAAAACCCGATATACTGACGGCCATTACCATTGAAAACCTATAAAAACGGGGCTGAACAGACTTTTTGTATTAGTCTGGCGTGGTGACAGGCTGGCAAAACGAATACGGCATCCGCTTTGGTTGAATGAGGTTTGCATGGCAGTACTGGAAACTGTTAAAGAGAGAAAGCCAAGACGGTTAAATATAGCCAAGAAGCCAAGAAGCCAAGAAATAAGCCAAGAAGCCAAGACGGTTAAATGAGGTGTTTTGTCGCGAACCAATCCCGTTTTTGCCACTCCAGACTTTCTAGTTACATATGCCGTACCGGTTAAATGAGGTGTTTTGTCGCGAACCAATCCCGTTTTATGATAACATAACCGCGGCAATGAAATAAACTTGAACTCGCACCGTAGCTGCGTTTATTTGGTGCGAAGATATGCCACATATCTACTACATATTTGTAACGCTTATGAATGTAAATGCAACCATGTAAACCGGTCACTGATGTGTTGTACTAACCCTCGCCCGTAAACGGCGATCTGCCACCTTCGCCCATGCAGGGGGGGGGTTGGTGCGACCCCCCCCCCCTTGGCGTTTGAAAACGGAGCGTCGTAGAGCTTAGCGGAAAAGACCAACGGATTGCTCTCAACGAGATCTCGCGATTGGTGGTATATTTTTTGGTCCTAGGTCAACATTTGACCTACTTTTGACCGGTCAAAGGTCAAATTTTTCGGAAAAATAGACTTTTTCAACTTTCCGCGGCGATTGCGGCAAAACGGTGGGAGATATCGACTTGAAACCTTCACTATCGTGTTCCATGATCAATTCTCTATCGTTTGGTATGTATTTCATTTCCCTAGCTCTAAAAATAGCGCGTTGGGAGCGCCGGAAGTCGGCAAGGTCACAGTCGGCGGCAGAAATTCGAAAAATCAAAATTTAAATTTTTGAAATCTGATTGTATTTTTGGATTTGGGAGGTCCATTTGCTCCCTATAGAAGCTAATATTGCTGCATATTCCCATCGAGGTGACAAGAATTAGCAAAATAGTGGTTCGGGCGCTTTTCAAAAATAGTACCGGACGCTGTTCCTCTTGTGACGTCATAGCTCCGTGACCTGACCTGACCCGGTCAAGTTTCTTATACCATATGATAGCCAATACTTGCCCCAACATGCATGGGAAGTTTCATCACGATCCATCAACCGATGTCCGTACCACCGGCAGGAAACCTCGGGCGTTGGCACTCAGTTTGTGAAAATCCGGCCGGAGGCTGTTCCCTTTGTGACGTCATAACTCCGTGACCTGACATGACCCGGTCAAATTTTTTTATCAAAAGATGCGCAAGGCTTGCCCCATAAGGTACCCAAAATTTGGCGGCGCTGCGCGCCGCCGTTTTTGCACTATTTCCGAAAAACCTCAGGGGGGGGGTTGCACCAACCCCCCCCCCCCCCTACATGGGCGAGGGCTAAACAATAGTTTTCTTCCATCCGTAAATACGGCTGGCAAGTTTCTATATTTCGAAATTGTGCGGCTCTTTTGCGGTATTGTTCGAGTGGTATGTGTCGACACCGAAGGTATACGGCTTGACTGCGCACCCTAAACACCTATGCGCTGTAGCTAATTATAAAAGAAAAATATACCGTAAAAAAAGAAATTCATCGCTCTTCACATACCGACATTCACTATGGAGCAATGCAATGCATTTACTTTTAAAGCAACTGATTTAACCACAGAGCTGAAATTTGAATCGGGACTTATAGAAACATGTTATGCAGCCAAAATATGTCAATGGGAGCTGTTCTGTTGTTCACTGACTGCTGAGGCACTTCTGTTCTTTCCGTGTATTTTCATGAACAAATCAGCACATAAATATAAAAGCATGGGCATTATGTCATTGGCCCGGTTTCCATGGGCAAATGTGATCTGGATCAGTAAAAGTGGATTAGGTAATCCAGTATCATAGGTACTTGGACGATATACGAAATTGAAAATAAGAGATTAAAGTGATTATATAAAGCTAATCCACTATAACGTATCGCTTGTAACGAAGAGTTTGATACAACTTATACGATTTAAATTTGGTAATCCGGATCACGAGTGCCCGTGGAAACATGGTCAATATCGTCTCGGCCGCAACAGCAGGCTATACCCCGCGGCACGTCATTGCGACCTGGTGTAGCGCCGCAGCTGACACCGGAGGGATTCGGCGGCTCTGTCGTCCCGACCCCTGGTCATCGGACACCGGCCGTGTCCGCAGGCGGGACGCCGCGACTAATTTCATTATTTCCGTCCCCTGACACGGTCCGACTCCTGTTCGCCAAATCGACCTGCCAGACCGGGACTAAGTGGCGGTGCTAATTTGCTCGGGCCGAATGGCGGATCCCCTGATCTTCCCTTGAGAACCTCAGTCATCAGAAACATGCCGCGGGTAATTTTTATGTGTCGTTGTCATAGTTATTTTACAGTATCAGTTAACCAGTGTATTACAAGTGACACCCGCCTATACAAGTTTCATGACAATGTAACTCAACTACTGAAGTTAAGTGGGAATCGCAGGCTTCACTAACGTTATGCATGCCGCTAAAACAGTTACGTTAATTCGTGATGCAATTAAATCATTGCAAATTGTCCGTAAACAGTTACTGATATATCCAGAAATCGAAAAAAAGTAGGAAAAACAACCAATATTTGCTTAATGTTTAAGTTTTTTTCGGCCTAATTCAAGCCAACGCGCAACCATTCAAAACTGTTCTTTTCAATGGAGTAAAATCAGCACTCAGCGAAATGTTAAAATTCGAAACCTCGATTAGGAGACAACTGCTCAGTGCCCGTTCTTCCCCACTTCACTATTTTTTTTTTTTTCTCGGTTGAACGGTTTATTTTCGTGCCACACCGCAACATACATTGTTCCTCTCCAATGCGCAACAACACAACAAAGACGCCAAACACAGAACACTGACCCGTATCCTTCCATATTGGCGCTCTGACCTACCCAATGGACGACACAGGCGAACACTATATAAACAAGAAAACAAAACAAAAAGCGAGCATTTGGTATGAAGTTTTTTTCACTGTTGCACCAAAATCAATAGGTAGGTATTGTTTGGAGGTTGAGCTGCAAAACAGTTTACAATAATATTGAAACATATTGAAACAGGGCACCCGCTCGCACACAGCGCACGCCCGCCCCAGCCACCAGCGCCTACACCGGCGCCCGCGCGCGCCAAGAAGAGCGCGCGGCCGCGCCCGCGCATGCACAAATGCTGTATGATTGGGTGCAGTATGTTTGAGTTTGTGAGCGTGCGCGTGTGTGTCTTGCATATACATTATTCATACACTTATAAGACAGTTAAACTGTACCACAATGCATGTTCACGAGCCAATGCATGGTTAAAATGAATAAAAAGTATCTAAAGCCCGCCTGGCCAGGACGGGACGGTGTCTTAACCCATATGACAACCGTCCCGGCCCCGGGGAGGTCTAGAAGATGCCTCCCCGACCGGGGAGGGCTAGGGGATACCGCCCCGGTGTACCTCCAGGCGGGCCGGCCAGCCCCCACCCGCACCGCCCGGCGACCGACTCATCCCGTCGGGCGGTGCTCCCTAGCCACCGACCGGGAGTGCGAGACGTCATCCAGACCGGCTGGCGTCTCGCACGCCCGGCCAGCCGACCGACCCACAGGGGCCGGTCCCGGGTTGGCCCGGATGGGTCATAGGGGTGGGGGCCTCGGTAAAAACGACGCGAATTAAAAAAGAAAAGAAAAAAGTGTGGACGTGTGTGTGTGTGGGGTGTGTGTGGGGGTGTGTGTGGGTGTGTGTGGGTGTGTGTGTGGGGGGGGCGTGTGTGTGTGTGTGTGTCGCGCGCTTTCCTGTTTTCATGTCGTGATTTATTGTGCCTGCGGCTTCCGGGACGCTGCTGACACCTATCCGTCGCAAGTTCAGAGAATGTACGCTTCCTATTTGAGGATTTGTTCGAGTGCTCCCCATTTAGTTTGGAATTCGTTTAGTTTGTTTTTAGATTTGAATAAAATATACTCTTTTTGTGCTTCGATCCTCAATACGTTTAGCATAACGTTCAAGGTAGGTTTACTTTTATTCAATCGTGCTTTGTGTGTGACATATTTACAAAGCGTAATAATGAGAACTTCAATGTCATCTGCATCGTTTAGCAAGAACCACATTGTTTTGTTTATTGTCAATGTTTTGTTGTACTTTTGCCTAATATGTGACAGGACTTCTTTTATGAAAATTTTCACTTTAGGACACTCCCAGAAAAGATGTATAATTGTCTCAATAGATTCTTCACAAAAGGAACATTGGTTGGAAGGTTCTATTTGCATAACGTGGAGCAATTTATTTGTTGGGAACGTACGCATAACTATTCTGTAGTGAAAGAATACAAAATATGTAGACAAAGCTGCATCAATCAGTTTCCTTGATGTTCCCATAATATAGTTTCCAATGTCATTCTTCCATTTTTCCTCGATTCTTTTGTTAGTTGTTGTGTGTTTTGCTGCCAGGGATTTTACAAAAATATTG
Source organism: Amphibalanus amphitrite (assembly GCF_019059575.1). Lineage (NCBI taxonomy): Eukaryota > Metazoa > Arthropoda > Thecostraca > Balanomorpha > Balanidae > Amphibalanus > Amphibalanus amphitrite. The sequence continues at coordinate 278,472 of NW_024881623.1, forward strand.
TAAGAATACTTCGAAAACTTATTTTCGTTCATCACCGCGTTTATTTTGAACGGTATGTTCGGACTTTCGAAATTATTTGGGCTGTTGCGCAAACACAGTGGAAGGCTGCGTACTAGTGTCTCATAACACAGGAATGTCATCTGGATGCCATAATTATTTTCGATTTCCTCTTTTTTGTATACATTTCCTGTCTTTTTATCGAACAAATCGCCAATAAACCTGAGACCTTTTCTATCCCATTCTTTGACAACAGTCTTCGAAAATTTCGTATGATCAGAGCACCAAATTGTCTCCGATAAAATTTCCTCACTACTGTGTTTACAGTCTACAGAAAATCTCATGAGTGCATCAATAAGGTCCCTATAGAAGCCATTAGTCACTTTGGATTTGACTAGAGCAAGCTTCGCTTTACCATAAGTAAGAAGCTTTCTAACATCAGGTAATTCTTTGTACGCTAACTGTGTCCAGTCAGCTTCAGATGTCATCAGGCGTTTCAGCCATGTTAGTTTCATCGAATCAATGAAGGCTTTCACGTCTACCATTTTTAATCCGTCCTGTTCGTACGTTTGTACCAATTTAGTGCGTTTGATTTTATCACCTTTGTTTTGCCATATAAAGTTAAATAATAAACTCTCAATTAGTTTTATTTCTTCTTTATCAGGGTTTGGCAATGTAATGAACAGGTGAACAATCTTTGAGAGTAGTAAAGTTTTAATGATGCATATTTTTCCCACGGGAGTCAGATTTCGTCTTTTCCATTGTGCAATATCTCGACGAATGCTATCAATTTTTTCTCTCAAATTTCGTCTAGTGGTTTCGTTAGTATTAGCGCTGAGGTAAATTCCCAGAATTTTAAGTTCGTCGACTACTTTGACTCTTACATCGAAAGGTATTTGATTTCCTCCAAGAGAGCCTATTGGTAAGCATGACGTCTTATCTACGTTCACCTTCAGCCCGGATAGCTCGGCAAATGTAGTAAGGTCGTCTAGTGCTCCTGCTACCGAAGCGTTTGAGCCGTCTAATAACAAAATAGTGTCATCTGCATATTGTGAAATACGTATCTGTTTAGTTGGCGATATATTGATTCCTTGAATTTTCTGGGATTTGTTTATTAGACCTGTCAAAACTTCTACCGCTATATTAAACAAATACCCCGAAGATGGATCGCCTTGTCTAATTCCTTGCTCTATTGCCATCTTGGACCCTAAGTGTCCGTTTATCATCATTCGTGAGTAATTTTTCGGATTCAAATACATTAAGTCTATCATTTTTAAGAACTGATCACCAAAATTCATGTTCCTTAGTACAGATCTTAGATAATTCCATGATACTGATTCGAAAGCCGATTCGAAATCAGCAGCTAAAACTATTGCCTTCATCTTTTTCTCTTTTACATATTCTATTGTGTCGAATAATAAACGAGTATTTTCACCTAAAAACCTTCCAGAAATATATGCCGTTTGGGAGGGGCTAATTATCTGGTTGATTACACTTCTGAATCTATTTGCTATTGCGGAGGACACTATTTTATAGTCAACATTCAATAACGTTATAGGCCGCCATCCTTTTAGTGAGTGCGGGGATTTACCTTGTTTGGGTATCATTTTAACGATGCCTTCCCGGTGTGATGGGAAATTTTGATTTTGTTTGAGCGATGCAACAAAGGCTCTGTGTAAGAACGGTCCAATTTCATTCCAAAAAGTTCTGAAGAATTCAGCTGGGAAACCATTTGCTCCTGGGGTTTTTCCTTTCTTCATTCTTTGTAAAGCTAATGTTAATTCATCCATGGTAAGGTCAGAATTTAATCTCTCTATGTCGGCTTGCATTAATTTTTTCGTTATATTAGCTTTAATCATACTCTTATTTATTGTATTCGTGTTACTGTCCCTATATTTTGCTTGTAAGTTCTTGGTGAATTCAGTCATAATAGTTTTTGTTTGGGTAATTATACGATCTCCCTCTTTGATGTATTGTATACATTTGGATTGTCCATTTCTCTTCTCAAGAGACAGAAAGTATTTTGAGCTTCTTTCGCCTTCTTCGTGCCATGCGACACGGGATCGAATAATAAGTCCTTCTATTATAGGTTTCCTCAATTCCTCTAATTCACTTTTCGCGAGTTCTAAATTCTCTAAGTCTTGTTCAAGTCCGGATTCATTAAATTTTTCATGTGCGGTAATAATTTTTTGTTTTAGATGTTCTTCTTCTGATCTTATGCGCTTAGCATGTTGTTTGGAAAATTTCAGACTTTCTCCTCGCAACATCATCAAGAGTGTTTCGTAAAATAAGCATTCCCCAATGGTAAGCTGAATGTATGGGTAACTATGATGGTCGCTATAAACGTGTTCCTGATAAACGCCCTCCTTCCCGCAGGAGCAGGAGGGCGGGGGCCGCCCGGAGGCCGGGAGGGCGCGCTGCCCGGGGGCGGTCTCCGAGCGCTGCGCTCCCCGCTCACGATGCGCTGCGCTCGCTGGAGATCCGGCACGCTGATGTTGGGCCCTCCTCTCTCCACCCGGCAGAACACCAGACCGCGGCGACTGAAGACTGAAGCGACCTTGCTTCCGTTTACGGGTTTCCTGGCTTCCAGCAGGTAAGAGTAGACCTCACGATTCTTGGGAGTCAGGCTCTCTGTTATGTACAGCGGTGACAGTCTGCGAGCGTCGCGCGCAGTCCTGTTGACCAGCTCGAATCGGCCTTCGTACACTGCGTCACGCATTCGACGTTTCACAAAGCGAACGATAACTTTGTTGTTCGCTTGGAGCCTGTGAGCCGACTGGATGTCCTTTGGCGTCATGTTGAGCCACGGGAACCTCTGGTTCAGCACCTGGGAGATCTTCTGCTCGACATCTTCGTCAGTCGTCTTGGAGATGAAGTCGTCACAGGTGAGGATCAGCGTCGAGAGTCTGCGGTTGAGGTCGATGCCCTCTGTTCTCTCCTGCTGTTCCTCCAGAGCCTTTCCTTGTCTCACCAGCTGCTCATGCAGGCTACGGATCTCCACGTCCCTGTCCATAACTTCTCCTTCCAGCACGTCGATTCTCTGCTGCATGCTGTTGAACTTTGTTTCGAACGCAGCGATGACCGTTGCGATGCTTCCATCCAGCATTTGCTTAATGCGAGACATGGCGGCGTCGCTGAGTTCCACGGTGGCTGGGGCTTCTGCGGACATCACAGCTGCGCCGGGCGATGCGGTCTCACGCGGAGACTTCGACAGTCTACTCACCGCCGGTCGCTTGGACTTCCTGCCCTCTGCGCGAGCCACCATCTCCGGCACAGAAAATTGCCGTTTTCTGCGTACGACGGTCCCTGCACCAGTCTCCGACTGTGAAGTGGCGTCGGTGAATACACTGTCCTCGGCACCACTTTCAGTGTCCGTCGCCACCATGTTCTCACTGTTTGAGCACTCAAAAATTGTTACTAATCGCTGTCGGCGTCACAAACTTCAGCGCTATGCTCAGCGCTCAGCGCACACACACGGCCGCCGCCCGGGCACCCACTGGGCCACTCTCACTCAGCCATCCCGGCACCGGCCGACCGTGACCTCGCCCGGAGCGCTGACCCGACCAGCTGGCTCGGTGACCGGAGCCCGAATGCCTCCCCACTTCACTATTTGACAGTAGTACACTCACCACTCTAGGTACTCCATAACAGTATTCAATGACTTCGCAACATAATCAAAAAGCTTTCGACAAGTTGAATAACACAATTTAGCAAACAAACTTTCGATGAATGGAGCCCCTGCATGCATTAACAACTTGAAGTGTGAAGTCAGATCGGATGGAAAGTTAATTAAACACTCACGCTGCGCTTCATCGGATAAGAGGCAGCATCCTGAAGTCAGATTCAGGGCAACCGAAATCAGCTTATGACTGAATGACATCAATGGATGTGTGTCCAATTCATTTCCATAGAAGATCACAGCTTACAGCCAAACCAACGTAATCCACTGGCTCAGTGAAGCATTGCCGCAGAATAAAGATGCTTTGCAACACCAGTCTTTAGCTCGAGACACCCTCCCCCCCTTTGTCGCTCCATTGTCGCATCAGCGCCTGGCCTCTTCGAATTCAAGCCCAGCTTCAACGAAACTCGCCGACGGCGAATCCCAGCGCCCTGCCGACTGATCCAAAGTGACAGGCGAATCCGGCGCTGCCACCTAGCCAGTGTTGGTGCCGCACTGCAGCCCGTATCGACCTGGTGTAACACTGTCCATCCTGGCTTCTGTAACACTGTCAGTGTCGTCCGAGTGTTCCATCCTGACTGCTCCGTCCATCAGGCTGGACAGTTGGATCCGACCGCTCAGACGTCGCGGTGCGTCGGCCGCATTTTGACGAGCCCGTATGAAAAGATTGTGTGTTCTATATTTGAAGATGTCCAGACATGCGAGCCTAGAAACAGCTCCGCGTTTTCCGTAGAAGGTAAGCAGCGATAGAGAACGCCACGAAATTAAAATGTTATTACATTTACATAACAAAATAACACTGACCTACGCCTGGATTTAGAAACATCTTAGATGAGTCTCATTCTCAGATCACGCCATGGATATCACAAAACGGTTATAATTTAATCGGAGGACGTCTGTCTCGCGGTCATTCGCCATGGTGCGGTACATACACATAGGTACACGACACACATTCAAACTAAATTGTCAAAGAGCATAAAAATAAAGTAAATAGAGTCAGAGCAGCACCTCCTACAAAAATACAATGGGTGCATTCACAGACTTCTCTTACTTATACAGAGAAGCCTGGAGTAATTTATCTTGAACCCCTGCCGGTGACAATCAGAGGAGCGGAGCGTAATACAGCGGAGAGGGCGGCACGGCGCTGGGAGAGCAGCAGCGCGCCCCTAACTTGCATCATAACTCGGGTGGAGAAGTTGCACCGAGTGCCGCACCGATCGGTGTGGACGGCTCGATCGGCAGGGCACGACGGGGCGGACCGATCGACCGACCGGCGCGCCCACGGACGGCCGTGTGAGGTGGAAGGAGGGAGGTGGGAGGGGGAGGTGGGAAATGGGAGGTGGGAGGTAGTGGGAGGTGGGAGTCCGACGGCAGGCCACAACAATCTATGGCAAAACTACAGTATTCATTGACGCAACCAAAGATAAATATCAGTATTTCATAAATATGCAAGATATTACAACAAAAATTACCCGACGTTTCGTTTATTATAACTTTTTCCAGGGTAATGAAAACCCTTGAAAAGTTATAATAAACGAAACGTCGGGTAATTTTTGTTGTAATATCTTGCATATTTATGAAATAATTGTCACATTACAACTCATAAATATCAGTATCATGACAGCCAAAATAATACAAAAGAGCATCGTCGACAAAGAAGCTGAAAACTAGAAGCCAAAATCGGAGATGATACATCTTTCGTTGTACTAAATATAGGACACTAAATTCGTCAGCGCTTTTATAAGTAGTTAATTTTTAAGTAAAATAATATCAGGACAAGCGAAACTTTCATAGATCGTCGATATATTTTGTAGGTACACACATAAACTGGATGGTGTTGAGTATGGGCCTCCTGCAGCGACCCGCTACCGATCGGCGGCACAGAACCAGACCAGCTCAATCACAAACGCCCTCCTACGGTGGCCCCAACGACCAATTGAGACACTCTGCTGAGTGGTCGGTCCATCTGATCGAAGATTGAATGGCCGGGAGCCGTGCCGAATGGGATCAGCGTGCTCAGTGCTCAGTGCTCAGCTTGGGTTGGTAGTGCGACTGTGACATGCCCACTGGCCGGTGAGTGGACACCTGACGTGCACAACTCGGGATGGAGTTGATTAATGGCAGCTACTGTAAACCAGCAAACTTCAGAAACATGTATGGCCAATCTAAAGCATCAAAAGAAGTGAATAAAAATGCTAGTCAAGCAAATCGTTTTTATATAACGGCTGAAAAAAATTGCGAAGGATATAGCTCCAGAAATAATATGATGCGTTACGCTAAAACAGATAAAATGGACCTACTGTGCAGTGTGCACCGTTATACGACCCGAAGCGGCCATCAAGCTGAAACGATATCGAACTAGTGGGGACGGGGGCGGGGACGGGGACGGGGGCGGGGAAGGGGGCGAGGACGCGCGGGAGGGGAATGGGGAAGGGGAGAGAACGAACGACAGGGCGTGGTCGGGCCATCGGCTCGCAGGCCTTTGTTATGACACACGATACCGTCCGCCACTGCACAGTAATGGCCCGCCAACCGTCAGCCGTTTATAGGGAAGGGACATTCAACAGATGGACCCCCGGGCGTAGAGGGGAGGGGTATCGGGGGAGGGGTGTAGGTGGGCGGGCGCCGCACGGAAAGAACGCATCAAAGGGACCGGAACTGGGACGGGTATAATAAGGAAGAAACTACACGAAACCAGCAAACACGCAGATTGGCAGCTGGTGCGAATGTGTATAAGCACGTTCGAGTAATGTTTTCTGTCTGCTCTTTTTTCAGTAGATCGAGGGCGAGACACCTAACACGCCGACCTTTCCACTGTCCTTTACCGTCCGCGACCTTTTCACTGTGGAGTGTGGAGGTACGGCCGAGGAGGTCGGTCGGGTCGCGCCGATGCCTCTCCGTTCCCCTGTGGCACCGGTGGATGCCCGCCGCGACTGCACCACATCGATCCGAGCGCGACCACCGTCCGGGTAAAATAAGACCCAGTCATGTACCGCCGGGGCCGGGGCGGCAGCCACACGGAAAATAACACAGAAAGGCCTAATGGACGCGGCCAACGACCACAGGGAATATAGCCCGCAGGTGAAAGTCATGATAATGGTGGGAACATTTAAGAGGTACGAGTGAGTCGTAAATAAGGAAACATTCGCTGACCCAATAATTGCGTCGAAACTTTTTAGCAAAGCTTAAAAGCACTCATATAAAAGATAGCCATGTCGACTTGAAGAAATCGGCGACGCGTTTTACGGTCAATTTATATTTAAGGTGTGCTGTCTTACATGTATGCATTCAGGCTAGAAATACCCACCCGCCCTGCTATAAGCCGGGCGCAGTGGCGCTGGTCGCCGCTACAAATGGCACCTCTATCTGGTGTGAGTAGGTTGTCACCGCGAGGGTCCTCCCACAGAGCCCGGGCTCGTTAATCATCTCGGGCCCGCCGCCCTCGGGACAGTGGGGGAACTGTCCCACGGAGACAACAGGCAGTCGGCAGCAGCAGCACTCTGCGATATAACCCGTCGGATGGCTAGTCGAATGGAAGGGGTGCCACAATGCCACGTATAACACAATCGGGAGTGGGGTACTTCGTGGAATGAAGCGTTCTGTGCATGGTGGACAGAAAAGCTCATAGACCATAGTGTGTGAAGAACAGTAAGTGAGAAATGTTCATCCGCAGAAAAGTATGCCGTAACGTGAGCCGTGAAAAAAAAACAGCACGTCGACTGTAAAGAACTTCAAAGATGGCGTACAGATGCATGGAAATAGTGAGGCTTAGCATCCTCATGACGATAGCAAGGCTGGCAGTCCTGCACTTTATAGTGAGAGCAGCCAGAGTTTCAACTCCGCCGACCACTCACCTGTCACGAGTTGAAGCACGGCCTCGAAGCCGGGAAACGCGTTCATGTAGTCGGTGACGAAGACCAGACTGATGTTCTCTGTGCTGCTGACATATCGCAGGAGTTTCAGGCGCGCTGACCAGTCTCCACAGACGCGCTTCACCACCTGACCCTCCTCCAGCACGGTCAGAGAGTCGTAGTCACAGCTGAAAACGGTCACACGGAAACGGTAATCAGACTCCGAACAATGCAGGTCAGTGCAGAGTCGTGATGACTGTTTTCGTTCTACCTTTTTAGACAGAAAAAGATTTCGTATGTGCTATCATTTGACGGTTACAAGGGAACTTCCAACAAAAGACCTTCTTGGCTGATTTATCGCATGCTAAGAATATGATAAGTCATTTATATAGTGTCATACCGCGTAACCGCGCGGCATCGACACATCTCCAATTATTTCCCGTTATTGTGGACCTCCTCTGCTGTGTGCCGTCACCATACCCCAGTGTCTCGGGCGGTTTCTCGGCCCCGGCACCACGGAGACACCTGCTGTACCCATCCATTGGTGCCGTGTCGCCGAAATGGCCCCATATCTCGACGCCCCGTCACCGTAAAGTTGCGGCGCATGTCGAGCGTGAAAAGGTGCTCATCAGAGGGTCGGCCAGAGGCAACATTTCTACATGCACTATGCAGGACGGAATAAGGGAGCATGCCCTCATGCATATCTATGTCATACATATCCAGCAAACGTTTCAGCCATCTTATAAGATGCTAAGACGACTGAAGTGATGAAGTCCCAGAGGTCACAGAGGTCACGAAGTGGCAGCTTACAAAAAATGTGACTGAAAACGAGCACACCATTCTAATGGTAAAAGTGCTCTGCTGGCTGGGCCATTCCTAAAGCCTTTAACACAGCCTCCAGTCGCACCATGGCATAACTCACCGTCGCGCATATTGCAGGGTTACCGCTCCCGTATTCCTCATGGGATCGCAGTGCCACACCAGACTGCCAATCACTCATGTGCCGCTCATATCCAGAATAAACCGCACTCTACAGGGTCTTTTGGCAGCGTAGTCGTCCACCAGCCAGCGCGATGGTTCCGGCATGATCCGGGATAACAATACGCACGGCACGCATTTTACAAAACCAAGCACCACACAGCCTGTCGGCCCGCACTGACCTGTCGTCCTGTTCCAGTATGAACCGTGTGAAGATGAGCTCGACCCTGGAGCCGGTCGGGCCGCTCACATTGGTGACGCAGGTCAGGTCAGGGCCGTACCGGTCCGGCCGACCGGCGCTGTTCACCGTCACTGGTCCGATCTCCGCCGAGAGGAGGATCGTTCGGTTACAGCCCGCGTCCTCAGAGGCTGGAATGGACAAACACAGACAGATTTCAGTTCAAGGGAGAATTGTTCTGTGCTGTGAACTGTACAGCTCGTCTCTATAACGCTTCTGCAAACCCGCATTGGTTTAGTGAAAATATTTATCAAAGCACGATCCAGTGTCAACTGTCAATAGATCAATTGGCGTTGTGCTGGGTGGCAATAGACCCAGATATTCGATCTTCTCAATTCTTTACTACTAGGAAACACTCAGAGTCGTTTAGCTTCGTTGATGCATATAGCGAAACTGACATTGATAATGCATTGTACCGTGTTGAACCTTCTAACTTCAATTAAATTTGCCTCTCACGCGACAGTACAAATGTGCCGGATGTAATATTGAAGTTGGCAAACGGACACGCAGCACGGAAACACGTGGTCAGTAATTTCCGTTAGCAGTTCCCCATATTTCTGTTTGCGAAGAGCAGTTAAATGAGGTTTGAAGTCTCCGTTGCGTGTTGGTCGTGCGCTCCCTTGAGATATAAAGGAGTCCGAAATCCTTTGTATGCGCTCGCCCCGTCTTCCAGCCACCCCCGACACCACACAGCAACAGCCAAGCTACTTGTAAGAGCCGAATCACACCAGTTTATCAACATTACATCAGCCCACCAATCAAAGCAAACGGTCTCATTTCGCCGCTGTCAGGAAGCGTTCGACATTTTTGGCGTCCGCTCTGCTCAGACGGCTGACAGTCGGCGCCGTCCCGGCTGACGGGAGAAGCCCTATCGGAGCAAGGTCGTCATCGGCGCCCCGCGGCGGCGGCGACGGCAACCGACACCCCTCCCTCCACCGCCAGCCTACCGGGCTGCCCAGTCACGTGCAGCGCGGCGGCTACCGGGGAGGGGAGGGGGCAATCTCACAAACTGACCACATAATGACATCATAGCGTGCTCATTGGTCGTGTAAGTAGGCTACTTTTGAGCAAGGCAGATTACAAGCCTGTGTGGTACGTAAGTAGGCACAAAGTACATTAACCTGACGTGATATATTATGATCATATGCTTTTAGTACATTGTGGATCTAGATGTGCCGAGTTTCATAAGCACAGTACTGGCATTTAGGACTAGAGAACCTTATATCAAAGTTCGTTTTACCTTTCACCCAATCCGAAATTCAGTAGGTACGTATACAAATGGCTTCTAACGTTTGAAGTTTATAAATACATCACATCAGCCACCTATATAAATAACGGGGCAAGGTTTTTAACATGACGGGCCTCAAGTTTCGTACTTAGTGGAGCACTGAAAAGTTGTAAAATGTTGAACTGTTTTACTTTCTACACCTGAAATGTGACGTACTTACTTCCAAAGCTGGCTGTCTAAAAGACATCACCCTAACATGCAAACTACAAGCTGGCATGATATTTCATTGTACGTAATCGTTCTTTTATCGTTCCTTTCCTCAACTAATGAATATCAACGCTGAGGGACAAACAGTACATTTATTCGGCGCCGAGGCAGGCGTCAAGTTCACTGTCAAACTCCTGGTGTCAGGTTAGAGTTCGTTCTGCTGCTGTCAACTGACTGTCATATTAGTCCTGTAACAGCACCTGACACTCCTACTGACCGTTGGTTACGTTTGCGACAGCTAGATTATGTCAGGCGTCAAATAAATTCTTGAAGAGGAAGTGAGTCAGTGACACTCCAAAAAGCAAACAATTGGATTAGCTTTCGACGTTGTTAACTGTCAACTGAGCTCCAGTCACATGATTTCTGAAAGAGATCATGACAGTCCAAAAAAGCTAACTGCGTCGGTCGCAGATCTCTGCTGAGAGTGTCACAAAAAACAGCAGTGATAGGCTGCCGCATGCCACCGAGCTGACTGACTGACCTGGCGCTCCGGGTCGGCGGCACACGTAGGTCAGTCTATCGGAGCACGGCCTGACCCTGCCGGCCATCTCCCCATCAGGCAGCAGCTGGAGCGCCAGGCAGCGGCCGGCGCCGGTCCTCCGTCCCTCCGACTCCACCAGCCGGCCGCCGCGGCACCACCGGGCCGAGCCTGCCGCACATGGAAAGGTCACACCGGTCAGCTGGACGCATGGTTTTTTAACTAAAGGTCAGTCGATTGGCTCAGGAAGGAACCTCCAGGGAAATGAGGGGGCATCAAATATTGGTTTAAGTCGAGCTTCCGAGTAAAGGTCAGCAGCTTTTGAGTTTAAAGTTGAATAGGGAACTATATCAAGGCGATACATAAATGTCCGAAGGATCAGGGAGTACCACCAGCATCTACATCAGTAGGTACCGTATAACAGTATCAGGAGCATAGTCATCATCATCAGCCTGTGTTGCTATGTCGCCCAAATTCAGCTTGGTCGCATTCGCTAATCAAGTAATTCAAACGACCAATCAACAGGTCACATTGTAATCGGTCTTTATACTCGTATTAGGAACCTCTGTTATGTAAGCAAAACATGAGTGTGTACATCCTACATCTTTTCATTTTGAGGAACAAAAGTATTATTCAGTAAGCGTCAGCTATATGACACCGAACGTCCAAAGAGGCAACCGTGCTTCAACAGCCTCTCAAACCTACCAACAGTGAACAGATGGCTCTGCTGCATTGCGCCTGGTGGATACTGTGCCTCAGCATACTCATTCAGCTTCAACTGGAAGTATCTACTTATGCAGTATAAGTGCTTCCTTTTCGAAACACCCACTGCTGATTTTGCACCAGCACTGAAAGTAGCGACTATAAACGGCTAATTACCGGCTTGAGTGAACGGTGGGACATTCCATGCGTTCGAAACGCTCTGGATTACAGCTCACAGCCCACCCACTCTATCTGGTTCCCATTAGCACGGCAGCGGCGCCTGGCTGCAGCGCCGGCGGTAGGCACGTTCAATGTTCTCTGGTGTAATCTGACTCGTTCATTAGTACGTGCCCTGGTCGACAAATTAAATAGGCCGGCAATAAGGTGCTCGTCTATTGTATTATCGTGTCGGTGATGCGGTCACCGGCACCGACTCTGAGAGCGCTAGAGTGAGAGAGAGTTCATATCAGAGAGAGGTCATCTGGGGAGGCTTCATTGTGTGGACGGGTTTTATTGGGTGACGGGAGGCTGGGGACCTCAAGTAGTTTAATTAGGCTTATATTTTTTTATATATAGAAAGTGGTATAATGTATTACGTCATGGATAAACGATGTATAGTTTATTACGGAATATTTAGTAGCTTCAAAGGATATTTCAAAGGACACTGAAACCTCTTTCGTTGAACATGACAAACATGTGTAGGTGAGTAAACAACCGAGAACAAAGACGAGCTCTGCATAAGGAAAAGCAGCTGTGTTACTTCGCAATTGTAATACCTTACGCAGAGTCTTCAATCAGAGAGCGAGTAGACAGACAAATGGCAGTAGAGCCACGCAGAAGGATTTCATTTGTGCTCAATCCTGCTTGTCGATACAAACAGTCACATCAAATCCTCTATCATGCCTCGAGATTTTCGTGTTCGAATCCCATCACGCCAGCGTTGGCCCGGTGGCTTATAAAGGCGAAGTTCTACGTGTCTGGCAGCATCTGAGCCGCGTTTGAGAACACGGCTTTCTGACGGGAGCCTGGGCTTAGCTTTGGATTCTAAATCATTGTAACACGATGAAAATGCCTGTCACACACGGGCTGACGCTCTTCTTTATCTTTAGTTTCATAAATTTACGCGCCGTTTGTGGCTCATTCACGTGGCCGTAAATCAAGTCAAGCAACTCACAGATGCTCCACTACACCCTAACCAGTCGCTATGTTGAAGCGGATGGTGTAAAAATTTCAAGTTTTGTTAATTGAGCGGGCAGCAGCCCTTCTGACCAGCAGTGCAAAAAAACAGTCTCACTATACAGGGTGTCCCATAAGTTCGTTCTCACCTTATATTTGCATGTAAAACAGAGTACATTGCGTTTTGATATGTTTATAACCCCTCAATGTGCTTCCCATTTCATAGGCAAACACATGAATACATGCTGCGACATGCCAACCGGCATGTTTGGCAGCATAGCAGGCTTGAAGTTAGCCCAGACTGACTTGGCATGCGCCGTGAGCTCATCAATGCTGGAACACCGCTTCGCTTTGACGAGCCTCGATTTCAATATTCCCAACACATTTTTATGAAACTTGGATTCGATGGGTTGGCTGGGATGTGATCTTGCCACACACGCCTATCACAGTCTCCTGGCACTGCTTCTAAGCTTTGCTTGACCTGTGCACTGATGCACTGTCTTGCTTGAAGATGGGTCTACGACCTCCCGGATGCCATTTTCTCCTAAAAAAATGTGGTCATACTTGCGGTTCGAGTTAAGCTAGAAAGCTGAAACTCCTACTAGATCTTCTTGGAGAAGCATTCTGCGTCCCAAGACTGTTTCTGGAGTATCAATCGCAACGTGATCAGTGTCTGGACGCATATTACCCCACATTACCGTGACCCTGGCCTTTTGCATAGGAATAAAGCGGGATGAGATAAAAGCCTTTTCCGTCGCCCATATGGGACCGTTTTGGAGTTTGGACGGGTGTTTATCTCGAGCACGGACTAGGTAGTCCAGATGACCACATTGATGTCATCGGCCCTCCAGTTTTTTTAGCCTCAGGCATAACGAAACACATGTTTGGCCATTTTAAGACGTTTTTGACTGTTTTGAGCCCTCCGGTAAGTAGAGCTTAAGTCATTAAGTCACCTTGAGTTAGGTACCCCGAAATGATACTCTTAGACTGCTGGTAATGCATCCTGAAAAGCCTGTTTACCAACTTTCTAACGCTAAGACCTTTTTGACGGCCATTTTGGTGCCACACAACTTTGGCCACATGGCTCACTCGTGAAAGCTGACAAAAAAAGAGCATAAACTTGCAGCGATTGACTCCCGACAAATCATCGGCGTCACTTGTTGACTGTGCGTCCAGTTAGCGACAAACATTGGCTACATACTGGATGGCCTCAATCACCCTCAACGGTCGTGAATGGCCCAGTGCGGACTAAATACCGAGACGTTCCCGTATCGGAGACCTCTATGTTGCGGCGTAAGCCGTCTTCACAGGAAGTGAACTCTCTGGCAAAAAATATTTTGTCTAGACGAATTAGTTACCGTGGAGCACATTCACAGTTGCCATGGCAACCCCAAAGGCTCAGTTACAAAATAAATTAAGCGTGGCTTTAAATAAGAGAGCCTCTAAAAGAAAAATTTAGGTGAGAAGGAACTTATGGGACACCCTGTACTTACTCCCACAGTCTCGCAGTTCTCAGTCATCATACAGTCCCCTATTATGCAGTCCTCTCACAGCCTTCCCAATGCTCTCACAAGTCCTCCCAAAGCACTACCAATCCTCTCACATCCCAGCCCTCTCACAGCCCCTCACAGCCCTCTCACAGTCCTCTCACAGTACTCACATTTCTCGGTGACTGGACGTCCGTCGGGCCAGCGGAGCGTGCCCTCGTGGTGCTGATTAGAACCTCCCGTCCACAGCTCGTCCTCGGCCGACCCTCCGCTGAGGACACAAGGGTCATCGGTCACCCAAATGGACCACCGGGCAGAGTATATCGCAGAAGAGACGGGCACTCATCGCTGGCCGGACCGACCATCAATCTATTACCAGTCGGTAAAGGTCAGACTATAAATTCGTTTAGTATCAAGATCAGAGGAAGCGTGCATAGGATAAGATCAAATGGCAGCGAAAACCAGGCATCTTTGTGAAATTCGAACGATCTGAAGGTTCATTTACCTCCCTCGACTGACAGGTCTATATTTCCGAATAAAATTAGGTGTTATGATTCAGTTAATTACAAAATTACATTTATGCCGCATATATTATCAAAAGTTCCTTATTTATTCCGTTTATATTAACACAGTTTCTGAGCCTTTGTAGCCTTTTCTTCACGGGTCACAGACCACTTAGCAGTTTCTAGTCCCTCAAATTGTGCAAAAATCAGCCTTTTCACTTCCTCCCTTATGAATGAATCGATCGGCCTTTTTTCAGCCTCTTTATCACGAACCAATCGACCTATCTTTACTCCCTTCGTCACGGACCAATCGACCCCTTTCAGCCCCTCCATCTCCGCCCACTCCCACACAGGCACCACACCCACACGGGCACCACATCGCGGCGCCGTATTGGTATCACATCACTTTAGCAGCGACACTCGCCACCGCCCTGCCTGAAGGCGGCCAAGATACATGGTCTGCGCCGAGGTGCAATATAGCCGGCATCGATTGGCGGCGCCTGCTCGTGCCGTGCACCTGATCTCGCCTGTCGACAGCGACGAATGGCCCGCCGAGCGACCCGAACAAGGCCGTGAAGCGCCGCCGAGCGCCGCGCCGGCTGCGACCCACAGCCGTCTCGGCGGCGAAAATAGAGGGGCCGGGGCCGGGGTAGGGGATGGGACCGGCTGATGCGGGCTCTACCAGCTGAGACGGCGCTACCGGAGCGATACAAAAGAGGCTGCTTTAGAGAGAACGGACAAATAACAGCAGGTAGAGGTGATGTTTTAGAAGATCGAGCGGCATTATTTTACTAACGAATGAGTCGCCGGAAAAATAGCTAATAAAAAGGATATTTGCCCTGTCAGGAATGCTACTTGTCATAGTTCAAAGGACAAAATGTAACAAAATGAGCAAAAATCGTGGCGTCTTGGTTTGGAATTGTGAGCCGCATCTAATTGCGACCACCGGAAAACTTCATTGCAGCTGAAGTCGAAGCGAGACAAACAGGGAAGTGATCGGATTACAAGGTGAAGTGAACAGAGAGGTGATCGTATGACGCGCTACGGTAATCGTAGCCGCCTCGATGGAGCGGTCCTCCGTCCAAACCATGGCGACCCGTCTGCTGACACGGGGATCGATGGACCACGGTGTATATGATGGGTCAGTGAGGCCGTCAGGCACTGATAAATTACACCGCACTGACGCGCCGACGCGATAAAGAGCCGTAAAACGAGCAGCGCACGCCCTCCTAACCGACCATGGCATAGACTATCGGAGCACCGCAGCTTCATTACCCCTGAACAGCATACTGCAGACAGCGCGTTATTAACACCGCCCGCAATATCTGCAGCCGCTCCCACTCCGCGTTCTTTCTCGGCCATGCTTCATCCTGTCATCCATGGTTCGCATTTACATTCATCATTAGCTGGAATTCGTTCTCCTAAATCAGGCGCACGTCATACACCAAAAGGTCAGAAAAGTCAGTCTGCATGCTGCATAGAGTTCACGGGCTTGGAAAGAGATTGTCTACCATCCGTCTGAAGCAGGCATAAGACTCGCAGTCACTTATCACTGTCTCTGTTGGAAGTCAGATATTTATATGGACTATGGAGACAATGCTTCGCCGACCTCCATACATATACATGCATTGCGTACTACTATTAGTATACCTATCAAAGAAAACACATAATCGACTGAACAGAGAGGACAGTGGTGCATTGTATGAATTCAAAAGATAGATTCTGTGAATGAAGCTAACAATCAATACATATGCTTCTTATTTGTCTGTCACCAAGCGAGTTAAATTGCATCCTAAATCTTTATTTTTTCCTCCGACTTACTGCGGGATGCTGTTGAATCATTTAACAAAAGTTGTCACTGCTTTTATACCCCGGGAAAATTGTTTTCACTCAAAAATGCTTTTGAAAGGCATTGAACCACCACAGCCCTCCAGCGTCCTATCTTACAGCACCATGTCAGCAGAGCTCTCCCTCAACCTCCGCTCCGTCCCACTGCGCCTCTGCCGTGCCGGGATCAGCGGCTCCACCCCTCAGCACGCGCTTCTCCCATCGCCGCTGTCGTTCGGCCGGCCCGGCGGGACGATGGCACATGCCAGCCGCAAATAAACGACACATGTGAGAATGAACGACCCTACCGACCGACCAACCTAATCCAGAGCCGAGACAATCTGACAGCTTAACGGGGACCGGACAGCCGCGCCGAGTGAATTGGAGCAGGATGAGCCGGACACAGACAGGACTGGGACTGGGACTGGACAGGACTGGGACAGGACAGGACTGGGACAGGACAGGACTGGGACTGGACAGGACTGGGGCAGGACAGGACTGGGACAGGACAGGACTGGGACAGGACAGGACTGGGACCGGACAGGACTGGGACTCGACATGACTGAGACTGGAAAGGACTGGGAGTGGACTGGGACAGGACAGGACGGACAGGACTGGGACTGGACTGGACTGGACATGCATAACATTATTCTCTGGACATTACAGGAGTTCAAGCTTCTCTTTAAAGTTCCACCCTGTGTCCAAAGTATCTGTGTGCGGTACACAGGCACAGGCCCTTGAACTTTTTCTTATCTGGGTCGCGTAAGACCGGTGGTAGTGAAATATATACGACAAAGCTGAATTTAGCAGTCACGGCCGCGCCGGTGGCCTAGTTCTGTAGATTGCCTGCGTTCGCCGACCATTCTGGTGCCGATTTATCCGGCCAAAGAGCTTACGAAGAGTTACAATCTCAACGACTCGAGCTGCCCCGACACGCAATCTCCTGCACAAACGGTGTCATCCAATGGTAACGACACAAGGTGGTTTTCTGCTGATAGCAGATTAAACGTTACTAAAGCTTTATAGTTTAAACGTTAATAGACCTCGTAATAGAAAATTGTAAGTTATGTTCATCTACTGGACGGTGGACCAACTGGTCAAAGCATCGACACAACATCGTTTGATCGTTAGCCTGATAGCGCGCGGGGGAGGTAGATTACGTTGTTTTCCACTCACCTGTTGGCTAGCAGGGCGGTCAGAATGGTCTCCGTGGACTCGTCGCTGACGGTTACTAGCGAGCCGTCCAGTGCGGCACAGGCAGCAGCCGCCTCCTGCCACTTGGCTGGCTCCTCAGACACCAGGTAACACCAGCCGTCGTGGGCGGCCCACGGCCAGCCGCAGGCAGCAGTGGTGTTATCTACCGGCTCGGCTGACCAGCGCAGCTCCAGCACTGGTTCCGGCTCCGGCTCCTGTACTGGCTCCGGCCGCTGCTCCGGCTCCTGTACTGGCTCCCGCGCCGCTATGCCCCGTCTACGCCCCCTCTCTGACGGTACACCCTGCGCCTCGGACCTATGCACAGCCGGCAGACTCGACACCACCCGAGGCTCTGAGGTCGTCCTCGAAGTCGATTGCGCTACCTCGGCCAGCGTGATTGCCACACTATTTGTCACTGTCACTAACGTTACGCTGCTCCGCACGGTCCGGTTGTACGCATCGTCGCCGTCCACGAATGACACCACCACTGAGCTGTTGTTTGTCGCAGTCAACCACAGCCGGGCTCGATAGCCTAACGGCAGCCGCAGCGTCAGTTGACACTGCAGACCGTTCGCGTTTACCGTCCTGCTCCCCTCAGAGCCCCGCAGCACCTCATCCTCACACGCACTCCTATCAAAAAACACCACATGGAAAAGGAAGGCGGCGTCTCCCGCGCGGTGTGTGTACAGCGATAAGGCATTCGATCGGTTGGTGACAGCGTTGACGCCGTGTCCCGGCGCCGGTTTACCGCACAGCCGGTGCAGCTGTTCGCTGGCGGCCTGGTGCAGCTGGACAGCAGCGCTCAGCCGGCCGCGCCACCGCACGTCTGTCAGCTGCAGGAAACTGCGCTGACACCGGCCCGGCACTCCGCGCACGGACAGTTTGGTGAACCGGGCACCCTGACGGAGGCCGGCGCGAGGTGGGCGTACGATATAACAATCCGGGACCCGCGGGACGTCCGCATCGCTCAGAGTGGAGACGTCCGGCCTCAGCTGCAGCTGGCACCCTGTGGAAGGGGTATGGGACGGCGTCAGATAACAGACAGAGGCACCGGGTAGCGTCAGAAGACAGCCCGGATGGCGCTGGAGGACGAACACAGCAACACAGCAGCACCAGACGGACACAGCAAGTCCGCGCGGAAATGGCACCGGACGGCGTTGCACATTCATTTTAACACGCGCAGTGGAAGGGTTGCGAGTACTACGCCCAGTGGAAGGGGGGGGGGGGGCGGATGTCGCCCCCCCCCTAAGATCTCAGCTCCCACTGGAGCTAGAAAGACGAAATTTGGAGGGTAGGTGGGGGCCACGGGGAACTCTGTTGTTTGTGAATTTCATGACCCTAGGTCAATATCTTCAAGGTCAAATGAGGTCAAATGTGGTCAGATCTGCCATATTAGCGACTTTTTTGCGTTTACATGCCGATAACTCAAAAAGTTACCGGCCGATTTTCTTTAATCTTTCACTATACGAAAGAACAAGCATTTGTCAGTGTGTATGGTGAATTTCTAGATAATCCAACAATAAATATGACAGTTAGAAGCCTGCTAAGGGTAAGATGTCGCCGGCTGAAGCGGGATCGGCCGACGCGGGAAACGCGACAATCACAATTTTGTGTTTACACACTCATAACTCAAGTTGTTACTGGCCGATTTCCAAAATTCTTTGACCATATGATTGCCTGTACATTTCTCAGTCTTCTCACCGAATTTGACGCGAATCTAATGTAATCAGCGGTAAGGAGCGCGATGTAAAGACGGAACCGTCCCGCCCCGGCACAGTCTACAATTCAGGCGGCGCGTAACGGCTAGCGCCGGCCGCCGCGCCGCCGCGCCGCCGCGGCGGCAGGATGTTTGACTTTACACCGCTATTGCTAGAAAAGTTGTGAACCGATTTTCTTACGTCTTGCATGAGAACATCCGCAATTCAATTCTGGACAGGTAGCCGAAATTTCACATTGATATTATGCTTGTGGCGCGAGTTATTGGCGAAAAACAGGAGGGGTGGGCGAAATCCGCCCCCCCCCCCCCTTCCACTGCGCGTGTTAAAGCTACTTATTCGGAAAACAAAAATCCCAGAAACAAAGATTAAGGTGGACACATAAGTAGGTGAAATTTATAGCGGATTCTTTTTTCCGTTCCGTATCATATCTGTCTGTCATTCATCCCTGGTCACGTTGACGTGCGTGCGATAGGGTCAGCGCCTGTTGACAGACCTGGCCCCGGTGTTTGTTGACGAGGTCGACCCCAATGCGTCACGGGACGCACGGTGACCCCTGTTGACATCTGGCCTGGGACCGGTGCGTGTCACAGGTCGCCAATTTCCCGCGGTCATCGCACATGCAGCAGACCGCCCCCTCGTGGAGCATTCATCATGAATACGAATCGATGACCACTACGCGGCAAGGATTGGTCTTCCATACAAAGACCCTTATCACAAATTGATGTTATTGATCGAAGTGTGGGCGGCCGCGCACAAAGTGAGTCTATTGCATGAGAAATGCAAAATGGCGTACTATGGAAGCCAACAACAGTTCGCACGAGGTCAAACAAAAGAGTCTTTTTACTAACAAGGAACGTGTCACGAGAAATGGGAACGTGTGCTAACTAGGACAGGGCAGTGTATTTAAATGACAGAGTATAATCGATTCCTAGCAACCAAACAGAAATTTGGTTGAGATAGCAATGCACACTGCACAATGCACATCCTAAGTCTCAAGTCAAAACTATCAATGTCCTTGCCTATGTTAGCGTTGTCAGGCTTCACATGATATTAGGTACTGGCAAGCTGTCACGACTCACGAGAAAGCCGAGTATAAGTCAATGGCCGAGTACAAGTACACCGATCATCAGGCGCTGCCTGTGATTATCATGGTTCGATAGCGTCACACAGTTTCCCACGCCTGATACCCTAGAAAAAACTCACGAGCAGCATTTATGCATGGGAAACGTCAACAGGCGTCCGTCCACCCACGACGTACTACGCGAGCACGCAAAGGACGTCTGACGAGGAGCAGTGGAGGAAAAACTAATTATTTATCAGCTATACCCACCGTCCATCTGGAAGGCAACATGATGCGCGGGATGGTGCACAAGATGGAACAGGCTATACTCTACGAAACATCCTACTAATCATACTATGAAAGGCACCAGCACATAATGAACCTGGTGTAGATAACCAGCAAATCGGTCAAGGAGACGATATCCAAGCTGAACCGAACTGGGGCGTGGCGGAGTTCTATAGCCTTGGGCGTGGCAAAAGGGTCGCAGAGTGGAAAGTTAAATGGAACGTTTTCAGTGCCATATGTTATAAAAACTCCACTGGTCATTTTCCTTAATCTTGCTTGTTTTTCTATTTTAAACATTTATTTGCAAAGACTGCTGCCGCCGCTTTCCAGCCGTCTGTCCCGATACAGCATCGATATATCGGCGAACCCGTCGGTCGGTCGGGCTGCTCAGACTTTCGTTATCATGAGACGGGATAAGCGCTTTTGAAACTTTCCTTAACTTCTAAAGCGGACTTAGCTACTCAATGTCTCTGAGGATACCGCACAAAGTTCCGACCTCCTGCCTCGCTGAGCTCTGAATGTCAGTAACGGCTGATTGCCTGGAACAGGACGGCGGTCTGCGAACGATTTATCCAGTATCCAATCCATCCATTTTGACTGCGTGGGCGGTCCCGAGCTGTTCCCGACGTAATTTCGAGCCGCGAGTTCCGCGACGAATCTCGCGCCGCGATTCAATATATGAATCAACCTTATGTCGAACCGCCAAAATCGCGTGCACTATACTGTTATATTTCGGTTAGCTTAACGAACGGCTGATTGTTCAAGAAGGTTATCCAAACGATTGCAAATCAAACGTTGGAGTAACATAAAACCTGTCACAAAGACGATCGACAAAGTCTCACCGGCGTCCACTTCGGCACCAGAATCGTGGTGTATTAATAATACCTTCGGTCTGATTCGGCACGCGTTCCCAGAATTTCAATTTCCTGCGGATATCAAACTTTCAGCTGGTTTTCGACTGAGCGCGCGTGCTGTAAGCTGGCTGAGAAGTACCCCAAACGAGGCGCAGAGTGCGCCTACCGGTCGTACACTCACCCTCGGTCAGCTGATGAGCTATTGATGAGTTCGATTTCCAGGCGGTCGAACCGGAGACATTAGGTGCAGCGCAAGTTGCGAAAGATTGAGCAGCAGCGATGCAGCCAGCAATCGTTAGAATCAGCGGCTATATATGGCCGCCATGACTGACCTTTAGCGACCTACCACGCCGTGAACAACGTTACGACCCTTCCGTGACTCCGAGTCTAAAAGGCAATAGTGTTGTGCTGGGCAGCAAAAAAGGGTCTCTAAGGCGCAGGGCGATGAATTCGGAAATGTTAATTTAGCGGAAATACAACATAATAAATTAATTCTAAAGTGACGGTAGCGAAGCATAATTATTTGCTACCATTTATCAAAAACTCTATCAAACTGTCGTCTCCTCTCTCGTGTCTGCCTTTCCCTGTTCTCTTCTTATCCCTCTCCGCCCCCTTTTCTCCCCACTCTCTCTCTCTCTCTCTCTCTCTCTCTCTCTCTCTCTCTCTCTCTCTCTCTCTCTCTCTCTCTCTCTCTCTCTCTCTCTCTCTCTCTCTCTCTCTCTCTCTCTCTCTTTATTTCACTTATTTTATTTAGGTAATATATAATTATTAACTATCGCGTATCTGCCTTCAGTTCAGTCGCATTTAAACAACACATGAACAAAAGTTCTAAATGCATATGCAGCAACAGGGGAAGGAAGCAATAACTTACCTGAAGCAATAGATTCATTGTGGGTCACCTTTTGCGCCGACCCGTCACCCCACAATATTGATGCACTGCAAACGGAAGATTATTTGGTATTAGAGAAATAAAACATAACATGGACAACAGGCAAATGTGGGTGGAATAAGACATCATAAAACGACATTTTTTAGTATTTTGAAAACATATTATGTGAGCTTCAGGCACATGTTAACATAAATTCAGCACATTGGCAACACAGGCGGTCCTTTTTGTGATGCCTCGACCTCGTCCAGGAAATGATGTGACCCCACCTCACCTGAGCCGGAGGACAGCCGGCGGGTCGCCGGTGTGTGGCAGCAGCCAGCTGGCGGAGGCCACTCCGGCAGCTGGCAGCAGCAGCAGCTGCCCAGCTGAGCAGCGGCGCAGCTGGTGAGGGGAGTCCAGCAGGAGGCCCGCGGAAGCCGCCAGCAGGACCGAGACGGCGGGCTGGCCGTCCGGGCGGGCAGCCAGCACCGACACTGCCGCAGATCACGGAACGGCAGGTCACGGTATTGTCACGGAAAGGTCACGTGACTCCACGTGAGTCATATGACATTCATGGTGCGGTCAGTCACGGTCACAAGAACTCAGTCTCGTGACAGACCTGATGCAGTCACGGTACGGTCACGGTCACGGGTCAGTTTCCTAAAAATCGTAGTTGAAAATATTACCGCAATAAATGTTACCAAACTTGCCACATATGGCGAAGTCAGGCTCGACAAATACACCAGCAAAGCACAACGGCCACGAACTTAGGAAAGAGAAGTATCAGAACATTACAAGCTTTTTTACTGTCCTTTTATTTGATCTTATTATGAGAAAGGTAGGTTATTTTATTAACCACCGATTGAAATATAATGCTAGAGCTCTATACCCTATACATTTAGCATAATTAATCACACGTCATCATTTTACGCAAAGTACTTCTTCTAATGCAATTCATGAAACCAACAGTATCAAAACGTATAAAAACTCATTGACATTGCATTCGTTGATGGCGGTACATTTAAACGCGGAACTGTTTTGGTCGTTTTGGTTGGAAAATGGCGTGAATTTAATATGAATCAAACACTCATTGTTTTAATAACCAATGCATTACGAAGTTCAGCACTAGTGATGTCAATTACGGAAAATCTGAATACCGATACCAAACCAAATACCAACCAAAACCATGGGGAAATACCGAAACCAAACCAACTTGGAAAAATGAAGGAAATACCAACTTTTTACCGATTTCTTAGCCTTTTATACATTATTGAGGGTTCATGATACCAATAAAATACCAAACACATTACGATTGAAATACCAAATACCAAGTTGGTATCGGTTTGGTATCGGTATACCAAAATGTTGGTATCCGATTGACATCTCTATTCAGCACGCAGCTTGCTACCGGATATGTTCGAGCCTCATCTGTACCCCGCCACTCGGCCAACTATCGGCTCTTTGACCCATCTCTCGTCCGCGGTGGGCCCGTGTTAGCCACACCCGATCAATACTCAGTGCGGCCGAGCCCGTCCAGTTGGGAGCCAGAGCCATAATGAGCGATAGTTCTATCGCGCCGCGTGAGAACTTGGCGCGACGGGAATGGTGGGGCGGCTCACACCATGATGGAACCTGGGGCGACGAGAATGGTGGGGAGGCTCACACCAATGGAAGCTGGGGCGTCGGCAGAGCCGTGTCGGCTCACACGGCACACGTCCGAATTTTGTCGTATGCCGCGGCAGTGCTGGACCAACGAACATTACCACTCACACCTCACCTTCTCACACCTCTCACACGTACAGCTCGCATTCATGAAGTCTGGCAACCGTTAGAGCTTAGCTGGGCTCAGCCCCACAGTCGGATCACACCTAAAGTGTGGCGACCGGCAGGGCTGAAGTGCCCGTGGACCCTGCAGACCTGTATCAGCTCAGCACCTACCAAACTGGCCTTTATCGGCAGTGCTATGCCAGCTCGCAGATCTTGAGCTGGAGTCGGGCGTTTTAGAACCAGACGATGCCCAAATGAAAACCAGATACGATTCTTCGTTGATTTGATCTGCACCTACATGTACCTAACTAGATAGATGAACGTGTAATTGTGTGATAAAAAAGTGTTCAGTAGAGTTAACGCTATGCATAGCTATGTGAATGCATATAGCGAGCATGGCATCAGATCGCTAGTCAATATCACAACAATAGTCTTTCAAGGCTCGGTACCCTATTCCCGTAGTGCAATGTCCCGTCAATGCACAGCCAGTTGCGATTCCAGCGAATTGGATGTCGGACGCAGCGTAAATCCAATCCCGTAGATTTCATCGTGGGTCAATGTCTGCTCAGCGCCGGACCCGTGGGCGTTTGATTTACGTCACTATCGTATGGCAATACTCGTACTTATTGGTAGGCATCGGACAACATAGGTGTAGCCGACTATGTACTGGCTGCTGATGCAGCGGCGGTCTGATGAAAATGTTTCACTAGGATAGTCTCGGGTAGAGTAGCAGACGGTGCCATCACCTGACCACATCATTGCCACTCTGACGTCCTTTCATAGGGGTTTAAAGTGATGAAGGCATCAATCATGGCCTCGAGAGGCTTCAGTGGGACGGGACTCCATCCCACGTCCCCGTCGCAGCCTTATAGTGGTTTCAGACGCCCTTCGAGGCCCAGCCCATCATTTCAAAGTGCCGTGGTTTATTAAACCAGATCCCACCGATGTTGAGTGCAGTTAACGGATCAGATAGCGCTGCGGATATATCGGATACTTAATTAGGTTCTCTGCGTTAAGAGAGCAAGATTGCCAGACTTTTTAAGCCACGCCCAATTAAGGGTAATTATTGCCTGCACTTGTAACTATCGCTACGACTTAATTATTGCATTCATTCGCAGAAAATCCATTGGTAATTGGTACAAATCAAACGATACCACAGAAAAGCTAAATAAGCCTGCGAGCTCCGTTCACATTTGGAACATTTCATTCTTTTCTCAGGCTCGCTATTTTTGCTTCCTCTACACAGCACAGTCTCATTAGAAGTGAGTTCTCGATGACATGTCCGAGCAATGCGTCGCTTACGGAGCCTCCAATACATCACTCGTTTAAGTTTTAGGTTTTAGATACGTTCAAATCCCTTATACGTTTGCTGCTTTGTGTCCCATTAAAGTGAGCGGGCAACGAAACGGCTCATTCACCATAAATTGTTTTAGACCACATCTATATCTCATGCTGTTTCTATCGAAACATTTGAAAGCACCTCCGAATTCGTGCCATTCGTGTTTTATAAGGGCGTTCACAGGTATTAACAACTTTTTACCAATTTTTGCTTTTCTCGCGCCCTCTCTCCCATGGCTCACTGCTCATCAGGGGCCCGGGAACGATTTTCAAGTGGGGGGGGGGGGGGCGAGCCTAAAATGCCTTATGTGATGCATATGAATCAGTGGCGTAGCTAGGGGTCTAAGGAGACACGTATACCCCCCCCCCCCCCACATCGGGATAAAAGGGACCCTCGAGTCCGAGGGGCCCTGCGGCGCCATTTGACCGCTGAGGGTTAACGATGGCCATATTTCTACTCAGAAGGGCCCCATGGGGCTCGTTAGAGCACCTCATGGGCCCTAAATAGCTACACTAAGATCTCCATAAGGGCCCCACGCCCTCTTCTGAGGGCCTCTTGTGGCTTTTAAGGGCACCTCGGTTGTCTCCAAAGGCCCGTTACTGGCCTCTGAGAGGCCTCACCGGCCTATGAGGGGCCAGTTCTAGGAGCATTTCCCGCCTGTGATGGTCCCACACTTATTTTTCTGAGCGCCCCATAACGGCAACTGTGGGGCCCTCGTCGGCGCCTATGAGGGCCCACACCGGTGTCTCTGAGGGTTTCACACCCCCAACTCTGAGTGCCTACACCAGTGCCTATTAAAGCCCTATATTGGCGGCTTTGAGGACCCAACCAACACCTGCGCATCTAAAGGCCACCCACTGGTGACTTTTGAGGGCCCCCACACTGCTGACTCTGAGGGCCCCACCGGCGTCTGACAGTACCATACCGGTCTCTAAGGACCCCATGCCGGCCTACATAAGGACCCCTTGCCGGTCACTGAGACTAGAAATGTCAATCGGATACCAACTTTTTGGTATACCGATACCAAACCGATACTGATACCAACTCGGTGTTTGGTATTTCAATCCTTATGTGTTTGGTATTTGGTTGGTATCATGAACCCTTGCTAATGTTTGAGAGGCTAGGAAATCGGTAATATATAATACTGAACGAGGCCGGTGTAAATAAATTTTCAAGACCGAGGTCCTTACTGGATTTTTGAACGAGGCCGAAGGCCGAGTTCAAAAATCAGTAAGGACTGAGGTCTTGAAAATTTATCACCGGCCGAGTTTGGTATGTATTTTACTGTATGCCAACGATGCCAACGATAAATTTATTTTCTGGACCGAAGCTCTTAGCCGACTTAGGAACGAGAACATCCCAAAATGTTGGCTTAAGTGCATTCTGGTAATGCATTTTTGACCGTGGTCAATTTGCTTACACCAGTTATTACCACACCCCTCTGGCTAATGTATTTGAATAGACCAGGCATACAGTAAAGTTGGTATTTTCCTCATGTTCCCAAGTTGGTTTGGTTTCGGTATTTCTCCACGGTTTTGGTTGGTATTTGGTTTGGTATCGGTATTCCGATTTTCCGTAATTGACATCACTAACTGAGACCCCCTGCCGGCTTGTAGAGAGTTCGCGTCAGCAGCTCTAAAGGCCCCACACCCGTCTGTAACGGCTCCACACCAGCGTCTATGAGGGCCCACAGCAACGCCTATAAGGACCCTCATCGGCGCCTCTGAGAGAATCACACTAGCACCTCTGAGCGCCCACACCGGCACCTGCATGGCGGTCCCACACCGGTGCCTCTAAAGGCCCCTTACCGGCGTCTCTGAGGGCCCTACGCCGGTGATTCTGAGGGTGCTACCGATAACCGAAGGCACCACACAAGCCCTAAGTGTTGCTGAGCTTTAATCCCATACCGGCCCTCCGAAGGCGCCACGTCAGTGCACTCATTGCCCTACACCCCTCCATCACATCGCAGCGGGTAAACTGTGTTATACCTATAGCAACGATTTTACCACCGTTGTACGTTATGTATTTCTCAAAGTTGACCAAGCTGGTGCAGTATAAAATCTAGCCTGCCAAACTTATGGCCAAGGTCAGGCCCAAATCAAAGCGGGATAACAATAGCAGATGTTGTCAAATCGATACTGTATCAGCAGAAACCATTCAGATGGCAAGGAAAATGCCGTGTGTTGATGTGTAGATGTATAAAAGATAAAAGAAGGAAAGAGGTCCGGAAAAGGGAGGAAAGATCTTTTCTCGCTGCCTCAATGTTGAGGGGGCGCCGCCCCCTCGGCTCTCAAGTTGGGGGGGGGGGGGGCGAGCGCCCACGCTGCCCCCCCTGTTCCCGGGTCTATGCTGCTCATTCGAAATAGTCCCGGTCCAACATTTTCGACGACGACATTAGGCCATTCAAAATCCATCAATCTCCGACCCTTACCATTATAGCTGATGCCGGCGACCAAACCCGGCGCTGTCTCAAATTTCTCACTCCGCACCACAATAGCCACATTCTCCCGCGCCACCCACGTCACATTAGGGCCCGGGTCACACCCGACACTCTCGGCGGACACTCTGGTTGCACCCAGCACTAACACCAGCAGGGTGGCCGCCGCCACTGTCACTGCACCGCCCATACCCCGTGTCACATGGCCGGCGACCGCCCGCAACCGACCGCCCCCGGCCGCCGTCCTGCACTGCCCCGGGCGCCGCCACTGTCCGCTGTCCCCCCCCCCCCCCCCGAGACCCGGCGGCGGGGGGGGGGGGGTGCGACGGGGAGGGGCCGTCTGCGCACAGGTGGGCACTGAATCAATGCCCGCACACGATTCGACAACAGGCGACCTCTGCGACCGGGTCGGCGGTCGCGGCGGCCGGCTCCCCGCCCGGGTATAGCAGGAAGTAGTAAAGGAATCTTGGCAGGGACAGCACAGCACAGGGTAGGTATAACGAGCGACGAACATAGGCGTTAGCCAGCATCTGTCTCGGGCTGATAGCGCATGCAGCTGAGTCGTCGGCTGTTCAGGTGAAATGAAAAAGAAGGCGTTGCCGGTTTTATACGACGTCTAGTTTGGACACCTACGTTAAAAATGGGCGTGTACGGCCGGCAACACTGAAGTACCGGGCTTGAAGAAGTTGACGGATTTATTGTTTATTGTCACAGTAGCAAACCAGATCCGCATAAAATGGGCTATTCCCTGGTCGTTGTCAGTAAACACTTCATAACGAACAACACACAACACTGTTAAAATCAAATACTGCGACACCTGATAAAACAGCTAAAAATCACCTTCTCCGAGCTATGATCATTGTAATCTAGAAAGCTTTAGGTGCTTTTTGAATTGGCTCAGCGTAAGTCTGTCTGCACCCTCGGCTATAACAAGCTTATTGTACAGTGTAACAGATCGGTAAATAAAAGTACGCTTTCCATGATTCGTTTTTACACGTGGCAAGCTAAGATAGTTCGATGTGCGCGTGTCACGTAACGTTCTGTCGCGATTAGTGTGAAGGTACTGAGCTATTGAATCCGGCTGTCCTGTTCCCCAGATCTTGTGCAGAAGGCACAGGTCCGAGTAATTGACGAGCTTTTGGGCCGGTAGCCAGCCCAATGAATCGATACAATCAGAAATGTGGTCATATTTTCGTCTTCCTGATACTACTCTTGCTGCGAAATTTATAACTTTTTGCAACTTGGCAATTCGCCCAGCGTTGGCACTTCCATAAACCTGAATGCAATAGCGCACGTGTGACAGAACTATTGCATCAACAATTCGAGGCAAGAGATGATGCGGAAGAAGGTGGCGGGCGCTGGCTAGACCTATTAAAATACCGGTACATTTGCTGACAACTTGCTCGACATGCGGTTCCCACGACAAGTTACAGTCCATTTTAACACCGAGGTTTCGAACACACTTGGCCGGCTGTAAAGCTTCGCCTAAAAACTGCACATTAACTTGCCCTTCCCCTACGTACTGCAGCTGACGCCTATCACCTATCAGTATCATCTCAGTTTTCGCTGCGTTTACTTTCATTCCATTCTGAGCGAACCAGGTGCCCATAATTTCGAGCAGCTGACTAAGGGCAGTTTGTAGCTCTCCGAGACGGGTGCGGGGCCCCGTGACACCGATTTGTGTATCGTCAGCGAATCTGGTCATTATAACCTTAAACCCATTGACCGAATTTGGCAGATGCAATGCTAAATCATGAGTGGCAATATTAAACAACAACGGGCCGAGACAAGATCCCTGGAATGTGCCAATATTTATGTCTTTAGATGACGACAACACATTTCCCAAGCGTACCTGTTGCTTATGACCTTCCAGGTAGCTTCTAAACCATCCCGAACTGATCTGGAGCTGCTCTATTTTTGTAAGCAATGTACAATGGTCAATCACGTCGAATCCCTTAGATAAATCAATCAAAGCCAAAAGTGTGATTTCCGAGTTGTCCATCCCGCGCAAAATGTGCTCTGTCACAGTTAAAAGTGCGGTACTAGTGGACCGATTCTCAGTAAATCCATGCTGATCTGCGCTACATAAACCGTTTCTGCTAAGGTATGAGGTTACTTGCCGATGTACAATTTTTTCAACGATTTTACATATCACTGGTATGTTTGTAACCGGTCGAAAATTTGATGCTCCGCTGGGTCCCCCTTTTTGTACAATGGTATGACCAACGCTCGTTCCATGACTC
This sequence comes from Amphibalanus amphitrite, assembly GCF_019059575.1. Lineage (NCBI taxonomy): Eukaryota > Metazoa > Arthropoda > Thecostraca > Balanomorpha > Balanidae > Amphibalanus > Amphibalanus amphitrite. Next base: position 308,648 of record NW_024881623.1, read on the forward strand.
GGGCACTATCTCTGACACCAGGCTGCAGTTAACAATCTGGAGCAGGACTCGTCCAATAACGCCAAAACTCTGCTTCAGAACGGATACCGGTATGTCACCTTCGATACATGTTGCACGATTCGGCATCGAGTAAATAACCGCTCGCAGCTCGTCTCTAGTAATCGGCATAAGATTCAACACATCAGTGTGGACGCGATTCAGACGGGTGTGGAGCGGCGCCCGACCGGACTGTACAAACTTCTTCACCACAGATTCTCTAGTACAGGAACCCACACTAGTAAAGAACGCATTTAGTTCTTCAGCAGAGAGGTTCTCTGGTTCCGTCGGTGCCGTCTTTCTGGAAGCGATAACTGGCCGAATTTGTTGCCACATCCTATTTGGCACATCCTCCAGTTAAAAAGGATAGTAATACGTTTAGACGAAACGATATTTTGCAACAATTTCGCTTTGGAGTAAATGGGGAGTCGTATAGCTTGGGAAGAATAGATCGCTGGCCAAAAGAAAATCTCGCTGTGCCTGAACAGTTGTGATAGGATTCTGTTTATCAAAAAACGTAATTTAAGGTCAGATTATTAATTCGAACGAAAGGCAAGCTTTAATCACGGTAAACGAGTAGTTACTAACAGGTCAGCAGCCAGCCAGGTGCGCATCCCGAAAAAACGAGGCTATAGATAGTTTAAATATGATGACCGTCACAGACAAGACAATCCATAAAACCGCAGTTTATTCACGTTTGTCAAATACGACATGGTACACAGCTCATACGAACACCGCGTATGAACGTGAATTATCGTGCATGCTTAAATACATATCTAAAAAACCTAAAATATTAAAATAGAAATAACGGCCGATATCTAAGGCCATGGCAATACCACAGCCAAGCTGCTCCAGTTAAAAAGCGTCGACTATTCCAGCTGTTCGAATATATGTGCACATTACACAGTGACTGTCTACCGATATTCTGCGAAACAAGTAATAGCTTTATTATAGTGACGACGAAATGCAAAGACAGCGTCTACAAACGGATTATAAGTTTACAATATCTTTAAAAGCAAAGCCGCATTTCATCCCTTTGGTCGGTCTTAGATACTATCAAGAGGCACTGGAACATTCAGACTACATGGATACTGCCCACACGGTATTTCCGTGAGATCCTTGCAGACTGCGACTCCTGAACATGTCTCCGCTCCCCTCCTCAGCGGGTGCTGGGGGAGCGGCGCGGCGCGGCGGCGCTGGCGGCCGGCCGGCCCGCCGCCGCTCTCAGCTGCACAGCCTGCACCAGCAGCGGCAGAAGGTACAGCTGCTCCTTCCCCAGCGCGGCCAGTAGCGGGCCCGGCTCTGCGCCGCCCTCCCAGCTGGCCAGCAGGCGACCCAGCACAGCGTTCAGCCGCTCACCGCCCAGCGTCTGCCGGCCAGAGAGGAACAGATCCCTAATTGGACGGCACGAGAATCGCGGCTGGTCGGCCGGCCGAACACGGCCGACATTCTGCCGCGCTATTCCGGGCCGGGAGTGCACTATTCATTAGGTGGAGCACGTGACTACCAATTAATGGCTATACGCATCGGGCCAGATACAATTTCTTTGTTTCCGAATCAACTATTCATGGACAATAATGCATGCAATCGGTTGCAGTAGTGTATTTAATTTGGTAAATGTAATCTAGACGAATGTGCAGCGGACTGAATAAGCTCGAGGGCTCCTGTGAGTCTCACCTTAGCCAGGTGCTGCAGAAGCGCGGTGTCGTCTGGCTGAGTGCCGGGCCGGAGACGGGCCGACCACATCAGTCGTGCCAGCTCCTCATCCTTGGCGTAACGACACTGAGCGCAGATCAGCGAACAGCATGTGCCACCAGCGCACTCGGTGGAGCGCGCGTGCAGCTGACCGCCTGGCGAGCGAATACCACATACACGGTCACTCGGGAGGCTAGTTGATAGAACTCCGGCTGACACCAGTACTTATGGAAATTTGGCAAGGGATTACTTCGGTCTTACATCAACATTCCTATGCTTAACCTCTAAACAAATACGCGGATCTTAGAGCCAACCGGGCCTAGCATAAGTAGTTTCATATTTATATGGCTGACTGGAAGAGATAGCACAAACACTGACCTGCCAGCTGGATGCTGTTGTGGTTGACATCCGGCAGGCGGCTGACGAGCGTCGACTCCTGACTGTCGCTGTCAGTCTCCTCCATATCAGCACTCTCCTGACGGGCGGTCTTTCCTGCCAGAGAGGTGGGGCTGTCGTCCCGCCTCGAGGACAGGCTGCCCTGGTGCTGCCGGACCTCCAGCGACAGCCGGCGCCGGTTGGCCGGCCGCTCCTGAGCGCTGCCGGTGCTGGAGCTGGACACTGAGCTGTCACTGCGCTGCGCCGGCCGCGGCGGCCGCTGCTGCTGCTGCTGCTGCTGCTGCTGCTGTTGTTTCTTGGCAGCCTCACCACCAGGCTCGCTGGTCGCCGGTGTCTGTCCCTCCGCCCGGCCGCGGGAGGCGCCTTCTCCGTGGCCGCTGGACCGTTCCCCGTTAGCTGTCGGCTGCTCCCTGGCAGGGCCGTTGTTTCCAACCGTACTTCCCGTGCTCATGTTGCTGGTGGCACTGATGGTGCTGCTACTGCGGGAGACGGGACGTCGCTCCACCGGCCGAGCTATTGTCGGTCCGGACGGTCTGCCGCACAGCCAGAACGGTACTCATTACTCAGTTACAGGGTGGGCCAAAAAAGTGTGTCACTTTTCAGCAGTAATTTCTCGAAAGTGGTAAGAGATACGAAAAAGAAACTTTCACAACTTAAAGAAAATCGTTTGACAAATTATATGATCCCAATTTTATGGAAAAGTTTCAATCGAACTGACGTTGCCATCATCGATGTAAAAAACGGGATATGTGCGTCTTTTATGTTTGCGCATGTGCTCGAAGTGGGCAACACCAAGCTGAAGGCCATCTGAACGCGCTCCGGTAGCTGACGCCCACCTCTCCGCGGTGTCTGCTGTCACTTCACGCACGTACTGCTCGACGCTGAGACGCAGCTCCTCCAGGCTACCGGGTTTGTTGTGGTAGACACTGTCCTTGCAGGCTTCCCAAAACCAGTAGTCCAGCGGGTTGAGGCCAGGGCTGTGAGGAGCCCACTGCTTTTCGCTTTCCTTGGAGATCACGCGGCAACCGCAGAGCTCTTGGAGCAGCTGCAGTGTCTTTCGGGCCGTGTGCGGTGGCGCTACATCTTGCATGAACAAAGCTTGTAGCGTGATCACCAAGGGAAGCGAAAAGCAGTGGGTTCCTCACAGTCCTGACCTCAACCCGCTGGACTTCTGGTTTTGGGGAGCCTGCAAGGACAGCGACAGCGTGGGTCTACCACAACAAACCCGGTAGCCTGGAGGAGCTGCGTCTCAGCGTCGAGCATGGTGCATGAAGTGACAGCAGACACCGCGGAGAGGTGGGCGTCAGCTACCGGAGCGCGTTCAGATGGCCTTCAGCTTGGTGGTGCCCACTTCGAGCACATGCGCAAACATAAAAGACGCACATATCCCATTTTTGAAATGGTGATGGCAACATCAGTTCGACCGAAACGTTTTCATAAAATGGGTATCATATAATTTGTCAAACGATTTTCATTAAGTTGTGAAAGTTTCGTTTTGGTATCTCTTACCACTTTCGAGAAATAGCCGCTGAAAAGTGACACACTTTTTTTGGCCCACCCTGTAAGTCCGGCGTCAAATAATCCAATGTTAAATGATACTCGGCACATCAGCCAAACATAGTCGGCCTCCATATTTGGAATATAATAAAAAGAAAGCACACATAATTAAACACGTAACAAGTGATATATAAGTGACGGCGACAAACAAATTCATTTTACCTTGCCCCGTGGTGGCTGTTGGTATCAATTTCTTAAATAAAATAATGAAATGTAACAAACAGACGTCATCGTTTAAAATGATACTCGGGCACGACAGCAGCGATGTTTCCAAAGTCATCCACCAGTCAGACCGACCTACCTTGGTGCCGGGGCGTCCAGGAAGCAGGCGTTTCTCGTGTTCAGTGGCGGCGATGACCTGCCGGAGCCACCGGCCACCGGTGATCGGCTCTGCCGTACCGGGGAGCGCGACCCGCCGTTAGGACGCGATGAGCGCGGAGAGTGCGGGGAGCGAGGAGCAGCGCGAGCCACGCTCAGACTGGGCCGACGGAACACGCGTGTTGGAGAGCGGTCACGGCGCGGGCACGACCGAGGCTCGGAGGGTTCGGCGGGGTCGGATGGCTCGGCAGGGTCACTGGCGCTGCGGGGGCGCACAGCCTCCTGGCGAGAGAACTTGTTCTTGAGCACCTGGCGAATGAGAGCGCTGGGCCCGCGACTCGACTGGCCGCGACCCTGTGAATGAAACATAAACAGTTGTTGGCGTCCGAGATGAAGAGTTGTGATAACTTTTGCTAACTTAGCGATGCACTGCTACGGCACACATTTTCAACATAACTATATAGGTAAACAATAGAGAGATACCCAAGCTTAGGTTGGTTGCAACTGTTTCGATGGTCTTCTTTTTTCTTTCAACACAGACAGTGCACATCTCAGATGGCTGAGATAAGCCAGGCAGTCACAGATGGTTTGATTTGCGCCTTGATGTGAACATTATGCCTACGAAGCCCGGATATAAGAGCGAAAATTTATCGCAGATGACGCCATTTGTTCCTTCCGAGAGGGAACTATTACGATATCACTTTGAGTTGGAAATATGAATCCCTGAACGAAGAGATTCGTCCTTTGGTTTGTAGAAACTTACCAGACGTTTGGCGGCAATGTCACATGACAACAGGTAAACGAAAAAAAATGGTTTAAGGGCCATTACCCCGTCTGCCCCTTTAGTAGGCATTATTACTGAAAGTTTACAGTTTTAATTGACAGTCATATTCGTAGCAGTTATAATAACAATTATAACAGTAAATTCTGATGAAATTTTGACGTATGATCAGAATATTCACAGCCTCTCGGTAATTCCGGATTCTGAAACGGGACATTACATTGAAGTCTGGACATTACATTGCCGACTCTGTCGGCAGCGCTGCCGAACCCCATCGGCACCTATCAGGGGACATCGCTCGGACCGCTCTTGTACAGCATCTATGCTAATGATATGTCGCTATTCGTTGACGACGCGAGCATCGTGCAGTACGCGGACGACACTCAGGTTCTCGTGGGCGGGAGGCCCGGAGACATTGGCGCCCTGATCGGATCCATGGAACGAAATTTGTCACTGCTCTCGAACTGGTTTGGCAAAAATGGTATGAAAATCAACGCTCAGAAAACTCAGCTCATTGTTCTCGGCACTCGTCAAAATCTCCGGCAGCTTCCAACAGTCAGCATCAACTTTATGGGCGCCACTGTCTCCGGCTCTCCCGCGGTGCGGAATCTGGGTGTCGTATTTGACCAATGTATGTCGTTTGCCGCCCATACCGATGATGTCGTCCGGCGCTGCACAGGCATTTTAATCGGATTGAGTCACTCTAGACATATTTTACCGCATTCGACGCTCACCACCCTAGTCCAAAGTCTAGTCATTTCGCTCATCCGCTATTGTATCAGTGTGTACGGCTCCTGCAATACCACTCAGCTCGCACGTCTGCAAAAGCTGCTGAATTTCTCAGCCCGTGTGATATCGGGGCGTCGGAAGTTTGATCATGTTAGTGACGTACTACGTGACCTGGGATGGCTGTCCGCGCGTAACATGTACTTATACCATGTGCTGACCCTATTGAAACGTATGCTGGTCACTGCGCAGCCCGAGTCAATCGCGAGTAGAATAGTGCATAGACGTGACGTACATCAGCGAGCCACAAGACAGATAGATATGCTACATGTGCCCAGAATCAAATCGGAGTCCGGGAGGAGACGATTCCTCTTTCCCGCCGTGACAGCTTTTAATAGCCTACCACCGGCGATGTGTGACCTGAACCTGCGCGCGTTCAAGGCAGAGTTGCGCCGGCACTTGTTGCGACAACAGGCGGCCGACCGTTAGCAATACTTCATGACGACACGTTTGTGAGAGAGTGACTGCGAACGAATGTCTGTCTGTGTGCGTGCGTGCGTATGTTTTTCCCACGACACCCATCATTTTATATTGCGACCCTGGTTCAGGAATAGCCATTTTTGTGGAATGAGCCTACGATGTCAAATAAATAAATAAATAAATAAGTAAGTCTTGTGGAATCAACGTCGAGACGAAGGATGCTTTAACCTAACAGCCGCGCAACTGGTAGGTTCTTAGATAGCTGATGGCTGTTGCGTTGATTGGCTTGTGTTAGTTGGGCTCGCTGTTTTTTTTTTGTTCTTGCCCGAGCGCTTTTGTGACAACTACCGTTATGCATAAGCGTTGCACATCACTCAATAAAACTACTGATGTTCGAAACTTGATAATACAGAATGCAGCTTGGAGAACGTTGTCCGCCATTACAATCAGCATGACTTACATACCGGCGCCAGCCGCCATAAGAACCAATACACAGGGGACACATCAACCAACCTTCCAACGATAGACGTTCGGCCCGAATGGATTGTCGATAGCAATATTACCCGTACTGCGACGTTATGCACGGCAATAAAACAAAACTATGCAACACATTTTGTGAGACAGGTATCGAACTTCAGCATGCAAGTCGCTCATTATCCGCTATACCATCGGATGACCGATAAAAGGGCTCAATAAACGTTAGCCGTTGAGCGTACAGGTCTCGCGGGTTTTAGCGGCAGGTTTTGCACCTATGAAATTTAGTATACTTTAGGCTATATCTTGGCCGTCTAAAGCCTTTGAGTGTTGAAAATGCGATAGACTTGTTCGTTCACAAGCCTGCCATGGACATTTTTAAAATGGCTTCATCGTAGATCGATTAGTCTCTGAGATATAACAGGAAATGTAAAAGAGCAAAACCTACCGCTTAATCTAGCGAGAGCCGTACCTAATTGCGATGCAATGTGGATAGAAACATCGACTTTGGGTCCGGGCATCCTTTGGATAATTTCTCCAAGAAGTTATAAAAGCAACGAAAATTACACAAATGATTAAAAATAGTTTTTCAGACTGAAAAAAAATATTTGACAACCTTGTAGAAGAACCTGCAGGCTGGCCTGTAAGCAGGCGTTCGTTCGAATGATCTACACTCGCACTTGTTAGGCTAGCCCGCAATACAAATGCGCCTTGCGGCACAGCCTACCAGCCAGACGAAACGCGCTGCGGGGATGGACGGTACGACAAACACTCGCATATTTTTCAGCTAAGCTGATCCAATGAGTGGGAGTGGGATTGTAAATGGGACTCTTTTTCGGTAAGTTTCCCGATTTTTCTGATGAACATAAATTTAAAGTCTTTTTACTGTCTGAGGACTGTCTGTGTGAAGATCGCAAGATGACTGCACTTTAGGACTGTGTCTGAGGTCCACTTGAGTAGGACAGGCATACCAAACCGCTAAACTTTGGTTTAGCTGTCTCACTGCTTGGTGTGTGGGGACTGTGAGGACTGGTTGAGGCCAGCTTGAGGACTGTCTGACCACTGACCTTCGGTTTGACCGCTCCGTTGCCGGGCGTGTGAGGACTGTTCACACGCTGTCCGTCCGCAGCCCGCCGTCTCCTGCTCTCTGGGCTGAGGCTGGAGAGAGAGGAGCTGCGCTGGCGAGGTGCCGCCGACACCACCTCCACCGGAGAGCCCTGCGCGACACACGATAAACTCAGCGGCACTGATGTTACTGCCGCAGTGGCGGCGGAAGGTAATTTTGGATGGGGGTGCAAAGTTTTCTCAAGGGGCCCCTCTGGAAGTTTTGGGCCCCCCTTCATTTTTTTAAAGTGATTATTATTGATTTATTAACCCTCGCCCGCACATGGGGGGGGGTTGCCACCCCCCCCCCCAGGTAGTCTTTCTGCTCTGCACTCAACATTTTTAGAGCTAGAAGGCTGATTTTTCGTATAGCTGCTCGTCTATCCTTTCTTGATGTCCACTGAAAATTTCAAGTTTCTGTAATTTTTGGTTTCGGAGATATGACCTTGTTTTTCAGGTCATGTCATGACCCAAATGGCCAATTCTCAACATCTTTCGCTTGCCATGGGCCTTGTGAGCTTTTGACACCCTGATTTCGGCCTTTTTGCCAGTCTTACCTCCCACCTATCATGGAACATGTTGTTCGACGATGTACAGGGGTCAAGGTCAGGGTCAAGGTCAACCTAGGTCATCTAAGATAATTGCGTTTTAGGCAAGCTGAATTTACTTTTTGTGAAGTTTTTTGACTGCATTTTTGGTAAAAGCTTCTCAGATCATGATTTCATGTAATATTGTCCAAAAACAATCGGTGCACACATCAGTATACACACTGACACACACAGACATACAAACACATATAATTGACCTTGACCTAACTTGACCTGAAATGACCTCAGCAGCAAAATTCTGGTCGGGTAGTGTGGCAATGAGGTTCTAGCTGGCTTGGCACCAGAAAACAGCATCGTCATCGGTATTTGATAAGCAGCGCACTTGATATCCAACGGTGACCCAAAACAGCAACATTTTTTAGTTTGACCTGACCTGGAAGGTCAATGACTGACCTGAGAAGGTAAAACTGGGTATCATTGGATTCGTCTCTTCCCAAAGAATCTTTTTGGTCTTTACTGCTAAGCTCTATCTCCAACAGGAACGAAATGGCGCGGGGGGGTTGGCAACCCCCCCCATGTGCGTTCTAGGATGGGAAAATAGCATGTTCGGGCGAGGGTTAAAAACGAAGATTTTGGAAAACTATCCCCATACACACAAGTTCTGTAAAAGGTTTGAAATTGCAGTGTACATACATACCTATCTCAAATAATGAGAGCATAAAGAAGCAAATGCAGCTATAGTTTTTTATTGGCTAATCTTTTAGTCTAGCCACCACCCGCAGCGTCTCAAACCACTTTCTGGATCCGCAGTGGACCATTTAGGGCCCTACGAGACCGTTCCAAGATGACCGTGTTTAGAAACCCCTTGGAAACCGACCACATAGAGACTCCTCCAGAGACCTACATGACTCCCCAGACTGAATGAGCCCTCCGATCAGGGTCGGTCCCTTGGAAGTTGCTGAAAGGTTTCAGATGGCAGTTTAGGCTCGAAAGTCTTTTGAGGGCTCTCAGAAACCGGCATCGGACCCCAAAAAAGCCTGTATGGAGGCCCTCCAAAGCCGGGATGGAGGCCACAGGAGCCGATGTTTAGCCTAAGAAACCGGTATGGAGGACTGAATAGAGGAAAGGGGTCTCAGTGGGCCGTGGGGCCTTCAGGGGCAAGCGTTTGAGCCCCAAAAGTATGTGTGGGATCTTAGAGGCAGGTAGACCCCTGGGATATGCACGGGGTCCCAGGAGCTCGCGTGTGAGCCCAAATATTCGGCTGGCGGCTACTAGAACTAGCATGGAGATTCTTAGGACTTAGAAGCCGCTTAGACCCACATTTCATGGGTCATGAGTCCCAAGAGTCGATGTAGGGCCATAAAAGCCGGTGTGGGGCCCATGGCCCCAAAGTTCCGACATTGAGACTCTCAGAGGCCTGCGACGGGGCACCAAAAGCAGATTAAGTGCCTCAACAAGCCGACATGGGGCCTGAGAATCAGTGTGGAATTCCAGGAGCCTGCGTAAGCTCTCGGAGACCTTCGTATTTCGTAAGGTCTACAAAGGTCGTTGGGTCCTCTGAATCTGAACTTTGCGGGGCCCTCAGAGGCCAGCATGTCTCCTGGCACCTGCCTGCGTTGAGGTGAGACCCTCCGAGGCCGTCGTAGGGTTCTTCAGAGGCCAGCGTTGGCCCTTGAAGCCTTCGTTAGGCCCTAGAAGCCGTCAAGAGGGCCATCAGAGGTCAGCAAGGCCCCTGGAGCCTGCCTGCGTCGAGGCCCTCAGAGGCCGTCGTGGAACACTCAGACGCCAGCGTGGGCCTTTGGAGCTTGCGTTGGGTCTTAGAGACCATTGTGAGGGCCCAGAGAGGTCGTCGTCAGGGCCCTCAGCCCCTCAGGGACCATCCTTGGGTCCTCAGAAGTTGTTGTGAGGGCCCTTAGAAGCCATCGAGAGGATCATCAGAGGTCGTCATGAGGGTCCTTGGCCATAGTGAGGGTCTTCATGGGCCCCCAGATACCTTTGCCGGGCTCTCTGAGGCCTTGGTAAGACCGCTAGAGGCCATCGTTAGGGCCCTCAATAGACCCTTGCAGGGCCCTCAAATGCCAGCATAGCCCCTGCAGCCTGGTTATGTTGGGGCCCTCAGAGGCTGTCGCTGGGCCGTCTGAAGCCAAATGGGCCCTCAGACTTGAGTTGGGTCTAGGCCGGGCCGTCACGAGGGCCCTCAGAGGCCAGCGGGGCCCCTGGTGTCCTGTGGGACCCTCAGCGGTCGTCATGAGGGCCCTTAGTGGTCGTTATAGGGCCCCAGGGGACAGAGGTCGTTGTGAGAGCCCTCAGAGATCGTAAGGGCCCTCTGAGACCGTCATAGAGCCCTCAGAGGCCGTCATAGGGCCCTCAGAGGCCAGCGTGGTCTCTGGAGTCTCCTTGGGGCCCTAGAGTCTCTGTGGGACCCTCAGCGGTCGTCATGAGGGCCCTTAGTGGCCGTTGTAGGGCCCCAGGGGACAGAGGTCGTCGTGGGAGCCCTCAGAGATCGTCATAAAAGGGCCCTCTGAGGCCGTCGTGGGGGCCCTCAGATGCCGCATGGAGCACCAAACGCGGCTCGGAACACTTTTAGTCGGTGTGGGGGCCCCAAAGACTAGCATGGGGCGCTCCTGACCATAACTGGACATCCCGGATGATTCCACATCAGTGTTCGCTTCTCGATCACTGGTTTTCAGGAGAAAATGTATTGAATGGTGCGACGGGCCCCTTGTACGGATTTTGGGGGTGCAAAAAGATATGTTTGCACCCCCATGTTTTTCGATGGGGGTGCAGCTGCACCCCCTGCACCCCCTATTCCGCCGCCACTGGTTACTGGACAGTAGCCAAGCAAACTACAAATACGCTGTGTGAAAAATTGTACTCGTGCACGTTGAGATACCATAGTCTGCTTTTCATGTTAGATAGCATCGAAAGTGTGTTGGGAGATATTTGCAGAGCAATGCTCTAAAATTAGGAATAAGTTTGTTACCACCGAGTTCGTGCCCATCAAAAACAACACAGGCTATAACTAAGTCGCCGGCCGTCTCTTACCGCATCCTCTGAGCGGCGCCTGGCGACGGCAGGCTGCTCCACCCTGGCTCGGTGTCCGTCCCAGTCGGACTCGGCCTCCAGCTGGTTAGCGTACTGGGACCGCCACGCGGACTGCTGACGGCGTCCAGACTGCTGCTCAGTCTCCGGGGTCGTCTCAGAGGTTGGTGCTGGGGTTGTGGTGGTGGTAGGAGGGGCGGGCGGAGGGGTGGATGGGGCATTGTCACCGGCCGCCTCAGGCTGGTCTTTGGCGCCTCCCGTCTCCAGGGAGTCGGTCGACATCGACGACACGCAGATCTCCTCCTGGCTGGACGTCAGGCTGAAAAAAGCAGAGGAGACACCGTCAGCCGGAACAACTAGGAGCAGAAATCAGAAGATGTTTTAAGGGCCAGTACAATGTCTGGTGTCTCCTCCTGCGCAAGTTTATCCGGGCCGTCCACCACTCTTTCCCTGTCCGCCTGAGTCCGTCAGACCGACTGTGTTCACCCGTCTTTGTCCGACTGTTCAATGTCCGGTGTCTGTCCTCGTCCTCCCATACCCGTCTGAATCTGTTCGCGTCCGCTGCGTGTCCGTCGCACCGACCTGTCGCGGTCGTCGGAGCCGTTACTGGAGCCCGGCGCCGAGCTGCCGGTGGCCCGGTGACTGCCGCGGGGTGACATGGCCGCGTTCTGCCACTGAAACAGGAACAGGGAGACCGGCATAGCGGTGAAATCGATACCAGAGCCCCAACGGTGGACTCAGACAAACATACGGCCTCGTCAGACAGGCAGATGATGGTCGGCAGGAGCATACAACTGCAAGGAAACATGTCTATTTGATGCTGTTAAAATGACTCAAACACCATTTAAGACGTTCTGCTACCTTGCCATGTTCTAGGCCAGCAAAGAGATATTCTGAGAATGACTAGAGGCCGCCAGTTCAACCCTTAATACAAAACGCTGGCGGTCTGTTTCATAATTAACATCTGTAAAAGTTATTCTGACTAAACTTCTCACCTCTCGTTTAACATTCAACTGCTATTAAATCATGTATGTTTGCGCAACAGCCAAGCTGAAGCATACATTTTTAGCACGAGCTTGGCTCGGGCTAAGCCTGTCCCAAACGAGGAGGTCTGATATTCACACTCTCCCAGCCGCTCCCGGCATTTTCCTATACTCTCCCCAGTCCCCTCCCCGTTTACCTTACCCTCCCCACAGCCCATCTCCGATATCGCTATCTCAGATTACCTCCTGAGAGCGCCGTCCGCGCCAGACACCACATTGACGTCACAGAATGACGCCACAGACGGGGATTGACGTCACACCCTGCTCACCTCGACGTACGAATCCACGTAGGGTTTGAGTGCGGGGATCATGAGCACCTGTTCGGCGGAGGGCCGCCGCTCGGGCTGGGTGCGCAGCAGGACGGTCACCAGATCTCGCAGCAGCAGACTGTAGTGGCTGTCAACGGAGCGATAGAATTGTATAAACGCACGAGCGATCGTGTTTAAACACAGCAAGAGAGAGGGAACGATATCAACTATTCATGATAATTGATCAATGATCGATATTGAACTAATCAGAGATCGTAAGCATGGGACAAAAATAGGAGACTGCCGGTTAAAAAAAAAAATCAGCTCACCTCTTTGTAGTTTAAGCCTAGACAATTGACATTGGTATACACTGCAGGATGTTATAGATTGTTTGAGGTACATAGTTTCACTACGCCGTAAGTAACAACTAACAATGCGGGAATTATTTCTTTGACGCTGGAAGCCGCTGACATTCGGGCTGTTGCAGGCACAGTCAGCACAATATAGCCACCGCTTTCACATTGTGCGGAACTGAGACGGACCGCTATCTGGCACAGCGGCCCGGGCACGATTTACGAGCAATTTTTCTTCCGACCGAGATGCCGGGATGGGAGATTTCTAAAGAGCAAAGGTCAACAAGACCATGCCATTGAAGAAAGGAGGATCGCCGAATTGTGAATCCAATGTTTCAGTATAAGTAACCAAGCCACAATATGGCCCATTTACCGACTACCGTCCGACACATTCAATCAATGCGAAGAAATATGGACATATTATGCCATATCTTTACATTCGAAACTATTAAAAGGTGACCTAGATTCAAACAGTGAGAACAACGAAGATTGCGAGCAAAGTAAATATCAACACTGCCGATTCCACGTCACCAAATACCCATATAAATGTGGGGCAGTCGAAGATCGATCCTTACCGCTGAGCCCAGTAATAGTCACCGACCCCGCCTCATTGCTGACCTGGGTATGGGGCTGTAGCGGGCCTGAAGGATCTTCAGCACCAGATTCTCGAAGCTGCTGGCGTTGAAGGGATGGGTGAGACAGCACATCTCGTAGACGATGCAGCCTACGGCCCACTGGTCAGACTTGTGGTTGTACGGCTGTCTGAAGACAAAACAAACGAATCAAAAGCAAAGCATCGTCGTTTATAGCTAGCCTGCAACAAATCTCAATTTTGGAAAGGTTTGTAAAGTTCATATACGTCAGCAAGGGTAAGACGCGCCGTTATATATTATATGGTTCCGACTCTGTCACTTACCTCTGGCAAATCTCCGGAGACAGGTAGTAAGGTGTTCCTATAGCTGTAGTCGCCAGCTCTTGGGTACTCCGCAAGGTTCGAGCGATACCAAAGTCGCCGACCTTCACTAGATTTTCACTCGTCAAAAATATGTTTTGGGTCTTCAAGTCTGAAAAATATATCACGGCATTGAATAAAATTACCTTCGTAAAAACACTGTCTTACTTAGCACGACACAAATATAAAGATATAAATATAAACTTGAATTGTATAATATGTCCCTTTGAACGTTTAGGTATATTTTATTGTTCTGATAGCCTGTACCTACGTCAAGCGATTCAAGAGAAGAAAAATGAAATTTATCATAGAAATATATTGTCCTCCTCCTCACCTCTATGTAGGATATTTTTGCTGTGCAGGTACTGGACAGCAAAGGTGATCTGGATGAACCAGTTCAGGATCAGCTCTTCCGGGAAGTGATCGTTGGTAGCTCGCTGGTTCACGATGCGAGCGTACAGGTCACCTGAAAACAGCCGCAGAAAGTAACAAGCCAATTAGCATATTACAGATACCTATATAGCGGCAGTTGTTTAGAGCTCAAACATAATTTTTACTACAGGCCGTTATCATATTGAAATTTAATGTCCAATTAAGAGTGTATTCCTAATGGAAATCGCATTCAAAGCCGATACTATTCGATTATACAAGCGAAGATATCATTCGAAACCGATAGTCAGCGTTTTCACCGTACTCCTGCAATCACCCACACAGCGCCTCCGCGGAGAGCGAAGCGGACCCACCTCCGTCGGCGTACTCCATGACGATGTTGAGAGAGCCGGTCAGCTGGTCGATGAACGCCTCCTTGTAGCGGATGATGTTGACGTGCTTGCACTGCGACAGGATGGCCACCTCGTTGACGCTTTGCTCTCGCTCCTGCTCGGGCAGGGCCGTCACCTTGATCTCCTTGACGACATACTGACGTCCGCTGGCGCGCGACCGCACCAGCCACGCGTGGCCGAACGTCCCCGAGCCGATCTGTTCGAGACGCTCATAGCGCGCCGCGCTGCCGCCGCTGCCGCTGCCGTTGCCGGTGCTGCTGCTGCCGCCTCCTCCACCGCCGCTCATCGTGACCAGGTCACAGGCCGACTGACCGGGCGCGCGGCGCGCCGGCCCGGCCGCCGGGTCAGTCTCTCACCGCCCCGGGCGGGTCGCGGCAGGGGCGGACCCAGTGGCGGCGGAGAGGGGAGTGTTTGCAGAGGCGAGCTCAGGTGTACTCGTAATGGCTAGGGAGGGGAAGCATAAACTCTGTGTTTGGATATTGAAGCTGGCGCCTAGCTATATGTAACGTATGCGTCATAACCAGCGAGATATATTGATGTTGTAGGGGACGGATCTTTTATCGAGAACAAGGCGTTGAACTTAACTATCTGACGTTGATGGAAGAATGGCCGACAAAAGACTTTTCGTATATGATATTGAATTTCTACTGCATTGCCGGAAAAACGTTTTATCTTATTTCTGCATGGCTCAGGAACCGGGCTAGCGGAACGTGGAAACACTCCCCACCAAACGCTGTGTAAGTATACCCCGCGTTCGATGTCTCTCGGACGACGAAAATTCTACGGCCAATCCCGTTCAAGGTCAGCGGGGTCTCGGCTTCGGTTATGGAACGTGATTAGCCGGACGACGTATCGTCGTCCGAGAAACATCGAACACGGGGGTAATGTCGCCCATTTGGTATTCAGTGCCAAGAGCCTATTTGGATAGTACCTATCTCCCCCTGCAGCTTTTAATGCCTACCACGCTTCTCGATCCACCAATCACGGGTGAAACTTTGTGCGAAACTGGGAGGGCCCGCGGGCGCAGCAAAGCAAATCCGCCGCCGCCCTAGCGATGACCTTGACCTCCGCGGTCTGTTGCGGCTCCAAAGCCAAGCCGGCGTCGAATTTGGAGAGCTCGGGCCCTTCCAGCCCTCCCAGCCCGACACAAAGTTCCACCTATGCACCAATGCTTTACTGATTCCCAAATTCCATTGCTTGTAGATATGCTATGCGGTACAGTATACTTTCAGGTGCTTACTGCTAACGCCATCTATAGAGTGGTTAGGTAACGATAGTTTATTCAATGTAGGTGGCGCAGCATGCATCGTCGCGTAGCCTGGAATCACGGCAAGGAAAGCCGCTATTTCTGAGTGCTGCCTGGGAAGAGAGGAGGTACAGGGACCCGCAGTTGCTACTGTACACATATCAGACTTGTAAACGATTCAAAAAAATTCAATCAATTCAATCACGACTCACTTGATGAAATGACCGATTCAATCATAACTCAATCAAACAGTCTGATTTTCCAAGCGATTCAATCACGACTCATGGACCTTGTGATTCAACTCAATCACGACTCATCCCATTATCAGTGATTCAGGGAATGACTCAACTCATGATTTAACTCAACGCGATTCAATCAAGATGTTATATAAAATTTATACATATGTGATATCAATTCAAGACATTTTTGGAAACTGATACAAAACAGATACCAACCAAATACACTAAGAAAATACCAAAAATCATAGAAAAGTACTGAATCTATACTGAACTCAACAAAGCTGTAGATATTTATATAAATACTGTGTATAGATGATAATTTAAGTACAGAAAAGACAAGCTCTGTTACAAATGAAGCTACCAGAGGACTTATAAAAATTCATTTATCTGCTTGGCGCTTGCAAAAGGAAACATGCAAAATTGCACAGGACACTACCACATATTATCAGCATCATCGAAAAGGACCAAAATTTGCAAATCAATTGTGATACCCAAACTAAAATAGCTGGTGATCAGCCATTAAAGAAATATTGATGGATACTTTATGAAGCAGTGGTAAAGCCGGTAAAGCATTACACAGGACTAGACATTTTCGGCGTGCTACAAGTTTTCTTTACTATCAAGAATACGGAATATCGACACATACGAAGCTATTCAATAGTTACATAATATAAACTGAATGCTCTCACGATAAAACTACCTCAACCATCCATATCTTCAATGACAAAATAACAATTCCAAGCCCAACCCACGACACCAAACTTCATACGCGGCGGAGCTGAGTTGCAAGTTGTAAAGGCCTGGCTACCAGGACGCGTTTTCTGCGTGGGTTTTTTGTTTTTGCTTTTGCGAGTTTGCGTGATTTGCATAAAACGGTTCTAGAAAGGAACGATATTATGTTTTGTTTTTGTTATATATAAAAACTTTAAGTATTAGTACTGAAGTACGCATGCGCCAAGTGGGCAGCCATCTTTAATTTAGCAGCAGAACCCCAACCATGGATTACTTTGAACTATATAAAATACATAGTTTATATTTTTAGATTCAATTAAGCATATTTATGCATGCATGTAAAACAGTTTTTTATCCTGTCCAATTCATTAAAGAAAAATATCCAACAGTAGAAATCTAAATTGGTTTAGTAATATGCAATGTATTTAGCCCAGCACTAGGTAGTTGCAGCGTATATTGACGCAGCTGTGACATAAAAGCGTATTTTGCGTGGTTTGCATGTGGCAAATATTGCGAGCAGTCTGGCAAATCTCTTAATCCGAATTTAGCATCGAATGCAAAACTGTTAGCGGTCCTCAAAACTAGAAGGTGAAGAACACCAAACGGATAAAATTGTTTGTTGAGCTATGAAAACAATAGTTTTTGGGTGATGGTGGTGATGGGAAGGTGGTTGTTTTTAATACCTAGTAGGGTATGTATCTACTTTTTGCCATTGTATCTTTACTTTTGTGTAATTGGGAGCCACCACGGCAATATGTGACAGATCCATCAACGCTCATAAGCCAAGGTATTCCAATTATTTACGTTGATAGGTAAACGCTGATTCTGCTGGGAAATGTAAAGTGAGTGAGAAGACCATGGGTTAGATCAAGCAATTTATGACCCTTAGCCCAAAATCAAATCAGTAACTAAGGTTACCAAATTATAATGTAAACATGCATTGTGTATTCATCAATATGTTTTGCTTGCTCACAAATGTCCTGATGAAACAGGGTATTGAAAATATAAAGATTAACATGATATCTAAAACATGTGTGTTGAGCAATGTGCGCCTGCTTACTGCTACTGTTAACTTGATTACCATACTGATTTTAGGGCACTGGAAAGAAACTTTACATTCTTTTTTTCATCTTCATGCACTGACATTTATGTATAATTTTGTGTTTACAGTTTGATTAAAACTTAAAACAATTTTTTTTTTCAATAATGATAGCTGTGCGCATTTATAATACTGACAAAATACCTAAAAATTTTGTAGTGCATTGTGTGTGACTATGATGCTAATCCACATATATTTCTACATAATATAGTACTAAATATGGTCATAACTTCAATTTCCAGCACATGGTTATTGAATCATTTTGTTAATTCAATCAACTTGAATCGATGAGTTGCCGATTCAATCACTTGCAGTTGCCATGTGTGACCGATTCAATCAGGATTCATATGGTGACAAGAGGTGATTCAACCGACTCAATCACAGTGAGTCGGCATTTTCAAGCGATTCATGAGAATCGATTCAATCAGAGTTGAATCGCTTACAAGTCTGACACATATATTACCAATTTAGAATTGCGCTATTATTTGCTAAGTGCTGGCCATTGGAGAAAGGAAATATAGCGCAAAGTATGGAGGAATAACACATGTTTGCTCCTAGGACGTATGTTTTGTATAATTCCTCTTACCGCAACAGATATTCTTCCAAAACTACAATCGTGCTATTTTTCCGCGCCGGTCGCCTCCCCAGAGCCCGTCCTTGGTATCGCCTATAGCTCCCACTCCCGCTACGTGAATGAAAGTCACGTGACTACTACATGTTTGCGCTCAGTACTAACACACCTAGCCCGAGGGCCGGTCCGTAACGGGGAGGGGTGGAACGCCAGAGCTCCAGCGCAGTGGAGGTAGTGGTGGCCCGTATCATAAAGAGGCAACCGTAAGCAGAACTATAATTGCCGTAGTATAAGGTTATGATCAAGTTTTCTTTATATGTATTGATTGACAAGAAAGTGCAATGCTTATCCGATATAATAAAATGGTGTCCAAGGCCTTGCAAGAACTATAAAACATATTCAGCAACGTATAAATTTCTGATACAGGCCATGACCCTTCACCTTGCCTCCGGGGAGGATCGCTCAGGAAGCCACATACCGAACGAATCGAGGCCTCGCAGCGCGGCGGCAGAGGAGGTGGATAAACCATCGCCAGATCTTTCGATTACTTATGTTTCCAGAAGAAGGAGGGGGAGGGGGGATGGAGGGGGAGGGCTGTTTTCAATCCACTCACCAATCCTTTCCTTATTAACTTATAGCTTACCGAAAAAATGCAACACAATGGTGGCCGTCACGAGATGTAGCGAAGAGTGCCTCAGCCACACCGGTTTTGAGTAAACTTTAAGCATTGGAATTCAGGCCAGTGATCCTGAAGCATTATTTTATTTTTGTCGTGCATAAGCTGGGACGACGTGGTCCAAGTTAGTTGCGAAGAAACGGTTTTAGTTTCAGAACATTTATGAGGCTAGTCGCGCCAAATAGTAGGTATACGTTTGTTGCAAAATGTCAAATAGAATGTTGACGTGCTATCCAGATGATGGAATTTATTTGACACAATAACTCAAAAAGTGGCATCGTTAGTCATCCTGCATACCTACCTATAAATCGATTCGTCACCTTGGTTCGAGCTCAATAGTTCTTTTCGCGGATGATCGGTTTCGTTTTCTTTTCTTTCTTTTTTTTTGGGGGGGGGGGGACAGTTTATGAGCCAGTAACCATGCCCTCCCCAGTCCCCCAAACAATTGTTGACAAATACTGTGATGGCCTAAAAAATGCCCTCAATTGTGTTACGTAGGGGTGAATGAGGTAAGTTGAGCCGCTTTTTGTTTTTCGTAAGCTACAGGCATGGCTACAGGCTAACTTACTGATCATTTTTCTGCGTTTACGGGTTGGACGGACAGAGTGGTCATTTGCGCATGTAATGGTGGCCAGAAATGTTTAATACCGCTTATTTTTGTACTGAAAAGGCTACGTCAAAAATCATCTTGCACGTTGCTCATCTTACCCCATGGGCGGGGTAAGTTGAGACACGTCGTGGGGAAAGTTGAGCATGGATAGAAAGGCGAACCTCTTCTTTTCCCGGGCGCGGCGAAGAGTGGGCTCTTTTATTTACTCCATGGCATACATACTTATGGCAAAGTTTTTTTCCCCATCAAAAAGTGACTGTTTTAAGCCTTCCAATAACTCGTCAAGTTTTCTATCACGAAAGAAATCATTTTATCCTTCAGATAATCTGCAAATCACTTACAACTTCTGTAATCAACAAAAAAAAACATTCCCTACCATTTTTATTCAGCAGAAACAAGCGCAGCTCAATTTGGTTTTCGACAGCGGAGACAACAATGCAGTGGCGGATCCAGGGGGGGGGGGCAAAATGGGCATTTGCCCCCCCCCCCAAACGGCATGATTTTAACATTACGCCTATGGGCGATGCATGGAAAGAATCGACAAATTTTTATGGTTTGCCCCCCCCCCCCCAAACCTCTGAGCTGGATCCGCCTCTGCAACAATGGCTTCTCCGGCTCATCTTCCCCCAGGTGAAAATGGCTCATCTTGCCCCACCCGTGGCCATTTTCGATTAATGACACCCGCTACGGAAAATAACCATGCACCGCAGATAACAACCATCTCATTTTAAAGGCAAAACATGTCTTAGTTATCAGGGGCGACACCACATGTTACCGGGTGCTGAGCGTGAGAACGTTGCCGTCTCACGTGAAAGACTGCTGCATCGTAAGCGAACGGCACATGGAAGCTCAAGTCAATTAGCGCCATAGGGGCTGAGAAACATGGGGTGGCTAAACTTGCCCCTTGGCCCATCTTACCTCACTCTCCCCTATTTGGGGCTCTCAACTTTGATTTGTTTAAGTTATTTGGCTGTTCATTATAAAAGCTGTCAAATTTGCCGTATCATTAAACTTTTATTGAGTTTGTATTGAACACTTATCTAAAATGAACAATTTTGTCACTGGCTTCTTTTATGACTGGAATTGATGGTCGCCATGGTCGCATGAATGAACGAATGAATATCTCCATTTGAGCATCAGCTGAAATCGATCCTAAAATTTTATCTACCAGTCTGCAACGAAAAGGTTTAAAAACCAGTGCAAGTTAGGTGCAGTTTCTAATATATGCCGTCTTTTATTAAGTGTCTCATAGCTCCTTAATCTTGAGCCGCTTCTCTCACGATTCATTTTATGTGGTGCTTACATTGTTCAAGAAGTTATAGTATTCGAGCTCGTTGGTCTTAAAAACTGCTATCGAAGTAAATTAAAGTGCTTCGGGCTTCGGCACTTAAAAACCAATCGATATTTAACCCTCACCCATTTAGGCATTTCTTTTCAACGTCTTACATGTAGCGGAGGGGCGTAGAAACCCTCAGCCATTCGGCCTTTGATAAAAAGAGCCAGAGCTTCGCTGAAAAATAAAAAAGAGTGAGCTGCTCGTGACGAGAGAAATGCGATGATTTGAGGGTCCTGGTCATCGCTGACGAGAGAAAACCAATTATTTTTTATGTCCTGATCAATGCTGAGATCTTAGGTCACTGGTTGACCTCCCAGATCAGGTTAATAACCCAAAAGCACGGAAAATTGGGTCCTGCTAGAATTTCTACAAGTGAAGGTTGCTGGGACTTAACTTGCTTCTGACTCCGAATTTGCACTTGCTTTGATCAAAGATGATGTATCAAAGCATTTGGGGTAGGACGGGTCACGCCAGATCACCCATTAGGCGTTCTGCCGGCTATCCATAGAATGTTAACCAGCACTTACAACCTTGCAACATATTGCATAGGCACTATAACTGATACCTAAGTATGCCTAGTTTTCAAATGCTAAAATGGGTGCTAAATTTCAAACCAACAAGTAAAAAGGTATAAATTTAAGAAAGTTAAACGAGATCATTTCAAGTAAATGACGTTAACCTGAGTTTCACCTGACTTTGGCACACACAACAATCAATGAGACAAACATTAGATAGTATATTTCACATGTTGTCACGTTGCTAATCACGAAACGACTATGGAAACACACAGAAGATGTGCGCTGACTTTCAATTGCTATTCTGGCCTGACGTGATCTTGAGAAAAATAATCACAGGTTAAAGGTAATTTGGTTCAGGGATTTAAAATTTCAGACAAGATGCAAAAATGACAATAAGGGCTATTTAATTTTCCGGGAAGTTGTAAAATTGATTAACTCCAGGGCACCAAAGAATCGTCGCAATCCTTCGCTTTGCCGCGATTTATTGGTGAAAAACAGGGGGCGCGGTCTACTTACCTCTACTTATATGTGTGGTGAGGGCTAATATTCATTTTATCTGTGTTGATTAATGTGCAACAATTTCTACATGAACTGAGACCAGTCCATATGAGTATGTTTTTTCTCACGGACAATGACAATATAAAAACAATGCGAATAAAACCAAACGTTTCGTACAACAACGAGCCCTCGTCAGTGGTGAAAAATAAGTGTATAGGTTTAACCCGGCGGCCGCTGGGCCTCCGCGCCACCCGCCGGCCGCTGGGGGGGGCATATAGTTGCCCCCCCTTTACTTCTGCGACGATATCGTCGCAATGCGAAGAGATAGAGAAGCGAAACTTTGCACACATCTTCCTGAATACCTAGCCAAGGTTGTGTCCAAATTTGGTGTCGATCCCATTTGAAGTGACGTCACAGTGACGTCATAAGTGAAATTATAGATTTGCGACTCTCATATTCCTCACGATACATCAGATATATGGGACCGAATATAAAGGGTCAATTATTGGCCAGAAACTAGATGGAAGTGTAGTTAGATGTTTTAGGATGACAGCAGGTGCTGGCTAGTTCATTTACAGTTGAGTTTCACGCTCAGCGTCATCAGAAACGGTCCATATCGGAAAACGGCAAAACTTTATGACGTCACTGTGACGTCATCTTAGGTGCTACAACCACCAAACTTTCCTCAAACATTGCCTAGGTATTCATTTGAAGCTATGCCAAGTTTCACGTTCGTAGCTCATCAGATTTCGGAGATATTTCACAAAACGTAAAGGGGGGGGCAACTTTATGCCCCCCCCCCCAGCGGCTCGTGGGTTAACATCGATGAGAACTATATGCGGCATCGTCTCGGTCTGGCCAGCCGGGTTGCCGATAGAATACACAAATGTTTATAAGCTTCCATGATGTGCTTAAAAAACTGCTGAAAATATATCTTTAAAAATAAAGATAACTACTTCATCGATTTTATCGAAAGAAAACATGTATGCCTAATTACTTATTGTTTGCCACTGACGGAGGCACTTTTTTGTGCGAAACGTCTGGTTTTATTCGTATTGTTATTGTATTGTCATTCCCTGTGAGAAAAAGGATAACTCTTCATTTAGTAATCATAACAGCGAAACGGCTTAATGTAACACAATTCACTGTGTATACGAAACCTTTAAGTCCCTAAAAATAATCCCATTTACAACTTTTAAAAAGATACAGCTTATACAGCTTAGGCATACAACTTTTTTCTGCATTAAGATAATATTCATTTATCTCCACAGAATATGGTAAATTAGTGCTGCTGAAGTTCGCTTTCGAAGCGTCTCCTCCAGGCATTCCACAGCTCTCGTGCCATTTTGGATCACGGAACATGGCTGGGCGCAGGACAGGTCGTCTGCGAGCTTGGACGGACCACGTGACCACCTCCTCCCCTCCCCCTCACTCCCGTCCCCTTCCCCAGCAGGGCGTCCGATCTAACCGCGCCCCAGGCAGTTGGCTCGGTCCGACCCTCCCCATGGTCGAGCCACGGCGGTGTCGCCTGAGTTTGTGCCGGGTGCAAAACTGGAGCAGTAACTAGCGCCGGAACTAGTAGTCAGCACGACCATCGTCAGATGGCAGGAGTAAATGGAATAAGCGGTTCCAGGTTTGAGAAGGAATGGGGCAGGAAAAAGCGCTGATTACAATGTTTTGCTGATATAGCCATAAAAAGTTCACTGAATTAGGAGAGCAGCACATCAGTTTAAAGCCCTTCAGATGGTGGTTTTAATAAGCACAAAATCATTTCCCAATTCGCCTCCAACGGTGTCACAGGCAAAGAATACGCTGAAATACTAGTGTGTACAGAAGCAACTGCGGGTCCCTGTACTAAGCTTTTGCCTTTGACCAAGCCAACCAGTTATATTAGCAAATATTTTATCATCATTTTACCCAAATATTTCTAATGCTATCTCAGAAGTGGCAAATGTTTGTTGTCGTATCACGTGAACCATAGAACGGTCATAGTGAGCCATTGCATGCGGCAGCAAGACGTTGTTTTAATAGACCGATAAGACCATATTTACATTTTTATCAATAAAACTCAC
Source organism: Amphibalanus amphitrite (assembly GCF_019059575.1). Lineage (NCBI taxonomy): Eukaryota > Metazoa > Arthropoda > Thecostraca > Balanomorpha > Balanidae > Amphibalanus > Amphibalanus amphitrite. The sequence continues at coordinate 332,780 of NW_024881623.1, forward strand.
GAGGTATTCACCTCATATAGCGCAAGATTTACATCTACACCATTATACCATCGATTACACTTTATTTCTCAGAAAAGTCGAAACCAACCAATGTCTTTTCAATTTTATTACAGAGGTATCGTTGTGAAAAGAACGACTTAAGCAACAAACCGCATCACAAAACGAAACAAGCCCGAGATTCTCGAGCAGACGATTCCCAGTCTATAACGTAGGTATAGCTACAGTGCACTCCTAAGCTTCGGGTTCGCTGTCAAAACACCAGTATCAAACAATCACCCTTTTCGCTGACGGATAATGCACCAAAAAACCTGCTTTCTGAGGCCGAGTAGGTTTGTAACAGTTATCAGAGCCATCCCTCGAAGGTTCGCCAGTCACCCCGAACGATACCCTAGCGTATGAAGGTGTTGGCTAATGCAGTATCCAGCTGCGCCAATGCCCATAACCTCGAACAAGCTGACAGCGATAAAGGAAGCCCAGGTAAGCGTTACGAGTTCATCGATGCACCAGCTGGTCACTCTCCGGTCTCCAGCAACACCCTGAACTCACGCAAATAGACTGGCCACCGGCAGTAGCAACGCTATCAGGTACGTACTTCTCATGACAGTCAACCACGTCGTTTCTACGAGTTGGCACAGCGATATTATCAAGCGGAGGCAGGTGTCAGTCGCACGCCGCTCACTCCAAGCGTCACCCTTAAGTCCAGGAATGAATTAAGCGATATTGTCACAGCAGTTCATCATAGAAATACCATTCTGAGGCCCTCAACACACAACACTCGACCCCTTCCTGACGACTTTAGAACTAGTGACGGTGTGAGCAGTCCATGCCTCGGACGGTCGCCGGAGCACAGATGACGTCACCAGTCGCTGTCTGCTGCCGAAGTACCCGGATTGGTAGTCCCTCCGTCAGCAATGACATCATTCGGTGGCCGTCTGGGGGTTGTAGCGCGTGGCGCCGGCCACTGCCAGCTGGTCGGCGCCCTCGTTACCCTTCACACCGCAGTGGCCGAGAACGTGGTTCTGAGAATGAGACAAAAATACAATCAAATGCACGCTAACCGACATTTCGTATGGGAATAAGATAATATCTTAGGTATGGCGGCCTGTGGGTTGGTCAATGGTCATGCCAAAGTATCAGGTGCACAAGTTGCTCCTCACACAAATAAATTACGACGGGACAATGTCTAAAGTTACAACAGGAAATGCTTTTTTACATCGTTTCTTATTTCGGTGATGCCACGTACCTACTTGGTTAGTTTTTTCAGGATGAAGGGGAGGGGAGCACTGAGCAGGACACAAATATAAAAGCACTGAAGGCCGCTCTGGCGTGGTCACCTGCCTCCACACGGCCCCATTGATAACCAGCATCTACCCATTGAAATCGCCTCCATCGATATACGTCCTGAATAGTTACCGATCTGGCCCCGACGATACTCACCCACTTCACATCCATATTATCCATGGCTCGCGCCAGCGCCTCCAGCTGGGTACGGTTCTTGACGGGCCCTCCGCTGGCGAGCGTCCAGCCATTCTTCTGCCACTTGGCCATCCACTTGGTGGCGCAGTTGATGACGAACTGCGAGTCGGTGTGGATGAGCACGCGCCTGTGTCCGGCGGCGCTGGCCAGCTCCAGCGCCACCCACGCCGCCTGGATCTCGGCATTGTTATTGGTGGCCGGCCCCTCGACGGGCGCCGACACGTTCAGCGGGTGCGCCGAGTTGAACCACACGCCGACGCCGGCGCGCGCCCCGTGCCGCCCGTTGAAGCCGCACGCGCCGTCCGTCCACACGTTCAGGAAGCCCTCTGCGTCCACTATGAATTGGTCCGGCGCGGCGGACGGGTCGGAACTGGAAGTGGACGCTGAGCTATCCGCCTTGCCAGCCACGTGTGCAGTCATCTGCTTCTTCAGCTCAGCCATTTCGTTACGGAGGCTGGCAACACATTTGGCCATATCAGTCAATATGACTCTTTTGTCATCCAGCGAGGCTTCAGATGCTGGCGCCAGGTCCGTTGAGGACGCTCCCGCCGCTCGCTCCTGCTTTATCTGGTACGGAGCCGCTCGCGCCGAGCCGGTCACCGATGCTGAGGGAGCCTTTCCAAACGACGTGGCCCTCTTGGTGTTGATGGAGGTCGAGCCCTTGGGTCGTCCAAGATTGTTGTTGGGCACTGAGCAGGGGCCGGTGCCGCCCATCTTGAATGCCTCAGCCTCTTCCTGTGTGGCAAACTTCTTAAACTGTGCCCCTTTGAAGCCATTCACCTGAGCTTGACACTCTTCCCTAAAAACACAGAAATGGAGGAACACAATTGAATACACAAATAGACTCAACAGGCAACTGCAGATTAATTTTGGGAGCATTAAGGGCATAAACATTGTTATGAAATTTAAGATAATTTTTATCAGACATTGAACAATTTTGAATAAGCTTTAACTGTTATAAGTATTGCTTCACCTATTATTAGCAGAGCATGTGTACACAGAGCCTGTCATGTGAAATTAACCATAATAGTCTAACCACTCAATCCAACCCACCAATAAAAAGTCAATTTGCTGCAAAGGATCTTGCTGTTCTTTCAGGACAGTGTCAAAATATTCATGGCTAAGCTGTATCTTGGCACCCACTAGCAGGATTGATATAGGTATAACAATATGTGGGCAGCATAATGTGCTAAAATGGCCTGATATCTATGCCCCAAAGGTGGCTCAATTAGCATATCAAAGTGTATTAAATAAGCAGGCATTTATTAAACTTATAGTCCCCAGCTATATTCATCATCATGTTAGATTCCAGCACATTATATAAATAATGTAACTTCTATTACACCCACTCACCAGGTAAGATACACTCCAGGCTGGAATCCTCTTCTCACAGCATAAAATGGCATTTTTAATTTACTTTTGATTAGAAAGTTTAGGCTGAAAGAGAAGAGGGATATGCTGTAATTATAACCAGACTGCAATGAAAAACAGACTTTCATTGAAGACAACTTTTACAAGTGTAATTTCAGACAACAGGGCTCAAGCTATAGCAGTCAAATTAAAGTTGAAATGTTATTTTATTATGTAGGTACCTACCCCTCTTGTATAACCCATCGACCGTTACCACATGTCACAAATCAGTCTGCAGAATATACGCTTGGACTCTGGATTGAATGGCTTGGTGCCTGGTGGTCACACCCCAATGCATACCTGAGCCTCTCCTATTGCTGATGTCATGCCTCTATGATGATCTCAACGGGCATGCTCTGCGACTGGAGCTCGCCCCCGCCCAACCCTCTGCCCAAGGTCGCATAACGAGCAGTGCATATACTCAAAATCGCTTATAATAAACTAATTAAATTGAAATTACCTCACCTTGTAGCTGATGAATTCGTCTTTCTCACTAACACAGACAAGGTCGTGACCCAAATCCGAAACACCATAAATACGTTCACTGTAAAAATACGGCTCCCTGCATCTCAAAAGACGTAACCGGACAAATCTTCTTTGGCACCTTGTTTGGCACCCCCTTACGAGAATACAAATTCGTTTTTGTTTGTTTGTGATCATGGGCAAATCATAGGGCACAGATTCGTAAGAAGAATTTAATTTGGCAGTTATCGCAGTTTTTAACTTTATGATGTTTTGTTAACATAAAATGTTTTTAATTTATTTAAAATTTCATATCTTTCTCCAAGTTTTCAAAAGTATGTTATTATGAAATATAGATAAATCAAATACTTAGAAGATGAATAACGTTTTTGACTTCAGAGTGAGCATATGTCTTTCAAAAGATGAAAAGATTTTCTTGTGTTTTTCTGCAAGAGCAAAGTGTTCCTTCATAGAATTTGGAAGCGTTTTTGCTTCAACTATTGCGCACTTTTGTCAAAATATTCACCCAAAGACGCGTGGAGGTAGGCGTTGGCGTGGAGGAGTCATGTGTTCATGCGAAGTATTTTTATTGCCCTGGGTTTTGTTTGGAGCGTGGCCTTGCGGGCGTCCATCATGGCTTCCAAAACGGTCGAGATTGCTATTGGAGCTCTTGTAACAGCGAGTTCGAAATGTGAAATCATTGGCGAAGTAGTGGAACAGAGCATTAAGATGATTAACCAAACAAATACCTATCTGGAACAACTGGCTGCACTATCGTCGTAAGTTTTCATGCTGATGCTTGGTAGGTAGGTATACTTGAACATGTTGTGGCCTGTGTACCCAGTGGAAAGTAGGTACCTGCCAAATTTACTCTGTCATTCTCACAACACTTAAGTTTATACTGATACATGTGGTGCAGGGTGCTGACAAGTGAGAGTGGCGTCTGTAAAATAGCTAGGCTGCCCATACCCTGGGTGCTATATTTTTTGCACTTAGTTCCCAGTCTGCAAAGTATGGCAATTTCGATGGGATTTTATTGCTACAGCCTTTTTCGGGTGATGCGTCCTTGGTGAGGTGCGGTGTGGGTTTGGCTTGGTGTGGTGCGGACTTTGTGTAGCATGGTGCAGAGTTGGCTTGGTGTGACTGCAGTGCAGACATAGTGTAGCATGGTGCAGAGTTGGCTTGGTGACTACTGACTGACCAGATGGCAGAGATGAGGAAAATCACAAAATGTTGGAGTGTTGATCCTGTAATTCAGCTGTGCTCCCAGGTCTAAATGTGTGGTGGAACAGACTATGCCAGCAGCACTGGTGGTCGTCCCATGCTGGGACCCAGGCCCAGGCAGAGGCTATTTGAAACCATCGGCATTCAGGCTATAATTACTGAAACGGGCTCCCCCCAAGTTCGCCCAAATCACAGTGCTGGGCGGGGTACATCACAGTGTCGTCACTCGCTTCCGGTGCGTGTGGCGCCCGCGCGGCTCTGCAAGGCGCCGGCAGTAGGCTGATAGGGATGAGGACGGCCGATGGTAGGTATTTAAGATGTGCTCGGCCGATGCGAGGGCTTGGAATTTGGAGACCAACCGCCCCGCCGCCGCTTCAAGCTTTCAAAAATATATCGTGAACTATTTATCGGGTATGTTCGCTGCAGCTTATTAGTGGCGTCAAAAGAATATGAGGCTGTTGCGTTATGCAGCATTGTTAAACGAAAAGCGCCTCGGTTCATGTGAGGGTTTGGCATTGTGGCTCGGTGGTAGGACGAGATGCGCATGGCTGATGGAAGGCCTGGAGGAACGCTACTTTGCCGCGGCTCAAGCAGTCAAGTCCGCTGTGAATGATTTGTATATTATATTTGTTCAACACAGCTAATGCCTAATGATCTAACGAGTGATGGCGAAAACGCATGCATGTGATAGGTCCGCATTTTGCCGTTCATTTTTTAATAACTTGGGCCTTAACAGGTTGTCAAGCCGTTTAGCTAAATGACAGTGTCCGTGTCCACACCGTTGGGGTATCCATGGTGCATCACACAATTATCACCCTGGATGAATTGCCAGAGGCTGGCACTGTGTATGGTTCTTGTATTGGCATGACATGCTGTTTGCTTGAGTCATGGACGGGTATTCCTCGTTTCCATACTACGGAGATGGCAAGCTTGGCTACGGAGATGGTAGACTTATCATTAATTGAGGTCAGTGCGAACTTAGAATGGTCACTTTTGGGTTCGTTGCGTTTTTTTCGTATTATCAGCCCGCTTTGGTGCGGATTTTCCGGCTCTGTTTGAAGCGTTGTGGATTTGAACTTGGGCAGGTGCGCCTCGTCGACCTCCGAGCCATACTTTGCAGTAGGTATTTGCCGAGCCATATGCCGAGCCACACTTTGCAGATTAGCTCAGTTCTACTCCAGCTGCATAGATCACAGCTCACTAGATAGTTTATGTTATGATGCCATTAAGAAAATAGCAAACACAGAATCCAGTTCCTGGCCTTCATGTCAAAAAGCTGACTTGAAATGGAAGATGACCCACAAAATCTTGTCCTGTTTTTGTGTTCTTCTGTTATGGGAAGAACGTTTCTCATGATATTTTTTTCAGACCGTCAGTGAGCTCTTGTCAACTTAATGAAATTCCTGGGTACCTGCCGATGTTACGAGGATGCGTTGCCCGAAAGATCAGTGACAACTTACTGCATTGGAAGGAAAACAGGTGAGCTAGGCTGCCACAATCGGACAAAGGGGAGGGCGTGTATGTGTGGATGCCAATGCCATCCCTATGCGCTTTTTTGCATTGCACATAATGTAAACATCAACAAGTCAAAATATCATCCCTGTCCTCAAAACACATGTCATCGGACATTATATTACATAAAGCGCCGATATGATTCCCTGATGTCAACGGTTGTTTCGGCTTCATCTCATAACGATATTCATGATTGTTATTGAGTGCTAGAAATGTTCTCGTGACGTCACTTCCGAAGCAATATTCGTCAAGCATGTCCCTAGATCGTTTGGAACCTGTGTCTTCATCAGTATGTTTGTGGCTATTAAACCACGCTGCGATCAATCCCATATCTCCCCCCCCGGTATTGTGGCTCAGGCGGGAGCTCTGCGCCGCGGCCGGCGACGTTGTGCGGAAGTGTTCGGCCGCCGACGCCGCCTACCGCGCGGGCGGGCCGGGTCTGCCCTCCGATCCTTCCGACCCGTGCTGTCCGCGGCCGCACGTTCTCCTGGAGACCACCCTCGACTGCCGCGACGCCTTCGCTCAGCTGTGAGTACCGGATTCTGGCGCAGCGGTCTGCAGGCTAGAGATGTGTGTGTGGGGGATCAAATGTCTTACTGAATGTGATGTTATATGGTTGTCGGTTTATCGAATCGTGCTCGATTTGCGATATAAATAGTTGTTTTTGTCGTTTCTACGTGTTAACATGTGTGTAAACATGTGTAACATGTGTGTTCTGCTGCACAAGTAGGTATGTATGCTCCTATTTTTAACCTTCACTGAAAACGCCATTCAAATTGTCAGCTTGTCATTTCTCGACTTCATAGGTATGTATGGATTGAGCAGTTGTATTGAGTAGAAAATACATTTGAAACGACAATACAAACGATCGGTAGTCGTCAAACGATCGGTAGTCGTACTTGTTTTTCAAATCGTTTTAATTTTCGCAGCCCAGTGCAATGCATTTTATTGCGTATTGTAGTAAAAAGCTCTGAAAATGCTCAGATATCCCTTCAACGGTGAAATTGTCGGCTGCATGTCCTATATACCTACATGCCCGAAAACGATGTCGGTTCATTTTGAGAGCCTGTTTATCTGTTTATATTGGATGAAAATTGAACTTAATTTTACTTTTAAGTTTTAATGCTATGGCTCAAATATTTAAATCTGTACTGCTTGTAACGCGGACCGTAGTCATTTCAATTCTCGTGTCTGTTGCAGGCAATACTTGCTTCTCGTGGAGGAAGATGATTTTTCAAACTCATCACAAGAGGAAGTGACAAATATTTTAGAAGACTTAAAAGAAGTTCAAGATATTTTGCAAGGTTGTCAAGGTGCGTAAATACGTTTATACCGCGGACCTTTGGATATTGGTTGATTGTATATCAGTTTGCTTGCATCATGCCTCATTGTAGTAAAGCTGCATTTATTTTTACTTGAATTATTATCGAGCTAAATTACCTAAATCACCCCCTTCCATACGACTGCATGCTGCAGGCTGCTTACTGCTTAGCCCGTTGAATGGCCGACAACGTGAAAAGATCAGTAAGCTGCGTTTGGGGACACGACACCTCTACTGAGATACTTGATTCGATACAGCCATTCTCGTGGTAGATTCGTACTCCGCTAGCTCCGCTGCATTCATCGATTCATTCGCGTGCGCTGATACGTTTGCGTTTATCTCCACTCCTGTGGTATAAAGTGATGTCCCTATGTTCACCCGTGCCGACAGAACGTTTGGATACCCCCAGCGTGGTATCGGTCGTGTCGTGTGTTCGTGTTCACCTGTACCGACGGAGCGTCTGGGTACACTCGGGGGCAGATTGATGTTCCACCACTCCCTACCCATCGGGCTCCCATGGCTCAGCACTGGCTGCTGCCAGTGTTGCCTGCCCTCAGCACTGCTCAGCACTGCCTGCCAGTGCCAGTGCTGCCAGTGCTGCCACTGGCAGCAGCTAGAGTAGTAAAGTAATCTTGGCAGCTAGAGCCATGGGAGCCCGATGGGTAGGGAGTGGTGGAACATCAATCTGCCCCCGAGTGTACCTCCAACGTGGCTTATCTGTTGAGTCGTGTTCTCATGTTCACCTGCACCGGCAGAACGTCTGGAGGTCTGCCGACCGGTGCTGGACGCCGAGGCTGATGACGTCACTCGTGGGTCGTCCCGGTGACAGCTGACAGAGCCGTCTCCGGGCTGACGACGGCTGCCGGTGACGGACACTGAGGATGATGACAGCTCAGATGGGTCGTTTCGCTGACAAGCCACCGTGTCTGACGGTGGTACTGGGCGGATCCAGAGGTCTCCGGCTGTGGAGGTGGTCAGAGCACTTCGTCTCGAAGACATGAACTGCCTTGTCTTACGACATGTGCGCTGGCAGCGATTTTACTCCTGCCTTATGAGTGACTTAATATATCGTTTTGTTTGGGAGTTTTTTTCTACAGTCGCTGGAGATTTGCGACAAACGTAGTAGTAAGACACATATAAGCATGTCGTATAACTTATCTACGAAATAGACTCAATGCAAATATTCGTTTTTCGTTTCGCTAATGTACAGCATACGCCTTACATGATACAACAGTGGTTTGCAGTTGTACCTCAATCCTTTCGAGTCATTTTGTCTGAGTTACTAGCGTTTCTCATTAGCCTGCCAGATGCCAGTTCAAGCAAATGGACCCTCCTTCCGTTGGCCGTTATCTGGTTGACAGCAAACGTCTGTTGAGACTTCGAGTTTCGACTGTTCATCAACTTGTCTTTTTGCTTTCGCTTATTGTGTGACCCTCGGAACGAGTGAGTTTCACCAAAATTTCACAATAAATTCAATTGAATTCTCTTTACCAGGTTACCCTAAATAGCAGCCAGCAGCTACGAACGTTGGGCGAGAGAATAATGCAGCTAAATAAAAGGCTCATTCCTGTTGGCGGTCTACAATTATGGCGCGCCAAGGCGGAAGACTGGCGAGAGAGAGAGAGAGGGGCGAGTTGGGGACGACGGTGAAAACAGAGGGGTGTTCACGGGCACCGCACACTGCTGCGTGCGCTGTGTGCGGTGCGTCCAGCAGGCGTGGGGGTAGGGGATGGGTAGGCGGTTCTGACGTCACGGCTGCGTGCGGTGGACGGTCCGCTGTGGCCAGTCCCGACCGGCCACAGCGATCGCTGTGTGCGGTGACGGAAGGCTGACGTAGGGACGCAGTGGGCGGAGCTTGGAGGCTGTGTGCGGTCCGACCGCACACAGGGCCCGTGAACAGCCCTCAGGGCGCCTGTGGCGATTTGATCAAGGTTCGTGAAATTTACACGTGACGTTTGGCATATAGAAGGCCCTTGGAGCGGGAGCAGTTCCAAATGTCACGTGACTAATATGCCCTCCGGCGCCCTGTTTTCACCGGCGTCCCGAGTTGGGGGCGAGATGTGTGTTATGTTGGATAGATAGGTCAAAATAAATTGACTTGGGACTTGTTATCCCATGAATTCAAGTGGGCAGCTAACAGAAGGTAATTCTCTTCGTACCTTGGACATCGAACTCGGGCCTTTATTCCCTCTTGCTGTCCATCAACATGGTGAACAAGTCAAAGTCAAAGTAGGTTTCACTGGCTCGTTCAGTATGGATGTCTGGTCATTTTATTCATTTTCAGTTCTTTTCTGGTGTCAATTTGTCTAGTTTTGTGTTTTTGACTTGTTTTATTTTTATTTTTTGAGCTTTGGGAGTAGTTAATATTGGTACCTATAGGCCATTTGTTAGCCTTTTCTTCGAATGAGTTTCAGTTTTGAATGAGCCTTCTTCAGTAGGCGGAACTATGGTCAAGCGTACCCATTTTCGGGAACGCATTTTCGTTCCCATAATTGGGAACGATAAACCCAAATATGGGAACGCCATGTAGGCATTATTTAAAACAAGAAAAAGAACCGTTAAATGACGTCCAAAAAATATAAAACGATCGTGAACCGCCTGATAGTTGTCTCAATATTGTTGGGAAAGAGTTTGATATTGTAAGGCCCATCGTAGTTTCAAATCGTTCCCCTATTTCTAAAGCAGTCCATCACCCGGGCCGCGAGCCCAAATTTGGGAACGCTCTCGTACACTGGCGCTGCAAGCGTTCCTTATTATGGGAACGGCGTACCCAAAATTGGGAACGATTTCACCGACGCCTTTCAGGGGCTCTTTTCATTAACAAGCATCACGTCCAACGCCGCAAATTATTGTTAACGCAACAATCATCAGATGACCTTTCCGGCAAGACCGTTGCATGTTTCACCCGGTCTTCTGCGCTTTTATTCCCGTCGATCTCGCAGCGGGCACGCCCCCCTCTGCAGGATTACGTAATCCACAACGCTCAGCGATGTTCAACAAGGTCTTCCATACCTATATCCACCGTCCGTGCCGAGGGTGGAGACATGTCAAGCACCTGTCTGCTAATCACCGAGAGTTGACGAGCACAAGAAGTATCCAAAAATGGGAACGCTTAATATGTTACACCCTCAAAACACCTAGTCCCAATGAAAATCTAGTTTTTTCCTTTCTTAATGAGTGTAAGTGGCAAAAGGCCTGGTAGGATGGGCACGAGGAATGATCGAAATCAGCATAAAAATTATAAATAAGCCACACAGAGCGACCTATATCAGAGAAATTCCCCCCAAACGATCATGCTTAGAAACGCCGAAGACAAAAACCACGCTCATGACGCTGCTTATAAAACAACGCTAAACAGCTAGCATCCAAATAAAATATGTCTTTCAGGGCTGATAAAATACAGCTGAATGATTTTAAACCACTGAAACTGAGTTTACAACAGTAGTTCGGTAAAATCACTGACGTTTCACGCGGTCGATCGCCCCGACACCAAAAGTCAACAATATTACCTCGGGACTGTCCGCGTGTTCGCTTGCATATGTCAGCATCTGGTGTCGCTAGAATGAAACTTCATAACCAGGCGAAAATTATTATACTTGACCTCAAAATGTAAAAAATGCTTCATTTTCCTTAAAATTGCATGTTAAATGTCGTATAACCCATATTTCCACCATTCTGTCATTTTTAAAAAATCATTAAAAATATCATTCCACGGTCAATTTCCTTGTTCCACGGTCAGATTAAAGATAACTTTATGGAGATTTAGTAGATACTTAAATCAGCGTGCACTTTTTTGAGACGTGATGCACTTTTGAGTTTTAGTGGGCGAACGGCCGAAAAATTGCCTTCCGTTCTCATAAATGGGAACGCCCGTTCCCATATTTGGGAACTCCGTTCCCAAAAATGGGAACGTTCCTATATTTGGGTACTCATGACCATAGTTCCGCCTACTGTCTTGTAACATCAGGATTTGCTTACAAGCAAAATGAAGGCTGTTTTTATTGTTGCACATTGTATTTTTAATATCATGAAATGGATTGAAGAGTCTAACACTGGACACAGCCAAACGTTTTCATTGTAGTTAGTTTGTGGCTTTGTGCTGATCTGATTGGCATCATAACTTTCTACAATGCACTTATCTAACACTTAACAGATGCGCACAGTTGGTTCCTTCAATTCTGAAACAGGAGCTTAACCAGACAAAGCTCCCAGCAAACCAGAGCTCTGTTCGGTCACTGTTTTTTTTTTTTTGTCAGCATGCTGTAGGTTTTCCCATATAAGGGAGTTATTGCTGCCACTTCTTGGCCTCTCATTGGTTAAATGAATAGATCACGTGAATTTGACCAATGAGGAGCCAAGAAATAGCAGCATGCTAGCAGCCTGCTGATAAAAAACTGTGACCGATCACTGATCAGTGCCCAGGACAGCAGTCGAAAAGGCAGTCAAGAGGATGTGAGGCAAAGATCAGCCCTTAGCATCTCCAGAACTTTGTGCCTAGCATACCAGCTGGTGTCTCACACCGTGCCCAGCTTCATCGAGAATATATTGACTGTTGTAATGAATCTGTTGCTTTATTTTTACTGAAAGGAAGGTACCGGACAATTTGTAAGGTAGGTATCAAAACTGTTGATGCATTCTATAGTCCATTAGTCTCAACCATCAAAAACAAGTGCTACAAAGCACCTTTACAACAACAAAAAAAAGCATGCCAGAAATGTATTTGTTGTCACAAACAAACTTTGAAGCATTGAAACCAGTATTGTGGGAACATTTTATAAGCCTGCTAATCCTATTGAAGCAGTTGATTTTTTCTGTTGAGGCTGTTCATCCCTAGACCCAAGTTATGAATTGATTTAAATGTATAGTTTTTACATGGAAAGTTAAGCTTAGCAATCAAATATCAAGTGCAAGTTAAGAAATTACTTAGGTGCCATTACAAGACAACTTTGAACTTAGTGTAATTCCATATCAGAAGTGAACTGCATGACAGCATCATATGGATGGCTAGTTGTTGGCACTTCCTGGCTTATTCAGGAAGCACACTTCTGGACTTAGGTCCAATGCATTGTCTCTGTGTCTAGGTTATTGAGCAAAACATTGAACACATTTAATTTTTCTGAATTTAAATGAAGAAATAAGGTACCTAATCAAATGACGAAGCACTCTGGTGAACAGCTTTATATGTAATATATTTAATGGAATAACCTTCTGTTCAAAATTCTAAAAATTGCCAAAAGTTACAAAAAAATCACTTGAATATATTTCGGAGGCGTTCCTTCATCGGTTCAAGTGATAAACATTTATAGCCCCACATTTGCCACACAAACAAAGAAATACGGTGTTGTATTGTGCTATATCAGTCCAAGACATGCTGGGTGTGCTGAATTTATGGGTGGTATGCATTATCATCTTTCTCAAAGTTTGCATACTTGTCCCTTGTTTGTGCTACAGACTAATGCTGTTTTCGATGACAGTAATCGACACCTGTAACTTGAGTTGAGCCACTGGTGCATGTCCTTGTGGAAGGACACATGGTAATCATGTGTTCATACAATCTGCTTGTGAAATGAATAGACTGAATATGTTTTTAAATGGTTAATATATGTACACTGATCACCTGATTGCTGTGATGTTGTGCGAATATTTGAGACTTTGGATTGGTGGCTATCTGGCCTGCAGAGATCCACTATCTTGCATCTCCAATCCTGTAAATATTGTGTTCCCATGATTAAATTTCAGTTTAATTGGCTACATACAACTGTTCACAAGGACCATGTGAGTATGCATGGCTATTCCTCACACTCTGCAAGCTGTGATCAAAGTTAGAGGGAAATGCTTATCAAAGCACTTCTCATAGTTATCTTGGAGGATGGCTACTTGTGATGGCAGATCATCAGCTTACAGAAGCTTTCTCATGCTTTTTGCAGATTTGTCTCGTGTTAGCTCTCTCATGTTAATTGTCTGTTCGTGGCAGCTGTCTCGGGGTAAATGTCTTGCAGTGGCTGTCTCGTAGCTGTGTTCTGGCAGTATCTAAGCTGCCTCTCTGTGTATGGCCGATGGATGTCTCCATACCTGTCTGGACTGACTGTCCACCTGTCAGTACTAACCGTGCCCGTCTGTGTGACCGTACAGGCACCGTCGATGGACAGAGACCTGGTGGTGACGGTCCTGTTCGACTTCGAGTACCACTCCAGCGATGGCCAGCGCGTGCACATGCACAAGGATGAAGAGTTTCTGGTCATACAGCAGACCAATAGCGACTGGTGGCAGGTAAATCACCAAACCTGAACTGCAAGATATTAGCTGCACCACTTGATTGTTTTGCTTTTTACAAGTGGGCACTAGAATGATCTGTGCTTGGTTTTCTTTGTTGCTTCGCTCATTTGCCCCCCCCCCTTTCATATACTGGTATGTATCTCAAGATATGATGACAGTTCATCATACAACAGTCCAGATGTGAAGTTGCCTAAGCTTTAGTATCAATGCTCTGGTATTTCAGTGAGGTTATTATTGTACTCTTTCAAGCAGGTATTTCCTCTAATTTTCCTCAATATGATGACGAAAGAGTTGTAGGGACTCGGGCAACACATAAGATAAAATGGACTGGTTTCCTCTTGCACTGCTCTGTGTGGTGTCCAATGTCCATGGCTTATTTTAGTTGTAATTCCTCGCTAATAATCCACTGCTTTATAGATTCCGTAGATATCTCGCTTCGCCTGCGGCCGCTATCGGGCCAGTTTTATTTGACCGCACACCTTCCTGTGAGCTAACTGAACTCCCCTTCCGTCAGTTAGCTGAATCATACACGGCCTGAGAGGCCTGCAGATGATCAGATTTAGTAAACACGCCAGATTAGCCTGTCACGTCCCGTTGCGACGCTCCCGGTAAAGCCGGCGGGCGGGTGGCGCTAATTCCTGCAACTCTACCGTGAACGCTAGAGCCCCTGGTTAGAGCTTACTACGGCGAACTGTCCCGAGATACACGGGTTGCCGCTGTGCTGTTTGGCACAGGTTGTATGGGCGTGGTTTTGAGTAAGAGGGGGAGGGGGGGGGCCTCTAGACATGAGGGAGGAATGGTTGGGTTGGTTAGGGAGTGCGGCCATCAATATCAACTGTCCCATACTAATCCTTTTACAGCTGAGTGGGGGCTGCGTGATCGTCAGCGTTAGAAGCGTTCTCGCCTTTTTCCTTACCTGATTCCGGTTGACGGAAATCGAAACGTTGACGTCGGGCTTGCCTGACAGATGATCAGCTATGTTTGAGTGTCTCTAAAATCAGACCACTGACATCAGACCCGTGTTACAGGTGATAAGGAGCGGCGAGAGGAAGCCGTTCTATGCGCCCACTCAGTATCTGAAGGTCCAGCCCCGACCGCGGCCTCAGCTGCCGCCCAAAGTTAAACCGGTCAAACGCAATGCCCGTGACAGCAGGAGGTGAGAAAATGGCGACGGAAAGAAAATACAGTCATTGCTACTCAGGTCATGGTCATTACGGAGCGAGCGAAGCGAGCGAAGTCTTTCCTTAGATTAACGGAAATTTCTGAGTATGAGCGGCCGGCCGGCCGGCCGGCCGGCCGTGCGGACGCTTTTGCGAGGCTTATATCTCAGCAACCACTTGGCCGATTTACACGCGGTAATTTTTGTAGGGTAGCTTCATTCCTTCTACCAAGTATTGGACTATTCCCGATGCATATGGGTGACCCCTTATGTATGCACCTGCCACGTGCAAAACGAAGAGGTGTCAGTTTGGTTATTGTTGCAATATCTCGGTAACTACTTGGCCGATTGCGCTGAGAGTTGGCATGTAGGTAGGCACCCACTAGGCACTGCATATCCATGTGCCAGAGTTGGGGTGCTACTGCACGTGCGCACGTGCAGGGGTCGTTTCCAGATCTCGAGAACGGCTGGACCGATGGCGCTCAAATTTGGTACACGGTTAAAGACCAGTTAGTAGGGTGCCGTGCACAAGTCAGTTGGGACCCATTTTGCACGTGCGCACGTGCAGGGTGCCGCTTCCAGATCTCGAGAGCGGCTGGGCCGATTGTGCTCAAATTTGGCACATCGCTAGAGACCGGTTAGTAAGGTGCCGTGCACAAGTCAGTTGGAGGTACCCCCTCGAAATTTCGCACGTGCAAGGCCCACCCTCTCGCTCGCTCCGTTAGTCGCCCCAAAAGGCGTTATACTGGTAGTAGTAGGTCATAGTAGGTATTGGTTGGCCTTGCCAGTTTGCTGTTTTGGTGGCAGGAACTCTAAACCAATTCGTAAGGTGGGACGTGATGACATTGGTGGTGGTCCTTGATCAGTGATATTCATGTCCTCGTATAGATCGCCCTGTCAAGTTCCAGGAAGTATTTTTCTAACTCTTTTTGCCGAGGTGTTGGTCCTTTACCGATGTTTGAACCCATTGTGAGCAAGTATGACTACCGCTTGTTAGTTGCATGCACTCTCATTTTCATTAGCTGTGTAAAAGTGATGCGAATAGCGGAGGAGAATCTCAGTGTCAATCTATTCCCACTCGAATTACCCTTTTGCACATTTCTTTTCGCTGCCAGGATTCGGTTGACTGGTAAGTGTCAATAAACCCAACAACCCACCAGGCGAATGCAATGTCAGCCCAGTCTGTGCAATCATGACACTTATCTGTGTGCTATGTCCTGTTACATTAGTCGCGTCTTCGTGACTGGTTGCTGTCTCTTCAGCTTTGGGCCAGTCGGAACATTACGTTAATTTACTCGTCAGATTGTCTATTTGTTTAACTAAATGTCTGAGTATCGAGTGACTCACTATCTGACGCCGATTGCCACCCTCCACTCGCCCGTAAGACGCTATGACGTGCTGCTGACGTCCGGCAGGGCTCCGCTGTCTATCACTGACGCCGAGCGTCACATTAGCTGCGAGGATGACGCGCCCGGTGACGAGACGCCCGGCCGGCGGCGCTGCAACTCCCTGGAGGACGCAGCCGCCGGCTCCTCCAGCGTGGAAACGCTCGACGACTCTCCGCCGGCCCCGGTCAGTCGGCCGGCGCCCGGTGGGACGCCGCAGGCCACCGAGCTGCATGCGGCGGCCGGTGGACAGGCTGACACAACCCCCGGCCGGGGCGCCACGCCGCGGCTGCCGCCGTCTCGACACCGCCGGCCGCGCATCTCCAAGGACCTGTGGGCGCGCAGAAAATCCTGGTCGGTGGACGAGCGTAGCCGAACCTGGGAGCTGGTGAGGCCGGAGGCGGCGCCGGCGCCGGCCGCCGCCACCAGCACCGCCAGTCTAGACGGTAGACACAGGGCACCGCCGGACAAGCGACCAGATAAGAAGGCCTCGGCTGCTGCGGCAGCGGACAGGAGCAGAGCTGGAGCTGAACAAGATGCTGTGCCGAGCGCTGAGCCGAGCGCTGAAGCGGTTGCTGCAACCGCTGCTGTAGCTGGTAGTGCGGTAGGGACTGTGACGGAATCTGTGACTGAGACAACAGCCGCGGTGAAAGCCGAGAGGGTGGCTGCGACGGCGACCGCACCCGATACCTCTGCTGTGACTGTGCCATCCGTTGCGGCGGTGACTGAACCTGGGCCCGGACCTAAGACTGTGATTGGAGTCAGAGCAGAGCCGGGTGTCGGCACGGACCCCCGGCCGCCGCGGCCTGCCGAACGGCCGGTACCCACCCCGAGACCCACGGTGGAAGGGGCTGAGCGGCGGCCGGCACTACCGTCGGCCGTCAACAAGCCGCCGCCGCCGCCCGTGCCTGTCCCTGTGACGGCGGTGCCAGCCGCGTCGGTACGGGATGCTGCCGACTCGTCTGCGAGCGATGGAAGGACGGGTGTGAGCGGTGTGGCGCCGCGGCCGGCGGGGGAGAGTGGGAGTGACGTTGGACAGAGGCGAACCTCAACGGGAGGTGTCGATGGCTTAGAGCCAGTGAGGGCAGCTGCAGTGAGTGCGGACAGTGCGGGAGCTAGTAGGGCGAATTTAGAATCAGTGCGGCCCGAATCTAGGCAGCGAGCTACCGAAGAGCGAGTGAGGCGGCCAGCGCCGAGGCGAATCGAGGCACCTAGTGTAGATAGTTCTAGTAAAGCTAACCGGGCTGTCACGGAGCCACCTCAAAGCACAGACTCAGGACGTGTGACTGGAGCCAGTGCCAACCCGTCGGCGCGGGTCTCTGGCGGCGCTGCGGCCGGTTCTGACTCGTATCGAGTCGCCGGGGAGAGCGCGGAGGGTTCAGGACAGAGGAGAGTCAGTATAGAGAGCGCGGGGGCTCGCCGGGTTCCCGTGGACAGTGTCGAGGTCACGGCACCCAGACAGCCGGCGGGGAGTATCACGGAGGCCGCCGGACCCAAACGGGAACACGGCCGGTTCAAGCAGGAGGTGCTGAAGCTGATCAGCCGCTCCCGCCGCTCAGAGGAACGCCGCTCGTCGGATGGAGCGCCGTCCAGGAGCCGGCCGACGGCTGACTTCTGGGACAGGAGCGGCCCCAGACAGCAGGACGGCCGGCCCGCGCCGCCGCCGGCCGCTCAGAAACGTCCCACCACCCTGGAGCGGGAGACTGTGACCAGTGGCGACAGGTCCGCTCCCATCAGCGGTGTTATAATGAAGTCTGCGTCTGTGGAGCTGACACGGACCGTCGCCGGGCCGGTGGAGCAGGCAGTGGCTGCGGAGCGGGCCGAGCGCGGCCCCCGTCCGGACGTACTACCCTCCGCGGACGGCGCCGAGTCACCCCCGGGCCTCCACCGGCAGACCTCCTACGACCGCACACTGCAGTCGTTCAGCACCTTCTCCAACCTGCGCTCGGCGCGCATCGACCTGGCCGGCCACAACGCCAGCTTCAAGCGGACGGCCGAGCGGCTGCGGCGGCCGCCGGACCGCGAGGCGGAGCGCGCGCGACGGCCGACCGCCGGTCGTCAGGTGGAGCCGCCGCGCGTGGACGGCCCGCCGCGGCCGCCCGTGCCGCCCAAGACGCTCCAGCTGCGACTGCAGCCGGCCGCCGACGGTCTGCCGACCACTCCTGACGACGGCGACTGGTCGGACTCGGAGCCGGCGGGGTCCGAGTCGGAGAGCGGCTCCTGGGAGCGGCTCGATCAGATGAAGGCGGCGCTCTACTTTGCCAACCCGCTGATGCCGCGATCCGGACTGAGTCGCTCGGCGGATCACCTGCCCGTGCCGCTGCCGCGCACACGGCTCACGGAGGTGAGACTCCCCAACCTATCCGTAGCACCCGGCTCACAGAGGTAAGACTCCCCAACCTATCCGTATCACCCGGCTCACAGAGCTGAGAGATGAGAAGTAGTACCTATCTCTTGTCCATAGCACACGGCTCACATAGTTGAGATGTAGTCAAGAAAATATTGACCATATTTTGTCGTGACCTTTCTCAATCTAGACAGGTGCCTCTGGGCTGACCTTACAATAAGTCGTCAAAATGCTATCCCAGTCATTTTTGATGAGTTATTGAGTGTCACCTGCCGTGATTTGGTGTTCCCGTAAAACTCCCCATCGACCACGAAATGGCAGGTACCAAACACCTGTACAGAGAGGACGAAATAACCAATGGAATGGCAAGTATTTGATGCCAGTCCATTGAATCACAAAGTTCTTATCGTCCATTCAAATATCAATGAATGCCCAATTGACCTGCATCGATCGTACTTGTTCCGCTATCGAAGCCCCTCCCGGCTGTTGCACTGATAGCCCCCCCCCCCGCGTGTCGACAGATATCCCCTCCTCAGTCGCGCCAGCCGCCGCCGGTACCGCACATACTCGAGACGCCGATCCGCAGTCTACACGACGGCTGGGGCGAGTACCTGCACCACGGCAGAAAGTACTACTACAACGTCGACACGCAGAGCAGCACCTGGAAGCCGCCCAGACGAAACGTCAAGTCGGTACGTCCCGCTGGGGTGAGGGGTGGTGGTTGGATCGATAGCGGGGTGGTCACCGATCCGTCGTTACCATCCTCAGGAAAGTGAAATCCTTCTTCTCCATACCTCCACCCCCTGTACCGGGCTGGATGGGTAACGTAATCCCATGCGGGAATGCCCGTAAGATCACGCCCGTGGCCGGGTGCGGTGAGTGCTTGGGGAGGCTGGTGGGTCTGTCCTTTGGGACGGGCTCAGCCCCGGCGACTCACCAGGGTGCTCGCCCAAACCAATCCCCGCCCCCCCCCCCCTAATTCCTATCATCCTTCCGGCTCTGAAATGGTCTCGTCAGACCGAAAGGGCCTAACCCAACAAAACAAATAGAAAGTGGGGTGAATGGTGTGGGCTAACAATATATTGGTGACAAGTCCACACTCCACATGCTATTTTAATGGAATTTTAGTTGTCAATATATCGCATAGGGAAGGGTGAAACGGGAGTGTATATGTATAATTTGTGTGGACGTGTGAACTTCAAGTCAGGGTCATTGAATTTGTTTTCTAATGAGTTCCCTGTGCAGGGTTCCTGTGAAAGAACACTGTTTGGTGTGCGTAGCTATATCGTTTAACGATATTTGCTTCTGATTGGCCTATGTGCTAAAAAGTTTTTATATGAATGTGTACGAATGTATGTAATGGATTCCGTCTTATGTGGTAGAGGCTTTTTATCGGCTATCGCACAATGGGATCACAATAAATACCTGCAGTGCTGCGCGGGAATTTAATCACAACCACTTCATGTTTATGATTAATTGATTAGTGCGCTCATGATACGTGAGTCACGACAAGGACGCGTGCATTTTATTGCGCTTATTGTGCTTGTGATTGTCCGAGGCAGACCAGCAAATTAAATTAATTTAAGTTTTTAATATCAAATTAATCAAATTAATTTGATATAAAATTAAGTTTTAAGATCCAGCTCTAATATGACTGGTCTACTAAATTACTGAACAGTGGACTTGCTTGACCTTCTGGAGACTAAACTGGGTCAACTATCTCCATCCTCCAGCTCCCTGTTCAGTCCTCTAACCGATCCATCGCCCTGTGTCTGCAGCCGGCCACCAGCCCGGACAAGTCTGTCAGCGACCCGTCCCGCCCCACTGCCGAGGCCGGTACCCCGGTACTGGAGGTGGATGTACCGCTGGTACCGCTGCCGCCCGGCTGGAGACGACGCGTCGACTCAACCGGAGAACTCTGCTACGTGCGGGATAGTTCGCCTACCAGGGTAAGTGTTAGGAGCGGACACTGCTTATCTACCAGGGTAGGTGCCATAAGGGACAGCTTAATAGGGTTGGGACCTATCTGCATGCTCTGTATGTTTTGGGAAAATAAAAAAGCTCAGAATTTTTAATGATTTAATTTAAAGTCACTTTGTTAAAAAAATGCCTAGTTAGTTCAGAAATTAATTATTTGTGGCTGAAAACAACTTGCTTCTGATTGGTCGGGCTAATCATGACGTCACATGTAGGTATATAACTGTCTGTATATTTGGCGCAGTTGAGACATACATTTTCTATGTATTTTCCTATGGTAAAGCGGAGTGATTGGTCGTGTTTTCAGTGTCTCTTTATTTTGCGCTGGTATTGCGTGGCTAAGAAGTTTTATCAAGAATGGCATATACTAAAATGTTCCTTTAATAATGGAGCTTCAATATCTGTGAGTTTTATTGGCAAGCGAAAACTGATTTCGCTGTTATTTTATCTGGAAATTACTCATTTTTTTAGGTCAATATTCAAAATATTTTACGGGAACAAGTTGGCACTTTTCTTGATTTTTGCACTCAAATCGCGTGCGATTCAACTGTATTGGAACTTACAAAGAAGCTTGGTGATTAATTAACTGCGTTGTTATGGCACTGTTTGCAAAGCATGGATAATGAAACTCTGCCAAAGACTTAGCTACATAGCAATGCCTCAAGTAATACGCAGGAGGGACAGAATTCAGAGTCCGATCGAGAAGAATCGGTGCAAATGCTACGAAGACCAGGCAGCTCTGATACAATAGCTAGTCGTCTCACTACTCTCACTCCATTAGACCAGCTGATTCCTGACAGCACCGACTCGGATGCAAAGATGGAGCTCATCTTCCAAGCCAGAAACCAGTTCTTTGATGGAAGATGTGATGCTGCCTCTGTCTCTGCTTTGTTGGCCACTTTGGACGGGGCGGAGCTCCGCTCCTTGCGTGAGCGGTTATTCGCCTGTCATCCAGAAATAGTTCCTTCGTTTGCTGGCCGTTCCCTGATTAGGTGCAATACGGGGAGCTGTAATCAGGGAAGTAACTTTCCATATGAAAGGGGTGCAGGTGCACCCCCGTCCCCCATCGACTAGAAGTGCACCCCCATAGGCTAAGCGGCGCCCCACACGCCGCCCCACACGATTAGCTCTAGAGCAGATAGCGAGGGTGATTTCTCGGCTACATTCCATCTCGGCGTCGTGATGCTTGTGGGCCTGGAAAGCGTCCAGTCCCTAGGGTAGTGTAGGGGTAGGGTTGAGTTCAATAAGGTCCTTACATTTGAAAGGTTTGAACAACCTGCAATCAGCACAACATACCACAAGTTAAATAAAAAACTACCAAACTCCGCCCAACTAATATTAATAAACATTACAGCCAAACTAATGACCTAAATAAAAATATATCTCAAATCCTAACAGTTATCGCGGGTGATGGCGCCATGAGTTGCTATTATCCAAAACAGGTGCAAATAAACATGTTTGTATGTCCTATGTACGTTTGTTTTAAAAACGTTGCAGCGGCGCTGGGAACTGCAGTCTTAGATCTGGGTATGTTTGGCATCTGCAACTCTTCATATACACATTAACCCTATTTCGGACGGGGAGACCTTTCAGGATTTTCTTGTACACTTGCCAAACGCCGCGAGACATTCAGCTCATATTTGGTGACTTTTCCTAAATGCTCATTGCGCACATCTCAGCAAAAAAAAAAAAAATGCCGGGTCAGGTCAGGTCAGGTAACCAGAGCGGGTTTGTTGACCCCACCTCAGAAAGTTTGCAAACACGTCAGAGCTTGAGTTTTTCACGAAGTTATTTCCTCTCATCAAGTCTTCAAAACAGTACCTGCAGTATGTGTCGTTTGTATATCTCATAATTTTTGATCTGTGACCTGAGGTTAGGTCAGAGTCGTGACCTTTACATTGCAAGCCTATGGAAAAGTATTGAAATGCGACCTGCACCTCGAGTAAACGAGTCAAAACCACCCAATTCTTTAAGAATTATGACAAATTATCTTATCTTAATCTGTAATGATCCAGGTGCCATTTACTGACAGGGACACCGGAGAGGGTTATCTGAGCCGAGATCGTGTGAGGTGATATCTACCATACATCAATGCTCACAATACTTACAATATTGACAATGCTTTTGCTTACAACACTTACAATACTTACGATGAGACCAGCAAGCACTCTGCCGTTACAGTTCTCCAAAAACGACGTTACACACATTCGCTGCCAGCATAACATGTATTGTTTGACAGTAACAAAATACAATTGACATCTGAACCCCAAACGGACCGCCATCCACTCAAATTTTATAACCCTGACCGGTCAGGGGGCGAATGGAGGTCATTTCCTGGGCATTACACTCAGCCCTTGCACAAAATATCTCACCTCACAGTGATCATTACAACAATAGCACCGACTTGATAGTGGATATCAAAGTACTTGCATCAGCTCTTCCTGCTATTGCAGACGATGATCTCCTCACAGGGTAATGTTGTTCGGGACATGAACGAAGATCGTTTTCGGAGTTTCATAAGTGCTACTGCAACAGCCTGGCACAAAACAGGACTTTTACGCTCTTCTCTGCACTTTGCCCTTCAGTATATCACAAAAGAATTGTTAAGAATCCATCTTACGCTTCTTTCACAGTCTCCCTTGCCACCGTAGGGCGTAGATAGATTGCTGTTGCTGGTAAGTTAAGGCACGGTAGATAGAAATTGCCTCGGTTCTCAACGCCTTAAGTTATTTTCATAAAAAAGAACAAATAAATGATCAATAAGATGACAGGAATGTAAACATTTTAATCGTAAAGTAGTCCAAATATTGGAATGAGCTTTTGCTTTTCAGCATCCTCCGATTCATCATCTTTACCATTTGAAAATTCGAGGTACATAAAATGTTTATCACGCGCTCATGTTAAGTGGGAATATAGTACACGGCAGACACATCAATTTTTGACACTGAACATTTCATCCGTAAATGTTTTAGCATAATTTAAAGTTAAAAACAGCGCGAATGGCAGAGTGAAGCAAACAACATCTTTCACCCATTGATAATAACATGTAATCTGTGGTGCGCCAGATGCGCCATTATTTGTCAACCGCAGAAGGTGACATGTGACGTAACAGCATCAAGAGCATCTTTTTTCAAGAACTTTTCAAAACAAGTTTCCTATCTTTCTTCCCCCATTTCTCTCAGCTTATTGATTTTATGAGGCAATGGTATGCACCATAAATTCTGTGAAAATAGTTTGATCATTTTCATGCATTCTTAAAAAATCGAGTTCCCAACCCCATTACCAGGGTAGGACGTGTTCGGTGGGACAGCTCACCCACTAGGGTAAGAGTTGGATGGGACAGCTCAACCTCCAGGCTAGGTGTTTGATGGTACAGCTCAATCACGCTGGTGCTGGGATAGACAGGTTGCCCATCAGGGCTGGACAGTGGACGTGCTGGGAGAAGGTCTACCGGGCGAACTGTGGTTTACAAAAGTGACATCTGGTGGCACTTCAGTCCGCTGCTGGTCCTTGGCGGCAGCACTGTATGGCTCTGCTGCAGTCGGCACACAGTCATTGCACACAAATCCTACTGAGGTGACTTGATCTATTGGGTTGTTACTTCGTCCTCCATTACGTCATTCTCTATACCTGGCATTTGAAGAAAGGTAACAGATGTTGTTAACCCAACTGGGTTGCATTGTTTGCACCAGCAAGCATTCAGACAACAATTTTCACTGTGCAAGGCGGGAAGATGCTTATCATCAAAAGGGATCAGCAAACACTTGGAAACTTTCTAGGCCTACTAGCAATATTTAAACCTATGGATGAACATGCCTAGTCGGCAATCACCGAGCGTAGCTTTCTCGCTTCTTATTTCTCTTTTCTTACGAAGGTTACATAGAATGCCGAACCGTGATGATTAAAGCGCCGGCTACGAAATGCTTCGGAGGAAATAGGCTCCATATAAATTTACTGTTCTAGAAACCTCTATCCCCAACCATTACTCAATTTCTAAGTCAGTTCAGCAAAGTTGAAAGCAGACGCATGCGGCGCTTGCTTGAAGTGGGTGCGCAACATCTGCAAAATAAGTCATAAGATTATGAAAGTTGCTTTTGCCTATCAGACTGCTGGAGCTGATAGCCCTTTCCAGAGTCTGGTCTATTTAGTCTCGGAACCTTGGCTCCGACTCGGCCCTGAACTCAGGCCGTATCGACTCACCGGTGCCGGCCGCCGACTCCGTCCGCCGCCGCTCCGCGCTCTGGGCGCCTCCTGAGGCACGTCAGGCGCACGGTCAGCCCACCGGAAGGCCTCCACCCGCAGCCCTTCCGGGAAATGGGCCGATAGCACTGCGGCGCAGCAGTGGCGGCGCTCTGCCAAATCCCGACCGGTCCGCTCCCCACACACCGGCCTGGAGCCCGCCTGGAGCCGCCCGTGGCCGCCGCTCGACGAGAAGTGGCGCGGCTGACGACGGCGACGCACTCTGCGACGGCGCGCGGACGGCAGTCATGTGCGACGATGACGTCACGTTGCGTGCGGTGTGCGTGCGAAGGCACCGTGCCGTGCGCCGGTCGGCCTCCGAGGGCCGGCTGGCCTGTGTGTCGGAACTGCAGCTGTCTCCTGATCAGGTGAGGGTCGGCGGCGCTCCCCGCGGCGGCGGCACTCCCCCCGCGGCGCTGCGCCGGGTAGTCAGCCGTCTGACGCCGCTGCCAGTCGCGCTATCGTGTTTCCTGCCGCCGGCGGCCGTTGCGCGGCCACGGAAGGAGCGCGGAGTGTCACTGGCGGCTGACGCGCGAGGGACTCTCCGGGCTGTGCTGGACGCTGAGGCCGTGTATCTGATAGGCAGGGTGTGTCAGACACCACCCGGCTGGTGTGACATCCGGACAGCGCAGTGTGGTGTTCGCGGTGTTAGCCGTCAGTTCCTTTGATTGTGTTGAACTGTGCAGTGGTCGGTGAACGGTTCGCTCCTCAGTCGCTTCTCAACTGAACCATGTCAGACGAGGCTGATAACCCGGTGGCGCTGCGCAGTCGCCGTCGGCTCACCAGCGATCACATCCCACGCATCGTGGACCTGTCTCTGCTGACTATTCAGAACCGCGGTGCGGTGGTCGACGGGGCCTCTTCGCCGCGCAGCGCCGGCTCCGTGGGCTCCATCGGTGCCGATGACGTGCTGACGCCGAGTGACGTGGCTGACGTGCCCGGCAGCGCCGACTGCGCCAGGGAGACCCGGGGTGCGGAGGATGAGGACGCTGTTCTGTTGAGATCCAGTGATCGGAGCGATTCCTTTCGCATAAAGGTTGACGACGCAGACTGCACGCGGAAGATCAAATCCATGACGGAGCACCAGAATCGGTGCAGCCTGCCTGTGAAGCGTCTCAGCGAGCCGGCTGAGCTATTCTGGCGCTCTGTCGAAGCGGAACATGTCGGGAAGAGGCACAGCGGACCGGAGGGCGTGCTCCGCCGGTGCTCTGAGGACGGCGTCGAGCCTCCGCGGCGGCGCAGCGGTGCCGACCTGGTGCATTTTGTCGGCCCGGAGCGGGCCAGGGCCGAGCTGGAGCTGCCGCTGAGACGACTCGGGCGGCGCGGCGGGTCGTCAGGCAGCGACTCGAGCGACGCCGACTCGTTCCACACGGCGCTCGATTCGCCGCTGTGTGAGGCGCCGGCCCAGCCGCCCCCAGCAGCTAAAACCACAGAGCCGGCCAGAGCCAGACAGCCCGAGCCGCGTACTGAAGCAGACCCTTCCTCGGGCGACAGACCCAGCCCGACCTCCGGCTCCCAGACCACTCCGGAGTCCGTAGAGCAGCCGGACTCGTCTCCGGGTTCGGGGCGGCAGCGGGCGCCCAGCTGGCGTCTGGGGGCCGGCCGGTCGGGTGCCGTATCCGTGCGAGCCAGGATCGGGCAGTTTGAACGCGAGCTGGGCGTTTTGGGGCGCTGGCCGGGCGGAGGAGATCGCCATCCGTCTGCCGCTCAGTCAGCCTCCAGGGTGCGCTCACACAGGGACCGGGATGTCAGTGGGACAGCGGGGTACTGGAGATTGCATGTTGGAAGAAATAGCGTGGTGTTTTGTTTTATCCTCTCGGTGCATGTTGGAGTGTACGCACGTCATTCAATTTTTCCAGTAGCTTGTGATCTCAGTTAACATGTATTTGTGGCGTGGTTAAATTCGATTACATACATGTGCTTGCATAAAGACGTTTTTGCCGTTTGCTTTCCCGTGTGCCTCTCACAACTGGCATCGGCTGAGCAGTGACCGCATGCTGCCGGCTCCGTTTTTACAGTGGTACAGTAACCAGAACGAGGACGACCACGTGTACTTCTTCAAGGAGGGCAGCAACTCCTCCACCTGGACGCTGCCGTCGGCCGAGAACGGAGCTAGTCAGATGGCCAGGGACACGGTGAGTGCCGACGGAACTGCAGCCGGGGACGGGACGATTTACAGCCAGGGACGGGCCAAACGGCATTCATTGAGAACCGAGCGTTGACCAACTATCGCAGTGTCATGCTGCGGATGGACCTGCTCTGTTGACTGTTGGCTGACGTTTTCCAGTCGGTATCTGTTCTCCAGGAGTCGGTGTCGCCTCGCCCGGTGCCGGTGGGCGGCGTGCCCTCCGTACTACAGGTGGCCCGCGGACAGCGCGGCCGCTCTCTGGTGTATCCCCCGGCTCCGACCACCGAGCCGCCGCCGCCGCAGCTCGTCTCCGGCAACCAGACACACACGATTCTGAACCAGGTGAGAGAGAGGACACCCAGCCGGGGGAGACGGGCGTGGACCCGGGTGGTAGGCTGTTGTTGGGGGAAATCCCCGTATCTTGTTAGGGGGAAGGGAAGACTGAAGGACAGGAGTGACAAGTTATACCAAAATAGATGGAAAGGGGTCACCCTTAGCTAAGCCTCGGTATCCGTGACTACGTTGTACTGCCACTGTTTTCCGTAGGTAATACCCCATACCTGCTGAGTTTTCCGTAAACAGTGTGGCTTTACTTGACACGTTTCTACACGCATTTGTTTCAACAAAGCTCCCGGCATTTCGACAATCCCCAAACCTGTCCGGCCCGTTTCCGCCCTGCGATTATACCTACCCTATCGGTGGCGCCTGGTCCGGCCGCTGCCTGACTCACTCGCCCGTATCCTGTATGTCTATGACGTCCGCGCTGAGTGTTTGCGCCTCTAATCGCCTTCTGTGGCCGCTGACGCCGTGTGGGTGCGTCCGCCGTGTGTTTGGCCCCGTTCAGGGAACGCTGAATCACACCAGGCTGGCCAAGGAGACGTCGTGGAGGGCGCGGAAGAGCTGGGCGCCGTGCCGGGTGGTGCTGACGGACAGGTCGCTGTTCCTCTTCAAAGACACCCGCAGTAACGCAGGCATGGTGAGTCCGAATCGGTCTCTCTTCTCACTCTCTTCCTCCTCTCTCCCTCTCCTTCCCTCTTTTACTTTTATTTATTATTTCTCTCGCTTTATTTCTCTCGCTTTATTTCTCTCGCTTTATTTCTCTCGCTTTATTTCTCTCTCTCTCTCTCTCTCTCTCTCTCTCTCTCTCTCTCTCTCTCTCTCTCTCTCTCTCTCTCTCTCTCTCTCTCTCTCTCTCTCTCTCTCTCTCTCTCTCTCTCTCCCTCTCTCTCTCTCTCGCACTCTCTCACTTTCTTACTTTTCTTTAATTTTATATCTGCCTCTTTCTCTTTCTTTCGTTTTCTTTTTTCTCTTAGCAACACTGCATTAGCGGCGGAGTCGGTTGAGATGAAATCTCGTGAAAAGGTCTTTATGTCGAAAGTGTGGTTCGTGAAGCACATGCTCTGTGGATTGTGGATAGCTACATGGATGTCTTGGGTTGGGGTTTTCGTGTCTAGCGATACCTAATGTTTGTGGAGTGGTGTGGCATATACAATCTGCACAATATTCACTCTGCAACTACTGCATGTGTACCACCCACTGTTCTACCTGCGTGTCGGAGAATCTGCTGCCGAATGTACTCGCGTCATTGGCTGACGTGAGGACCGACTTTATATAGATTACCATGTGTAACGTGTACGTACGTGCGTGGTGGTGACTTCAGCTGTCGGTCTGGGCGATTGTGTTTAACACGGCATCCTGTTCAGTTGTGGTTTGCTGCTGTGTGTGGACTGTTGTGTGCTCTCTTCGCCATTCAGGCTGGGGTAAAGGTTAGAAACCGCTCTCCACTGTAATGGCTGACTCTGTACGTAACAGTGTGTTCCTACTGTAGTTGTGTGGCTGCGTATGTACTGTTTGTGTGCCTGCAGTAGTCATATTGGTTTGGGGCCTGAAACCGGTCTTTACTTTAGGTTGCCTTCCTTTGCAATAATGTGTTACTGACTGGTATGGTGTTCTTTCTCGCAGCCGCCACACTGGGGTAAAACGGGGCTGTACCGGGTGTGTTGCTGTGTGTGACTGGTCTGATTTGCCCCCCCCCCCCCCTGCAGCCGCCACACTGGGGTAAGGCCGGACTTCGACCGGACACGAACGTCGACCTGGCCGGAGCCTTCGTCGACTGGGAGAGAGAGGCCTCGTCACGGAAAAACGTCTTCCAGATCCGCACCGTGTCCGGCCTCAGGGTAAGGGGACGATGATGGCATGTGCAGGTACTCAGTGCCAGATGGCAGGGCAGTGTCAACTTTTCCGAGAAAAGAATGTCTGATTTGAATGAATCGTCTGATTCTAACTGATTGATGATATCTTACTTATCTGATTGATTAGCTGTATTGGAAGGAGGTCATTCCAGAAGCGGGGTGAAGGAAAATAAAGCAGCTTAGTTGAAGTGTTATCATCTACAGCTATCAAAATTATGCATTTTCCTTGACAACGCTTTTACATTTCCGACTACCTCGCATGTGAGCGCGGGTCGTCGTGTCCCCACTCGCTCCTCCCCTCTCCCTCCCTCTGCCCCGCCCCTCCCCTCACCGGCCCTCTGCCCCGCCCTCCAGCTGCTGCTGCAGGACGATGACGCCCTGACGGCCAACCACTGGTTCGACGCCATCAAGCGCGCCATCGCCGGCGTGCCGTGCTCGACCAACCAGCTGCCCGTGCCGCGTCATGTGACGGCCGACGACCGGCTGACGCGCTCCCGCTCTGTGCGCTGTGAGTACGGCGGATCAGACGGCTGGGTGCGGTGGGTAGTGGGTGGTGCTGCTGGGTACTGGCTGCGGCGGGATGGCGCCTGATGCAGTGGGATGTCGGCTGTCCTGGCGGGTTAACTGACTTCGGTGGGACCATGGTGGGGCCACAGCTTAGTTGGGAGCGATCCGGTCAGGCGGACTGATCACAGAGTTAAGTTATAACAGGCTGGAGTGACGTGACCGACCTAATCGGTCGCGACTTTGGCCATGGCTCCTCCGTCTGCGAACTTTGTCCAACCAGCTTCGTACTCCCAAAGTGGCATGCTTTCCCGTGGTGTCAGCCCGTGTAACCTATGTCTAACGTAACATGGCCCGCTCCTCCGTAACTGACGTACGGGGGGCGGACGAGGAGGAAATACGAATGTGTCCGCAGTGCCGTCCCCCACCGTGCGAGACTTAGCAGCCTTGTCTCGCACATCACACAGCTGCATCGCTCCTTCGCTGTCCCTGCTACCCCTAAACACGCTGAGCTAATTCTGTCTGTGCTGCTCATCCAAATTGTCCCCTTACGCTGGATGGTGTCCTCCGAGCTCACGCCTTACATCTACATTCTAACCGCCACTGACTGTCACTGACCTAATCGCCACTGTAAATAACGCTTGGGGCGTGCTCTGTGCTGCTCTGTCTCCGTCTGACCGTCTGACCGTCTCTGCCTGTCTGTCTGTCTGACTGTCCTCGTCTGTATGTCTCCTCGCTGCTAACCGGTCTCACCGCGCTGCTCCGCCGCCACTAACCCCCTGCCGCCGTCCGGGTGAACATGTGTTACAGTCACAGCCGGACCCGAGAGCCAGGAGGACCTTTCCAGGGATAATAGCACGATCAAAGATAGGCTGAGGCGCTTTTTCCGCGCCCGCCCGCCGGCAGACTCGCTGGTCAGCCGAGGCATTCTCAAAGGTAGGTCTGTGATAGGAGCCGCTGTGCCAAACACGCTAAGTACAGGGGCTGAACTGAGTTGGTGGAGTGCAGTTTTCGCCGTGTTTTATCGAGCAGCGAAGGACGCTATGTGTGTGAGCTATTCGATGAGGTAGCTGCTCAATCGTTGTGGCTATTTCGTGTAAGCTTTTCGGCGAGCTATTTAACCTGATGCGGCTATTTGTGTAAGCTATACATGGTGTGGCATAAAGTCATACTTCCGGGTCCGCCTGAGTGACGGCTTGGTACCGTCACAACTTATGAATGTTTCACGCTGCGTATATTCTATTTCCGGCCCATCCCCCGAATTAATTCACTGACGTTGAACATGGGGAACTGTTACCGGTGGACACTCCCAACTGCTACCGTTTGACGTCACATGACCAGCTGATCCAGGCTCGGGGTGGTATCATAGATCAATGACGCCTTCATTTTGATTTCGCAAAGTACGGAAAATGTCACAATACACAGGGCACACTAAATTTTGGGCATGCGGGATGGCACTGGCTTTGTTTTTTTTCAGTTTTGGTTGCGGTTCCATTTACGTTCAGATATCTGAATTGTACCTGTAGTAGTCTTGTCAAGGATGCGGGATTTTATGCACAGGTATAGTTCGATACCCATTGAGCCGAGAGGACTTATCTTGCTTATCTGTTCAGTCTTCGTGTTCATGTATTCGTATTCGTATATAATATATATTCAGTCCTTACGCATTTATTCTGCATTATTTCATTTGTTTGCTCATTTGCGAATGGTTTACTACGGTAAGCAGCTTTTGCACCGCTCCGGTGGTGGGCTCTGTGTTGTGGACTTATGTGGTGAAAGGGCTGTATCTTTTTACGGCTTCGGTGGCTTTCTTGTGATCTGGTAATGCCGATTATATCCCGATTAACTCATGACATGCTGTAAGATGACTGGTCCATCTCATTGATCCGTTTTCTGTGTTTTCTAAATCGATGTCGGATTAATCACTACCATTACCCGTCATTTTACTCACATTTCTCCACAAATAAGAGGTCCCAAAAACAACCTGCCCCTCTCTCATTAACCTCCATATGTCGCCCCGTCTCCGATCGGCTTCTCTCTAACCCTCTCCTCCCCTCCCACAGATGAGCCGGTGTTCGGGGGCCACCTGGCTGCCCTGTGTACCGTTGAAGACAGCACCGTACCTCGGTTCGTAACAGAGTGTATCGCCGCCATTGAGGCTAAACCGGAGCACCTGCGGATGGACGGAGTTTACCGGGCCTCGGGCAATCTGAGCCAGGTGCAGCGCATACGCTGTGAGGTGAGGAGCGACGACGGAACGGGAAGGGGAGGGAAGGTGCAGTGGGTGCTGAAGAGGTGTCAGAGTTGGTGTGGTTACAATATGGCTAAGCTTGACAAACTTTTGACTTGGTTTTGTGATCTGAGAAAACTTTCACTGAGTTGTATGTATGGTTGAGATTGTCATGTTTTGCTCACTAATATGGAGGACTTGCATGAATGCATTGGGCCCGGTTGGCGTTTTCAACAAAACTGCAGTGTTTGCAACCTCTCGGACTATCGTCTGCCATTTTGGTCTGGTAGTGGACTGTGTAATGTGTGTCCTTCCTACCCATTTTACCCTGGATCTTTCTCCCCGCCCCCTGCAGGTGGACCAGGACAACTACCAGGTGCTCTATGATGAGGAGGACGTTCACGTGCTCACCGGCGCACTCAAACTGTTCTTCCGCGAGCTGAAGGAGCCTCTGATCCCGTTCGCTGTGCTGCCGGAGGCTCTGCGGGCCGCTGGACTGACGGCCAAGCCCGACCAGGTGGCTGCCTTTCGACGGATGGTGGTCGCCCTGCCGCCGCCGAATCGGGATACGCTGGCGACGCTGCTGGCCCACCTGAATAGGTGAGATCCTGGGGGCTGGAGTTACACCCTAACCGGGGTTACCGGGACACACTGAGTGGGGGGTGGGGGGGGGGGGTGTATCCCCAACTGCGACACACTTGGGACGCTACTGTCCCATCTGACTAAGTGAGAAACCGAGTGGAGTTGTACCCCCCACCGGGACAAGGCAGGGTAGTTGTATCCCCAACTGGGATATAGAGGATTCTTCATGGCTCCGAGTGGAAGATCAGGATATCTTTTCCAAGCGGGTTACTGAGAAACCGAGCGACGAAGGAGCGAGGTTTTTCTGTAACACGCGAGGAAAAGATATCCGATCTTCCACGAGTGAGCCATGAGGAATCCTATATCTTTCTATGTTGAGGTTTATTCTTAATTAATCAAATGTTATATTTAAATGTACTCATCTATGTAAAAAAGAAGATTTAGAGTAGCTTGTTTTTATTTCATAACTTTCATACATAAACGGCCATTAAAAATGCCGTTCGGTTATTGACCCATCATCAGTTGAACTCTTGATTTTTGGCTATGAACCCTCGAGACCTTATCTTTGCATCTCAGAGAGATGCAGAGATAACAAATTCTTATCTTTGCATCTCAGAGGAGTGCGAGATAGAAATATCCCTGCACTGTAGACCAATGGCAAAAAAACCTCAACTAGAAAGATACGCTGGGGACGCTTCTGGCCCACCTGACTATGTGGGAGACTGACGGAGTTGAGGGTGTACCGACGATGGCGCCAATGACCCCTGACTCCTGAGGTTCTGGGTAGATACTCCAGTTGAGGGCACACACTGAGCGTGTTCCTGATTTACTGAACCTGAGTGAGTTGACTGAGTGGAAGTGGTGAAATAATGCGAGCACATGATCTTTGTACACCATTCCACTCTCAGACTTATCCCCCTGCCAGTGTCCGAACCCTCTTACCCATGCGACCGTTTCGTGTCTCTTTCCCGATGTGACTGTTTGTGACCTTTCTCTGACTTCTCCACCTGCACAGGGTGACCGAACTCCAAGAGTTTAACCGGATGCACGCGCACAATCTGGCCATCGTATTCGGTCCTACGCTGATGTGGGCCGAACAGGAGTCTCCTGACCTGGCGCTTGACCTGATGCGTCAAAACCGCGTGGTCGAGGCGCTGCTCGAGCTGCGTACTGAAGTCTTCGACTCACCCTGAGCCGAGTCAGAGACGAAGGGTGACGTATGAGGGCGGTATGACAGGCCGTCATACCTAATGACGACCGGTATGATGGCAGAGGGTCTGGAGCGCCGCTGTGGGCCTCAGCTCCCGTGTCTGCGCCGCGCCGGAGCGGTGGTGAAAGGGACGGCAGTCGACAGGGTCTTTTGATCTGAGCCGTCCCTATTGGTGCTAGAGAGCAGACTGCTCTTGAGCTGTGGCTGTTGTAAGCCATCCTGCCAGACGGAATGTCAGGATGGTGCGAGAGCGGCAAGATGAGCTGCTCATGACCTGTCTTCGGTGGTGTTTTACCACCACAGTCGCCACGGCTGGGGTCAATCAAAGCGGCCCTTTCTAAGCAGTGATCAAACGAGGTGTACTAGCCTCAGTGCCAGTGCCGGGACGTTAGCCCGGCCGATTTTATCGTAGGTTCGGCGGACGGGGGAAACTTAACTTGCCGGCGGTCTGTGGGCGTATATGTGGACGCCTGTGGAGAGTCTGTGGACGCCTGTGGACATCCATGGATATGTCTACGGATGGTGCGAGAGCGGCAGGATGAGATGCTCATGACCTGCTGCTCATTGCCTGTAAGCGACGCACGCACTGCTGCACTGATCACCGCGCTAGCGCCACTGTGTCAGTGATGTGCGTGTGTGCGTGTTTGCGGTGCGTATGTATGAACGGATGGTGGCTACTGACACCCTTCCGGCCGCCGTATTTGTGGCGTTACGCGATGTTGTTACGCTTTCTTCTGTGCCTATCACAGTCCTGACGGCACGGGTGCGCCGTTTGCCGCCCGCGCCACGGAGTGTCTTTTTCTCGTCTTCCTCTGCGTTCCGCGTCCGTCTGACTCTGTGTTTTCGAGTCGGCGACAGTGATACAGGAGATTCCAACCATGGCTGCATTTGTTAACAAATCTGTATTATTGCTATTGTAAATGATGTATATTGAGACTATATGATGGTAATACAAACACGCTATTGCATCTCTGTTTGATTGGATGAGAAGATTGAAGTAATCGACCAAAAGAGGAAGCAAACTAGTAGAAAAATGTGAGTGAAATTAAAACCGGGGGAGGAATTGGGAATCTTGGGAAGTGAGATACTGACCCGGCGCCAGGGGCCACGACGGAGAGGCGGTCTGGTCGAGGGCTAGGTTCTTTGTCGCTAGAGCCAGCCATCCGAGCTCATTTCCCGGAGACCGGGAGAAACACGCGAGCTCGTTCCTTGAACGTCTGGGAGGCCTTGAGGGTTCTGTTTCTTACTCGACTTGCTCGTCTTAGAGCGTGGGCTTCCTGGCAACGTTTTGATGTTCATGACCTGGTTTTCCTAGTCGTGTATTGAGTATCGATGTTAGTTATATAACGTCTGTTAGCATGCGTTTGATGTTTCAACGCAGTTTTGTGCGTATACGGAGAACACTTTTAAAGCCCGAGTCGCCACATTTGCCGTTAAATTCCTGTATCAAGTGTAACGCGTCGTCTACCTCGGCTACCCAACTAACTACTTAGTCTAAAGCAAGTGTAATTAATTACGTCACGTTTATTCAGGAGCCACATCACAATTACGCGTGGACCGCACAGGACATATACTCGCTGACTGTGCGATTTCCTCCCTCGTCAGTTGTCATCAAAGAACGGCAGTGCGGCCGCCTCCACACTTCCAATAAATAATAAACACATTTCCGCTTATCTACACGAGTTCGGCAACTGTCAACTAGCGTTAGTATCACAGGCGCAGGCTTCGAGCCTGTCGGCGCAGCTCGAGAGCCCGCTGCCCAGCCGCCGGCTCGGCCACAGCCCGGCGCTGGTGGCGCCACCTGCGCTCAGTCGCGCAGACGCTAGCGCCTCTGGCGGCGGCATCACACACTGGTGTCGGCGGTGGCACGGGAGAGCTCGCTCAGTCCGTTGTACTCGGAGTCTGTGTCGGTGAGCTCGACCAGGTCCTGGGCCGACTCGGAGCGCGCGAAGTTGGGGTTGTAGCGGCTGAGGGAGAGCGTGCACGGCAGCAGCTCGGGCATCACCGAGTGGTGCGTGATCAGCGCCGTCAGAGAGGTGAACTCCTTCATGAAACCCTGCAGACAAACGGAAGAAAGGCCGTTAGCATGGGTGATAAACCATTCATGAGACAGGAGGCTGGTCGGCATACGTAACGTATTTGTGTTAAACCCTTCAGAAGTACGTCTGGGAAATGAGCTTATACAAAAGTTAAGTTGAGTGTACACTAATTCCAGGTATATATCACGATAAAATTCAATCGCATGTTCATTCAATCCCTATACAACACTCCAAAAACAAGGTGTCAATGTGTCATGCTTACCTTGATTTTGTATCCTTTTGCGGTCTTCAGGATCAGGTAGTGCGCTATGCCTGAGACCTGGAAGTCGCGCGGGACTCGCAGGGACAGGGCGTAGCAGCCGTGTTTGGTGGTCGATTCTCGTACCATGAACGCGCCCACCGGCTCCTGCGAGAGCACCTCCAGGGCGATTTCCCTGAGGAAAGAGATACAGACTCGTCAGAAGAGGAAAACCCGACTGATTTGGCTTCAGCTAGAGGGCAAGGGCACAAGCGCAAGTCCGTGATAGCATGAAACAATGCTGATCTCTAAATGATTGCGGCCGCCTGTTGGCACAATATGCCCTCGACACAAAACAAACTATTTTGCACAAGTTTACAGCCAGCCATCGTCATCTATATTATGCATGTAGACCTGATCTACAACTTCGCTCTTCCTTGCTAGCTTTCTGGCCATAAAAACACAGCCGGTGTGCGACCCTGTCCCTGCACTTCCGGACTCTCCCTCTCTCTCCTCCACGCCCAACCTTTTCTCACCCCTCCTCTCACAATTCCCTGACTCTCACCTGGGGATGCCCGCCTGGAACCAGGCGGCGGTGCGCAGTTCGACCGCTTCCCGGCTCGGGCCCTGCTGGTAGTAGGGCGGCGGAGGCGCCGGTGAGGACGAGGCCCCGCTCGTGCCGTCCGCGGCCGGCGCGGAGACAGAGCTGGAGGCACTCGACCAGTGGCAGCTCTTCGAGTCCTCTCGTAGACTGGCGAAAAAAGGACGGACGGATGGTTAGTGAGATTGTCGGACTCGGTGGCTACAAAATGAAACAGTTTGAGCATCGACAGGCACCATAAGTCCTGTAATGTTTCAATCGACACAGATCCTATTCCAATCATCTGACATAGACGCAAAAGGGTCCAACCCGGCACAATGACAAGTCTAGAAACCGTTAGCCAGGACAGAAGAAGTATAACAACGGTTAGCACGGCAAATATAGGTGAAATATGTTGGCGAAAATATACACTGAGATGCGTGCCATTTTATCTAATCCTTTTCCTGGCTTCAACCCGGTCTGTTTCTCACCTTTGGCTGCTGGCGGAGACGGAGCGGGCGCCGGCGGACAGCGGCCGGCCCTCGCTCTCACTCGAACGGGACTCCGAGTCCGTGGTCGACACCGTCTCGTTGACATATCCCGTCAGCAGGGGACAGCGCGGCTCGGCGGATAGCCGGGAGGCGGCCGGCGGCGGCGGCAGAGGCGCGCTCTCGGGTACCTCCACCGGAGAGGCCGTCGGAGAGGTCAGGTTGACGTTCTTTCCGCGGGCGAGGTCCCGTCGGCTCGGCTCCCGGTGCTGCTTCGAGCGACGGCCCTGCGGAGGAGGGAGAAATGTGGTCAGACGACTGAGAACAGGGCACTCAAAGCTGTCCTCTATTATCCTGAAGGAGAAGTTGGATGAAACTGTGCGGTGTAAATGCTAAAAATAGTCTCCTACAGCGCGCTGTGGTTTCAGCCGGATGCCTGTGGCGGCCGACCGTCACCGCACTGCTTGACATTGAGACGAGTCGTCCGTAGCACGGCTCTGAGCCTGCCCACAGCTGCTCGGCTCAGCCCGGCCCAGGTCCGCTCAACACGGGATTACTCTGTACTACTCCGCCGCTGCGGTACTACGGTGTGTTGGATGTCAACGCGCGTCTGTGTAGTCGCCGGCCGGACCGGCCTGGACATGTCGCGGCTCTCCTCGGAGCGGCGCTGGAATCCAGTCTAGCTGTGCCGGACCGGCACACACCTGCACGCCACAGGCACCTATGCGCCGGGGGAATGCCGACAATCCGGTCCAGCGACGGGCCAGCGAGCAGTGGCGACGAGACGGCGGCACAGCGACGCTCCACGCCGGGGATTCACAGCGCCGCGCACTGGCCAGTGTCCACCGCGCACCGAACGGCGTCCAACGCGCACCGACCGGCGTCTTCCTACCGCGGCCCGCAGCCAGGACCAGGAAAGACCGTTCCAGTGTGCACTTACGGAGACGAAGAATGGGACCGCGCTGCAGACGTTTTTCGTGGCGAGGATGCTCAGTCGGGGTTGGATGTCACAGAACGGATTTTCCTCGTAACCAGACCGCTTCACGATTTGTTAACAACATGGCTTTGAATTGGACATCGAAGGGCAAGACAACAGACTGATAATCTGCAACCGGTATGTCGCGCTGGTGCCTTCCGGTCTATTGTAGTAGTTGATACAGGAAATGAGTTGCATAAAGGAAAAGTAGCTTGAACAAGCACTTCGTTCCCAATGCACGTATTAGCAGTGCATGTCAATATGTGTACACATAAATGTTTCTCCCGGTCCTCCGCACACCGTCTCAGAACCGAGCCCTGCGGCACAGTCTACCCTCAGGCGTTCCCACTACCGCCATCTATGGGCGAATCTATAAGCACCGGCAAAGCGTTATTATTCGATCACTTTCCGGACGTTCTAAACATCGCGATTTAGCAGTGGCACTCACCCAGGTTCGGTTGTTGGTCTTGTCGTGGTTGTTCCTGCCATCCAGGTCCCAGGCGCTTTGGTCAGCGGCACCGCCCGCTGAGCGAAGGCACGACCGCTGCAGACGGGCCGCGTACGCCATTCGGAAGGCATTGCCCACGATCGTGTTCAGCTCCTCGGCCTAGAACAGATAGAGAACATAACGTTAGATGGGTCGCAGAGTAGAACACTCACTGGTATGAGGCAAAGGAGTGGGCATTGGGCCGACCATCAAATCACACCATGCATCATGGGCCGATCGCCACAACACCAGGATCTACCACCACTAACATTGACCTAGCGAGGATCAGGCAAGCGGTGACCCGACAGAAAAACGTCTCAACCCGTCGTACCAACTGCAGTACGATGTCGTAACGGATGGCGCCTTTATGGCGCTGGTAGAGAGATAAAAGGCGCCACCTAACTTCATTTGGAACAATCTTTCACAATTTAGGTTCACCACAGAAGCCCAGCACAGAAGCAGCAGCAGCTATGAGCTATGAGCTACCACCTCCGTGACATGGGGCGGGGCCTCGGACGCACTGGAGTGGATCGAAGCGAGACTATCTCCATCCTCAGCCGAGCCGCAGCTGCCTCAGCAGCCACGGAAATGTCACAGGCTAGCGGATACGCCATCTGGCAGCGCCCCCTCGTCGCGAAAACAAGATAAACCGTACATCGCTGCAGCTGACGGCGCCGGGTAGCGAGAGTTACGCTAACCGTACGTCACCGGCTGGCTGACGGGACAGCAGTGGAATCCACTGCCATCCGTCCATCCCGGCTGATAGCTGCCGACACACCCGCTAAGCTACGAGCCGCGCGACGCGCCGATCTTCCTCTCTCATCAGCCACCCGACACCGGACCGCTGCCCGGTGTGGAGAGGCCCGGTGTGGACCAGCCTGGACCAGCCCGCCAGGACGTCAGACCAGAGACGGACGGCCGCGGCGCCGACAGCACGCCCACCCAGAGCGATGTATCGCCCGGTGCGGGCGACATATCGCCCTCGGCGGGCGGTGTATCGCCCGGTGTCAGCAGTGTACCGTGACCGCGGGGTGACAGGCGTCAGTGTCATATCACTGGCAGCTGTCACCTCTCGGCCCGCCTGCTGGACCGTGCCGAACTGTAACCGGCAGACTGATAGCATAAGCATCGAACAGCAGCCAGCAGCTCAGCCTGCACCGATCGGCCAACAAGTCATGGCTGGAAACGACCAGTTCACTACAGTGAGAACTGAGAACAGATCAATGCAAACTGACGCTCTCCCTCAGTTATCATGCACTACTCGAGCCAGTCTCGTCCAGGCCACTGGCCAGCACTTCATAAACCAGCGCCGCTCAAACCGGGCTCGCGGCGCCGCTGAGCACGCCGCCATGCT
Source organism: Amphibalanus amphitrite (assembly GCF_019059575.1). Lineage (NCBI taxonomy): Eukaryota > Metazoa > Arthropoda > Thecostraca > Balanomorpha > Balanidae > Amphibalanus > Amphibalanus amphitrite. The sequence continues at coordinate 372,576 of NW_024881623.1, forward strand.
GGCCGAGCCACCACGTGACGTGGGGCCAATTCTGGGCGGCGGCTGGCCGCATTCCGGTGGTAGCGCGGTTCCACGGTTGTGCGGCTCGGTGGCTCGCCGGTCTGACGCGCCGGCCTGGCCCGCCGACTCGACTGCCTGGCACGGTGGCTCGACGGGCCGGGTACTGGAGCACACTGGGCCGGGAACTGGAAGCTCTGCGCCGGTCCAGTGACTCGAGGAGCCGACAGGTGACGCCCAGGTGATGGTCACGTGACCACGTCACGCACACGGCGCAGACGTCACGGATCGTTAGACCACGCCATGAAATAAAAATAGGTGTGAGACAGCCCACAGGGTGAGACGGCTAGAAATGAGTCTGGTAAGAATAAGATACGGCATATGAAGATTGTGGAAAGTCGGCAAGCCCGTGAAGGTGTGAGTGTAGCAAAGACGTAATACGGAGCATGTTTTGAACTTCCAGGTCTCGCAGGCTCACCATCCGGCGCGCTGGGTGAGCGCTGCACAGTGTGGGACGTTTCCCATCGCGAGCACCGGTGCCTTCTGGAGCGGTCTCCTCACCTGACCTTCCCTAATCGAGCGGCACGGCGAGCGGCGGCTCTCTCAGCCCCGTCACTGCCGGAGCCGCAACTGCAGTGCGGGACACGCCGAGCCGCCCAGCACGGCGCGGCACGACCGCTCGTTATGGTACGCCGCGCGGCGAATCGCGGCGCACTACACCACATCGCGGCGCACTGCGGCGAGCTGCGGCGCCGTGACACTGCGACCTTGGGCGGCAGGCGCGGGCAGACGCGGCGCAGAAGCGGCACTGGGTGGCGCGGCGGGCGGCGCCGCTGACATGCCGAGTGCAGGCGCGCTGCAGCCGTGTCGACACGGGACACGGAGCGCCGGGTCACAGGTCGTGACCTGGCCGGGCGGGGAGCCGGGACGGCAGGGCGGCCCTCTCCGGCGCCACTCAGGTGCACCGCCGCGGACAACTGAAGGTCAAACGTCGACACCACAGCGCCGATGGCGGAGATTAAACGCGCCTCAGCGCGACTTTAAATACGGACGACGCTCATTAGAAAGGCATCACCTATCGTATAGGCGAGACCTCTTGTAATGTATGTAAATTGATAGCGATCACCGACCGTTCAGACGTCTAGAAAAGTGAGACGAGATATCAGTCGAGAAGTTATTCATCCATTTCGGCTGAATTTTCAGCTATCACACTGCCATCCACAAAAGTGAGAACATTCCTGACAGCGAATCTCTCTCGGGCGTCACAAATCGATCAGAGGTGTCCGTTTGTGTCTCACGGCCTCCCTCAACCCGTCTCGATCAGTCACCTCAGGCTGTCGTGTCTCTACCGACCCAAATATCCCACCAAACGCAGCGGTTGTGAAGCCGTTTCACCCTTTCCCTGTTGGCCGCACCCTGGCGCCGCCGCGCCGAGGAAACCGGCCGTCTCGCGGCATTCCGAGGTGGCCACGTGGCGCCGGCCGGCACTGATCTGAGATTTCCGCCGGCCCACACCGGCCCACCGACACGACGCGGAGGGCGTGGACGCCAGCTGGTCAGCGGGACGGCGGCGGGACGGCGACGGGGTCAGGTGGGACCGTGCCGGGTCAGGTGGGACCGTGCCGGGGTCAGGTGGGACCGTGCCGGGGTCAGGTGGGACCGTGACGGGGTCAGGTGGGAATGGGTGGATGTTTGGCTCAAGTTGGGATACTGGCGGCCGGCGGAAGATTGGCTACTTATTAAGGAATTGCCGACAGTTGAGAGTGAAAAATACTCCATCTGTACATGTCCTTTCCCGAGAACTTAATTACACTATTCTTGGTGCATCTCCTCCCGCGCGGTTCCGACCCAGTCCGGTCTAACTCCTGCCCGGCCCAGCCCGGCCCAGCCCACGGTGGAAGGAGGGCGAGGTTAGCTCGCGCCGCGCCGTGCGTCGGCCTCCGGCTCTCGGACGCGCCGCTCGACTAACCACCATGCAGGTCACGTCGCGTCGTTTCATGGCCGACCAGCGGCCGCCGCCGGCGCTCGGCAGGTATGCGGCGACGGCACGCAGCCTCCGCGCCTCTCTCCCACTCCGCCACTCTCTCCGACCGATCTGTTTCACCACCGATCGCGGTCGGGCCCCAGACACCGACCATCGCGAGACATTAGCGCGACCCTCCGAAATGACGGTTGATTCGTATATAATCACCGACTGGCGACCGGCCTGGGAAAGACAAACAGGCGGTTGGTCGGCCGCGCCGCGACCCCGCGCTCTCACACCAACGGCCGTCAGCACCGGGACAAAAACGGCGGCCCAGCGGCGCCAGTCGTGTCGGGCACGGCTGGGACAGCGGCGCTACACGGCGCGAACGGCGCGCGGGCTGTCACACTCAGCACGACACTGCGGTGCGTGGGAGGTGTTTGTAGCGGGCAGCTCTATAGCGGTGGACGGCGGACGGGCGGGGGACGGTGAGCCCGCTTCAGGCGGTGACGGTCGCTCGGCTCAGCCGCGACCGTCGAGTGTTCACCTCTGACCCGTCAGCGTCCCAATAGCCGTCTAATCGCCGGGTGGGGGCGGGTATTAGCGTGCCTCCTGACGACTGCCGGCGCGGTGGGAGATAGCCCCTGGCCCCGCCGTCACCGCGTCATCCCGCAGCGATGCGGTGCCGCCGGCGCTGCCGCCAGCCGTTTTCAGCTCCCCGTCAGGGAACAGAGCCGCAATCGGAACCGCTCTGCAGCACGCAGTGGATTCCCGACCCGGCAGGTGAACGGGCTCGGACAGAGCCGCCCCACACGGCGCGGCGGACATTCCTCGGCGCACCGTTAGCTGTCAGAGTGTTTCAACCCATGAACGGTACCGGACATCTGTCCGGCGGGCCTCACGCATCTGACAAAGCGGCGGCGGTGCCAAGTTTGGTCCACGCCGCGTCACGTTTAGTCTGTTACTTGTCAATTGGGGTTTGTAACATGTCACATTTGAAATGTGCCGTCATGAGCCGCCATCGATATCAACTTTATATAATTCAGAATCAGATGTTCCTTATCACTTTCACATATTTTCGCATTGGTCACAAGAAAAGGAAGGGTCAATGTACTAAGCTAATAAATTATCCAACCAAGGGGCTGAGAAGAGGAAGCCTGAATGCCTGAAGGGAAAAGGGTCCCGGAAGGAGCATCTCAGAGGGGCCGACAGCCTGGGGTCGGGAAAGACGGATCACGACGGCAATTGAGGGGTACCTCTCCGTGTTCACCCGTGTCTATTGTGTTGTCGAGAGCGGTGGGAATCCGTGGCAGGTGGGAACGGCCTACCGAGGCGCGGCGGAAGGTGCCAGCCGCGGCGGCTCGAGCAGGATCGAGCGGCGGGTAAGGGCGGCAGGCGTGAAACCCATCGCAGTGCTCTGTCATCGAGAGCGACGCATCGGTCGGTCCGGGGCGGCCCGTCCGACGGCAGGGCGCCTCTCCCTACAGAGTCACTTTCATCGCTCCGTGTGGGTACTTTCTCTGTGCGTCGCCACTCGGCGCTCGGCCGAATGAAATATGTATTGTGCCGGCCACACGCGGGTACTTTCAAAAGGCGATGTGGAAACACTGGTCAGCCTGCAGGCGGTCGAGGCGGCGGTACGGGCGGGGGCGGGGGCGGCTGGTCGCCCACACCACTCGCACGGAGACGAAGTGACCTAGGGCAGCGCACTGAATACTGATTGCTCTGACAAGGACGGAAGTAAGCCGTCCGACTCCTCTTGCAGAGATGGACGTGAATGGACACTCTCAGGAAGGCCAGCTATTGCAGTGAATAGCTACTCCAAGGACAGCAGTGAACGTCCTTCGGGGTACATACGTGAGCCAGAGTTTGGGCTGGCCCCCATTCCGTTTGGGCCACTCTCCATTCCGGTAGCCTGACGGCTGGAAATGCCAAGCAGCTCTTCGAATCTCTCTCTGGAATTCGGCTTATCCTAAGGAGCTGACAGTCTGCTTCCAGCAATGCCGATCACAAGAAGATAGCGCGATTTGGGTCAGTTGGAACTGGGTTCGAGTTACAGAGAACTCTCCGGCGCCGACATTTGAAGAAGACAACGGCACACCCGTGGGCGGCGTGCACCGCAGCGCTGATCACAGCCATAAAAACGCGGACCATGACCGATTCCGAACACAGCACTCCCTCTGGCCAACTCTCACATCTGACGGCGGCCTCAAACATCTATGTCAACCGGGAGGTTCTGGAGAGAAGCCTCGCACCGTACAGCGTCACCCGATGTTCGGACCGGACTCGGCCCCAACGGACCGACCGGGCCGATAATCAAGCGGCATACCTTGGGTCGAATCCAGCACCGCCGGCCCACCTCCGCGGCCATTCATTTAGAGAGGGAGGCCGCCGCGGAAGAGGAGAGGAGAGAAAGAGAGCCAGGAGCGGCGGGCAGATGGGAATGCATCGCATGCCGACAGAGAGAAATAGGCATGCAAAGCAGGGACGCCGGCAGAGGGGGCGGGAAGGTGCGGCGGGAAGAAATAGGATGGGCGTCCCAGGGCGGGCAGGGCTCAAGAGAAGGCGGAGTCGGGGGGCAGGCGGGCGGAAGAGCGGCCGAGCGGCGGGAGAGGGAGGTGCCGGTGCGGGCGGCCGGCTCGAGTGGCCGCCGTAGATTGTGTCCCGCCCACCGCGGGCCACATTCCGGCGGGCACGCTCGCCGCGCCGCCTCTTCCGGCGGCGTCTCAATTGGCGCTAAGATCGGCCGGCCGATAGGCGGAGGGCCGCGCGAGCCCGACCGGCCGCCGCCACAGGCCACTTGACACAGAGCTATCGACCGCATCGCGCCCTCCCGCCCGAAAATACCCAACAATACGCTGGAACTCGACAGGAATGCCGCGAGCGCGCATTCAATGCTAATCTGGGGGCGCGAGGAAACGCGTGACGGCTCACAGGGAGGGACAGCGGGAGAGAGCGGAGGGAGGGACGGGCCGAGCCGGGCACGGTATGTCGAGTCACGTTCGTCGCCCCCTCCCCACTCCCCTCCCTCGCACCTGACAGTCGCTGCTCGGGTTGGATCTTTATTGGCAGCGGTTGTACCAGTCGGCTATTTCTCCTGGAATCTCGTGTGTCAGCCTCAACCCTGTCCCACACCAAAGCGTTTCCCGGTCTAGATCCGTGTGACACAAGCCCATGACACTTCCATTCTAGATCCAGCGTGACATGCCCAAAGTCAGCCTCTGAGTCAGCAGTTCCGCCAACCCTTTCCATTTGCCGTCAACTGGGCCAAGACAGTCATCGGAGCTGATCATCTGGCTTTTATGGCGAACTTTCGTCTCGGTTTTTATCTCCCCGTTTCTGTCTGTCTGCGTTCGTCTCTCTCCACGTCCGTCTCTGTCCCACTCTATCCATCTCCTTTCGTTTCCGTCCGTCTCCGTCCATCTCTCTTTGCCTCCGCCCGTCTCCGTCCGTTTCCGTCCGTCTCCGCTCGTCTCTGTCTGTCTCCTGTCCCGTGACGTGCCGTCGATGCCGCTCTGACGCCCCTGGAGCCCACATTCCTGGGATGCCTGCCGGTTGGCACGGCGGCGGCACCGCATTCCGCCAGGCGCCGCCGGCCCGGACCGTCCAGAACCGCTCACGGACTGCCAGCTGTCGTGGGAATCACGGCGCCGGCACGTCCCGGCCGCCCACGGACGACGGCAGAGTGGGTGACGCCTGCACGGCCGCGGCAGAGGCGCAGTACCCAGCGGTGGTGAAGGTGGCAGCGGCCGGTTGGAGCGACTGTGGGCGGGCCGCCTGTAGGCGTCAGGTTGACCCAAAACACTTGACACGATTGGAGAGAGGACTGAGGCGGGAGCGCACGTACAGAGTCGGCCGGTGGGACGTTCCAGTCGGGCCGGAATGGGGCCAGCTCCAGTAGATAAGCACTGTCCGCCGCCAGCACCGTCTCCGCGGCCGCCGCCCAAAATCGCAGACAGCGGCGTCAATATGGCGGCGATTGGCGGTGGGCGCAGACGAGTGGCATCCACTTATCCGGCCGTCATCCGCGGATTAGATCCCTGGCCGCTCCGAACGGGCAATCATGACTTCACCTTGGGCGGGGGCGAGGGGCGGGCCGGGGCGCGGGACGGGGCGCCAGCAGAGAGGCCAATCGGCAGGGCGGCCCCTGGCTGACCCCGGGCCGGCGCCGGCGGCCGCCGCCTCTGCCCACCAGGAATGCGGCTATTTGAGCGATAAGCGGCTGGCCTTGCCGGCCGGTGCAGGGTCTGGAGCTGAGGGAACGGCACGGCCAAGGCTGCTGGCGCGCACCAAACGATCGGCCCCGCTGCAGAAGATGAAGCTCGGTTGCAATAATGACGCCCGATCGTCGCTCTCACCTCACGCGAGGTTGGCCCCCTCCTACCCAGACAGAGAGGCCGCGGGGCCCGGCGTGGGCCGCCAGCGCTCCTCTGCATTCCGAGCTCAGGTGATCCTCCACAAAGCGCACGCAAACATTCCTACCCAACAGGCGATGCTTATATGGTTTGACAGCTGGGGCGCAGCTTTGATGATCGAAGCAGGATGAGGTAATGAAGCGGAAGGGTCTTACACTGGAGAGAGTTGTGTAATCCCAGCGGGGAGCCTCTATTGCGTTCCGCACATTCAAATGAAACAACGCAAGCTAAACCCGATCCCTTCAACAACCACTTCGCAATCTCCAGCCTACTCGAAATCCCGCGCACACTTCAGCACAAAAACATCCCGGGTTGTGGATCAAGTCCGCAAACATTCACTTCACGACCTCCAAAATAAACAGCATCGCTTCCGGTCACGGCATCCGTTGTGCAGCTCTGGGGCGCGGTGCGGCTCTCTCCGGGCGGCGCGGCGCTCGGCCGGCCGGCCGACCGCACCGTGTCGTCAGCCGCATTCCAGCGCCGCTGCGCAGGCATGCGGCCGGCGCCGCGCCCGCCCGTCCAGCCGCCGCGCCGCGGCTCGCAGCCAGTGACGGCCGGCCCACAATGGTCTGTGAACTATGCCGGGCGCTGGGCGAGGCTCGGCGCGACGACCGGCAGCCGCCGCGGAGCCCGCCAGCCGGCCTGCACGGTAGACATTCCGTTCTCACCATTTGCTCGGTGCCGAGAGTTGCCCGCAGCGGCGGCGGTCCGGCGGCAGCGGCGGGCTGCTCTGGGCAGCTGCCGTGGCGTGCAGACCAGCCTCGGCACTCTGCCAAACACCGCGAACGCAATGGCATGCTACACCATGCGGCAGCGGCCTATATTTCCAACAGACATGCTCAGTGGAAAGTAACTTCTTATGCCACGATAGAAATAAGAAAAGTCTGCTGGTCAGAAATACTCAGCCTTTGTACAGGTCTCGCGGGTTTTAGCGGTAGGTTTTGCACCTAGAAAATTAAGTGTACTTCAGGCTATATCTTCGTCGTCTTAAGCTTTTAAGTGTTGAAGATGCGATCGACTTGTTGGGTAACAAGCCGGCCATGATCGTGTAAAATGGCTTCATCGTAGATCGATTAGTTTCTGAGATATAACCGGAAATGTAAAAGTGCAAAACCTACCGCTTAATCTCGCGAGACCTGTACCTCGCTGTTCATCTATCAATGCCACGTTCCTCTATCATACCTTAGTTTAAACCCATCCCAGCGGCCCCAATCACCGTACTCTGGTAATGACCAGCGCGCGCCAATGCAGCCGGGTCGGCCGGTCGAGTCCGGTCGCCACTAGTCGGCCTCCCGTCACAGAAAAACGGGTCTGCAGGCGGTTAGATCACATTGTTGGCGCTCTAGCGCCAAATACCCTGTACACGACCGGACCTAACCAAGGCTGCGTGCCTGAAAGGCGTGGCGGTGGGTACGGCCAACCGGCATGTCGGCTCGCGGTGTAGGCATTCGATGGCTGTAGGCAGCGGGTAGGCAGCGCCGGGGTGAGTCAGGCAGTTGGTAGGCAGCGCCGGGGTGAGTCATGCAGGGTCGCGTGCGCGAGCGACACCAACACCAGGGCGTTCCACGAGACCGCGACGAAATCGACACCAACGCAACGCAGCGAACGGAACGACAAAAACATGGGGTGGCGAGCGAGGGGTGCCGGCCGAGCTGGGACCCGCCACTCCATACTCAGAGACACATGGTCCAGAGACACCACGGAGACAGGCACCATGGAGACACGCCAGGGAGACACGCCAGGGAGACGTCTCAGAGAGAACCGGACCGTGACAGGGCGGCGGTGCGGCGTTCTGGGACGGCCGACAAAGCTGGCCGACGCGGTGTCTCTCTGACAGAGATGGACGGTGCCGGAGGAGCGGAACGACGGTGCACACCTCGGGCCACAGTGGGACGCTTTGGGACGCCGCGGGACGCCACAGAAAATCCCGAGAAACGCCGACAAGGCGCCAAGAGGACACTCAGGAATGCAGTGACTCTCCGCTCACTGTCCCACCGACTTAGCGTCCCAGTCAGCCACAATGGGGAGAGATGTGCGCTTCAGTCGCCCACAAAAGAAGGCGATGTGTCCCGAATAAAGAAAGGATGTCCGACACGTAATCGTTTCGGAGACCGTTGGAAGGCATCGCTGCCTCGCTGGCAGAACCTCATTTCGCATGGGCATGTAGCCGCTGCCGGGAGCCGTTTTAAAACCACGGTATGACCACCAAACACCCCTTTGCCCACCCTTGCTCTACCGGAAGCCGGAAAGGCCTACCGCATGACGTCAAGGTGACCACAAAAACGCCGGCCAGATGGGCCGGATAGGCGGCAGGACAGGACCGGACCCATAAAACGGTGCGGCGCCCGCCTCCATATGGAAGATAACGGCTGGTAGTCTCGTAATAGCGCCATCAGCGTCCCGGGAGTGAGACGGTAGCCGGCTAGTTAGCGGTTGACCGGATGAGAGTGACGGGTGCCCAGCTTCTGGAAGTCGCTCTGCGGCGGCCGTAACCGTTTCCGGCGTCTGTTGCACGCCAAACGAAGGACGCGTATGGTCGACAGAAGGGACGTGGCCGGTCGGCGCGGAGAGGAAACACCGGGCAGGTCCGCCGCCGTCGACCCCAGGCGGTCCTTTCGAGGGCCTGGTCGGACGCTGAGCGGCCAGCCCCCCGCGCCGGTCGGCCGGCCCTGTAATTGCGTGACGGGCACAGGGCGGAGTCGCGCGGGCCGTCCGGCCAGCCCTGCCATCAGGGGCCCTTGTCCGGCCACAAAGGGGGTGTACCGCACCGCGCCGACCGCCGGCCGGAGCCGACTTTCTTTGTGGGTGACCGGCCGCTCTGAAATAGCGACTGCCGCGCGGGCCATGCGCGCCGGCCGCCGAGCCATGTCAAACTTCATCAAACGCGCATAACTCGCGCTCGGCTATTCAGAGCGGCCCTGGCCGGAATTTGGCGTCATTCATCGGCCGGCGGACAACTCGATAAGATCGGATAGACGCCTTTCACGGGTGCTCGGCTTCAATGAACTCTTCGCGGCCGCCGCCTCGGCCGGCCGATTCTCGACACCGATAGTAGGGGAAAGTAGGAAGCTGTCCAGCTCTCCAGACCACGGCCGGCCACAAAAGCTGGCCGCTGATTGAAGTCGCTACACCGGGCAGAGAAGGCCCCCGCCGACCGGCGCCGCTCCTCTTGAACACAAACTCCGCGCGCGCCGCGAGACCCCAACGGCCGAACAAGGTCTAACGAAAACACCCCGGCCCGGGCCGAGGCCGTTACAAGAACCATGCTGAGAGGGTCCAAACCACTGACGACTTTTAGCGGCACAATAGGAGAGACGTTAGCCAACCGAACCCAAAAATGGCAGGAATGTGAAAGACACGGGGGTCATGTCGTTTGCGGAGCGACCCGAGGAACGCTAAGAATGTCGGGGACAGGGGTCAAGGCGTTTGCTGACTGGGCCCGCTCGCCCTGAGCAAACACGGCCAGCAAACAGCGGGGGCCTCGAGCACGGCCTTGCGGGCTCTCGCTTCAAGGAGAAATCGGCGACGGCAGCGAGCGGCTCGTCAGCGCCCGTCTCGCAGGTCGCCATTTGGCAGCTCGCTAAAAAGGTGCCACAAAAAGCCTTCGTGGCGGCCGAGCACGGTCATGCACGGAATGTCGACGAAAAACGGCGCACCATGGCCGGCGGCGGCGGCAGCGGCGCACCAAAAACCGGCCACCACGCCCACCGCCCGCCGGCGGCCGCGCTACCGGCCACCGACCGAGCTGGGGCAGAGCTGGGAGCCGCTCGGACCGGCACCGACAGGGGCAGAGCAGTGCTCCATCGACGGAAGGGGCCGATATTAACGGGAAAAGGACACGCTAGATGAAGGCAAATGATATGATCACCCCTGAAGACCCAACGCGAAATAGGAATCATAACCTGGCTCACTTGAAGAGACAGGTGGCAGAGTCGATTAAGCCGGGCGATCTGTTTCACGTCCTGACCCCGCGGGTCAAGAGCAGCCGGTCGGTGCAGCGATTGCGGTCCGTCCAAGGTATCGCCGGCAGATGACCCTCTCTGCACGATGGCGGCGCCGCTGCCGGCGCGAGGCCACGGGTGGGCCAATTTAGCTCATTAGGGGCCGTTGGTCGGTTCATAATTGCCACTAATGTCACAGGCATGATTGGCCTTCTGGTACGAAGGTGGCGTTGCAACATATCGGAGCCAGCTACCGCGCGGCGGCTGCCGGCACCCTGCCATTACCGGGCGGGCTCCGAACCGAGTCATGGCCGCCGAGCTGGAATTATCCCCGGCTTTTTAAAAACGGCCCGCTCAACATCCGGCGGGCGCCGCGCCGGCCTTCTGTCGCTGAAACCCAGTTACTGGAGCAGCTGAGCTGGCGTCCGGAACGTTTTGTGGCTGCACATAATGAGCGCCGCGGCGCTGCCTCATCACATTACAGGGTTCCCCGAATCATTGCGGTTGTCTCAGTTTGCCGGAACATCTAGGTCGCCGTCGCCGACATGTGAGGTCGCACGGATCAGGTCACAGTCACGGCGCGACCTCAGTCGTCGGAGTACAGGGCTGTGAGAGCACCAGAGCAACTGTCTCACCACGGTGAGCTGGCCTGAGAGGGGTGCATCCCGAGGAGCCTGGCACCGGTCTCTCAGCCTCCGTTCTCCGGTCGGGGTCGGGGGCTCAGGGCCGCCTGCACCGCTCAGTCGGCCGCTGAGCTCATTTTCAGCTACCGTCGGTCGGCCGACTCACACCACCGCGGCACGAGAGGAGCGCGCCCGCTCTCACGGCCGGCGAGAACCAGGCTAGCCGAGCACGCCACCAGCCGCCCTCCTTAGCAAGCACGCAGCGCGCGGCACACGTCAGGGCCGAGCAGAGCCTTTGAGACGGCCGCCGACAGACGGGGCACGCTCCCCTGCGGCCGCCGCGGCGGCGCCGGTCCGACCCCTGCCCGTGATAGCGCGGCACGATCCCACCGCGGTGCTCCTAGCGCGCAACAGTTCAAACCCACCGGCACGAAAGGCATCACGCTTCAGAGATCGATTTCGACACGACGAAAGTGCCGACCGCAGTGAAAACTGGCTGGAATGAAGGCGCGCCGGCATGCCACGAGCGCGTTGCATGTGCCGATGTCATCATGGCATAGCACTGCACTCCCCGACAGCCCGGCGGCTATCGAAACTCCAACGGCTACGGTCCGAGACACATTCGTGGCGGTAACGGAGTCGCGTTCAAAGAAGTAGAAAAACTCGGCATGAATTTGAATTCCGTAAAAGCGCCAGCTAGTTTTCCATTGTTTGACTCGCTAAAGGTTACGGCAAAAATAATGAATATGAGTCGACAATGAACCACAGAATTCAATAGTGAATAGTTCAAGGTGACCCTGGAAAGCTCCGCACCATTTGAGAGGTACTGACTATCTGTATCTGTGCCGATTTTCTATGCCTTGAGTCAACCCTATTTTTGAAACAAAAAGAGCCCGCATAAATTCCGAAGAAGGTTCTATTGTTCGCCTCAGGTGGAAGTCATGTAGCGGCAAGCTCAAAAGAATGAAAATTAAGATAAAATAATAAATCGTCGCTAACTATCGAGTCCGTGCCGACCGCTGGCCTTTGCTCTCCGAAGCCACAAAAGGCTCTGACAGGGAACGCGAACAGCACATTTTTTAACATTCTCCGACCACTGTCGTGGCGAATGGAAACGAATGATTACAGAGGGGAGTGCAGCATAATTAGAAGGATAGATAGGATAATAACAGGGTGGCGGCTCGCGGAGGTGGTTCGCAGATTACCCGACAAGACCACCGCACCGGGAGGGGTGTTGCTCGGTCAGAGGGGACCCGACACTCCCCCCTCGTCTCCCCTGGGGAGGGGAGCGGACTCACACTGGGGTCCTTCTGCGCCCGGAGCGCACTGGGGGTCCGCGGGGAGGCTGGGGAAGTCAGAAACAGCTGCAGAAACATGAGACGAAGAAAATACATGTGGTCCCATGGGAACTGTACCCACAGCCTGAACAGAAATTGAGTCCAGACCTACAGCAGTCATTCCATCTGGATACCATATCTGGGCAAGTAATCGGTTACACAACTAGATTTATAAAAGCGATTTATAGATTTATAAAAGATTTATAAAAGCTCAGCCTGTTTCATGGACACGTAGCTGACAGGGTGGTAGTCTAGCTAATCTCCAGAGAACGTTTGCTAGCGAGTAGCTGATGAGATTGTTCCGCCTCGACAGCGCTCAACACGTTTAGCCATGCAACACGCACATACCACTTTCCCGGAAAAACGACAGCCATCAGGTCGAGCACAAGTAGCCTTGAATAAAACAACATTGTGGGTACATTTCTCGCCGCCCAAACAATCTATGCCTGTCCTGTATGCACTGCCGGTAGCAGGCAACTAGCATGTTTGTTACAAATAACATAAGATAACCATTATAATGATTATCGTTCAGTTTTCCGCCAGAGGATATTCAGAGGAAAATTGAATGTCGATATAGGAACACATATTCTCAGCAACAGTTCTAAATGAGACAGGACGAGGAAATAAACCCTTGAGCGGCACATCCCAGATCAGAATGGTGACGTGGCTGCATATTTGCATAATCACAGGAGCCGGTTTGACAGCTCGCTCGCGCCAGAGGACACCTCACTCCATACTAGGACTTGTCTGGAATGCCATCCTGGCCTTGCAGCACGCTTATTCGGCTGAGGGTACGGCCGTGACGCGAGGCGCAGCCTGCCATCAGAGCCCGGCCACGGCTATATTTGGGACGGGCCCCCCGAATCTACGGTCGGCGCCGCTCCGCATTTCGGACAGCTGTTCAGAGAACATGTCAACACGCAGCCATCAGCGGCGGCACGAGCTGCCGCGGACGGCTATCGGCGACGGGAGACTGTCGGCCGAAAACCTCCCGCGCGCTATCACTGCTCCGAATCGGCACTCCTTGGCATACCGGGAGCCCGAGCTTCGGCGCAGCCCGCGGCATGTGGTAACGAGTCGCTCATTGACCGGAATCGAACTCATAAACCGTGTTCACCGGCCGGGCGGGGCCGCGGCGGCTGCAGCTGCCCGTCTGTCAGGCTGCTGCAGTTGATCGTGCCCTCGGAGCACACCACCGGCCACGCATAGCTGAGCGGCGAGAAAGCCGCCGCCCGCGGCCGGCCGGCCAGCGTCTGCGGAGGCGCTGTGCGAGCCACGAAGGCGGTCAACTGCCGCGTCGGCGGCCCGGATCCGGAGTCTGACCTGAAACAGCGCGGCGCGGGCCGGCCGACCGACGGGCGGCGACAGGACGGCCGCTCACACACGCACCTGTACCCCCGGCGGCTGCCGGTACCGGCGTGCCACCTGGCCGTCCAACCGTATCGGGGACACCCGAAACGGGAGGTGGACAGTGGACACTCACACGGCCCATCAAAACAAGGACACGCCGACGGAGACGAACTGACATCGGACGACGCCAAGCAACGCCAGTTGACACGACTTGAATCAGAAAACACAGCGACCTCTTCTATTCATGGAAGTCTAGCGCTAATAAATACAAGCCAAGTATCTGAGTAAAATAATAGAAACATATTCATTCACTTGCCGATGACTAGTGATTGTTCCACCCAACAAATACCACCTTATCAGCAGACCGAGCTCCTTTCAAACGTCCCTCATCCTCCACTGCCGTCTGCGGCACACCCACCTGAAGTTTCTGCGTTCGGCCGCAGCAGGAGCACGAGTACGAGACATACTCGGGCGACTGGATCAGCAGCGGGATGTTCTCCTTGGACGAGGTGTAGTCGTCCAGCAGTTTGCGGTAGCGCGCGCGCAGCAGCGGGCACAGCTGGTTGAAGTTGTTGCGCAGCTTGTCCATGACGGACGGCTGCTGGTGCTCGCCCGCCTGAAGGTTGTTGTGTATGACGCGCATCGGTTCGGCCCACTCGCGCGCACAGGCACTGCTCGCTATCCTCCGGCTGGGTCCACTCGCGGTGCACAGCGGCCGGTCGGCGGCGCTCCTCGGGTCGTGTGACGTCACTGAACGGCGGAGCGGCGCGCGCGGCAGGTCAGCACGGCGGCGGCGACGGAGAGCGACTGGCGTCTGGCGAGCGGAGGCCGAGCTCGACCGAGCGCACCGCGCTGGCTCGACCGAGCGCACCGCGCTGGCTCGCCCGGGTAGGAGCGGCGCCGCGCGACGGATCCGACCGGCGCCGCTGCGTAGAGGGGAGGTCTGGGGTCCGAGGAAACCGAAGGTGAAAAATGGATACAGTGCATGCATAGATGCTCTTCAAGTGGAGTGGTGACGGTTTGAAACGGACTAGACTCCCTATGCAATATTCAAATTCCGTACAGTGCGTCATTCAAAACAAATCTGGCATCCGGCAATGATCTGCCTCTTCTGGTCGCTCCGCACCGGAATGGAATGTTAACTACCCGAGCGGTGAAGCCTGTGGGGAAAATCTGCATTCTTCAGTGCGGCTACAAGTCGATCAGAGTAGTTTACACGGCGCCGGAATAGAAACTCAGCAGCCGAGCCGCGGCGCGCCGATGTCTCGGAGGATGATGATGATGTGTCGGCATTCACCGGCGCCCTATCCAGGGGACGGCAGCTCAATGGAGGGAGGCGAAGGAACGAGCGAGCGCACAGCGCCGAGAAAGAGCCGCTCTGACCCTGAAGGAGCGGACCGGACCGATGGCATCATGCGCCGAGCCGGCGCGATGATAACAAACCGGGCTCGGCGAGCTCGTGACTGGCCGACCGGCACGCCGTAATTGAGACAATGGCCAGCCGGAAATCCAGCCCGCAGAACCGAGAACGGACAGATAGCATAACCAGTTCCCAGCGATCAGACCGATCAACATCGCACCCGCTCAGATAGTCGGGCTCGATGGCCGCACGTTGGTCGACCCCGACATTGGGAAACGTCATTCAACACGTCACAAAACCACGTCATTGAAAAACGCCGCTGACATTTAAACACAACGTCCACTATCCGATCAATGTACTTCCATGTTTGACAAACGAATTCCTGTATGCATTCCAGCGTGACGTTTTTTCCCAGAAGTGATCTCAGCGATGCAGGCCGGAGACGATGGCACCGGCGATGACCGCGGCGGCGCCACGTCCCCAAACACGGAAGCGCCTCTCGAGTCTCGGTGTTACGGACACGGGTCACCAGTTCCGCGGCAGAGCTGGTGGGGAAGATATGCCGGGGTGGCTGAGGGCCTCTCGGGTCAGCGCCGGTCACAGGGTGCAGCGCCGCACAGGGCCAACGCCCAGCGGTGCAGCGCCGTTCGGTCGAGCGCCGTCAGTTGTCATGGGTCACGGGAGACGTCTCCGGTCTCTGATCTCTCTGTTAGACCGTGTTTGGTTTCACCCCTCGACTTGTGATGTTCGAGTGTCACCACAGGTCGGCCGTGCCACCAACAGGCATTGTGCATCAGCCGAACCACCAGCACAGGTCATCGAGAGCGACCATCGGGTGACCAAGTTCGGCGAATGCTCTCCGAGCGGTCACGAGCAGGTCGGACGGCCGGCCCACGACCGTCCAGCCACGACGCAGATTGCCAGGTATGGAGCGACCGAGAAAGGCCGAGTGGTGAGGCTGAGACAGGGCCTCTCCTGGAGAAGCCGCAGACGTCAGAGCCGGGACGATTCAGCGGAGAGGTAGACGTCACAGAATAATCCGCTGTCGAAAGTAAGACTGCGAACGTCGGGCATGCCGTATTTAATTTTCAAAGCATTGGTGATGTCGCGAGATTTCCTTGATTTCAGATATTTGTCAGTTAATTGTATAAGGGGTCACCAAGTATGAATAGAGACGCGCAATAATGTGCAAATAAACATATATGTTAAGTAGGATTGGGAAGAGACAGACGAATGGAGACGGGTTTAAATATATCCACATTGTACATTGCACATATACTCGTACATGTGCAATGTGCACACACACTTCTATCCTCTTTCTCATCAGTATCCTTTTATGGCCCAAAGCTGCATTTGTTATGCCTAATAATTTACATTATGATTGAAGCTGGCACTGCAATTGTCTAGAAGATACACACCTCCTTGTATAAACGTATTGGGCCACTTCGGGTTCAATAATTTATGTTGGTATGTGGTCGATAAACACCTTTCAGCCGTCCTTCGAACAGCAGCCCGTAACTGGTGCTAGTGAGCGGCTTATCAGATTTGTCATGAACAATTCGTGGAGCAAACTAGCTGGCGTCAGCAGCGCTCGTGAACAATTACATCGGCCCATTGAATGGAGATCCGTCGAACTATTCAGTCATACAGTTTTATCGCCCATGTTCACGCCATAAATTGGATGGGGAATCCAGTGATTCAGCATGGATAAATGCTTCGCGGGCAGCCAGCAAATATCATACATGTGTAGTCACAATTTTAGGTAATTTCTCTATTGTTCAATGACGCTTAAGACATTTTTAAAAGTGTCAAAATAGCATGCTAGAATTGGAGCAAGCATTCCAGAATGTTTATTCTTACACATGAAAGACCAAACCACTAAAAAAGAGCATTATAAATGCTACTGCAACTTTTCCTCAGCATGTGTATTTGTGCATGGCATTGCGCTTCACCAGCCTGGCTGCCCGCAGCAGACCGTCCCTCCCAGAGAGATGGCCGACCGTGGAGGTGCACCGTCGGCTCCGCGGAGAGCACACAGCTCCAGATTTGGCGGCCAAAGTATGCCATCTCTGGCCGCGCGGCTCTCGGCCGGGGCGCTATATGCGCCGGTCACGAGAGCGCGGCGCTCGGCGGGCCCACGCGGCGCGGCGCGGCCGGCCGGTGTTATATGCCGGCCGCCGCGCCGCGCTGCAGTCTCCGGTGGTGGTGTGCTGTGCGCCGTTGCAGTCTCCGGCTGGCGCGCGGTCGGCCGTTACCCCGGCCGGCCCGGCCCGACGGCGGGCGGTTCCGCGTAATCAGCTGTCATCGGCCCGCACCCAATGCCGGTCACCGGCCCTGCCATTAGCAAAACACGGCGAGGCCAGGCAACAGCCACCGCCATTACCACGCAGCAGCCTGGCAGCAGGTGAACCATTAGCAAAACACAGCCAGGCCTGCATAACGGACTGCGACGCTGACCAAACAGAGCAGTGGTTGATGTCAGCTGCTGTGTTTGGCAAAAAATAGAGCGATGCATTTCAACAGACGGTCGTAAAAAGTTGGCCCGACAGGTCAGCTCAACTATGCTAGGATTGAGGAGCGCTAAGTCCCCTGCATCGTTTGTCGGTCATACCATCGAATAACTGTCGTATCAGCACAAACATGGTAGTGCTATTCCAATAAAGCGCTTAAACGAACTGACAGCGTTGGCAAAACACTTTATTTCTAGGTCAGTTAATGTGCGCTAAATGATCTCAATAAGAGCCTAATTTTGTCCATTTATCTCAAAATAAAATTATTATAGTTTACGCCAATGAAACACTAGAAATGTATGTGCATTTATCTATTTTTCAATTAGGTGAATGCCAACGAAGTAAAAATCACCAGCATGTTCAGTCAGGTGAAATACATCTGTTTCACCTGAACACGCCTCCACTGACACGTGAAACAAAACTGCATTGTTGGCAGTCCCGAACACAAGTTTAGATAAAAGCGTGCCAGGCGCTCTAGACAAATCAGTCAGGCAATCAGACGTGCGTTCCAGCAAAACAAAGAAATTTGAAACATTGCCGTTGTGTTGAAGGAAAAGCGACTCCAGTTAGCGTGCACATCAGAGGGTTTATCCAAAATTCCAGCGTGCGGTCTTATAAGGAAAGGAACGTGCTCACTTATCTCAACTGTGAACGATGGCCGCCAGGCGCTCACTGGCCGTCATGGTTTTACACAATGACAGACGAATGGAAAGGAAGAAGATTCGAGGAAGCCAGGCAAAGAGGGGTATCTGCTCATCTAATTTATTTAAAAAAGCTGAGTAGAGCCTTGCGAAAATTTATTTTTAAGACAAAAGAAGCGGCATAAACATCGATACCTCATGCTTATTGTAATTCGTATGTAGCCCAGTAAAACGACAAGTAATGATAGGCGTCCCTTGAATGTATGAATGTAAATCCATGTCTTTCCTTTCCCATCATATGCTGCTGATCGCACAAGTATCGCTCTGAGTAAAATCACATTCCTGAGGCCAGATGAATTCCACACAATGCAAGTACAGTGATGTAAGTGCAAGTACGGAATTTTCGGACGGCCACTGAGCTTTGCCCGGCGCATTACATCCGGTTGCATGGTGGTGGGCCAGTGCAACATTATTTTTCCATGAGCTGAGTCCCAGATCGACTCTTTCAGATAAAAGCTACAACACAAAGCTGTTCTTCAAATGGTGAGGGGGAATGTGGCTAAGAGAAAGGTTATTCAAGGTAAAAATATACTACTGAAAAGGTTACGTGAGGTCCTTACCAGAGATGAACATGAGAGCTTACATGGCACGAAGGTTGAGGTCGCATTAGAAAGAACGATATTTCACCAAGTTCGGAGCATTTCCTCTTGAAAGAAAATATCCTTTGTTACATAGCCAACTACACTCAACCATGGTTGCACGATTGGCTTCCCTGTTCGGACCTCCGCGTCCGGTCACGGACCAATGGACCATCCTCCCTTTGACCGGTCGGATTAGACCTTAAAATTTAGACCAACTAACCGTCCTTTGTGCGGGACCAACTGACCGAGCCCTGTCAAAGTCCAACTGACCTTCTCTATCTCAGACTCAGTCCAACTGACCGTCCTCTGTCTTAGTCCAACTGACCGCCCGGCCGATCGCCGCTGGCGCCCTCCAGTCGACTGGCTCCGTTCACATGGAGCACGGAAGCGGCCGGCTGGTCGGTTCCCAGCCGGCCCGGGGAGCGGCAGCGGCACGCCGGCGCTCCGCCGGGCCCCGCACCGTTCACACGGCACCACTGCAGGCACTCAGCGGCCCAGTTTGGCCGGTCAGCCTGCACACAGCCAGCCCGGCAGTCGATCACACCCGCTGGAAACGCGAGCGCACCGGACTCGGTGTGAAAATCGCCAGAGTTCAAAATCAGGTGTTATGTAACACCGTGTGATAACAAAGGAATGCAGCTTTGCAACTAAGATATTGCGTTAAAATAATGTTTTCAAAAGAATGAAGAAAATTGCTCAAGACGTGTTACGTCTGGTAATGTTGGAATGAAATCAATGTAAAACACATGACTTGTCTCGAAAGAGACAACTGACACCTACATGCATTGATGGATATAACAGCAATATTCGTCAAATTCATCCAAGAAAATAAGCATATCTGAATTTCTTCCCAACATCCCATTTCCTGGTTAGCGTCCCGTTCCGACACACTTAGTGGCAGCATTCCTCAAATCCCACGTGTCGCCGGTAGGTCGGCAGCAGATGTGCGATGCTACTCGAATCTCTCCTCGCAGTAAATGGCCGCGTGAATCGGCCGCAGCATTGGTGCCATTCAGTTCTGTCCGGTAGCCGTTTGTGGCGTTAATCTGTGAGACGCGGACCATGGAGTTGGCAGGCCGACTAATGTCTCTGGAGGCGCACCAAGGAGCAGATGGCTCCGAGCTGTCACTGGTCACGGCGGTGGATACGGCTGACGGTCGGTGGACTCCGCGAGAGTGGAAGGTCTAACGAGGCCAAACAAGGACATGTGGAGCGAGGGTGTGCTAGATAATAAGCAAATATCAAGGATAGGAGGGGGTATCGTTCTTGATAAGACTAAGTGGGTTAGTCAAATAACTTGTCGCATACATGAGACATATCGAACCCCACTTTTCAAATACCTGAGCATCGACGGCGAAGCAGCATAAGTGTTGTTACCCAGATCGGGGTTTAGGAGGATCAAAAGTGTGATAGATCCACGGACGCCGCCGTCATTACCAAAGTCCGTTAATACGCCAGACCTCCCAGACGGCCGGTTGGAGCGCCAGAGGGCGGCCGAGAGGAGCCCGGTTAAGCCCGGTGGCGCGTCCCCGACGTTCCACCGACCTCCAGACGCCAGTCGACGGCGTCTCTCACTCCGTTCGAACTCGGGAGGCACGCGAGGAATGCCAAGACCGACCGGCGGCCGTCATGGCGACTCTGACATGTGGAATTGCTTCCTGGGCTGCTGGTCCCGCAGTACAGGCGCCATCAGCCGGTGTTGGGTAAGGCAGCTAGTGATATGTGTGGTGATCATTTCTTCCTACAGACGGCACGTAGCAACGTATGCCTGTGCTTCTGTTTTATCATCTGAACTTACGCAGTAATGCAGTATAGCTTTAAATCAAATACTAACATCCCTGTTTAAATTGGACTTCCCATAAAACATACTTTTGGTTGCAATAAACTAAAAAGAAAAAGAAAGAACTGGGCGTGCTGCTGCGCCGGCTCGAGTGATCCTCCCCGTCGGAGCATTTATACTGTCTGCACTGAAGGGCAGAATACACCATGTCGTGTGATATCAATGCTTTTCGTGTTTGGGAAAGCCGGGCGCGCTGTCCTGAAAAGCACCACAGGAATGCCAGTAGATCATGAATAAAACCGCATTTCCCTGACGCTAGTTTGGATCAAGTTACTACCGGAGCAGTGCCCATTCCTCAAGCGCTGCTGGTATTTAGCGACTGTTTACTTTTATAATTTGCCGTATTTTATGCCTTCAATAGCTAGGAAACGACATGCTTCGGATGGAATGTCACGGAAAACAATGTCGTGGTTATGGCCCGTTTGTCAATACTTTTGGGATTCACTTCCCGGAAGTTCAACAACCGTGGAGGGCAAAGTATTTTATTATCTTATCTGCAGAAATGCCGTTAACGAAGGGTTGGACTGTATTCGATGTGGATGTAATTATCGTTGCGAGGTCTTCAACAATTTGGCGCAGAACACGATGCGAAATGGCAGGAAATCATACATATCGTTAGATAGGTTGGCTCATACGTTACGCCAGCTAGTTTCGTAACATCTCATTCGGCCGCTAATGTGCCCGTTTAAATCTCTCAGAGCATACTTTGTTGAGGATGTGTGAGAGCGGCGGCGCCGTTTAGTTTTATAGGCCCGGCTGGGCCGCGGCGGGCCGGCGCGGGGCCTCTGACCTGGCGCTAGAGCCGCTTCTCAGCTGGTAGCGCCCATTTAGAGCCTCGTATTTAACGGCGGGAACACCGCCGCGCCGGCCGGCGTGTACCGCGTATGTTGCCGAAACCCCGCCGACACATGCAAATGAGCCGGGTAACGAGCATACCGCTTTGTTGGCCGGACAAGTGGTTAGGAGGTCACACAGATTCATCAAAAATATGATGGTTATCGCTGACCTCTGAATAGACGACAAAAATGACTAGCCCGGTCTTTGTGTTATGAGTTTTGAGGCCGGTCGGGCGTGTTTCACTTTGCAGACGCCACCGGATGTAACCGCACTAATTGCAGCCCTGTTGTGTAGGTTATTGTTTTAGCCCTATTATTCCCGCTCCTGTACGAAGTGGTTGCAAATACAAAGGAGAGCGTCTTTGTGTGAGGTGTAAGGCGATATCCTGGTTGGTGGTGAAATGAATTGAAAAAGAATGTTGCTTGAATCAAATTGAATTACTTCCACTATTTAATCGTCAGATAGAGGAACCCAATCAGCTGATGAAACATTTATACAGTCTTTTTGTAAATCATAACATCAGGAAGCCAGAAAACATGCTTCCATTCCGTGTGCATTGGTGCAGTATTGCCTTGGACATAAATTCTGAAATGAATGCACATTTTACGAAGGTACTTATAAAACTCAGAAAATCATCCTGTCTTTAGGTTAGTACTCTGCATAAGTGCCTCTGGCTACGACTGAATAAATATGCATTTACATGCCATGTTTCACAGCCATTACCGCAAAACTGCTGTATAAAAAGTCAGATTATGGGTTCCGAATATAGAAGCGATAGGCTTCAGGCGGTCCAGGTGTCTGTGATGTTAGTTTGATTGTTGTGGCGGCGGTGTAGGTGCAGTGTGGTGTCTGTGGTGACGGTGGTGAAGGTATGGTTTCAGCAGTAATCTCAGTAAGGCATCAGTGGCACTGCTGTGGCTGCGGTGGCTGTGTCGGCGGCGACTGTGGCGGCCACATGAGAGAAAGCCCGTCGGACGGTGCTAATGTATCGCGCTCTCGCGTCTGGAGGCGCCGCGCTTCCATTTAATCTCGACCGACCCATTTACATTCCTCTGACAGCTGGGGTCCAACTTCACACCCTACGCGCTAAAACCATTTGACCGTGTCTGACAGAATCTCGGTCCGCACGCACCTCGCCACGTCAGCACCCACCAATACCGCGCGCGGCACCATCACCACTCCTCCAGGGACCGACTCTTAGCGCATTCCTACCAGGTGTCAACGAAACAATTACCCGGGCCGGGGAGGGCCGGTCCGGGCCCGTGCGCATACCGGCACTCGTTTGTTTATCGTCCGTCTATTGGTTCGACAGAGTACCACCGGCACGCGCAAAGTTATGCCGCCCTTTTCGCGCTATTACATCTACTTTACATAGTCCCGGAATTTCGCCTGCTTTCTCCAGAAGTCGATTAGAAGCGAGTGGGCGCGTTCCGCGGTCGGAAGAGTCGAGTGCCTGGCGAGGGCTGAGAAGTGGCTCTTTGGCGCACGGTGAGGTCCGCACAAAAAGCCACCAGTTGTGAATTTGGCCCATTGAGAAGGGAGGGCCCTTCTCAGGGATTGTGTAATCGATAGACGGACCTGCAGTGGGTAACGAACCCACTCAAAAGACGCAGCTGGAGGCCAATAAACAACTGCGTGATAGACTGGCACGTCATTCCTCGGGAAAGAATGCCATTTTACAAGGATGGTAATGTGCTCGGACTGAGCAGTAGAACATAAATAACTTTGACCAAGTTATATTATAAGCATAATAGCTTTATATAGCATCCACTATTTGGGCTGGGAAAGTAACGAGTAGCGAAGAGCCAGCAACAAAGTATGCATCGTTAACCAGAGTGTGCAGAGTTTATGACAGCTAAGTGATGTTTATGGCAAAAATGATTGAGCAGCGGTGCGTAAAATTGGCTACGTTTCTATGCAATTCACCGTAAGAACATAAATTGTCTAGCGAAGAATAATAGCAAATTAGTATACCAGATAAAGAAATCGAAATTTTTCACGATCCTATGTAAGTATTTATCTGTGATGAGACGAAAACGACAAAGTGGCTAGATTGTCGTCATAGCAAAATTAATATCAATGACGTCTATTGATCAGCAATCAGGGCTGCGGAGTCGGAGTCGGAGTCGGAGTCGGAGTCGGTCGGAGTCGACAGTTGTGACCGGAGTCGGAGTCGGAGTCGGAGTCGATTTTAGAAACCCGAGCCGGAGTCGGAGTCGGAGTCACCGAAAATCTGTCGACTCCGCAGCCCTGCTAGGTCTGCGGAGTCGGAGTCGGGAGTTGGAGTCGGTCGGAGTCGACAATTCTGCCCGGAGTCGGAGTCGGAGTCGGAGCTGGTTTTTGAAAGCCGGAGTCGGAGTCGGAGTCGGAGTCGCCGAAAATCCATCGACTCCGCAGCCCTGTCAGCAATACAATCAGCCCATATGAATCCTATGATTGAAATGTCACTTACAACCCCCCCCCCCCTTTTCTTCTTAATACATGCGTTGGCTTCATCTTCTCTCCATTTTACTCTCCATCTCAAAGAATCTGCAGCTCTTCTCTCCAGTCTCCCTCGCCCTCTGCCTCCCCAGAAGCGGCGCTCTGCGGCTCCGACCGTCCAGCGGCGGCCGCCGGCTCCGCCCAGCGCCGGCCACACCAAACTTATGGCGGTTGTATGCAGATGAGCTGTAGCGCTGTGGGCTGTGTGCGTCCGCAGCCTCTCCTCGCTCTGCAGGAGCGCCGCGCGCCGCCGAATTCCTCGCCAGGGTCGAGCACGCGCTGACCGGCCTCCAACGGCCACGGCGCGGCACGGATGGAGACTGGCACCGAGCTGGGATTGAACTCGGGTAGAGGTGGGAAGGATGGAGATCGGATAGGTACGGACGGCAAAGAGGTGGGATGAAGATGAGGAGCTCGGATAGAGCTTATATGTAGGTGGGACAAACCTAAAGCTGAGCTGAGCTGAGGTAAAGCCGATCTGAAGCTGCATAGTATGGAAAGCCAAAGCTAGGTCGGATAGAATTTGGTCAGATAGAGTTTGAAGGGGTCAGAAAATGGGCAATGTGAGCAGGGTGAATAGGTTTAGGTGGGATTGAGCTAGGATACGGGATGGGAGAGGGCTTAAAAGGAGTGTCCATAAGATCAATGTCCTGTTTGGTGCTGGAATGAGGGTGGCTCACAAATACGCGGTGCCACCATGAGCTAAAACGCAAATAGGTGTAGCATTCTGTTCATTGCGAAAAATAACTCCGGATCCGCTTTCTGCATGCACGGCGCGCCATTTGATCCGAACATAAATCGGACTAGATATGGCTGCCGGTAAGCCGACGTTTTTCCTCATGCTCATCATGCTATCACGAGTAAACAGTAGGTAGTTTACACGCGGTACCAATTTAGCCGTTTGCCGGCGCCTGTCAGCCCGGCCGCCGTGAGCAGCCACTTCTGACAGGTGGTGGATCGTTGGGCCGACGTTATCGGACAGTTGGCCGGCTGATGGCCGGTGCAGGTGCCCCGAGGAGGCACGGTCAGCCGGCGGCAGTCGGCCGGCCGGCCGCCTGCACTGACCGTGCGTCCCGTGCGGCCACAAATCAGCCGGTAATGTATCTGTGTGCCGGCTGCAGCGGCCGCGAGCCGCTCCTCCCCCGAGCAGCGCCGGCCGAGGATTTGCATGAGCGCGCCGCGGCCGGCGATGAGTTGTGATGCCCTCCGGCGGAGGCACGCACCAGGACGCCCCCGGCACCGTGCCGGCCTCCCGGTATTGACACACCTCGGCACGGACGGACTGACTCAGTTCTATGAACGCAGGCTAAATGGCAGAAGCACGAGAGGGCCGGATTTGAACTAGACTATTTTACAGCATGCCAAACATTTTATGCACCAGAGAAGGGAAGACGGAATCAGGGTCGCATCAATTGCTTGCAGCTTGCAGTGGTATTTTTGCCTTTCAGGCATGCTACTTGCATGAAAATTCATCGTTTTGAATACTGACGGACATTCATCAAATTCCGTTCTGAAAGGCCCGTGCCTTCATTTCATGCATGAACAACGCGAGACAAGAGAACGAACTGAACAACTCAAATATCGCCTGCCCAAGAGGCAACATCATCCAGCAATGTGAATAAAATGCAAGGTTGTGCGTCCTCCGTTAACGCCCGAGTTTCCACCGTTCCACGAACCTCTACCGAGTCCAAGGGCCAAGGCGTCCACCGACTCCATGTGTATGCGGCTCGTATAGCGTGTATAAGCCCATGTCTGGCTATCGTACTGAAATGCCGAGCTGTCTCGACCCCTGCAGCTCATATACGCAGTCGGCAGCTCGGATGACCAAATGCCGATGGGAGAGAGCGACCATTCCTACCCTGTTCTGGTCTTCAAAGTCCCCCATACTGCGAGTAGCGCATCCCGGCAGCCAACCACGACATAAAATGCACCGTTCAGTTTTGTTTTATAAGCAAAAGGTGAGCACCGGTCGAGTCATTCAAGCCGTCATAAACGGATACAGAACACTCGTTACCCTTCCCTCGTTAAGCTCCTTTACAGCGGATCGGCTGAGGCATGCCAGCAGAATACTGTAGGGACAGCAAACACGCGTCTCTGGCCGGGTGATACAAACACATATCGTCTCAACACACAACAAAGGGATGCAAAGCCCGTGTCGGCTGATACTCTCTGAATGAGAGGCAGCTGGAAAACAACAGCACATGGATTCAGTTCTCATGGAAAGCCCCTGCTCTCACATCGCATGCCTGTTCCGATTTCAAACGTGCCTGACCACAAATCGGCGCGGCGTGCGGCGGGGGGCCGCCGGCCGAGGGGCGCCGCCGGATGCCGACGCCCCCCGGGCCGAGGCCTCGGCCGGCCCTGGGTCCGCCTCCCGCCGGGCGGGCCGGGGTCGGAGCGGGCCGGCGCCGCTGAGTTACGGCCGATATCGACAGGGAGGCCCGGCGCCGTGGGA
Source organism: Amphibalanus amphitrite (assembly GCF_019059575.1). Taxonomy (NCBI): domain Eukaryota; kingdom Metazoa; phylum Arthropoda; class Thecostraca; order Balanomorpha; family Balanidae; genus Amphibalanus; species Amphibalanus amphitrite. Next base: position 398,967 of record NW_024881623.1, read on the forward strand.
CGCCGGCCGTCGGCCACCGCCCCCGCGGGACGTCCACCATGTAATGACGACTGTGATGACCTGTTTTAATGCCGGCCCGGCCCGGCACGCCGCCGTCGGCATTGTAAAAACGCACCCGTCCGCGGCTCGTGGTCCCGCGGCCGGGGCGGGGACGGACCAGTAACGGACGACGCCGGGCTGACAGCTGCTGTCACAGCAGTCCTTCTGTCAGCTGCTAATGAGACAAATCCCGGCGGCGGCGACTGAGGAGGGCTGTTCCGCCCGCAGCCGGCTATCAGGGCTGATCAGCGCCAACAGCAGATGCCTGCCGCCGCCCGCAGGCGCCTGCAGGTGGCAGAGCCATGTTCTGAGGACGCACAGTTGGGTCTGGGGACCCGTCCACATGGTTCAGAAATACTTGACCGTATTACGAGTTTCAAACGTAGAAGTGAACAAATTTACCATACCACCTGCTCACCACTTTCAGTATTGACCAACGGCCACCTAGTAATGGTTTAGGTTCGTTTTTTTCAAAAGGACGCTGGCTCCAAGTTCCTTATCGAAGCTCTCACGTGAGTTTTGGCAGCTTCAGCGTCTGGCCAAGAATTTCTTACCGAAAAAATATTCGATTTCAAATTGTGCACGGTAAGTACCTGGAAATTGTGTCTTGAAAAATTAGCATACTATGATGACGTCACTGGCGGCAGCAGGCACTCAATGTCCGTACGATGGGACAAAGTTTCGACGAATTTGGGGGAACTTCGTTTTTCACTGTTGCCGAGGTTATAATCGAGTAAGCGGTTTCGTCCATGATAGTTATACGCTACATTGCAAAACAAGTTCGACAGCATTACGTCACCACTGTTCTCAAATCTGGTTCCAAAACGCACATATGGAAATTATCGGGAATAATTCACATGTTAAAATAAGGCGACGCTCGAGTTTCTCAAGTTCAGTTTTTGCTCGTTTTGCTCGCTAAAACGCGTGCTTTTTCGAAAAACATACTTGGAGCCAGAGTCCTTTTGAAAAAAAAAACGAACTATAGATCATTCGGTAGTTTTATTTCAATAGGCCAGCCTGTCGCCCAGTCGCAACTCCGACCGTTAGGCTGTCAAATTCCACCATCTCAACATTCCCAGGTGTTCCATATAAATAGTTCAACTGGTTCAACTATCCTCCAAGCCCGTTCAAACTCCAGGAATGTATCGCCATCGTTCTGAGACAATTCACAATTCTGCCAATTAGCTGAACAAACCTCCATGCAGCGGCCTTCACCGGGAGAAAGGATAAAGTCAGAACGAAAAAAAGTGATGGTGAGGCAAAAAGGGTGATGAGACGATACGACTGATATGATTATGAAGGTCTGCTCACTGTTGGGCAAATGGAGAAATTAGTTTAGGCTATACTAAGCTAGAACTTCAGTTTATTTAAGATTTAATCAATGTATATTCAATTATCAAGTTTCTCTATTTTCCATGACACTGCCGCCGTCAGTGCGCCGCTCAGATACTCGATATGAGGTCGGAATGTCTGGGTAGGTCGGTCAGCTGCCACAGAGAGCAGGCTCTCTCCCTCTCTCCCTCTCTCCCTCTGTCGCCTCTCCTGGGCCAGGACAGAGGCTGTCACACACGACACGCTATACCATTCAGAGAAGGCCCAGTCGGCTCACCGAAAAGGCCCGACCCGAATATAATTGACCCAGTCACCCAAAGCAGGCATCCAGCCTCGCATAGTTTCACACCAGGATACCGTATTCAAATTTCAAACAATAATTTATAAATTCAAATTTGCCTTAATTTCGAAAACAGCAAAGTAAGACCGATATTACTTTGTTGGAACACATTTATCTCTCAAAGCCAGCCCAACATACTTTTCTATCACATGCGTAGTTGTAGCTTCAGGCAATAACTATACATTCTGCTACCAAAGTAACATATTCTCCGTGCTTCTTGAATTTCTTTCACCACAGTTCCATTCTCGACTAGCGCTGGCATAAAATGGCATAACATCATCGTGAGAAAATAGCATTGCTGGTCTGCTATGCTATCCACTATCCATTACAATGTTTTCTTTTTACGCCACTTTTTATGACGTTTCAGCAGAATGTGTTTTTACGACATATTTTTTTTTTGTAATCTTTTGGCAACGCTATGAATTCGGATGCCACTAGATCTAGAGCTATTCATTACACCAATGAAATGATACATGCATTTACCGTTGCTTTTACCCGTCAAAACTGGAAGACGAAGCGTTCAATCAGTCACCATCGATCAGAGCTGCTCTGTTCAGCCTGAGATCTCCTAACACCACTCCGTGGCGGTTGTGACGCCTAACAATCAGAGCCACCGCAGTAAACACAATGTCTCTCGACGGCACTCACACACACAAACTGCAAAAAAGAATCAAGCTCTCGGTGTGTATGGCTTTTCGAGCTCCAGCAGCTATGTGTAGAAGTACCTATTGGTGGGCTGATGTGTTTTGTAAACTGTATACATCTTACACTTCGACCCTTAATATCATACAGCTTTCACAGCAGGCGAGACTCGTAGTTCGTGGAACTCATCGGCAGTTCGCCAACATACCGACTACTCTGACAAGATGCAGCTCCGTGCAACTCTCCGCAGCTCTACACACTATGCAGCTCTCCGCATCTCTTCGCAGCTCTTTGCAGCTGTGGCGGCGGTGACAGCCCGGCCGGTGGAGGACCGATGGCGCAGCGGTGGCGGTGGTGGCGCAGCGGTGGCGATGGTGGCGCGGCACGCCCGGAATGCCGCGCCGTTCACGGTGACGCCCACCATATTCAAATCAGAGAGGCCGCCCGCGCCGAGAGAGCGTGCCGGCATGCCTGCCTCCACGGCGGGGGCGGGGGCGGGGGCGGGAGAGGCCCACCGGACTGCACAGACTGCTCATGCACAGCTCAATGAATGCTTTTGGGAACATGAACATCCGTCAAGTTGGTAAAAATGGCACACACTTTGGCGCGCAATAGGAGACCAGCTACCTTGAGGGACTTACGAAGACTTTCGTATATCAACAGTGCGCTGGAAGTTGTACCTATTAGTCTAACATTTTTATTAAGAATGTGATGAAAATAGTTAATTTGTACTTACCTGCTACCCTTGCTGTATCAGGTTCGTTTTACATATTGCTGGTAGCATGAAGAAGCACGGAATGCAGCCACTTCAAACTTTGTAGGTATGCATATTTTGTGTGGCATAAGATTATTCAAATCACCAGCTATAAGTTTTAATTGGGGAGCTTTCGGAAGCTTTCCAGCTTCCTTCATCAGCCTAGGAAACAAAGTTAAAACAGACAAAACACGGATGTACAGAATACTTCAAAAATTCAAAAAACGCCACATTTAGCTTAAGTGGCGCAGACATTCGGGATAATCTTGTTTCGTAATTCAACAACAATATCTATTTAACCTAATCATATCAAGCATATTTTGTGTGTTCTTGTTTTAAATCGGAGTTCAAAACCATGACATTTTCTATATCGTGTTATTTCATAGTTACGTATTGGTTACAATTAATAAGAGTTTCGAATATTCATACCTATTCCTACAGCCTTAGAGAGTCGGCACATATCGAGGCCATTCCTCGAAGTCGATCAGTTTGGAGGTGCTACTTCTCCCGTCTAATCGCTCCTCTGTCATGTCAGTGGGGTCAGTTGAACTGTGCGTGATAACTTGCTGCGTAATGGTGCCCTGCCCCGATATATGACGGAGAAATTCCTTATTATCGATATAAATCTGGCGGGAATCGTTCGAACCTCGTTAACGAATACCGGTGAGCCCGTATCAAATTCCTGGCCGGTCTCCAACGACCCGAAATGAACAGCCTCCCATCATTTCACCGCAGTATATCCATCTTGGCAGGAAACCTCATGCGGTCATTCAGACAACAGTATACATAAAGATGGACAGCTGATAAATACACCTTCAACCGGGCTCGCCCATTAAAGGGAAGTCATGGCTTCAGGAAACCTTTTCTCTCGGTTCACCTCAACCGAGAGCAGAAAAGTGGAGCACGAAACGGACCTTGTTCGGCGCAATCTGTTGGCGTTGGTTGTTATGACCTTAGGAGCTAACCTGTTCATTTGACGTGTTTTAGGATCGGAATGTAACGGCCGCTAGCGGGTTAGCACGTTCCGCGATATGCATACCTATAAGCTCATTGTAGGCGCGATGACCACACCTACGAAATCCGACGCATTATATGACTACTGCGCTGTCCGTCCACCCCAGCTGAACTAAAAATAGGAACAGAAATAGGGGCCATATAGTGTACCAAATACAATATATTTGTTGTTCAATTGATTGACAACACGTCTCAGTTCTACACTTAGATTGCAGCTTAACACAACATTTATCTCAATTCTTTGGTGAAAGAGCGTAGAGCCGTTCAATGCAAAGGGCAATGCAAAAGAGTGGCCTTCAACCTTGTTCAACGCATACTTCATTGCCTCAAGATGAAAATATCTCTTCAGCCCGTCCTATGTTGTAAATGCATGACCTTCCGGTATTCAGGTGACTTGCATTTCAAAGCACACAATGGATGGTCGTGTCATTTGCAGTCGAATGCATTTACATCGAAATTGAACACCGGTCGTATTTATTTCACGCCAGCAGTACGGCGTTCCTCCTGACAAGATGATTCGATACCCCGCATACCAAGTTCCTCGTAGGTGAATGTGTCGCTGTTAAACAGACAGCGGGACAGATTGGTGCAGATACTTCCTTATCCCATCTCGGTGAGACAGACTGTGTGACGGGTCCGAGGACAGGGGTGCACGCGTAGAAGACGCACAGGTGAAACAGGTATACCCGGCACTGAACACCTGCCTCTGGCTACAAACGCGCGGGAGCGTCCCGCTCGAGGATGCCCTCGGGGTTGTCCCGGGGTGTCGTCTCTCGGCTAATAACACGGCACGGGCCGCGGACGCCGGGAAGGGACGGACAGACGGTCGGCCAGGGGTTCTGACGGGCCCTCGTCCGCGCGCCGGCTCCGGCCGCTCGCGCAGAGAGTGCCGCCGGTCACCGGCAGGTTGTTATTAAAATGAGTGTGGGGGGAGCACCGCTGTGCTGATAATGGTACAGGCACGGCTCCGGGGGGCGCGCGGACCGGCGAGTATTAACAACAACACGCCGAAACTATGCGCCGCTGGAGGCGAGGGGCGGCGCGCGGCGTGCGCACAGATTGCCGCTCGTTCTCAGGCCGTTACGAGCTGCGCCGCTGCCGCCGTTGGCGACCGCAGGCTGACGCAAATGTGCCAAAATGGCTGCACTGCGCCGCAAAGAGTCGCCATTGGCGCTATGACACATACACTTAGAAGGAGTGACGGGAAGACTCCCTTTGTAGTGTAAGTGCAGCATTATTTCGAGGTTCCTTTGCGTTATAGCGCAACTGAAGTCTGCGCAACAAGTATATAACTTGAGCTGCTCGTCATGAAAATGAGACGATTTTTTCTATTCAGTTTTCCGAAATGATGACGTGTCATAAATTCATGCCAGGCCTGATAGTCTGAGGCACTGAAGCAGGTCAAGCATGCCTTCAACGTTTAAAATCAGGGTAGTCACAGTGAAAAATAGCTTCATAGAGAAGGAACCAGAAAAAACTTGAGACGCTGCCCCTGGCTTGACGAATGGGGTTAAATTACCATCGGCGGGTCTGATCGGCACCTGCCTGACAATGGCTGTCCGTTGGTATAATTTGTACCGCCGACCGATTACCGTGCCCAAACCATAGGCCCGAAGCAAATATATGAGAACTAATTCGGGCCAGTAAAGATCCAACGGTATCCAGAAAAAGGGTTTTACTTGTCCTGACCATTTTTCATGTTTGAATTTTGACGCCCGGGAGATAAGCCGCCGTCGTGGAAACGTTTCGGGACGAGCCTCCGACCACGCTCAACGGTCGCACCGTTCAAAAAAACATTTTCAAGCAAGTTTTGATGTACGGGTATAGCAATGAGCATTGATGTCTATTGTCTAGGCATTTGAGCAATATTTAACATGGTATATATTAATTGTCCCTTTCGTGTCAGTATCATGTGAATCTAATATTTAGTAATTCCGAACAATTTAGTTACACGCAATCCAGAACGACGATTGCAACGCTATTCAAGACAAGATTAGCCAACTGGGCGCCCCCAAATCTTAAAAACACGATGTCCAGCGTGCCAGGTACACAAAACGTTCTCTCCGAGGACCAACAGACCAAAAGATGGTGTCATCGGTGAGTCAGAAGATAAATTCAATTCCCGCTGGATCCATAACAATTCTCCGTCACCTCCTGTTCTATGCGGAAATTCCTAGCGGACTCACGCCGGAAATGCCAGTCTTAAATCGGCCGAGTGGAGGTCGGCAGGGTCAGAGTTTTGCGCAGGATTAGAGCCCACGGCAGCACTGGGAGGGTCGTTGGCATGGGAGCATGGGAGCAGCTTCAGGGCAGCCATTCCAATCAGGATTTAGAGTTAAGGAGATGAGAAATGGCAGTTGCAGTCTAGCAAAGCTGAGTAACGCCGCCCTCCTGCCATTCGTCGATTGAAAACAAACAAAATATAGAAATATACAATGCAAAGAAAAGTAAGGTAAGCTCAATATCTACATACATACGGTGGATCATAGACCACGAATGTCAGAAGATGACATAACAGTGAGACTGAGCCACTGTCTATTCAGCATAATCAGAAGAATGGCAGACTTCAGAGTTGAAAGGGTTAGTAAGATCAGCTCAACATGCCAGTGAGGATCAAGCTATGAATGCCCATCACACCGGACAGCGCCGGTCGGTGAACAGTGGATAACCTGCCGGCGCCTCGGCACCCACGGTCGTCTCGAGGGGTCCCCGAGTGCCGGACCACTTTCACCGGCCGGCCAGCCCGGTGGAGACCATCACTCATCGCCACGGCGCGCATAAGAATGCCCCTGAGCCCGTCTCAGCGCCGCAGCGAGGCGGCCAGGGCCGCCGGAGGTCGAGGCGCGTTGCGCAATCAAAAAGCCGCGATGCGTATCGCGATGGCAATGGTGATATAACAGATGGACTCTCGCGTGAAAGTATTCAAATTACAGCCAAACACTTTATCAACGGTGATGTAGGCAATTTGTCGGGTGAATGCACGCAGCCAATTTGAATGTTTTCCTCGATGAAGTATGACCAATGAGAATTTGATCCACCGATCCTTCAAAAGGTATCGAAATCGCAGGAATCCACATCTCGGCCATAGTCATGTATGAATCATTAAAGCGATCGGTGTTGTGTTTCTTGCATAAACTGCCCAGATATTTCGAAAAAATATGCAAAGGTGTTGCTATATCTTCACTGGACAACAAGCAAGGGTGTTTTCACCTCTAAAAAACTAGTTTTTATATGTCCACATCCAAGAGCACCAGCCCTGACCTGACTAGAACCGAGCTTATCAGGCGCGTAAGTTAAACTCGGATCAAATTTACCGGGCCGAAGTGACGTTGTGAATAAACCGGATAGTATATACTTGGACGCTGGACAAGAGTGTGAGTGAGTGAGAGTGAGAGAGGGAGAGAGGAGAGAGATAGGGGAAAGAGAGGAAGGAGAAAGAGGGAAGAACGATCAAACAGAAGAGCCCAGATACATTACAATTGCGTCCTCTCGGCCTACCTATTCAATTACACGTCATACGCTGAGGACATCCGAGAAGAATCAGTGAAAAACTACCAGCCGGTCTTTGCCCAGTCCCCAGCGGCGTAGCGAAGTTCCTACTCCTTGAGCGGTGAGCCCGGTCCGATCCAGCCCATCGGGAGGCACTCTGCTGGCCGCGCCGACCCTCGGCCCACCGGCCTCTCAGCATTTGTAGCACAGCGGGGGCGGTGGAAACGGTAAAATTTCGGCCGGCCAGGAATGTCGAATCAAACGGCAGCATTGAGCGCTCTCCACAGGCGGCGGCGCCCGACCGCCGGCCCACGAGCAGAAAATTGGATTCCCGGCCCCCAAAGCCGAAGCCGCCCGCCCGAGCGGCGAAGCGGTTCGCAGCATGCTGTGCAGCACAAAATGACGTTGAATAATCAATTATTCTGGAATATTGTTTGCCTGTGCGCGATGCCTTCTCATAGCCATATAGACGTTTGCCGTTGGTCGTTGTTGGAGGCATTGACGTTGGATCGATCGGGACGGCTGGTCGGGACGATAAAGTCGCACGTGATGGATGTCCCTGTGTCTGTCTACGGCTGATTGACCGCGGGACTCGTGCCGCGGGGTCAATGGCAGAGGTTTGATACAGCCGCCACGGTTTGGCTGAACTGGTTCGGTGTGTAATGTCATTTACATTATTATCCTCGCTGCCTTATGTGTTTGAGACCACAAATTATAAAACATTGTCGAGTCAGTATGCCCTTCATAAGTTCACAGCGTTTGGTGGGTAACAGCTGCAATTGAATTTCGACCTTCCTTAAACTTAAACGTTCCTACCTCCTAGCATAGACATAATTTGCAGACAAGGCTGAGGGAGTTCATATTGAAACCCCGGCTTCGGAGACTCCATCTCGTCACAAGAGAGCAGCACAAATGCGGTGGTGACCGCAGCTCCGCACAAGAAGGGAGCACCATATACGCGCACTTATCTTGCTACCGCCATAGGTAAAAGAGAGAATCGGGACAAGGGAGGAGGAGCATCTTAATTTGGATTCTAAGGTCACCTACATATGCTCTTATCTTCTCTTTTTTCTGCCAAGTCAAGGGGGCACGGGGACCAGTTCGGCCGTGCAGCCCTTTTGCAGAGTATAAATGAGCAGCCAAAGTTGAGGCAAAGTGAATAAAAAAGGCAAGGGTAAATAACTACATAGAACGCTTAAACGTTCAGCGGACGAGCAGCATAAAAACAATGTCAACGGACCGAAGTAACATGCAGGAGTTAGCTCACCGTAGGAGACGAAATGTTCCGCACCCCAGCTCCGGAGGTCACGATGTTTTTGTTTGCGGAATGCACGCCTTTCCCTTGCCTTTCTAGATAATGAATAGACCGGACACATACATCAGCTTGCAATAATTGTCTTTGCCTTAATGAGCAAAAGGTCATGGCTTCATTTCGTTTTATCAATTTGCATAAGAAACAAGCCTAATTTTCACCTTAAATGAGGAAGACAATGATTCGATGTTTCACACTGCTAAGCTGTTGGCACCGTTCATAAATATTCATTTTCATATTATGAAAATACATAGATAACTATTTTATTGATAATAAAATAGTTCACAAGTCTAGGCACGTTCAAGTCGTAAAGATCCGTTAAACGCCTGAGCAGTAATCGCCACGCACTTTGTATGTGGATCGCTCTTAAATGTAAATACAAATACAATACAAATACAAATACAACGCACATAAAAGCAATAAGCGTAGTTTCTAATTTACATGCCCCTAAAACCCCGGGGACATTATTTTCATACACACCGACACACGAGTAACAACCCTGTCATCATAACACGTAAGCGTGTATGAATATCCAAAATGCAATGCCAGCACACTCTATATCGAAGGATACGTAATCGACTAGCATGCAAGAACGACCCTAAACCCTAATCGGTGACCCTGGGAACGACACCGATTTTTGCAAATTTCTCAGAGCTCAGGCAGCCACAAAAGAAAAAAAAGTGACGGCAGATCAAAAGATCAGCGACCACTAGTGACCTTAAACTTACTTGACAAACTTGAAAAATTGCCAGGATCAAATCTACTTTTCAAACAACTATTTTTTTGTCCATCTTGCCATCCTTGGTCAATTCGAACCCTTTTCATGTCCTTGATTTCATCGCTATCCCCGGAATTAATCAGCTACCATCCTCAGGGGCCTTTAGCGAGCACGGGGCTCAATTAGCGAGCGGCACCACGTGTTGCGCCGGCTCCACGCCGAGCCCCGGTCCCCCCAAGTACCCGGCACGCCGCGACTGTGACAGACGCCACCTGATTACAGTCCCTCCACCACTCAGTCCATCGAGTTGTTTTTCAGCGGCGAGCCGGCCCAAATTGCCGGCTGTCGACGACGCTCTAATTTGCTCTTGTTCGGCCCTGTTTACATTCTGCGACCTGTCCGGATATTCTTCCAGCTCGGGTTTAATTTGTACCGGCTGTCCGGGTGCTGGTGCAGCGTAGGAGTGGGGGGAGACATGTGGGGACGAGGAGTGCTGGGTTAGGCAGTACAGAAAGTGCAGAACTGAGAACATGCGTCCAGGGAAGTGAAGCAAGGAAGAATTAATTCAAGAATAAATTCAAATGCAGGTTAGAAGGTCACCTAACACAGCTACCCAGTAGAGCAGCGTCTGGTCAGTGGTCAATGACGGGAAAATAAATAATCATTCAGAGCTAATAGAGGCCTGATTGCGCCAAATGAAGATCTAATGGCACTATATCAAAAAGGACAGATATACGTTCCCCAAGAGAGCGTTTCTAAGTTATAGTCACTGCAGATGTAATAAGTTGATGAGAGGTGACCAGCAGATAAGTATACGACGGTTCCCCTGCGAGCCACCAATAGCCTGTCATCCAGCGATTAGGGCCCGGTTCGTAACTTAGTGCAGGACCCGCACGTAAGTTACTGCCGGCCAGCGCTGAGTTATTGCTGGAATGTCGATATCCCGCAGCAGTGCCAGCATGACGCGGCTAACTTTGACATTCCTAGAACATCTGGCCTTCTCACATGCAAACCTTCTCATCTCGTGACGCCCATCCTCCCCCGGTTCAAACGTCCCCCACCATAGCCTCAGGAGCCGATGGCGTCCGGAGATCCCGGCAGGCCCGGCGGCCCGTCTATAGCCGATCGCTGAGAGCCCCGCAGCGACGGGGGAGCGCAGATCGCGTGTTACGCATAGCCGGGTCGGCACTCTTCGATCCCACTCATCAGACTGTCCTAATGACAGACATCACGGCGGCGGTAACAACAAAGGGGCCGCGTGCCGCCCGGCGCACCGATCCCGGCAGAGACGAGCGGTCCAAACAATCGGACCGACCGGCCGGCGACTGGTCCGATTGCTGCGCTCTAAAGCACGATACAATGGTCCTTATCTCCGGCCGAAGAGTAGAGGGTCGGCAGATTTGTTCGAGCGGATTTTCTAATGCGATTACAGGGGCTATTTTGAAGAGATTATGGAAGGCTACATCTAATGAGGCGTACCAAAGATTACGCCGAGAGATGAAATGGAGCGTTGGGCTTCTATTCGCAGACTACAAATTTGTCAAAGATATACGTGGAATAATCGTTCAGCTTAGACCTTTCTACGCGTCTGTGAGTGAACGTAGAGCTACGCCTTGTCGCTATCGCACTTGGTACGATGAAGACAAGTAGCTAGGACGCAAGATGGAGTGACCAGGAAAATGAATTGGAGAATGAAATGATGTAATTATAAATACAGTTTTGATATTCTAACCTTTATTTGCATAACTTTATTTGAATTGAATGACAGGTCTACTGTCTATGTGTTACAACTTCCTTAAAATAAGTAACAAAAATCCATTACCATAAAGCAAACAAGCTCCACCCTAACAATCGCTTCTTGACATCACTTCTTGTAATGTGTCATCAATACATCAGGCTTCTGCAAGCCATCGGCCAATTAATCGATGTTAATTTAGCACGCTGAATATATCGTGCATCAACAGATTTCACTATGGCAGCACCGTGCACCGTAAAACATGGCCATCGCATACCCAAGTGCTTTATAAAACGCACATGCATAGCATGTCAGGATATGCAAATGTAATGATAGCTCTTGCCAGCCGCCGGCTACTTTAGCTCATGGGGACCTGTTAACTGCAATCTAGATGGTGATCTGACAATCGGTTATTATTGGTATTTGCAGAATGTTCCAGATGGTTGAGGGTATCGCAGAGGAGCGGACCTCGCGGCCCTGAGGCAACCGTAGAGGACCGCTAGCCGAGAGCGGACCACAAGGACCATGTGGTATAGAGACCAAACATGGACGTTAGGTTAAACGGACAACAGCCGGATACTGATGACAATGAACAAGAGAACGAGATAAGAGGTAGCGGATCAAGGGCCACATGTGAATCAATGACCAATGACGATTGAGCACCACGGGCATCGGATCAAAAACCATGCCGATAGAACAGACTCTAGCCACAGCTAAACGGAGTGCATGTCAAGGTTACCGTTCACCATCCATTGATAAAATGTTCCATGTCTCAAAAATACGTCTCTAAGATCTGGCCTATGGCGGTGACGAAACACGACGGAAATCAGCGGGCATACTTCTCTGGAAGCCCACAGCCCAGAGCGGGAAGGAAATGCTCTTTGCCTGGGCTCGCGCAGGTCATAACTGGCCTTTGGCACGCGGTCGGCTGCCACGAACAACCGGCAGACTTCAATTATCCTCGACAGAGCTGTGAGCTAATTGTTCCGCTGTCTCGGCATGAGCTAGTCCCGGTGTCGGCCCGTTGGTATAACTGTACTCAAAGGTGCAGCGTGAAACAGCGGAAATGGGTCTAAGGAGTGCAGAATCAACAGTCAGCAAGGGGCGTCAGGGCAGACTGTCAGACGCTGAGATCAAGCATGTCTCTTGTGTATTGTTAGCTGGCTTGGTGTTAAATTAACCTATGCCAGCTAGCAACCAGTGGGATTACGTCCAGCTGATCCAGCGACGCGCCATGTAATCTGACAGTGCGCCATGTACGCTGTCGGTGCGCCACACTGGCCGACAGTGCGCCACGCTGACCGACAGTGCGCCAGGGTTGCCGGCAGTGCGTCAGGATTGCCGCGTGGCTCGGCGGCTCTGGGAGAGTCGGGCGGCGAAGACCGTTACGGCCCGCTAGCGGCGCCCGTAGCGCAGCCACTGCCCAAAGAGCGCCTGGTGGCCGAGATACTGCACTCGGCACATACCGGCGAGCTCCGATTGTGTGAAACGTAACTGCAGTATTCTGCCGATATGAGCTGTACCACTGCACTCAGCACGTACTGAACGAACATACCTACCTCCCGCATTCCGCTTTTGTGTCGCATGCATGACTGCTAATATTTGTCTGCTTATATACGACAGGCTAGCTACAAAGCGCAAGAAAACAACGATGGGCAAAGTATTTGCATTTCTTCAAGCCTCAATCTACAACAGTCGTGTTGAGTAACAACATTTTCCCGTGAGTCAACTGTCGATCATTAAAAGTCGATTGAGAATGAAGTCACCATGGCCAATCGCATTCCTGACTGATCGGCACAAAAACCCTGACATCAATGCTTTCTAACAGGCATTCACTTCACCTGCCGTTTCTAAACAGGCATTCAATCAGCCTCTGACCTCCAAATCGCTTAGAATTTAAGCACACCAAGGTCATATCCCCATCATCTCTTATCAACGCATTCATGAAATCATCTAAAAACCAATACCCTATCTCTGAGCCGGATACGACTACGTCATGCCTTCATGCATCTCCGCTATCTGGCATGGATCTGTGCCGGTCGGGACAGCATTCCCAGGTCTTATCGGACGACCGGCGCCGGCTCTCGGTCCGGACGTACGCCGTTTCTCGAGCGCTCGGAACACCAGAGAGCGGCCTCGGGCGGCCGACAGAGCCGGGGTTCTGCGAACGCAACTAGTGCGCGGTTCAACACTCGCAGAACTGCAGAGACGGTTTCTCCATCAGCGAGGCCCGACCGGGTCGACTGTCTCCAAACCAGGATCTGTGAAGTGTTTCAGGAACTTGCATGGTTTATAGGGATGTTGTCCGGGACGTAAAATATAGCCAAGTGCTGTTTAAAGTTTGAAGTGACGCTTTTCGCCGGCACTTGTAATAAATCATAGGGAATGAGCCTATGCTCCTAAACCATGCCCTCGATAAAAAAGGTCGTAGTGCTTACAGATTGGCGGACGAAATATGACATATGTAAAATGAGCTGCATTGGTACGGTAGACGGTGGACAAGCGACGTTCTCGACCAAAAAATGCTGGGAGGACACAGTTAAGTGACAAGTACTCGTAGTGTCTGGTAAAATCGTCAGACAGATTTGAATAGGCCCGCAGGCAGAGTTGCAATGGCATCGGATGATGGAGAAGTGACAGCCTTTTCCGGTGAAGCCATGCTGGCGGACGGACGATATGCGATGTAACGCTGACACCCAGTGGGCACTTCGGTCAGACCTAGGCACCACAGTGAGAGCTGGCGGACGGTGTGGGACAGCTGTAGGTTAACCGGACAGCCTCGGACGGCCAGCAGGGCCGCTGTCTGCCTCAGACAGGCGTTGGCGGAGCGCCGGGCGGCGCGGTGGGCGGCGCGCATATTTCAGCTATCGTGACGGCCGGTCGTCAGTGGTCGGTCAGCGGCGGTCGGCACTGAGTCAGCCATCATGGCTGCCGACCAGCTGCACCCCCCCTAACACTCCCCCCGTCTCCAACGACGGCCTCCGCAGCGCCGCCGATCAGCCGCAGATAGGAGTCCACAGAGGAATGCACACGCCAGGCGCGGAGAATAAGAGGCCTGGGCAGGCCGCGCCGCCCTCACAGCCCTGCAATAAACCCTGCACGGTTTGATTGGCAGACAGCCAGACCTAGCTTGATACTCCATGACCGATGTGCAGAATAGTAATTGAGGATTACGTAATAAGCAATGGATATTGAACAGTCTGACCGTGGATTGACCGGTGATATGTTTTTATTGTCAATTACAAGGCCATATTCAGACGAAGTGAAAACGAGCAGAGTGAAGCCGCTTTCTCCAAGTGGCTTAGCTGAATGTTTTCAAGTGACTGCAGCAAGTAAGTACACCCTGCAGAGGATTTGCTGCCACCAATGACACATTTGTACGTGCAAATTGTCTCCTAAATTCCAGCTGCATGAGTGTGTGTCCCTATACGTCCGTTGTTCTGTCATGTCAAGCCACTGGAGGTAGAAGTGCTTAGTACCTACCTAGTGTCGCCATTAGCCGTTTTAAATTTGAGCTATGTTGAATGTGCACCAGCTGAAGAACGGCCCAGGCAAGCTGTGAAGTCTTACAATAACTATCTAAGAACTTAAATCGTGACAAGGGAATAAATTACGTCAACAGTTATTTCATTAAAAATGGAATGAAAACGAAAAAAAACGTGCGTTCCCCGTTATATCGCAAACTATCGACGTTAATTTGCTAATACTCGGATAAAAAATTTAATGGCCCTGGCGCACGGAAGGAAAACATCCTGCACAGGCACCAATCCTGGCGATTTTTTCAGATAATGCTGAATAAAGAGCATTTTGTATGCAGCTAAAATACTTTCCATCGACACTGGCGAGTGTTGCTTCTTTCCATTTACATCTCGACTTTTCCAGCTTTCTTTTTCTGTGGCCCCTATGTTTCAGTTGAATACATAAGGGCTCAGAGCACGTCTGTTTTCACACTTAATCTTATACATCCTTTGATCCCTTTCCAAAGCACCCTGTTTTCGGTCGTTTCGTCAGCCCCCTGTTTTTTAATCTAGTTAGTGTCAATAGCACAGATGATATTTGACAATGTGGTGTAAACAAAGCGTTTGTGAAAGGATTTGACAAACAATGTAAGGAGAAAACAGCTGGATCGTCCTTACCTGCTTTGTCCGTAGATGGATCGCACTTCCCCGTTCGCTGAATGGCGGGTATACCTCGGCAGTGAACGACGATAATTGGTTCAAAGACATGTTCACTGTGCACAGTTGTTATGCTACAACTAGGAATTGGCCAAATAATGGAAAAAAACTCGGGTATCGAGTTAGTTATTTTGTTATTAGAGTGCATTTTAAATACACCGTAAGCTGAGACTATGGAAGTTGAGTTGAGTTTAAGCAAATTATAGCTATGCACCTTCTTGGCATCTGAAGAGTATTTTTCTAGGCCCAAGCGCTCTCCATCGCTCCATTTTTATACCATCTATGCCATATATCTAAACACGAACCTAAGCTCAGTCGGCAGTGTGACACTACATCCCCGAGGACTGACCTTGTCCGCCGAGCCAGTGAAGAAGGTGTGGCAGTACTGCAGGTTCAGGTGACCTCGCGGCTCCCTCGCCAGAAACGAGAACTGACCCCGGCTCGGGTCACAGGTGGCGTAAGAGATCCGACGCAGCGCGTGCGACATGTAAATCTCCTGTCCAGGAAAACACAGACAAATGTCTACACAAACAAACAAACACGCCATGTACAGCAGGCTGGAATTCGTCAGTTGTCACAGGGAGTGGCAGTAAAAGATCAGAAATGTTGAAAACAAAGCCAGTCACGTCATCCGTCAGTGTCATGACGGCCGGTCAGGTTTTTACGGAAATTAATGCATCTTATAATTACTGTAAAAACGCGACCGGAAACAGTCACCGAACGAGTGACGCCTGACGACATGTCAGCAATCAATCAGCCATGTATCAGATGGCTGTGCAATGCTGAATTTGAGCGGAAATAAAAGCAGTCTTGGGCAGAGTGATAATACCTACTCGTTATACTGAAGCAAACATGTCCCGTCTAGCATGTCATTCATCAGAAAAAGTGTGTAAATGAAATATAAGGCACATTATTTGAGCAGCATTTGATATTCGTGCGTGTCTAACTTATGGATAAATACTTATAGCTCGGTGTAAATGAATGTATGTACGCTGGGAACCTCATTTTTATGGAAGTCGTTAAAGATACAGCAGCTCGAAGAACAAAAATCATAAACCAAGCATAAGCCATAAATATACCAACATGCATATGAGTGCATGTGTAGGTCGAGTGATAGCCATATTCAGTGAAAAGATAGCATCAATACGATTGCATTTGATGACGATTCGTGGGAGAGAAATAAATCCGCCTCCCCTCTTCCTAATGAGCTATTCCTGTTCAGCGAATTTATTTCATTATTTACGCGAAGCATTTATTGAATTTTTATTCCTAGTGGTGGAAACATGACTAACATGAGCATCTAGAGCTTGCTTCGGTGTCCAATACCATTCCCTCAAAAGCGCCGGGTCTACAGTCAGGAAGGTATGCTTATAGACAAAAATACGATCGATTTAGGTTTCTCATGGTACAGAGCAATCACATTTGCCATAAAATAAATCACCGCTTTGTCGTCCGAGAGAATGCGAGTATAAGAATAAACAAACTACGATTGAAAAATGATGAGATCCGATTTAAAACACCATATACCAGCATGCTGGCGCGCTCGCAATCATTTCAAACATTTCAAACATTTAAATGTAAAACATTTAAATATAAACCGCATGATATTTTTCATGCAAATCCAAACTGACCTCATCTCGCATTCGGTTACTTTGTTCCCTGTTCGGGCCTCCCTCATTTGTAAGCACACCAACTTGCTGACCTGCGCGGCCCTTTCCCAAGAAAGGTGCCGTGACGTCACCCTGCCGCTCGCGGTGAAAGGAAACGATTAGCCGTCTGGTGGTGGTGGCACTTCGCGGCGTGATCCCGCTTCCTGTCTGGGTCGGGTCGATTGTGGGGATCACACGACTGGCGAGGTCAAAGGTCAGAGTCCCGAGCAGCGCCGCCCTCCCGACATTGCAACACCGGTTGCAACGTCCGACGTCGTCCTCACGACTTTGAACGGCCAAAAATGGGGCCGGGACGGGAAGGGGCGGGGTCAGAGCGGGTAATGGTGATGGTGACAGTGACTATGACGGTGATGGTGATTTTCTTTTTGGCGATAAATAATAATATGGTGATGGTGATGAGAGTAGTGAGACTGAGATTGAGACTGAGACTGAGAACGCTTAGAGTGGCGATGGAGGGTGAAAGTGACGGTATTCGTGGCGATATTGGCGCGTGCTGGTATAGGTTTGAGGGATGGTGATGGTGGTGGTAGGTGCTTGAGATGTCTAGCGAGACTGGTAAAAGAGAGAGAGAGAGAGAGAGAGAGAGAGAGAGAGAGAGGGAGAGAGAGAGAGAGGGAGAGAGAGAGAGAGAGAGAGAGAGAGAGAGAGAGAGAGAGAGAGAGAGAGAGAGAGAGAGAGAGAGAGAGAGAGAGAGAGAGAGAGAGAGAGAGAGAGAGAGAGAGAAGATAGAGCCCAGGAGGACAAGCGGAAGCCTGCAACCTGCAAAGCCACACCGGCTACCCCCTGCCTGGCTTCCCAGAGACACCGCTCGACCCAAGCACCATTGATCATGCCATTACGAGCGACGGCCTCTCACGAGTCACGACTGACTCTGGAATGGTAGCGGGGCCTCCAGGGGTGGACGACGCTCCGTTGGTGACCCATGACCTCACGGCGGGGGACGAAGGGGAAGGGTAATAGGGTGGAAGGAGGGGGAGGGGAGAGACACCCCTCGGTTGCCGAGCCGGACGGGTCTGTCAGCGAGGGTCCGGCACCTGTCGGCCGCGAGTGAGGCCGGTTATCGCTGAGTGACCGGCTCCTTTACCGCCGCCGCGCCGGGCGGCGGCAGCTTTTTCGAAAGCTGTGTCAGATAGTGAATGGAGCAGTTTGTTAAAGGCCTCCGATGATGTATGTGTTGAGGGCGTAAATCGGCTCATGCTGCCAAACTCGTGTGTAGAGCGACAAAATTTTACGATAGCTGTTGGCATCCTTACCTTTCCCTCGGGGCCGCATACTTTGATGCCCTCCAGTGAGACGATCAGCAAGACGGGCTTGGTGCCGGCAGTAGGGACCTGCGGACCAGACGAGGTCAGTGTAAGGCGCACTCTGTGAGCGAAGGATGATGATCTGTTGTGTCGAGAGCTGAGCTGAAAATAAAAAGCGGGACTTGAAATGATTATACCCGATTTTGGCATCCCGGGGCCCGGACACGTGACTATGTCCGGAGGGCTGCTCGGCGGGCTGCTGGCGGGGCCGCCGTGACCTGTTGCTAGGTGTTCTTACTTTGCACTTAATTTTCGTGTTAATATTTCATTTTTGTGAGTTTAATTGTGTTTATGTTTTGTAGGAAAGGCGCTTTGATTTAAGCATTTTGCTATTGCGCCGATCCGCGATTATTTTCCCTTATGTTTCTTGTCCTTGGTTACCAAAATATCTGTACCTACCGTACTGATGACAGATAAAATGCATAACGGTGATGCGATTTTACTTTTTTTTTTGCTTTGCAGGACATATCATTTCGGTCTGTTAGATAATTCTGAATTTCTGGTGTCAAGCGGTGAATGATAGGGTCGAGCCGACCACCAACTGGTGCTCGTCGGCTGAGCTCCTCTTTGCGGGATGAGCTGCTAACGTTGCAATTCTGAGCTTAATTTTCAGCCCCAGAAATCAAACAGATACCTAACTAGTTCCGGAAATGGGAGCTAACGGACTTGATGGCGGCCGGGGCACGCGGCAGAGCTCTGTCGATTACGTGACAAAAGATCGTAAGACAAAAGATCGTATGGAAAAAGATCGTACGAAAATGATCGTAAGATAAAGATCGTATGTTGTAAAAGATCGTACGGTAAAAAGATCGTAAGCAAAACACCGTAAAGCAATTGATCGTATGCAAAATATCGTACGAAAATGACCGTAAGATAAAGATCGTATGTTGTAAAAAATAGTACGACAAAAAGATCGTAAGCAAAAGATCGTAAAGCAATTGATCGTATGAAAAAGATCGTAGGAAAATGATCGTAAGATAAATATCGTATGTCGCAAAAGATCGTACGACCAAGGATCGTAAGCAAAAGATCGTAAAGCAATGGATCGTACAAAAAAGATCGTAGGAAAATGATCGTAAGATAAAGATCGTATGTTGTAAAAGATCGTTCGACATAAGATCGTAACGTTACGTTCGTAAAGTGAATAATCGTATAGAATAGTGTTGTTACGAGCGAGCGAGCGCAGCGAGCGAAGCGAACATTTTAACCTTCCAGGCGGTGGGGGGGGGGGGGGAGCATGGGTTTAGTTGTATTCTCTTCAAATAGGTACCTGAAAACGGCAGCACATACATTCACTTATTCGGCACATATACAACGCGTTGCTTTTAGGTGTCATTGATCCATCTAAGCTCTGAAATAACATCAATGTATGGTCGAGCTTACGACGGCCACTTACTACGCGAACACAGAAATTGATAAGTTTTGTATGCGCTGGAGTTGGGCTTCACCATGTGAATACCATATTTTGACTGTACGATCTTTATCTCATACGATCATTTGGCGTACGATCATTTTCCTTGACGATCTTTAGCGAATACGATCTTTTGTCCATACGAGCATTATGTCGTACGATCTTTATCCATTAAGACTTTTTGGCATACGATCATTTTCCTTGACGATCTTTAGCGAATACGATCTTTTGTCCATACGAGCATTATGTCGTACGATCTTTATCCATTACGATATTTTGCATACGATCAACTGCCTACGATCTTCTGCCATACGATCTTCTGCTTTACGATCTTTTGTCCGGTTACCGCTCTGTCGGCTATCGTTTGAGGTGTCGGTAGTGCCATCTATGGGCGGTGCCCAGAGTCTGTGCATGGTGCTGCCACCTACGAGCCGTACCTGAAGTTTGTGTATGGTGCTCCGGACGTACTCTGATCTCGTGGACTGATCCGTACCGGCCACCGTGAAAGAGCCACCATACTGAAACAGAACCAGAGGAGGCGAGACGTCAGTAGAAGACAGAAACTCCCGTCCGAGCGCGGGTGAGAAGAGTGAGAGCTAAAAATGGTCAGAGGGCTGTTCACGGGCCCTGTGTGCGGTCGGACCGCACACAGCCTCCAAGCTCCGCCCACTGCGTCCCTACGTCAGCCTTCCGTCACCGCAGGTCGCTGTGTGCGGTCGGGACTGGCCACAGCGGACCGTCCACCGCACGCAGCCGTGACGTCAGAGCCGCCTACCCATCCCCTACCCCCACGCCTGCTGGACCCACCGCACACACCGCCACGGGCGTCACTTTCCGAAATTTATTGGTAGGGCTCTAATGGTTAATCTTAGGGTACAAAAGCCATCCTTACCATGCAACGTCATATGGATTGTTAAAATTCTGAAACTATTGGTAGGGCTCGGGCCCTACCAAGCCTATACAAAACGACACCCATGCACACCGCACGCAGCAGTGTGCGGTGCCCGTGAACACCCCTCAGGATTTGCTTGGGACCTTAGGACAGTCGGACACCCATGCCATCAGCTCCAGAGCACACAGCGAGGTATGATCTGTCAGCTAACTGCTATAACTGATCTGTGCTTTTCGTTTGATATTTTATAATAGTGTGAACATGTGGACATACCAGCTAAGGCACGTATAAGGACGAACAGCGCTCTGAGGGCATTGATGAACATACGACCTCACTATACGCTTGCCTAAACTGAAGCTTCGGTACTCCACCACCAGGTGGCTCCTGAGCTGCGCACCACGTCCCTGTCAGTTCTCGTTCTATCTGATACTACATACGAATCCCCTGAAACGCAGCCAGCCAGCCACACAGTAAATGAAAAAGAATATTTTATCCGTTCCGTCGTTTCCATCGTCAGGATAATTAAATCCTTCTCCGCGCCTCACCCCCTGATCCGGGCTGGACGGGCAACTTTATCCCATGCGGGTAGCTCCACCCCAGGAGCAGGCTCGTAGCCGGGTGCCGTGAGTGTCAGGGGGCTGGGTGGCCTATCCACGTGATGGGCTCAGCCCCGACGACTCACCGGGGTGCCCGCTCAGACCAATGTCTCCCCGTAATTCCTATCATCCTTCCGGCTCTGAAATGGTCTCGTTAGACCGAAAGAGCCGAACCAACAGAAAAAGACAGGTGACAATCATCTGTTGTTCGTCGCGAGGCAGGCCAACCATATCGACCTTATCAGAAGAAATAGCTAGATTGCCAGAGACGCTCTGCCTTCCATCATAAGACAGAGTAATGACGTCACTGTCTCACTGCTGACCAGTGACGTCATGGCTGGACAAATCAGTGACGTCACCATATGACCTGTGACGTCACTGTACGATCAGTGACGCCACACTGCCCGACCACCGATGGTGGGTGACGTGATCAAACCTCGGGGCGGCACCTCGCACCAGTAAGGTAAGCTTACGGGTCCGTTGGCCACACCACCCACCCACTGCATTCCACACCGTAAATACGAGCAGAGCCGAGCGGGGCGGGCTGCAACCCGAGCAAGCCTGTCAGCCCACCCAATCGTCCACGAGCCTAATGCTGCTCTACATGGATGTGGAAGCTCGACTTGCCATTAGAGGTAAGTCGTGATGTCTGTCCTTATCAGTGATGTCAGTCCGATTTGGTGGGATAAATAACTCCGCCAAAATGTTTTTTTACACATCGCCCGCCGTATTATTGGTATAGTACTAGCGGCTGAAAACGCGATTAAAATAAATGTCTATCAAAATCACGAAACAAAAGTACTGTTCGTTTGACTGTACTGTAAAAAGAAACCACGTTTTTTATTAATCCGAACATTTTCGTGAGTTCATTAAAAAAAAAAAACAGGATATGCACGGTTATTCAGTTACCCTTTCAGATCATCCCATGGCACTGACAAAAAGTGAGAAAAGTGTCTCCCGCTGAGAACAATTCAAAAGTGTTACAGTTGCCCTGAAATTGCCCACTACCGCCCCTCTCCGGCCGTTGAGCACGCCGTCGATTTTGGCCTCGACACCGCTCGTCCGCCGTCCACGGCCCGATTCCCATCGCCGGAGCGTCAGCACGTTATGTCCGAGTTCGGGCACGGCACGGCATAAGGCACGGCACGGCACGGCCGGCACCCGCTGCATTCCGCACCGGCCACAGCGGGCCCGCCCTGACCAATGGCGGCCAATACATCTCACACGAGCTGATCCGACCCAGCCGGCCGGCACGGCGAGCTGCAGAGACAAGGCCAGACCAGGCTACAGGCATTAGATCCGTTCAACTGCGCTTCCGTGCACAGCTGGACATCGTCCGGCGGCATCGAGGGATTGTTTGTGCATGGATCAATAATATCGCATACCTAGGTAATAGCATAGGCATATCCAGTTGCAGTACCTACTCGTATATGTAAAATATGGATTATGGTTGTGGACGGTGGAAGTTATTTTGTAACTAAGCCACTGCTCCATGCTAAAATACTGATTCGTAGACGTTACACTTGCAACAAGCATGGAACAACAAACCACTGCTATGGTGTTTGTGCACGTATTTCTGTACGTCAAAACTTGAAATATACATACTCCATTCCGAAAAAACTTGTGTCATCTACAATCATTTGTGTTGCTTAGCCCATGTTCAGCATGTGTAACAATCCCTCCTCACTACGCAAGCCACTGGTGGCGTCATCTATGCGTGCCTAGCTCAAAGACCATCACTCGTCAAACACAGCGCTGTAGCGCCGCAAGTTCTGTTTTTGGGACTGGAGGGGCTGACATATCGAGAGCACATCGTTCCCGGCTATGCAGGACAGCTCTTTAGCAGTAAAAACTTAAAAAGGTCCCTCCGAGCCTCAGATTAATCATAATGGTACTTGTGCGACGTCACTTTGATCATGATGATGAAAGGTTCCTGATAGTTACACACCTTTTTTCCATTTTAGTGAAGTAGCCTTAAAAATCGAAAAACTTATTTAAGGTAAAACTTCGGTAAGTATCGTATAAAAGCTGCGTTAAAAAAACGCACGATTTAAACATAAATAAAATAAAATGAATATAGACGGCGTCGTTAAAATATGAATACCTACATCTCCGACGAATAAAGGCGCCATCATGTTTCGAGTCACGTCTCCTCTGGCGGTTTGTCGTACAGTTTGAAAGGCAACCACCATAAAAAGTGGCGTGCCTCCTTGGCGCACAGATGACGGCAAAAAGTGTTAGAACGCGATGGTGATTGGCGAGAGGCTTGACTGAGTCATAGACATGCGTTTGTCAGGTAGGTACAGACATAACCTTTTTTCAGGAATGTGAACGTTTTTTAATAGGCCCACGATTAAAAGACAAGCAAGAGACACATAACTAACAGTAGTAGTTAGTACTGATCTTCATACGACTAGATTTATAGACAAATGCACCTATACTTCCAATTCGTCTCAATTTATTTCATTCAAATATTTTGGCATGAACCAATACACGATCACCTTTGATAACCAGGTCAACCTCGCGAAGCCCCATCGGATCGACTCACGAACCTTCTTTGACTTTACTGACATACCTGACATTCCCCACAGAAACAGCGGGTTGGCTGTCTTTAATTGGTGCGCCCGTGACGTCAATGGCCGTTGTAATGACATCCGACTGGCGTGTGGCCACCGGAACTGGATACATGTCGTGATACGGGGGAGGTACCCTATACCCCGCCGCCAAAACACGCCGCCAACAGTCGCCGCGACCAGCCGTCGCCGTTGACTAATGGGGCACGGCGCAGATGACGCGATTTCTGCAGCCAGTCACCTGTGGACTGTGCACTGTGCATCCAATATCGGAGCACGGTGGGCGCTCCAAATGACCGGCGACATGCAATGACGATGGAATGGAGCCTACGGGATAGCTGATAGCAGCAAGGCGCCTATGGAATTTTCAAAAATTAAAGTTAATAGGTATGTCCATTCCAATTGCTACAAAGTGTATAATTCATGTCTACACCTGAAACTTTTGTTGAGTTTATACCGACACACAAAGAAAGCCATGGAATGATCATCCTCACATTTTATGTCTGTTATCTATTGAAAAACATCATAGCTCTAACTGCTAAACTTTTTCAGTCCGCCCATATCCAGCTCCCGTATCTCTACGGAGGCGTTCGGTACCCCTGGGACCAGGTGCGGCACGAGGCGTTCCTCCGCTACCGCTCTTATCACGGCCATCACGCTGAGACGCTAAGTACGGCCCGCTCAGCACATCCTTTGTCGGCTCCGCGTCTGTTTTTGTGTCAGCGGCTGTGGCCTCGACATCCCCCGTCCCATGACAGGTGGGCACACTCCCACGATCCGGCTACGAGGCTCAGCTGCTGGTGCCGACACTGCCAGCAGCCGACAAACGCCCCCAACAATAGGGAGCACACTCAGAGTTACATAATGAATAGCCTGTTTAAGTGGGGACGCTGCGCCGGCCCGACATCGTCCGAGGTCAGCCGAGGTCACGGTTCACACGACTCCATGCCACCTGCTTCTCAGAACAAAGCAGTGGAGAGCTTCAGAGAGACGCTCAGAATAGAATTGGTAAGCCGTTTGTATGTCATGAGGACGTTCCTATGAAGTGTTCATCGTCAAAGAAGAAATTATTAATTGTGAAGATGGAAACGAAAAGCGTATATGACCTCATGCAAAGAAACGATAGAAATAGAAGCTTCAAGCAAAGACGAAGACAGAAAGCTGCGGAAAATAGTGATAAAAGCTTCTATAGATTATAGATACCTACTTATATTGCTTTCTTTCTACATGGAAAATCAACTGTAGGAATAGGATATCTGCTTTACAAAATACGTATTATGCATGGAAATGTCAAAAGAGGCACTCAGGACGGTTCTATCTGCATATAAACTAAAATGGTTCACATTTCGTTTTACTCATTTGATACCATGCAATTGGCACACGATATCCGGAATATTTTAGCTCAGCTCGCCCAGTCAGGCAACTGAAGAAGTGGTGGCATGTGTGCAGCGTGCACATCGGAGCCGGCATCTGGCGTCCTAACTGGCGCCCGCGGCGCCGGATACGCTGCAATCAGCAGCTGACCGCGGCGAGCCGGGGCGGGCGGGGATCTGACCCGGGCGTGGGAGACCCGCCCCTCCCCAACCCTCCCCGCTGCCTTCTTGGCCCTAGGTTTCAGCGCTTGACGCTAGCTGACGCTACCAGGTATTGGTGCTCGGTTTCCATCAAAACGTAAGCAAAATTGGGCAGTTCTGCTGACACTTTCATGGAAATCGAACGCCAATACCTGCTAGCATCAGGCAGCGGCGTGCGTGAAACAGCGGCCCAAGCATCACTGCGTCCCCGTCACAACCCGCTGTGTTTCGAGGAGTCCCTGCTCCCCTACCCGTGCGGTGAGCAGTTCGTGCCACTCCCCAGTGCTGCACTCCCCGTGAGACCTCTGACCCACAGACAGGTCACCAGTGCAGTGATGACGTTGGCGCTCCGTAAGCCGCAATGGAAGCACCCCAGACCGTCTACCGCAGCCAGCCGGGCCCGGCCGACGGAAAATGGCCCGTATAAACACCCCAGCAGCCGACCCGGAGACAGGCCAAATGAATTGGGACTGACGAAGGTCCATTGCCGGTGAGCACCGGCGGGTCAGCAGACGGTATGCACGACCGGCGCTTCCTTTGTGCTTTTTGTGACGCAAGTGGCCGGTGGTTTATCGCATTATCAGAGTCGGGATGCCGGGCCCGCTGCAGCTGACACCATAAAACGCAGCCTGCAGAGGCACCGACAAACTGAGACCGACAGGCGGGGCTAGACGTATGGCTAACGAAGGGTACAGCGGGTTGAGACTGGGGACTGCATTGGAGCATAGAACGGTAACACCAATAGTCCCGGATCAACGCCACAAAATGGCGCCTTTCGTTCAGCCATGATAACAGCCCATTCGACTGCTTCGGTCCACCGTCCACCGTCAGCGTTCGTAATTCTATACAAACTAAGATACCATGGAAGGGAGAAGGAAGCTAGCATATTTCGCAATCGGGGATAACAAGCTCTCTTTTCTTCCTTTCCCCCCCCCTCTCTCTCTCTCTCTCTCTCTCTCTCTCTCTCTCTCTCTCTCTCTCTCTCTCTCTCTCCCTCTCTCTCCTCCCTCCTACCTACTGCCTTGCCGACACTACTCTATCCACTGCCCATTGTCATGACCATTGACCACTGCAACAATCACTGCTGCCGCCGCTGTCCCAGCCGCTGCCGCTGCCTCTGCCCCTGCCGCCGCCACTGTCACCTCTTATATCCACTGCCACTCCCATCATACCACTCATGCTTCCGTCGCCCACCCGTTTGATCCGGCCAATTGGTCTCGGCCAGCCCCTGGCGCCTACCGCGCGTGTCGGTGCTATGCGCGTGGGAAGGGCTCAGAGAAAGCCGTGGGCACACTGCACCAGCGATACCATCTGAACAGAGAGGATTTAACGGCAGGGCAAGAGCTCGGCGACACCCAGTAACAGCTGTTTTGATGTTGTTGCGGTGATGTGGTTATGTGTTTTCTGGAGATGATACGGCAAATGATGGTCAGACTTACCGTCTACAAATGTTCAAAATGTGAAAGTGTCGGGAGACGTGTGAAGCCAGCCAGGAAGACGGGGTGGGAGGAAGACAATTAGCAATGCAAATTCGATCTCTTCATAAGGCTAGCTCGAGGGTGTGCAGTGAGTTCAATCAATTAGCATTATGGGTTGAAACTTTATTCCGATTAGTTATTGCAGTTTTAGGATCATAAATTGTGTTCCTGGTGAGTCAAATGAAATCCGAATCGGCTTCATTATCAAAATATAAATGCTTATTCAAAATAATGGTTGAATAAGCATAGGAGTGATGCTTTTACTTAATATATGAGAATTAACAAAAGTGCAACACAAGTTGGAATACAATAATGATCAAATATGCATCTTGCATGGCAGGGGATGGCCCAGACATTTCGGACTAAATGTCAAATGACATAATTTTCACTTGACACCCACGGCCACAGTCGGCTAATAAGTGGGCATTGGACAGTTGCTATTGTTCAAATTGCCAGTATTTTTCATAAGTATCACGATCACAATCAGTGGCCATCAGGATTTCTGGGATACAGTCCACCTGTTCATGGCGTGCATGTGGTACCGATAATGTAATGTTATTGTTTTACTTTACGGCGTGTCAGTCACCGGTGCTGTCGCAGGGCGGCAGCTTTAATCCTACGTCATCAAAACAAATGACACATGAATAGCGAGCTGGTGTCATCATCCAGACTAATGACGACGGCGTGGGATCGGCAGAAGCGACATCACCGTGCCTATTAGCCCCAGCTGGTGGCGGGTGGGTACTGGGGACTGCAGGGGCCGCCCAGGGGCGTATCTCCATGGGGCCCGGCCCATCGCGTGACCGACCAGCGGCCAGTGACGTCAGACGACTGACCAAAGGAGCGTGCCATGCTAAATGGATCGATAACAGGGGCCGAGTTTTCTGGGTTTGCAGTTCGGTTTGGCGCCAGTCCCGATCGCCCATCGGGGGTGGGGTGGGGGAATGAGGGGTGGCGTTACTCGTGGGACTGCCGAAGGTCATCACCAGTCTCTGCATGCGCCCCGTTGACCAAATGCCTTCAACTCAGCTACTATTTGAGCTTTTTCTAGTTGTTCTGTACTCACTGGACTCTTGTCTGCTTCCAGGCATATTTTTGGAGAGCGGATAGACAAAAAGAACTGTTAAAAAGACGGTAGTAACTACACCTTTTTGCACTTAAAATAGGCATCTTTTCATTCAATTTCGGCGAATTGCATTCAATTTTAGCGATCTCTCTATTCGAAGCAAATGAGAGATCGCTAAAATTGAATGCAATTCGCCGAAATTGAATGAAAAGATGCCTATTTTGAGTGCAAAAAGGTGTACCTATTTTGCTGTCCTACCAATGGCCAATGCTCATTCTTTGATTTGCCAGCTTCGTAGTGATTCGTCTCAGTGAGACCCACCCATCAAAAAGTACATACCACTCCCAGCCACCGCGCCCACCGAATAGCTCAACGATCCCTTTGCCATTCCCCAGAAGATAATTTATGTTTCATGAGTGTAAATATCAATGTAGCACACCGCATCTTCACGGCTGAGCTCCCAAATCGTGACGTATCAGCCGGTCTGAGCTAAGCCGCTGTGGGAACGCGAGATGGGTGCAGGGAGGCTGGGAGGGGTGGGAACAGAGGTTGGAGAGACAAAAGGCGAGAATGAGAGAGAGAGGGGGAGAGAGAGAGAAAAAAAAGAGAGAAAGAGAGAAAGAGGGAGAGAGAGACGTAGAGAGAAAGATAAGGAAGTGAGAGAGATGGAGAGAGAACAACACAGAGAGAAGAGAGAAGAAAAAGAGAGTGGAGAAAGAGAGAGAGAGAGGAGAGGAGAGGAGAGGAGAGAGAGAGAGAGAGAGAGAGAGAGAGAGAGAGAGAGAGAGAGAGAGAGAGAGAGAGAGAGAGAGAGAGAAAAGGAGCATAACATGAAGGAGAACAATCATCAGACAGTATCTGCACCATTCCGATAGCTGTACCACTGTCATTCGCAAGACTTCAGTTCGGATGGATTCAATTCAACCCCTTCTATGAGCCTTCCATTAGACTTATGACCCCCCAGGGCCCAATCTTATAAACGCCGTGAAATGGATATGGCAGCACTCTAAGGCTGGATATATAGTACGCAATCTTATAAAACTCTGTAAAATCGAAAACACGGCACGCTCCCTACAGCATTGGTAGCCGCCGGTTTTGAGGATGCCCTAGCATGCTTTTAACCGTGAGCAGCTGTGCACATCTCAAAACACCGACAATCATCAGCTGTTTGCGGTTTCAGCGGCGTCCATTTCACGCCAGAATTTGTGGCGTACTTTGACGAGCTTCTCAGACAGTTTAATTCATTTAAGATAAATTCAATGTTTTTATGATATAAGTATGCAATATTTTACGTTATGATATTTTTAAGATTAAAACATCCTCCACATATTAACTCATGGTTTATTATAATGATGCTTATTATACAGACAACGATCAATTTCAAAATATGTATTTTCAGGAACTTAATGCACACTAAAACACATAAAAACGAGTGTTCATCGTTATATTGATTTATTTTTCAAATTAAAAAGGGATTTTTTAAGAGGATTTTAGCACCAGTAACCATCATAGATTTTCGGCAGCCACTGCATTATAGAATCGGCATGGGTCTTTAGCCATATTCTCACGTCTCACGTATGACACAAATAACGGGCACTTCATGACTTCTGACTAGATATTTAAATTAATGATGATATACCTTAGTTTGTCAAAAAATTGTTAATTCCTACTCACTATTCGTATCTCCTCACTTTCTGTCTGGCACAGTTAAGGATCAATGTGTTGTTTCTCTTCCTGTATCTCGATCTGACTTCTGAGTCGAGTATTTTTCTTGATATGCTTTGATATGTAGACTGGGTTCTTCAATCTTTTGAGGAATTGCTTTTTAGCTTTAGGTTAGGTAACAGGTACCTATGCTTGAATAAGAAGGAAAATAAGCTGTAACTTGACCTAATTCAGTTCATGTACGTAGTCTTCGAATTTTAGTAGTTTATCTTCAAGAAGGAAAATGTCAAGAGCTTATGACAAGAAGGAAAATAAGCTATATCTTGAATTGATCCAGTTAATGTACGTATCCTGATGCTCAAATTGTAGGAGCTTCATTGTCAACGGCATTACTTAAATTACTGAAACAGTAGCCGAGCTATAATTAAATGACTATTTAAATAATTCTTTAACAAATTTATTGCAATGCCTTAACAGCAAATAAATGCAAATGATAAGTAGAAGAAAGTAGAAACACTTTATTCACTCGAATTTCTGAGCGCGAGAATGCCCTCGCTGAAATTTATTTGGTCGGCAATCCACTTTTCAGGAGAATTCTTCAAGCATGTTTGTGTTTTCCATAGTTTGCTATCACGTTTTCCATAAATTACTTATTCATTACACATATGTGTGTCTTTAAAAGAAATAAATGCCCCATGAAAATTAAAACACATAACTTTTGCTGTTCGCAAACAGTATGCATAATTTCCAATAGCGACGGCGACAAGACATTGACCAATCACGTTGCGTGTTTCCTGCTGGCGTTGATTTGTACTGTGGGCAAAATGGCGTGAATAGAATTACCATACTATTCTCGTTATAAGATTGCGTGAATAGGGTGCCGTAAATAGAGTGGGGTGGAATGATAGTACGCCATTTGGTAGCACAACCTTTATAAGATTGGGCCAGGAGTTATGACGCCTGTCACTCGGCGGCCACTCAGCTGCATTCACCATCACAAATACGGATGTCGAGAGCAGACCTGACAGGTCAAACTTGTTATCCAACCAGTATCATGCCACCCAGGTAGATTTCGATTCGAATTCATCCAGTTGACGAGCATAATAACCCTTTCTGGACTGCAGGCTGCTCAAATGAGAGAAGGAAATGCGTCATGACTTGAGGAAAGTGCTCCTCGATTTCCGCATATTTGAAGCCTGTTTGCTTATGATATTGGGTATTGGTCGTAGTTTTGCATTATTCATTGAACCTAGAAAACTTTTTTATTGGTTGAAGTTGCGTCGATAGAATGCAAAACTTTTCAACTGCCTGTCAGTTGACCACAATAGGTGAACGCTGGCTTCCTCGCCCGATGGCTGGTTGCATCAGACTGAACGCTCACTACCGCCGCCAACAGCTGTCTAGCCGTCTGACCGGGTAGCAGGACACGGATCCGGCCTTCTGATCGGGTACCGCCCGGCCCCGGACCCGCCCGCTCGGGGTCTGTACCTACCAGCGATGGGCCTTCGTGAGCGCTGAGCGCTGGCTGTCGGCCGATAGCCATTGGTGGCGGAGCGGCGAGACGGCCGTTGGATTGGCCGGTATGTCAGCGACCAGTAGCGGCGGGCTGAGCCAGCTGACAGCCGACCGACGGCCTGCGCTAACTGGCAATGAAAGGGCTTTAGGATGAACTCTTCCATCTGGATCAATGGATTGGCAGGACTACCTTCATCCTCCCTCTGTTTTCATTTTCAAAGTCCAAATTTGGATTGTAATTTGAATAATGGTCAATGGTGTATGACATCAGCGATTTTAGCTGGGAAAACACAAGACAATGCTGTCTCTTCGGCTCATAACAACAGCGCTGCCTTATTCGCCGGTAATTGATCTGCAACATGCAGCTTGCACAACTTACATAGCGTGAAATAAAGAGACGCATGCAAGAGCTGCAAGTCTGAGAGGCGTCACTGAACAAAGCGTCGTGCCAATGGGCGATCACTTGTCATTGGAAATTTAGGTGAGAATTGTGGCATTTTTCTCAGTTTGATAACCCCGTAAGACCGTGAGAGGTCATGAGATTCTTCGTGCTGCAAGTTGCAGGCTCTCGCGAAATGTTTGATGTGCTTTGAGCTTAGACATACGTTTTGCCGTATTGGTGAAATCCCTTTGATTTCAAAGCACCAAGATGAGTTGTATGTATGTACAAAACCCCATGTGATTCGTTTTCTAACGAAACAGCTTAGAGTTGGAATCACAATAGGCTGCATGTTCAGATGATCAGCAGAACCAGGTTAAAACGGTCATAAATCCATGCATATCCGAGGACGACACCAGGGTCTGAAGTACAGCTGAGTGTTGCAGAGCCTCCAAACAATGCAGAGGCTGCAACAGAAACATCAGCCTCCCTTGCCACGCACTGCAGCTGTGGGAGCCCACATCCAGCTCTTTGACGTAACAAATTGCAGAGCTTACAGCATCTTTTTTAGGATTAGCGCACATATTGGTAAGTCAGTTCTTCCTGGACACCTGCCTTAGACAGGCCATTGTCCTCTGCAAAATATAGTTCGCTACATAAGACCCCAATTGTAATCTGCACAGCGTCAGATGCAGAGACTCGCACACACAGCACCAATTTTTAAGAAACTGAAAATACTTAAGTTGAGAGACATTGGTAAGCAGCAGATGCTTCTGCTAATGCATAGAAAGTTGAAAGGAACTTTGCCTTCATCTATTGACAGACTTTTTACGATACTCGAACCGCTTCGAGATACTCGCTCGACCCATCATTTCCACGAGTTCTTCTCAGAAAAAAATTATCGCAGCTACACTACTAGGTGGTCTGCACCTAGAATTTGGAACTCAATAATTGGTCCTAAGTTCACAGATATGGAAGCAGTTCCACTAACAAAGAGAGAAATCAAGGATTTCTCAAAGCAGTTTTTTATCGATCAATACTGATACCATTGCCAACACTGACATTTATGTTCTTGTGTTCCACCTGCGTTCGTAAACATACGAATACCTGCCAATGTCCCCCATTTTATTTATTGTGGGTATGTACGTACATTTACCTGATAATGTATTTTTTACCCGCTCTCTCACAGGTACATACTTGCACAGTACATAGTTATATGTACACAATTACAGAATTTGTCTTTAATGCATATCACTTATGCATACCTAATTTTGGAACATTGTACATCTCTGTAACTGGGTAGGTATGTTCTACTGGGTACCTAGATCGCCACAAGAGGTGGTGGTATTTAGTGGTCCTTATGTCTTTTCCCTGTTTGTCTTTTACTTCTTCTCGAACTTTTATCCCACATTTTTGTTTTGCCCTTTTCTTTTTGTTAAGCTTTACTTTTTCTCCCTATAAACATCATACAGTACGTACAGTACTAACTGTATGTCTTTGAATCATCGCCATCGCTCAATGACCTAGCTTTCTGTCTATTTACATTATTTGCTATTTGTATACCGGTCGTCTCGTCTTGTTTTGTGTACTTACAAGTCACACTTAACCCTCGCCGGCCGAGGGGGGGGGCGGGTGCCGCCCCCCCCATAGGGTTTTTCGCGATAGCTCCGAACACGCTGGCGATAGAGAGCTGAAACTTGGCATACCTGACCTTTGATCCAAGCCGGATCTTTTGACACCAACCGCATTTTTGGGTCAGGTCAGGTCACTGACCTATGACGTCATAAGTGAACCTCTGCACGGTCTTCAGATGTCGCAACTTCGCAACGCCCTCACTGCCAGAGGAGATGTCACAGGGAAATGAAACTTGCAGGATCTAGTATCCATTATGAGTCCCACAACTTGTATATCTCGGATTTTTCCTAAAGGTCATATGAGGTCAGGTCATTTTCGTGACCTCACCATTATAAGTCAATGGGGAAAAATTCAAACTGCTATTCTGGCGCCGGGAACGATCTCCAACTATCTCAAGCACACAGAATCGTGATTTGATGCACTCCTTGCAAGGTTAGATGCGTCACTTTTGCAATGTTGACCTTGCGTGACGTCATTTATGACGTCATCAAGGTCAAATTAGTTTTTCGTCAATAACTCTTGATCAAATTGAGCTAGCGAGTCGGGAAAGGCACCAATGGACTCAGGAAGGCCTGCCGAATCGAATGATATGCGACATGACCTCTTTCGACCAACTTCGTGACCTGGGGGTGCTGACCTGACCTTGACCTGAGGTCAACACCCCAAGTTGACCTGACCCGGACAAAAAGTATATCATTCGACGCGCCTGAGCGAGGCGAACACGATGCTGCCAAAATCGGCGCTCTGCGGCCGTTTTTTGCGAAGTTATTCACCAAAAACTGAACCGTACCCTGAGGCACTTGACCTGACCTCAGAGGTCACCGGATGACCTAGGACCTTAAAATCGGGTACCAATCTCTGCGTCTCGTAACGGCGCACACGCTCGTTTTTTCCGCGACGCGCTAGCTCCACCAGGGGCGAAACGGCGAGGGGGGGGTCGTACCCGCCCCCCCCCCCTCGGCCGGCGCGTATGTAGAAAACCAATAGGTCCGGCGAGGGTTAAGTTCTCCTGGATACGTAACAATACGTAAATCAGCCCTACGATACTTCCCACCGAACTGGGTTTACCGAGCAACAAGCTTGCTTAGCTCGGTATCCCTTTTCGGTGAGGATCTGACTCCTCCGGGTGTGACTAGGCTCTGTCCCTCTTCTATAATGCAAGCTTTGCATGCGCTTATTACCACTAACCCCTGGATCACTCTCTCCTTCTCACTATCTTCTTTGGGAATGGTGTAGCGGCCAGTCAAGCTACATTTAGTCTTGACTTCTTTGCCTCTTCTTATGACATTTTACTAACTTACTAAGTATTGTATTTAGCTTTGTTTTGTTTGCTTTCCTTTTTCTTAGCAGGGAGTGTCGCGACTTTCTTCATATTTTTGTCTTGGGAGGTGTTAACGTAAGGTGCTGTTGTCGCGTGGGTCAGTGGGTGGACACTCCTGGTCGTCTGATCATGGGCGGCGGCTTAGAAAAAAAAGAGACAGGGCCCAGCAGATTGACACAGAGGTATACTGCGGAGTGCGGATGCTGCGGATTGCTGAGGGTGTTAACGGGGCTGGAAGGGGAGGATGACTGGGAAATGCCTGTGGGGAAGTGGTGGAAGGGAGAGGAGATGCCGTGACGAATCAGACAAAGAAGAGAGAGAAAGAGAGAAAGAGAGAGAGAGAAAGAGAGATAGAGAAGGCACAGAGCCTGAATACCTCTCTTTCTCGTTCCACTTCCCTCGCCAGTTATTCACTCCGTCATCCGCCTGAGGTCTCTCTCCCGGCCGCCGCCAGTCGGCTCGTAGCGGCCCTGTCACGTGACCTGTGACCCTGCGCGACCCCACGCCGCCCACCATAGTGACCCCTGCTTCCTGCACGGAGCTGCAGCGAGGCGGCTCCCACAGCTCGACTGACGGTGCCCGAGGCTAGCTGCAGCGGCCGCCGGCGCGGCGGAGCCGTACCGGGCGCGCTATGGACATTAGACAGTCGAGCCAGGGGCGACCCCTTCAACCGACCCGAGCGACCCGTCCGACCCGCCCGACCCGCACAGGGCGCTATGGACATTGGGCAGTCGAGCCAGGGGGCGACCACCCGACCCGCGCGACCTCCACCGGCGTGTCATGGATAATAAGCACTTCACATAAGATTGGACGATCTTGGACGGAACCACACCGTTCCATGCTTCTATCCTCAGGAAACTGAAATCCTTCTCCTCCACGCCACAACCCCCCTCCGGGCTGGACAGGCAACTTTATCTCATGCGGGCTGCTCCCTTGGAGCGGCACCGCTGCTCCCGAGGGAGCGCACCCCGTAGCCGGGTGCAGTGAGTGCCTTGGGGCTGGGTGGCCTGTCCTCTGGACGGGCTCAGCCCCGGCGACTCACTAGGGTGCCTGCCCAGACCAATGTCTCCCCTATATCCTATTATCCTCCCGGCTCTGAAATGGTCTAATTGGACAGAAAGGGCCTAACCCAACAAAACAAAAACAATGGACGGAAGAGCCGCCAGCTATGGTGAATAGGCAAATCAAGCACAAATATTTGGATTTTCAGAGTAAAAAAGCGCCCAGCTCCCACTCAAAACTGCAGTTAAGCTGAAAAGTGAAAACTCAAGCACGGGTAACAGAGTCATTATAAAAGAACTTTTCATTTTTTTTTTTGGGGGGGGGGGGTAGTCATTTATGCAAATTCGGTCAACTTACTCTCCAAAACGTTCCCGCGCTCTCTTCTCTTTCCCCACATCCCCTCTCTTCCCTTCCTCTGTGCCTCTCATCCCCTTCATGGCGACTGTCGGGCACCTTTGGCGGCGAGGCGGGCTATATTGCATGCCGGCCGTGGCTGACTGCAAATGAGTTCGTATCGCTCCCCTTATCAGTAGCATGGTGAGTCATCTGATTACGTTGGCGGCCGTTTGCAGCAGCCTTCGCGAGCCTTAGCAGCGCCAGCAGCGCTACAGCCCGCGAAAACGACAGTTAGTGCTATGATTTCCGCTATATTTGAGAAAATATACGTCATTTTGCAACATATTTTATAGATGACGCTAAATTTGATTAGGATACAGCATGAAATGCGGCGTAATTCGTCATATTTCGTATTAATTGCAGTAATGCAGCAAGCTTTCTGAAAAAAATGGGCATTGAAGAATGGTTCAGTTATTTACGGGATTACAAACATGTTTAAGAATTATGCTTATAATAAAAGCTTTAGTAAATATTGAGCTTGACATAACGTAAAATACACAATACAACCGGTTGTCACACTTCTGTTCGTCCCTCAAAAAGTGTCGCTATCCACTGTTCCTACAGACCACCGGCCATCGGAGACCGTGTTGTCTCGGCCCACTCCGCCAAGAAGGAAATGACACGGCCGTCTCCCACCCTGGCCTGGGGCCGCACCGCCCGCTGCATTCCCGACTAATCGAGGAGCCAGCCCCGCCTGCACGCGGTGGCCGCGCTGCCGAAATGAAGTCGGGTCACGGCTCCCGACCTGGAAGTGGCCGGCCCTGCGCTAAGTGGCCGCCGCGCAGCACTCTAATTGGCCAGCCCTTACCGCAAGCCGAGTAAAGCGGTGACAGGAGCGGTATTACCCGGGTATTTATAACGAGATGCGGCTGCAGCCGACATGCATGGCATGAAATACTTACTGCGGTACCGTAAGAAATGCGAAAATAGAACGAAAGAGCCGGCTTCTTGCCGCTTGCATTTTGTTTGTTGAAGCAAAACTCGCGGTGTACTAGAATCAAAATGCTTGATTTAATCAAGCAAGTGATCAAAATTCGCTGGCAAAATCATAACGGTGCATGACTGACACGCCAGTGCAAAGTTGCAACTATGATCCATCTACCAAGCACATGCCCATGTCATAACATTTTACTAATTATCCACGCTAAAGTGCTGTCAGCTCGACAGGTAAGTCGACTAAGCACCGCCAGAGGCCCCGATTAGAGGTCGTCGCCTGCAGCTCGGTTAGGCAGGAATCCTGTATCGCTGGTATAGAAGCACTGACGCGACCCGTGCACAGCCGAGGTGAAACCTGTCATGCAATCTTCATCGTGAAACTTCCTGCTTTTTGCTTTTTCTTTTTTGCCTTTTCCATGCTTTTTCTATACACTCCAGAATTAATTTCCCAACCGAAAATATCGACAACAGCACAATAAATGTTGAGCAGCATGAAAATAATGAAGGTAAAACAATACTGAAACTGGCATTATGAACAGGCAATGCCTTTGAAGTTTCAAGCTGCTGCCATGCCCACAAAACTTCCAAAACATTCTAAGATACGCTGCCTTATATGTGCGCAATATCAGGCTAGTAAATAATAAACCAATTCCATCAAACGGGTATCATCAATGGCATTCATTGTCAGTTGTCCGACAGCTTGAAGGAACAGGAAGACACTGCATGTAGGTAGCCGAGGAACGGGTGAGGCCGGACCAGCACGCCACAGGAACTTACTAAACCAACCCCAGGTGCACTGAATGCAATGAACATGCTAGCTACAACGGCATATGATCGCTGACCCTGTAAAAAGATATTGCGCAAAAAAAGCGAATATATCATGTAAGTGGATTGATGGTAAACTAGCAGATTGCAGGTGTTCTTTAATACCATAAAAACATGGCCTACCAGCCCAGAAAGTCAAAGGTTACATCGGCGATGTTGGCGCATGCTACATGCACGGCTATACAGCACTGATATCTCGAACATTTTAGTGACTTTTGTGGTCTTCAAATGTTTTAGATAGCCTCAAATTCCGTCATTGTGTTGTTTACGCTTAACGCTGGCGTTTATAACCATGAATCAACAATGCATAATTGCATACTGTGCAGAAAAGACATTTTAATGAAGACTTTTTTTAAGTACAAGGTAGCACGCTCTTTCTGGTATTCATGCATCGAACCAAAGTTTACGAACGGAAGCTAATAAAAATTGGACCACGGTTGAGTCGGCAGGTTGAAAATAGCCTCTGAACTCCTTCTGAAGATAATGATATAGTGTCATACAGAAAACAACACCACGGCATAATCCTCATGTTGCAATACCAACGCTGAAATATTTCAGCTGATGCCTCTAAGCTTTCCCCAATCGCTAATCTTTCAACTGGTCCCGTTGGTGTATGTTGAAGCTTCGAATCGATCCGATCACTACCAATCAATCACATTTGACGCATTCACCAGCTTAATGATTGCCTAAGAGCCGTTTTAAGTTTCAGGTTTGTTTATTAGTTGCAGCTGTAAAGAAGCAAACCAGCTAGGGTGATGATGTACGGGTCCAGTGGCAGACGCCATTGCATTATCATTATTTAAGGTTCTTGCTAAAAGTGAAAGGTTCGTACTTGGAAGCGTGGCACAAATCGATGCTTTGACGGGTGGATCTGTTTGAAATATTGACACCGCGCTGGGGAATGTTGCAAAATGCAATGAAGAGCACCCCAGTGTGCCCATGTTACACGTCGGTATTGGTTCCCGATATGTCAGTCACGGGCACGACAGTCATTTTTACGGCGCTAATTGACAAATATTTACCTTGTTTTCTTCACTTGACAATTGTTTATGGCAGTACCACGCAATCAAAGCGTGTTTTCCTCGCTACTTCAAGCAAAAAATGATCGAAAGGTTGCCTCAGTAAAATTGAAAAACGATATAATCTGTTTTACTTACATAGCTATAATCATTTTTGTACTTCGATGAGCGGAGTTGAAGGGTGAAATGTCCCAATCCCGAACCATGTTTGCTCTCGGCATTCGAATCACTAGCTGTCACATTTTTCACTATTCCCTCATCTGTCACATGACCTGACCGGTCAACTGACATCCAACCGGACTGACCTGAGCGGGTCGGACCCGCAGCTGGGCGCCGTCGTGGTCGGGCGGGCCGCCGCCGCCGCCGCCGCCGCCGCCCCCGCCCCCGCCCCCGCCAGTAGCGTCACAAACGTCAGGCAGCAGGCGGTAGGTATCCGAGGCGGGCAGGTCCTCGTAGCTCATATCCCGCAGCAGAGCTGGCGGTGGTAGAAAAGATACGTCACAATGGAAGCCAGGAGTTAGCAGGAGGTCACAAACGTCGGTTTGTGGTCACTTCGAACGCTTCTCAGCTCAGGTCAACATAGGTAAACAGGTCAACAGAAGGACAACTGGAGGTCACCCGTAGCGCCACCTAGGTAACTAAGAGTCAGGAAGACAATAAAAGGTCACCATGGTCAGCCGGGGTCACTCAGACAACAAAGGTCTGAGTGAGTTCAAGAAAGGTCAACAAAGGTCAACAATGGTCAACAAGGGTCTCAGGTCAACGAAGGTCAACAAACAGCGCAGTAAAACAGAGGTCCTGAAAAAGGCAAACTGTATACTGACGCTCTAGGCAAGATAGGTCAGCTGGACAACAAGATATTAAGGTCACTAAGGTCACCAGTAGATGGCCACCAGTGCCAACTCAGCTCCACAGCAGACGGCCTGTCGCCAAATCCAGCCGCCATTGGCGAGGCTGCATCGACGGCAACAATCATCAAGGTCATCCGGCATCAGTGTCTGGCATCGTCTGCAATAGCGGCAGACGGCCACCGGCAGAGGGAGGGAGGAGAGAGGGGTCGGAGCAGGCGGAGAGAGGGCTATCGGTAGTCGCGAGAGAACGGCCATTCGGTAAGTACCAGGCATGTCACAACAGCTGATGGGTAATTCTCAGTTACAGTAGGTGGATGGGAGTTCTATATAGCCTTGGGTGTATGAGCATTGAGCGGCTACATAGGGGCCACGCGGTGACGGAATCATGTGTGAAAATATTCAAGTCGTCAGGGCACGGCATCTTCATGACATCAGTGTTGGCTTGGCGGCTTTGCCGACTTGGCATCGGCTGTTACACTGGTTTTCTGCTTTCTCCTAGCCATGCGCCCCCCCCCCCTCCCTGAAGACACACAAAGCCAAACAATGCCGGATTGATCACAGATCACAGTGCTTCCTGTACTGGACTGGGATAGCCGCGGAAATTACACTTAACCACCGTGTCCTGTGTCCACTGGGTCAACCGTACTTACAATCATCGTATCCACAGACCACAGTACAACCATCGTATATCCACGGCGTCAATCATATCTGATTTCCACCGTATCCACCATGTCCATTATATCAAACGTGTCCACAATTCAATTACAGCAGATATACCGTTAGACCAGATTCCGTACTGTTCTTATGTCCACCTCGCTAACCGTAGTCGGCATGACAGAATTTCCGGCTAATGCATATGCATGGTGACCTTATGGGTGCCTTGCAAGGTACGTAGTAAATTCGCAGACAGACGGTTGTATATTAATGATGCATTCCACAAGCATAAGCATGACATGTATACAAGACCGATGCCGTCTACATATTGATTAGAACGTGGGATGTCCAGACATTGCTTCGAAAAGAAACAGGGAATAGACATGGGTGAGCATGGATGGATGAACACGCAATGGTTATATTCCACAATAGGTATAAAGCAAGCGCAAGTGATGGCCTTACAGTTGCCATTTTAAGCCAACCAAACCATGGAATCCGTTTTGTGCATGGGGCTCATAAATGTTTTTGGGACTCTGCCACTGGCAGAATGTTGCAAAAATCCTTTTCCATTCTTCTAAATGGACGCCATTTAATTGCGTCCCAGAAAAGCTATTTCTGGCACCTAAAAGCTGACTCGCCCCAAAATTGGTCCTCAGCACCTATTTGGTGGATACCAGCACCAATCATGGAAAATGACCTTAATTAGCTGTTTCTGGCACCTATTCATCGGTACGCCTTACTCTTTTTTCTGAATCTGGCACCTAAATGCTGAGCGTAGCACCAATCTAGTAGAAAAATGAACTACTGGCTGGTAGAATCATGTTGTTCTGGTATAATGACCCCTGGAGTCTAGCCTAAAGGTTGCCAGTGCAGCTACACTCTAAGACAGCCCCGTAGTGATCTCAGCATTGTATATGACGTTTAAGTAAGCAAATAATATTGATTTGTTCGAAAAAACAATGTCATTTAAATATTTAAAAGTATTTATTTGTAATGCTTAAAGGGAAACATTTTTGTGAGTAATTGTCTCGATTTTCACCATTAAAACGGGTATTGCATTTTTTGACGTCATCAAATAGCTCCAAAAAAGAAATGTAATGTTTTCATTCCGTTCAAGGCCGCTGAAGAAACGCGAGATCTTGCGTGGGACATTGTCCGTTGTTTGCCGCGCAGAGTTGTGCCGTGGTTGTGCCTTTTTCATCCGTTTCTTACTTATGTGTGCATGAAGCTTTGATTTTGTTTTTGGTTATTGTGTGGCCGGTCAGTCAAACGCCCCTGTAGAAACCGGATGCTGCGTTTGATCGAGATGGAGTCAGACGATGATTGCAGAAAGCTATTGAAAAGAGGGCCGGTTGCGTGGCATGTCTGTTCAGAGTTGACATTTTGCTTTACTCCAGTTTATGACCTGAGAGCCTGGCTGGAAGTGACGGATCCAAACTTTTCACGTTGTTAAAATGGCTGAGGGTGCAATAATCTCTACA
The DNA here is from genome assembly GCF_019059575.1 of Amphibalanus amphitrite. NCBI lineage: Eukaryota > Metazoa > Arthropoda > Thecostraca > Balanomorpha > Balanidae > Amphibalanus > Amphibalanus amphitrite. The sequence goes on from NW_024881623.1 coordinate 440,760, forward strand.
TAGCGGGCTGGTATAGGAGCGTCTTGCTATGCTGCACCATAGCTGGCTAGTGATTCTCTTTTGGCTAGAAATGGCATTAATCATTATCTCCACTGGCGAAAATGGCACTTGACATCACCGAATGCAACGTTCATGTTTATTAGGATACATAAAATCACGAAGATTACGCGAATTAGGTAGGCAAACGTGGAATAAAATAGGTGCTGGATGTTTTGGTTTTGGTGCTGAATCAGCAAACAGCAAATACGGAGTTCAACTAGACGATCTGGCAACTTTAGGCTGTGTGGAAGCAATTAGGTGCCAGATTCAGATATTAGGGTCGAGTAAGCATTTTGGGGCTGATCAGCAATTAGGTGCCAGAAACAGCTTTTTAGGGACCAGAAACAAATATTCCCCCTTCTAAATACCTTTTGTGTCATCGTCACCGATTTCGGCAGGTTGAGTAGTAACGTATGAACCACTGGACCCGACAGTTCTGAGAAGACTGACATACGGCAGTGGCACGAGCTTCAAAGGGAAGGGGATTTCCTAAATCCTGGAAGTAAACAAGGCACGGAAAAGTAGTGTGGCAATGACCAGTCAAATATGACTCGTGAATCATCGTTGGCTAACCGATCCCGAAATTACCAGCCGGGCTCTCGTTTACCGCAACCGGAGCTAGTTCCGGTCAGAACGGGACATTTATTGGATTTCTGACACATAATCCCCCCGCCTCGTCTCCAATCTTTCTATCCAGCAAAGTCTTCCAAAACCTTCGCCAAAAACCTCCCTTGGTTAATTGTCTTCTGCACGAGATAAGACGGCCGAGGAAAGATGCATGGGGTGGTGAGGTGACCTGCACCGTGACGCATGTAGCGACATGCACACACGCGCCGGAACATGTCAGCAAAACGCTGCATGCGACGCTCCCGTGCCTGTCAGTGCCGGGGACGACTCAAAAGGGCCGTGTTCAACACTGTTAGGGGAAATCCGAACAGAGAAGTTGGACTTTTGAAACTGATTCAACGAAGATGTAACTGTGTTGTACAGGGTGCTGAACGGGTTTTGTACCGACCTACTGATAATTTGCCTGACCGGATACACATCGTTCACAAAGCAAATTCCTCGTGAAACAGGCAAAAATTTAGAGAAACATCGTTGTTGGTTTGATGTTGTTCACTGGACGCAGGTACTCCGACACATTCGTGATAACGGACAAGGCTTTCAGATTCAGACATACTACATGCAATGCAAACATGAATCCAATTCCACTAAAGTCATTGAAAGGTTCTTTTCGATGCTTATATCCGCAATATACCTTTGCTTTCGTATGTCAGCAGCTACGTGCATGATTTCCTACAGTTTATAAGACTAAGAGAATAATATAAAAATATTAAAACAATAATTGAAAAAGCAAGATGGCGCCCTCTTAACCTCATCCTCAACATGTACATACCCGTCATGATATATTGTGCATTGTGCAAAGCTCATATCGAAGTGGTTTTCAGAAACGTCGAGGCCTAAAAAAGGCGAACGACCTGTGTGGTGAGAGGTTTGATAAAAAGGCTCCTCTCAGAGAAGAAGTCGGTGACCGACGGGGGCATTTTCAGGAAATCAACGTATTGCATGTACTGTGTGTGTGGTAATCTGGCGATGGGCGCGGATTATCCCAGACTGCGGGAGATGCGGTGTCGGGTCGAAAGGTCGGCCAGATGCCCCTCTCCACCGTTCGACACGTGAGTGCTGCCGGTGCGGTGACCGGCCCGGCGGCCTTGGTGGTCACACGGGTCGGCTCTGCAGAGGAGAGATCACCGGCCCGCCGCGGAGACCGCCGGCCATCCGTTATCAGAGGTGTGAGCCAACCGGGCGGCGCTGTAAAAACAACCAGCTTCTGGCCGGCTGATTAGCCAAGGCTGCGGCCGTCCCTCGGAAGGTCGCGCTGCAGAGAACAACACCGGTAGGCGCGGGTCTCCCTGGGGTGCCGTCACTTCTACTCACTGTGTCAGCCGAGTGGTTGTGTCATAATCCAGCGCCTACACAGGTGACACAAATGACACACATGACACATGGCTATGTAGGCTCTTGAAAGTAGCCATGGATATTTTGATATAGAATGCGAACGGACATCGGACACGGAATGAAGCAAACGAAGCATTAACTGACCTAGAGCAGGTCAAGGAGCATGTCTCATTGTTTCAGGCATCGCACTGCTCGAACTACCCTAGGGTGTGGACTGGTATGCAGGGTCATGTGATAGTGCCACTCCTGGCAGCAGTATAATGAGACATAAATAAGCCACTAATGTGACTTTTTCTGATAGTGCCGCGTCTAATGTATGTTATATGCCCATCAAAGTGGCGAAGGGAGCATAATGGCCTTTTGACGCAATCCCCATAGTGGCTCCATGGCGCAATGAATGCGACTTTCAATCACTGCACCGAAGTTACTGCCCGATGGCTACTGGAGGCATCGCCTAATGACGCAACACGGTCCGGACCAAACGGTCCAATAGTCCAAACGGTCCGGCAGTACGGTCCAGCAGAGGGAGTGAAACGACGCAGGACATACGGCCCGATAGCAGTGGCCCAATATAACGTCCAGATCATGGACGGTTCGTCAATAATGGCTGCAGTGAGGCAGCATGGTCCCACGCAAATGGTCAGGTGACGCAAAAATGGTCTCGAAAGTCATGCAGTGTCAAAGAAACGCGGAAGGAGTCAAGGACACAATACATTCCTGGAACAAAGCGTTCCTGAGCTGCTGGCATTGGGAGCGCTTCAAGCCCCGCCGGTACCACGTCGGTTTATTGCAATGCATACGCGCTGAAACTGTGCGCCCGTGCGCCCCCAACTGTGACCCGCCTCAAGGGCAGACATCCGGCTCCCGTTTAGATGCTAACGAGCCTTGCCTTCGCCTCTCAACTGCGGTGCTAATTAGCTTTATAGCACTCTCACTGGGACGTTAGGTCCACATGGCGCGCACACTCGCACCACTGCCTTTGTCGTTGGTCTCGGTTGGTTTTGGAGGCAATGAATATGATTAGAGTGGGAAATGGAAAGGCCTGCCGGACTAGGTCCTTGTTCGAGTTATGGTTCGAGTCGCATCATTCACTTACATGCAGAGGAATCAGACATGAGACAGAAGTTCTTATGTGAGCACATCCCGCACTAAGCGCTGTTAAAAGTGTTGCAGACTTGCAAACATTCAATGCAGTGAAGGAGCCACTTGAGCCTTTTCGTTGTGCTTCCCACGAAGCTCCATTACGCACACAATAGTTTACGCTAACATCATATGCAGTGCTAATTTTAGCACGTCCATCTCACCCATTCGGGCAGAAGTTATTTCCGAATGCTAGAACTGTTGTTCGGGACGCAGCATGACCGTATTTAGTGGCACTGCGGTGCCGGATCGTGAGGTGATGATGCAGATCTCCGACACACTTGTTCGTATTGAATGCACCGAGCGGCTGCGAACCGGCTCGGCCCCCAACAGCTGAGTGTCAGCTGATTATCAGCTGATTGATCGGATCGACTGGCGCCCGGGAGCAGGCGTCAGGCCACGAGCTGACACGCCCGATCATGCCACTTTTGGAGCCGGAACTGCACACAGAAAAATATTGACACCGTTAGCGGTGTAATTGCACAGTACATATCTGAGCACTTGAGGAAAGTTAATTTAGTCCCTTCCCCGCTTAAATTACTCGCGCTTCCAAATGAACACCAGGAAGAAGGTAATAGAACACTGTTAGGAGGGTTGGGTGTTTTGCTAGTAGCAAAACACCCAACCCTCCTAACAGTGTTCTATTACCTTCTTCCTGGTGTTCATTTGGAAGCGCGAGTAATTTAAGCGGGGAAGGGACTAAATTAACTTTCCTCAAGTGCTCAGATATGTACTGTGCAATTACACCGCTAACGGTGTTAATATTTTTCTGTGTGTGGGGACAAGCGGCCGCCTCGATACGTGCCGTCGCGATACGATCTGCCACCAGCGTGCAGCGCAAGAAGCCAGATACATGACCAATGAGCATTTGCTGTGGCCAGTGATCGATCAGACAAAAAATATCTAAAGGCACCGGCAGAAGTGTACCTACATCGGTACAAAATTGTCGTCATGGAGCGGCAATATCCTAATATGATCTAGCCGCAAGTATACCTAGCCTGTTTGTCATTCTTGTGCATATTGTGTGTTTTATATCATGAAACTGCTTTGGCTGTCTTTCAGCGGCACATGACTGCAATAGCGGATAGCGGATAGCGGATACACAGATAAGCGGTTCCGTTGCACACTCACGCATGCGCCGCCTGGCGTGCTGGGCGCTGATGGCTGACCGGTAGCCGTGCACTGTCTCCCCCAGGGTGGAGGTGGCCAGGGGGCCGGGCCCCTCGGCCGGAGACGAGTGCTCGAACATGCCGTCCTGAAACAGCGCACAGAGGTCAGCTTTACAGCTACATACATATATTCAAAACACCTTGCAGTTGAAATGAAAAGCCGCCGATAATACCAACCAAATGACACAACATCAGAAGGCAATTTCTAGCTATTCTTCCTGTGGTTGTAAATCACTTCGGTATATGCGTGTCCACGTCAATACTGCACCCGACGAACAGTATACACAAAAGGCAGGCACTGCACTCTAATTAGACTGTCCTATAGGACAGTCTCATAAAGTGTTCCGTATTCCAATGACAAGCCCCGAGCAGACGGTGGACGGTGGAATGACCCTAGGTGGTGGACACTGGAAGCCTGATGGTGGACGGTGGACGATAGACGGTGGTCGGTGGACTATAGACGGTGGACGGTGGACGGTGGACCATGGATGGTGGACACTGTAAGCCTGGCGGTGGACGGTGAACACTGATCCCCCGGACGGCGGCATCCCTAGAACTCATGACCGGTGTTGGCCGCCCGTCCTATCTCGTCCATCACCGTCACTGACACTGGGTTCCACAGAGGATGGCATTTGTTTACCAGGTGTCGTGGTGTCGTCAAAGCTGTACGAGAAGGCGGGCCACCTGTCCCTCTCCGCCTGACGCGATGACACTCTTATAGGTGTGCAGAAAAGTATCTTTGTGTGTAGCTGCAAGGGGCTCAATAGGCAGCCAATTGGGAGCAGCCAGTATCTTGAGCATTTTTCAGCGAACGCATGCTTTGTGAGGTTTTTATCATAAATAGATCTATAAATAGATAATCATATCATAGTTCAGGTACACGTATTTCATGTCGGCAGCTGGGATTAGATATATCGGGGCGGAGAACAAACAGATTTACCTGCAGTACCTACCACCTTTTAGTATAAAAGTCCGAGGCTAGCTATCACGAGGTTTCGACGTGGCAAACACTTCGTTCCGAACAAGGCAATCCATGTTCGTCGCCCCATCAGAGCGCGCCTTACAAAGCCAAACAAGACGCCGCTTAATTGATCTCATGGTTTGATTTGGCCAGATTCTTCCCCATTTAGGCACAACTTGTTACAAGTGAATGTGTAATGTGCTCCTTTCCATAAAAAGGTCGGTCGCCACAACGCCTACGGTTATCTATCCATCAGTACTGTCCTAATATGGCTACCGACTATGCCCACATTGTATGCCTACAGCGCTGAACCAGCATCGGTAGAGAATAAGAAGAGCGTGAACAAATTTTTGGAACAAGACCTGTTCAATTTATTCACCCCTTCTAGCTATTCGTTTACAGTTAAATAAATGTTAATCTAATTCAAAGTCACGCGCATAACTAGCTATCAATCGATATTTACCAAGTTCAGTTGGCACAAGGCCACTGTTATTGTTATCGGGGAACTGGTCAGACCGTTGGAATGGTAATACGCTGACGGAAATGCCATGCGGTGACGTGTGACTGAAGCCGAGTATTACTGTGCAGTGTGCAGTGTGCAGGCATGAGGCGCGGAAAGCCCGTCCGCTCAGGAACTGCGGACGGCTGGAGCCACTCCCTGGGCCATCTTCTATCCCCCCTCCTCATCCCCTCAGCTGTGGCAGCCACATCTGTTCCGAGCGCAGTCGTGACGGTAAACAGTGGTTAGCGGACGCCGCGCGGCGGCCAGTGGACGGTGGACGTCGGTCGGTGAACAGCACAAAGTGAACATGAACAGCTGATATGGAACAGCGAACATAAGACAGCGATAATAGACTCTCACGTGGCCTGTCTACGTATGGAAAACGGAAAAGGACCAATGAACAATGGATGCTGGGCAGCGGATGTTCGCTTAGTGTTAACTTGTTTAGGTACCTACTTATCGCCCAGTTCATAGTGGGCAATGCATATTCAACATTTCACGATATTGAAGCAATAATGGCGCATACCTATTGAGTGGTTAAGTAGGTAGATCTCGACATTGAGCGAATGGTCATCAAAATGACAGTGCGACAGTGGAAGTAAACAGTGGACACTGAAAAGTTGACAGGTGACAGGTGACAGTGGACAGTGAAAAGCTGATAGACGGGTGACAGTGGACATATGACAGGTGACATTGCATAGTGGCCACCCGCCCACCCCTCTGTCGTGTCGCCGGCCGGCTCAGTGACCTGGATCGGCCGCCGGCGCCGGGTCAGCGGTGCATCTCTGCCAGAACGGGCACGGACAGGCCTGGCCCGCTCAGCTGACACTCACCCGGACACTCCTGGGCACTCCTGGGCACTCCCGGACACTCGGAGACCCTCCAGACACACTCAGACTCAGCCGCGACACATGCTCTCACGCGCGCCGACGCCACGGACGCTGTTGGCGAATTTAAAAGGCAGACTGAATGATACAATCGCCGGCCGGCCAGGCGGAGACCAGCGGTGTCGACCGCAACCGGTTCCGACGCTCCTGCCACCTGGCGGCCGGACGGCGAACCAGCGGGGCGCCGTTGCAGGCAGCCCGCGCTGAGGTGCATACATTCGCCGGCTAATGGTGTGGCCGTCAGAGATGCGATGTTTGTTGGTCCTCTGCCAGGACAGATACGGTGGTGTACCGCCGTCACAGGAGAGAGGGGAGAGAGGGAGAGGAGCAGCCGGCTGCTGCAGGCGGTGCCATGACGGAAACGGCTGCAATAGCCACGGCTTCGGCGGGCAGGCAGTGGCGAGCCGACAGATGCACAAACTTTTTTACGTTGTCCATGTGTGCTATTTTTATATAATTGTGAATGAAATGCCGCCCTCGCCAATATCTACCAGTTTCTTCAACTTCTACGCGTCTTCAAGTTCGATCGACTGCCATCACCAAGGTCGGTAGGTATCGGTAGCCGTCACTAGCCGGCGTCTCCCCGATTCTCCCCCTCTCGTCATCTGACCGTCTCAGTGGAACCAGGCAGCTCTGACCGTCTAATGCTAGGTATCATCGTCCTCAAGACCAGCCTATCCCCACCTTTTTTCATAGATTACGCATCCCCTGTTTAACCCGCGCCCTGGTGGGGTCTGTTTATAACGCGACCTGGTGGGGGGGGGGGCTATTTTTTGCCCCCCCTCGTATCTCCGAAACTACTGGACGGATCCGCAAAATTCAAACGGCGTTCGAAAGGCCTGTCAAATTTGTCGAGGGAAACCAAATTTCATTGACCTCGGGGTCACCGATGACGTCACAGGTCAGGTCAAAGATGAAATGTTTCACCGTTCACGGGTCATCTAGGGAATGCGCTATAACATCGAAGAAAACGCATTTTGTCGAGAATCAGCGATAGGGCGTCAGTTGCCTAGTACATATATTGCTATAAGAGGTCACTGACATTACCAGGTCAGGTCACAGGTCAGGTCACCAAGGGTCACAGGTCAGGTCACATGAGCCCAACTTTACTAAGGTTGTGTGATGCATGTTTTATGGCCAATTTTTCATTTCCAACTCAATGGTGTTGCTTATAAGACTATCAGGTACGGCTTAGGTCACTTTCTGGTGGAGGTCAGGTCAAGGTCAGGTCAAAAAAGGTCAAATTTCAAAGTTGATATTTTTGCATAAAATGGGTATTGATTCGATGCAGCTCGTCACGGGGAGTCTAATGGTGGTCTTTGTTTTGCGCTACGAGGTCTAGAATTGCAAAAAATTGAGTTTGAAAATTTGACGTCATCAATTTTGAACAGTTTTTTCGCTGTAACTTGGCCAAAAAAAGAGGTATCGATCTCAAATTTGGTATGCAGATAGAAGGCGGTAAGGACTATCACATATATTCCGGTTTTTTCGAAATTCAAAAAACTTTTTGGATTTTTCGGCTATTATAATCAAAAAATCTATATTTTGATTTTTGGGGGTCAAAATCCAAAAATTTTAAAAATCCGAGATAGCAGTTTTGTAGCCCTGTCAATTCTACAGCTTTTATGTCTTAATCGTTTTTCTGTATTTGCAAAGCTATAGGCCTGACAGCTCTTCCCGCGAAACCCTTTTTTGGGTCGAAAACGGCAGAACATGACGTCACTCTGACGTCATTTCCGGCCAACCTATCATAGCCTTTGGAAAAATTTTTGGTCACAATGTGTAAAATTGATGTCCGGGAGGGTACTGAAAGTTTGGTGACGATCGGCGCAGCGGTTCTGGAGATATATCGAAAAGTCTGGAGGGGGGGCAAAAAATAGCCCCCCCCCCCCACCAGGGCGCGGGTTAAGCTCACTGTCCCACCAGTCACCACCCAAGTAACTGGCATAGGGCAATTTCAAAAGAGCCGCTCCCTGTACCTAACCGTTTTAGTTATTGGCATTGACGTTAAAATAAGAATAGGTATGCCGCCCCACACTGGACCTCGCATGCGGGTTGCGAGTTTTTGGGTTTTCGGGTTTCTTCAAAATCAAATAATTATGGTTAAAGGGACTATCCCACCTTTAACATGGGGTTTGAGTTGAGATAGCCAAGTTTGCGGCGAGGTTCAGAAACCACTATCTATCTAGGTTGCAACCCCCGCGGCCTCTTGGTGTTGAAGAAATTCGTTCCCTTCATTTGAAAATGGGCCTTGTGCAAGGCCCTATCTTCAACATGGAGCGACCGTTAGTGTGACGTCACCTCGTTTAGTCATTCTGATTTAAATGGGTTTGTTCGTTGAAAAATCGCTTAAAACTTGGTCTGAACTTTGTTGTGGTGCCTACAAAGTAAACAGAATCAGCTTTATTGCAGTAATGTGGCCTGGGGAAGGAGGTAATTTTGGGCTGTGACGTCACATATTTGAAAGTTTGTGTTTGGAATATGGGAAGCCTAAGATGTTTAATGAAAAATAAATGCCAGAACCGTGTTCCTGGTCATCCAATCTATCATAAAGTCGGGCACAATTTAACTGGTTTTAACAACATTTTAGAAGGTGGGATAGTCTCTTTAACATCAATAATATTGATATTACGAATTATTGTTATCCTTATTATAATAATAGATACAAATATTTTTAGATGCCAGTTGCCAGTTGCCACTACCTAATCATATTAGCTGTCACTTAGTAGTATAATCTCATCGAGTTGCGCTTAATTTGTGGGTCGTCCCGATATACATCTTTAACGGTGAACCGCAGGTGTGCCAGCATTTGCACACCTGTTTCAAGCATGTCCATGTTTTGTAGGTAGGAAGTAAAAAAGGCATGCACCCTTCTTCCTATTAATATGAATAAAATGCTCAAATAAAATGATGAATTGTAGGGAGTTGCCAATGCCCCCTGCACGTGGTGAGTGGTGAAATACCCCGACAATTGTAAGGTAGGTAACATGACATTTCAAGGACATGGAAGCATAATCAATTGGACATCAGGACATGCCCGTCTACGGTCTATGAAGGAACGAACATGATGCACCTGCATACATAGCGGTGGCGTCATCTATAGAGCGCCATTAGACCGAGGGTTCCAAACAACACCGGTAGTCAGTGTCACCCCATGAACGGACCCGTGTCTGGGGAAAGGCTCAGAGCCCTAACCCCTGTAATCTTACCAAGGGCGGATCCAAGGGGGGGCCAACGGGGCCATGCCCCCCCCCCCCCAAGACGGTCAAAGGGGGGCCATACTATCTTTTGCCCCCCCCCCAAGACATGTCAAGAAAACTAAAAAATAAACATTCTCATAGTTCCTATGCTGAAAAACTGAAATATTCCTTTGATGATTGAGTGACCTTGGGGCAAACGTGAAAAACTCAGCCAACCAGAGTCAAAATGGCCTGTGCCGGCGAGGGTTAACATGTAGGAGAAATCGACATGATATCACATTGTTATTCGCATTCATAGGCACGTGTTGTGTATTGTGTTCTGGTTGGTTTTAATTGCAAATTTGTTGGAAAATAAGATTGTCATAAGGCACTGTTTTTAAAGAAAAAGGTATTTTCAACGTTTGCCATGGCCAAATGTGTGATTCTTGTCAGAAAACTGAGGAATGATCATAACAACACTGAGTATAATCAACTTCAGCTTGAGAGATTTCAGAAGCTTCTTAATAGCTGAAGCTTCTTCATAGTTCATTTACACTATTAACCAGGAGCTTTCTTGTCTCATGCCTGAATGTATATGGATTTAAACCTCGCCCGTATTGGCGTTTTGTCAGCCGCGAATATATAGGGGGGGGGGGGGGGCCGTCGCCCCCATTGCCGTTTGGCCGCTGATCGAGCTAGAGCTTCGCGAAAAAAAGAGGGTGCTGCCCGAGACGAGAGGAAGACGATGATACCCAATTTCAGGTCCTAGGTCATTGGTTCATGGTTGACCTTCCAGGTCAGGTCAATGACCCAAAAGTTGGGAAAATTGGGACCTGTTAGAGCGTCGTAAGTGTGGCTGAGCTTTTTCGGGGTGCTGATCACGAATATCGTGTTAGTGTTGATCCCAGAAGATGTCTTCATGCATTTAGGCCAGGTCGGGTCAGGTCAACCAGTAGTGGTCCTGCCGGGTATTCGTAGTACGTGTCAACCGGCTCTGACAGCTTCGTAACATGTAACAAAGGCACCAAAAGTACTTCGTAAATGTTCAAATGGTTGCTGAATTCGAGTTCAGCTCCAAAAACTAGCCTAGAAACATGTAAAACTCGAAAAAGTGAACTGAGGTCATCAAAGATCAATGACCTGACCTGACCTTCAGGTGACCTTCACACCCATCCAAATGCATGGGACCAACATCATATCACATGTTTGAACGCTTGAAACCACGAAAAGACTGCAAACGCGCGGCTAATGCGAGCCAACATACGCCGAATCGCGATCCCGGCCAAACATGGTCTCGAGAAATAGGTCACAGGTCAAAGGTCACTTGGGTCAGCGTAGTTAAAGTTTTAGGGTAGATGCAAAACTGATTAACTCGAGGGCACTGAAGGTTTCGTCGCGATTAGCCGTTTTTACGCGAGTTATTCGCGAAAAACCGAAGGGGGTGGGGTCTGTTCGACCGCTCCCCCTATACGGGCGAGGGTTAACAGAGGAAAACACAATTTCCCCTTACCAGTACTTGTTTTTGAAGTGTTTCAAGCGTCATTTTGAGAAGGTGCTATATTCAGTAAGGGGGTGCATGTGCACCCCCAAAACCCCTAATGCTCCACCATATGTCACTAACTAAACCCACTATTTGAAGTTATACTTAATGACACATGGGTAGTTTTCACTCAACATAGTAGGATAATTAAGCATTAAATGCAAAATAGAGCTTGAGATTGTCCGGCATTTAGCCCAACAGGATACCTCTTCAATCGTCCTAGCTGAACCCAGCATAAGCTCAGCTTGTCTGAACTCGGACACACCATCAACATTGCCGAGTCTGAATTTCAGCTCGACGCCGGGCCATGGGCCTGAACTTTGTGGTCATGGGCGCGGGAGCTGGGGGTCAGTGGGCACAACTCTGGGGCCGTGGGGGCGCTGCCCCACAACTTTTCATAGGGCTAGGAACCATCGGGGCAGCTTGCCCTCCCTGAATTAGCGGTTGTGGGTCACAAAGGAAAACTAAAGGGAAGAAAGCATTTAAGAAAAAGAAATCCCCCTCTTTACCTGGCTTGACAGCTCATGTGGAAGATTTAAGCCTTTATTCTACGCTACCAAAAAGGTAGTTCCTTGACTCAGCTGAGACAAAATATCTCACTTTTTGCAAATAATTTCGTTTCGTTTTTTTTTTCGATGAAAAGGCGAAGGGTGAAAAATAAGTGGCCTAAAACCGGTGAGAAAACTAGATTTGGGGGTACCCTAGGTTTGGCTAGTCCCAACCGGTTGCCCCCTCCCCCCCCCCAAGACGGCCGGCTGGATCCGCCCTTGAATCTTACGTAGGAACCCATATGCACACAAGGCTTGTACAAGCTCTAATCAGGATGAATCTATGGAAGGTCCCAGACAATGCTTGTCGCTGCTGTTCTTGTGTCCAAAAGGTACTGACCTGACCTTTGGCAAAGGTTTTATCCAGGAATCATGTCGCAGGAATCATGAAATTATCCGTTACATTTTCCTGGCCTTGGGATACTACATAATGCTGAGTAATTACGTTAATGAGTGGAAATCCTACTCCCGCCTCCGATCATTATGTGTAGGTACCAATTAATAACTACCCCTGCGAGTTCTGTTCTTCCTTTGGATCTTTCGACTTCAGTATCAGATGTCTCTAATGACGCATCTATTCTGATCACCGTTTCTGCGCAGAACATTACCGAGCTCCCTCCGCCGCCCCCGCCGCCGTCGGCGTTCCGGTAGCGTTCGAGCGGACCATTAGGGTCGACATGGTCACCGGTGGTGGGATCGAGGTCAGCCCAGCACGGCCGCCGAGGTCGGACACACGGTCCTGACGCAGTCCGTGACCACCGGGCCTATCGGGACGACCAGACGGAGCCGAGCAGCCGAGCGAGGCAGAGTAGAAGCTGAGTGGACGGCGTGGTGGACGGGGGACCGGGGGGAGTGAGAGCAGTGGACAGTAATGTGGACAGAGGAGAGGAGAGCATTCGGTGTTGTGGCGTGATTCGAGTGAAAAGTGAAAAGAAGAGGAAGGCGTTTCAGGCAAGAGAAAGGGACAAGTACAGTAAAGCAAGCAAGGTAAGTAAATCTTTCATTGGTTCGGTGAAAAGAAGTGAAATTGATTGGATAGTTCGATTCTTATATCTAATCTAACTATTTGATATCAATTAGATACTTGTTCGGGGCTTGGGATGTAGGTTATCTACAAAATTGTTTTGTACTCTCAAGGAAGATATTTCAGCTTATTTATTTATTCATCGTTTGCTAATCCGGGGAAGTGAAACGTTAAATGAGCCGTTTTTCCGCATGAGATGTTGAACTAAGCGTCTGGTAAACGAGGCTCCATCATTAATTTAACGGAGCTCGAAATAATCGTTCGGTTAGCATGACATAGAAGTCGCTTCGTAAAACCTCTGATGTCGAAGTGCCTGTGCATCGGCAAAACACTGCACACGCTAAAACCACGGTTTGATCAATACCCCGCATCACCTTTTTCGTTGTTGGCTTCCATGAACATTAAAAATAATAGGTATGTATACGAGTAGTTTTACCCTAAATTACCATCAGGGCCAGTCATTAGGAACATGCAGCTTTTACGTAAAACAGATACTTGAACTTAAATATTAAATTTAGATAAAAAGATAATAAGCCGTATAGACAAATTGTTAACCCGCGCCCCACTGGGGGGGGGGGCTATTTATAGCCCCCTCCCGTTTTTCTGCAATAACTTCCAAACCGCTTGACGTATAGACGCCAAACTTTCATTACCTTCGGCTACATTAATTTGACACCTTGTGTCAAAATTTGAACTTCGTAGCTACCATAGGTCGGCCGGAAATGACGTCAGAGTGACGTCATGTTCGGCCGATTTCGACGCAAAACATTGAACCACGGCAATCGCTCCCAAGGGCTCAGTTTTTAAGCTATATCCAATTTATTTGCATGAGATGACTCAGAATAGACTGCGCTATCAACCTGCTATCTCGGATTTTCGAAATTTTGAAAATTTCGAAAAAATATTTATGATAAAATTCCAAATTTACAGTTTTACATTTTTTTCAAAAAGTTTTTGACTTTTCGAAAAAAAAACGGAATATATGTGATAGAACGCGTTATTATGGCTAACTCTAGCAAGTTTTAGCTAAATATCTTAAAAAATGGCGAAGTTATACGCATTATTGCAAAAAATTCACAATTATTAATTTTTCAAATCAATTTATCACCACGTATTTGACATTGTACGCCAATATAAATAGCACCATCGTGTTCCTGAGCTCAAACTGCATCCAATAGACACCTTTTCTGTTGAAAAATTATAACTTCAAAATTTGACCTTTTTTGACCTGAAAGTGACCTGACCTAGGCTAAATTCGACTCAAAATGACCTCGAATGACACAGACGACATCAAATTCAAAATTTTTGGCCTAAATGGACCATAAAACATGTGTCACGTGACCAACGCATGATATAATATTTTCGTGACCTGTGATGACCTGACCTTGACCTGAAAATCAAAGTACAAGTTTGGTACCCTCAGGGTATCTAGAGCATCTGTTCACGAGTGTGTGAACCAAAAATGAGCCTGATCTGACATGTAAGACGGCGGCCAGAGCCCAAAACGTGAACAAGCCAAAATGCTAATAATTTTTACTTTGACCTGACCTGTGACGTCATCGGTGACCTCAAGGTCAATGAAATTAGGTTTCGCTCGACAGTTTTTTCGGGGCTATCAGACGCCGTTTGAATTTTGACGATCGGCTCAGTAGTTTCGGAGTTAGGAGGGGGGCTATGAATAGCCCCCCCCCCCAGTAGGGCGTGTTATACGCAGACCCCAGTGGGCGCGGTAAAAAGTGCGCAAGCCCCTCTGTGTAGGAAAGGCAAAATGTGATTGTACGGTAGCTAGTACGGTAGCCTCAGGTAGCCGGCTGAATGGCTACCACCTTACCAGTCGTGTTGGTTTTTTATCGACTGCAACACATAGGCATGCATTCATTAGCGCCGGCAGGCGTGCGAACCTCGCTGGGTGCAACAGTTAACACTAAAAAGTGTTCCTTACACGGCAAAATAATTGACAAAACAGGTATTGATTGTATCAGAGCCTTTTGGTAGCGGCCACAATACCCGATGTTTTAGTAAAAGGAGTGATTCGATGCAAAACCAGTTGTGCTTGATGACGTAAAAAATGTGCCTCTGATCAAGCAATTCACTGCGCATTCTAACGTCGCACAAGCATCTATTAAAAGATGATTAATTGATCTTATAGCAGCTAGGTCTGTCAAATAATCAAGTAGCTGACACGTACGGTAGAGGCTGTTGCATATAAATTCATTCGGTGAATCGCTGAGCCACAATCCAGATTCCAGACTAGAAAAGTAAGGGTAGAATGTAAGTTGGAAAGTTCCTGTTTTTAAATAGCTCTGTATATCCTATAGCGACTTCGATGATTTTTCACCACGGTGAACGACTTGCGCTTCTTGACAATTATGTGTACACTGTATGTGTTATGCACTTCATCATCCTTTTCTAAATACGAGTAAAAAAGACACGTAAAATAATCTCAGATTGTACGGCTCTCGCCAGATTAAGCGGTAGGTTTTCCCCTTTTACATTTCCGGTTATATCTCAGAAACTAATCGATCAACGATGAAGCCATTTTAAACGATCATGGCAGGCTTGTGAACGAACAAGTCTATTGCATCTTCAACAACCAAAAGCTTAAGACGACCAAGATATAGCCTGAAGTATACTAAATTTCATAGGTGCAAAACCTGCCGCTAAAACCCGCGAGACCTGTACAACAAAGCACGAGTGAATTACTTTCAGCTGTCACGTCCCAGATGTTTCCGAAACCACACATGTCATTTTTCCACAGCCGCCATCTTTCGGAGCGATGCGTCGATCCTCCAAAGGTCATCGACTGGCCTCGTGTTCGACCAGTGACCTGGTGCGACCTCCGCCACCTGACCCAGCGCGGGGTCGAGCCGGATCCATCTGCACCAGTCTCATAGAGCGCGATCCTGTGCTCATGGTGGCGCTCACCAATCGACTCACCGTGGACGATGGACAGCGCAGGTGAGAGGGTGGTGAGAATGGGGCGATTCATTGTTGAGTGTGGACAGTCTTTATGAGAAGGTGGTGAGATCCGGGGACTCACCGTGGGGATTGTGAGCAAGGTTGGACGTTTGGTATAGCAAAAGAGGGATGTGGGATCGGGCCTACCCGTCATATAGCTCGACTAGCGCAAGTGAACAGGCGGTGAGAGCCGAACAATTTACAGCGGACAGAGGTGGTGAGAGAGCTGTGAGAACCGAGCGACTGACCGTCGACGGCGCGGGTAGCGTGTAAGTGAGTGAGCTATGGGAACCCATGACTTCCTGTGACCTTCGTGGCGTGACGTCACAATCGACCGAGAGAGACTCGCTGACAAAATAACTAGGTCACAAGGATAAGGACGGGCAGCAATGTAAAAATAATTGTTTTGGGCTATTACTCATAAACAGCAAGAATTTCTCCGATAAGAAACGCAGCCTTAGCATTTTGAGGCCGACTTAATTGTTGCATCTCGTCAAGCTACGCCAGGTTGGAAAATTCGCAAAATGAAAGAAGATGCTACTATTGCTACTTCACTCATTTTTTTTTGTCTTGTCCCCTTCGTGGTGACCATGACTGACCGTTTGAGCGGCTCTGTGGAGTGTGGCCTCCCCCGGGGCCACTCCCATTCCAACAGACAGCCCGGGTAGGCTGAGCTGCCGCGGCGTTCGGTGGCGGATTACTTTGTGGTTGACTCTCCCTAATATATCCTCTTATCCTGCATTATAGCATGCACCTAAAAAGGTCTCAATTAACCGAAAGGGCTCATGGGTAACACACCGGCCAAATAAAAATCGTCCCACAAAATTGGCAGTACTGTATACTCACCAGCATGAAAGCCAGATATTGGTAGACATTGGAAAAGGCTTTCTTGTTGTTGTGGTTCACCAGCCACCACTTCACTTGGCCTCATACTTCACCTTCACACTGTAACAAATAAATGACATTTTTGAAGCGCGACCGCACGCACCACTGTCTGCCACGTCCACTCCTTCCCAGTACAGCATTTGACTGAATCTCGAATTCCCCAGGCGTTGTGAGCCCCGAGACAACAGACGATCACGTGACTGACATCGGAGACGGAGACTGCTCTTGGGTGTGTAGGGGGGGAGGAGGGAGAGTGAGTACGGGACGGTGACGCGGAGTGGGGCAGATCGGAGTTAAATAGCCTTTGGCAGATCGTTGACAGCATAGGTTGACAGAGAACAGAGAGCAGGAAATACGTGACGGTACGACATGGTTGGACAGGAATGTCCAATGTTTTTATATTTTTTCAGGCAGGCTCTCCATCAGAGTGAAGAAATAATTAAGTTACTCAATCCCTATCATGTGTCAATATGGTATTCAATGAATAACTACAGGCTTTCATGGTTCTATCCTATGCGATTCAGCGGTTCCTTTTCCCCACGTTTAATTGCCTCGTCCCCCTTGAATGCATCGCCAGAACCTATAATTTTCCGGTACCTATAGATCCCACGCTATATCGTTTGCTTTCATCGTTTATTGCATAGTGTGTATGGCTCCGTTAGTTACGCTAACTTATACCGCTGATCAATGCGTGTTTCCATGAAATAAACCATTCAGACCCCGTCCGTGAAATTCCTTAGAGACCTGCGCACTGTGCTCCGGATATATCCTTGGGTCTGTTAATCCGTCACGATAACAAAAGCTAACGTCAAACACAAACAGCAGGCAGTTCGCGCCGATAGCCACACAAAGTACACCGTATAGTGTTTGCCAGACGCCGCAGTCTGTGGTTCCGTAGCAGTGCAGCAGGCCCATTGGCCCATTCAACCTGCGTGTGAGTGCAGAGACGGCGGCGGGCAGACCTTTCTAGCGCTGTGTTGCAACGTGTCTTAGCTCGTCTCTTGCCACTAAAGTAACCATTTCTTCACTGAAAAGGTCACTGAGAAGGTCACTCGTCAGTGGCGAAGGACGAGCGAAGACCGACGCGACGGTCACTAGCGGCTGGAGACAACTATCGGTCCGTCTCCAGACCCCGGAGCGATGAAATAGTGTCCGCTTGTGTCCCCAGCTGTGAGCAGGTGCTGCGACAGTTTTCTGTCATCACCGTTAACCGTGTCCACTTCCATTCTCAGCTGCTCCAGCTGGACCCGGGAGACGGGCTGGTGACGGTGTCTCCTCCCGTCCCCATCCACCAGTGACGGTGTCCCTCTCCCTCCGTTCTCAGCCGCTCCAGCTGGGCCCGAGAGACAGGCTGGCTCCGCTGGGTGCACAAGCGGGCAGACTCCCTCACCATGGAGACCAGCGGCGGTCTGCTCAGAGGAAAGGGTCGGCCGAGACTCAAGGTACGGCCCCTCAGTCAGGTCAGTAAAACATACTGGATGTGGATCCACACCCAGTTCAGTAGGAAACAGATACAGCCCTCTTCTAACTGCCTGGTAGGTTCACTGAACATAATCAGCACCAGGAGTATGAAGTATGCACATAATTTTTCAGGCGGTAACCACCTAAAAACCGGCGCTTAAAACGTAAGGCTTCTCATGGAACCAACGCAGCAGATGTTGCTTAGCGATGTCGCTAAACAGCATTCACCTATAGGTCACCATTCATTTCGTGCTAATGACCACCAACAGTGTGCCCTTGTATTCGAGCGCGTTGTGCCTTCACAGGCCGTGTTTTGAGAGGCCGCCCGGCCCTCCCGACCGTTAGTTGATAAACATGGTACCTAATTTACAAACACATGGGTGTTAACGATGGTCAGGCGCCGCACCGAACGTAACACCGATACATATTTTCAGCCGATACGTAAATCTGTAGCCTCTGATAAACGATTTAAAGGGACTATCCCACCTTCTAAAATGTTGTTAAAACCAGTTAAATTGTGCCCGACTTTATAGATTGGATGACCAGGAACACGGTTCTGGCATTTATTTTTCATTAAACATCTTAGGCTTCCCATGTATATTCCAAACACAAACTTTCAAATATGTGACGTCACAGCCCAAAATTACCTCCTTCCCCAGGCCACATTACTGTCATAAAGCTGATTCTTTTTACTCTGTAGGCACCACAACAAAGTTCAGACCAAGTTTTAAGCGATTTTTCAACGAACAAACCCATTTAAATCAGAATGACTAAACGAGGTGACGTCACACTAACGGTCGCTCCATGTTGAAGATAGGGCCTTGTACAAGGCCCATTTTCAAATGAAGGGAACGAATTTCTTCAACACCAAGAGGCCGCGGGGGTTGCAACCTAGATAGATAGTGGTTTCTGAACCTCGCCGCAAACTTGGCTATCTCAACTCAAACCCCATGTTAAAGGTGGGACAGTCCCTTTAAGGATACGAACACTCAACTTGATCTGTTCCGGACAAGTGTGTGTTCTTGTTCATCTCCCCCTGCATATTCGAATTGCTGGCCTGCAGCTGTCCTATATCTGCGCTCACCAGGTGCCAGTGGGGTTTTGGCGGAGTTGTGACGGGCTGTGGCACCATATGTGTCGCCATCCATTCGCCGTGGCTTCGCCAGGTCAGTGGTCTTATCTTATGGCTCGCCGCGGTCCCGTCCGACGGCCGAGATGCATTGTGACACATTGGCTGTCACATGTTAGAAAAAACGTACACTGCTACAGAGTGATAGGCGGGAGAAGAAAGTCCTGCAGAAATTCCTATTGCCGTCGGCAACGTAGGTATCATAGAGCTTGGATTGGAACTAGAATATACCTACGCGTAGACGTGAACTATCGTGATTTCCAAGTACTCTGGTTATGGGTGTTTGGTGTCGTGGATGGTAATGGCCTATAGGAAAAGGTGACCGCTAGGCATTTGCCTCTCAAATCGGCTATATTTAAAGATAGGCACTTGCGAAGCCAAAGGTAGATGTATGGTAGATAGATAGCGAGAGAGAGAGAGAGAGAGAGAGAGAGAGAGAGAGAGAGAGAGAGAGAGAGAGAGAGAGAGAGAGAGCGAGAGAGAGAGAGAGAGAGAGAGAGAGAGAGAGAGAGAGAGAGAGAGAGAGAGAGAGAGAGAGAGAGAGAGAGAGAGAGAGAGAGAGAGAGAGAGAGAGAGAGACCAATCATCCGAAGTGGCGCGCGCTGTGTTTGGTGTACACTGTTTGCGGTAGTCCGTGTCCGTGTCAGTCGGCCGTGTAAACTATTGTCCTGTCGTTTGGACGTGTCCGTCCGTCTATTCTCGTCAGTCTGCAGTCAGACTTGGAGGGTGACAGGTGGACGGGCGAATGACAGGTGATTGACAGGTAAGTGACAAGCTAGTGACTAGGTAAGGTAAGAAGTATTCTGCTGTGCAGCTAACAGAAAAAAACGTTTGTTTTTATTTTATTTACTTGAACGTTCGTGGAACGTTGATCAATTAGACAATTCACACTCGCCCCGGTCAAAACACGGAAAACACGCTAGTGGATACCAACGCTTATTTGTTCATTAATATGTCCCGGATGTTTAATCAATCCTACCTCTCCGTGGCCGAGTGGATAAAAGCGCCGGAGTTTGACGCTTAGCCGGAAGTGAGAGCCCGGTTCAAGCCCCGGTGCGGGCGGCCACATTTAGCTCCTACGTGTAATGGCGTGCGTGTCTGTGGCAGGGGCCGCACAGAAGCCAGGTAACGTGAGTGAGCGGAGAGGACCGTGTCCAGTCGTTAGGGCACGTTAAACGTTCGGACAAAATTCTGCCATACAACTGGAATTGCGCGATCGGGTGGTGGGATCAGGGTCAGCACAACAAGCTATGCTTAGTGCGGGCTCTGATTCCTCAAATCCACCCATTCAGCCGTTCGGACTAAATTTATAAAAAAAAATCACCGCACTTACAATCAGGCGACCTGCAATCTAATCGCTTCCGGTGGCATGGCTTAGTATGAAAGTCATTGCACAGTGCACACCCCACATACGTTATCACTCCCCCCCCCCCATCTCTAATCTCCGCGCTACTCGCCGTAGCATACAGCGCTAGGACGGACTACCGACTACGATTACGGTCGATATGATTGCGACCGACCTCGTTGCTGATAACGTGCCCTCGAGTAGGGCATCTCGTCGTATCGCTCGTCCTCTAGTGACTTCTAATCAGTGCCTGAGGTGCTATCTACAGGGGAGGATGTAGGAGCGTTGCGCCTGGTCTGACCAAAATATTGGAGGTTTTTGTCGCACATGTGCGCGCAACTTTGGTCTGAGATTGCGTTTCAGCTGTGTTTTATTGAGGTGTGATCGACTGCCGCCTGGCGTGATAATCAGTGCTACTCGTAGATAGGCAGTGTGGCACTCGCTGCACATTGCACAGTTGCATAGGGACAAGGAAGTAGTAGTGGAGTTGTCAGCAGGCTGAAAGAAGAGGCAGAGTGGTCGGTGGCACCGGGCGAGCTTGTGTTGAAAAGTGCAGCAAGTTGAACCGAATGCTTTGATAGGCAGTAGACAGCTGCATAGCAAATCGTAAACTCGACCCAGAGCAGTGTTCTGGATCCTCGTGATCCCACTGGTGTGAAGTGACCGTGATGAGGGTGTGATCAGTTCGTTACCTCAGGGTTGACTCAGGTCAGGTCAGAGACCAACGATGTTTTCCCGGCTGGACCGTTTCATGAAGAGGCACCGGCCCTTCTCCAGGGGTGGACGTCTTAGGAGAACCGCGAGCGTGGCTGAGTTCTCATCGGCAAGGAACAGAGTAAGCCTCGAAATTTTAGTAGGAGAGTAAAGGCTGGTGACTTAGGTATTCCGATTGTATCCCGGCCAGACCAGTTGCGTTTGAAGCGCTTGATCATTCCTACGTGTTGGGGTAATGGGTTTTGTAATATGTATGCTTGTTTTACAGCAAATAAGTTTAATTTTTCGGTCCCGTAGGCCGTAGCTCAGTTGGTGGAACATCGAATTTAAAGTGAAGTAAGCGCCCCGGTTCGATTCGCTTCGGCGTTTGGTAAAAAGCACAGTGTATGGTAAAAAGTAGGTGGGAACTGGGAACTATTGACAGCGATGATCAGCCGCATCAGTGAATATGGTGGACTGCGACGGCTGTGTGGTCACGTTAAACTTTGGGTTTTAAATTAAATCCTGCCGACACTAGCGGAAATTTCTCGATCGGGCGGTGAAGGTCAGAGCGACATGCTCTGCTTAGCATGAGCTCAGATTTTGTTAATCCCCTCATTCAAACTTCGCCACATTATATAGTCCTGTACATAGAGACGTAGGGAACGTCAGGTGGGCTCATTAGAACGCTTGCCTGAAAACTGTGGTCGATTGAGATTTCAGATTCCCATCCTTCAGAAATTATGAGCGTTGAATATTGGGCAATGAGCATGATTTCAAGTCGAACATCAATTTGAACCATTTCGATGTCCAACTCACAGACCACGCCTGGATGCGGGACGGCAACCACAGACTGATATCCGTTTTGCCGGCAGACTGCCTCGGACACCACCGGTCTCGGTGGGCTGCGGAGCCGCGACTGGGGCGCCGCCCAGCGGACGTCGGCCGAACCACACTGGCTCAGCCTGGAGGGCCTGAACCTCGAGATAGCCGAGGAGCTGGAGGATGAGATGACGTCACAGCCGGCCACCAGCCGCCAGCAGCTGCTGGAGGAGGTGCTCCAGACCAAGGAGCTACTGCAAAACAAGCAGCGACACAAAAACAGCGGGGTATGTGCCAAACGTTCACCTTCTCACGTAGGGTCACTCATGTCACAAAGCCGGACAATAAAATGCCCGACTGGCGACTGATAGGCGTCATTATTTAAGCCGCTTTATGAAGCGAAACCTTTGTAATCAAATGCCTTTAACCTCTGCCTTTGGCTCTTTGACCTCTGTATACCGAAGCTAGATGTCTGTGGGCAGTGGGCAGTCCCATTCAGAAATCGTCAGCCTTCACCTGCCGTGATTCCTTATTTGCCGTCAGGGCTGGACGATGACGACGGCTGAGGTGCTGAACGCCGCTGATCGAGAGGAACGCCAGGTGCAGATGGAGGCCTACCGACAGCAGGTGCAGCTGCGACAGAGAAAAATGTCCGCCGCACTCAAGGTGAGCTCCGCTAAAAATATTGCGTTATGATATCCAATATCACTTTATTTCTACAGCTACACGGATGGATTTTTCTCGCTTATCGGGGCACGTAGGTATTTGGTGTTTCTGAATTCATAGTCCGTTGTAATGTCCATTTTAGCTGACCGTTTGTCCTATTCCGTTGTTGGCTCGTATCTGCCATGCATCGTCGATGGGACGTATAACCGTCTTCGGTAAAGCTGTCATTTTATTATACGCTTCCGTCTATAATGCGGGCGAAGATAACTAATCAAAA
The DNA here is from genome assembly GCF_019059575.1 of Amphibalanus amphitrite. Classification (NCBI taxonomy): domain Eukaryota; kingdom Metazoa; phylum Arthropoda; class Thecostraca; order Balanomorpha; family Balanidae; genus Amphibalanus; species Amphibalanus amphitrite. The sequence continues at coordinate 463,944 of NW_024881623.1, forward strand.
AAGATATCCAATCCTCAGTTGAAACAACACAAATTGATATGTCCTCTTTACTTCTTAATTGGTCCATCCCCACCCGTGACTCCCTGCCGTGCAGGCCCAGTCTCCCGTAGGAAAGACTCTGAGTGAGGCGGCCACGTGCGACCTCAGCACGGACGAACGCCGTGAGCTGGAGCAGCGCCTGCAGTCACTCGAGTCACACATCCGTCAGAGCGAGCTGTGCGCGCGCGACACGGTCACCCAGATCCGCAGCCGGCGCCGCCAGCAGCTCAGGACCATGCAGGACCTCGGTACGGAAAACGGGTAAATCGTGTAACATGGCTACACTTAGCGATGTAATTCAATTAACTGGTCCTTGTGGTCACTCAAAGGAATACGTTGCATAGGATTATTTTTTTATAGTTGTTGCCATAGATATTCTATCCCTCGAAAAAATATACCTATGCCACAGATAACAGTAGTACTATTATCTTCTGTACTACTGTTATCTGTGCCTATGCAAATATAAAAATCACTCTCGAAAACCGTCTGTCCCGGTGATTCTGTGCACCACCCGCTGACGCATTGTCCTCCCCTCCCGCACACCTCTCTAGGTGTGGTGGACCCCAGCCTGGCGGTGGACGCGGCCGCCGGGCACCGCTCCGCGGCCACCACCCCCACCGGCGCCGGCGAGGGTGCCTCCGGAGACTGGGAGGAGTCGGTAACGCTGCGCCGACCACGCTCACTGCACTCGCCGTCTCTGACGCGTCGGAGGACACCGCTGCGCTTCATCAGGTCAGAGCTGAACGGCGCCCCTGTGGTGTGAGTCAGAGTATAAATTGAAAACGTGTGGGTCGTGCGGGAAGACGTCGTCGGTAGGGAAGAGAAGCGGGTTGTCAGAAAGTTGTTTGGCTGTTGACCTGGCATTTTAAGGATGAAAGTCCCTGATAATTAGACGATTAGTTAACCAGTAGATTTCTTCCCAAACGTAAATATAAATAAATGCTAGAAACTAGAAAATTTGAAATTATATGTTTGTGCGGTAGTAAATCCGTTGACGTTTGTGCCTGTGTCTTTCTTGCCAGCCGTAGTTTTCAGTAAACCTGCGCCGTTGTTTTCAATAGCGTTTGCCGTCGTTTTCAGTAACCTGGGGAGGAGGCAGCGCCGCTCGGTCTCGGAGTGGGAGGAGCCGGCGCCGCAGGAGCGGCCCGCAGAGACCGGCTCCCCGCTCCGCTCCCAGGTCAGCCCGGCGGCGCTGCAGGAGATCAGCAGGTTCGAGAGGATGATGGAGGACTACCTGCACCAGCACCAGCAGCGGCACCACCAGCTCACGGCGGCCCCGCTCCGCCGGCGAGCGGCGCCGCCGATCGTGCAGCAGTGTCTGTAACGGCGCCGCGCTTCAACCGCTCCAACAATGTGACGGGATGTCTTATTTTGTATGTTTACCACTCGTACTGTGCCGGGACGGTGCTCCTACGCATCGGTTTTTGACGTATGTGTGCTTTATGTATCATGATGGCATAAGGTAATAATAATACCTATTTGCATCATAAATATATTGATGCCTATTGTATCATGAAAATGTATATCCGTAAACACTAAGGATAATGTCGGTATAATACAAAGCTCATTGTCATTGTCGCGGAAAAGCGCATTCGATAGCTCTTTCACGGACCTTTCTGAGTACCTATTTTCTCATATTTGACCTCAACTCAACCGTTTAGCCTCCAGAGGACAAACACCCTAAAAAATAGCCGTTTTGCGAAAAATATTTTTCGACAATAGCATTGGGCTCAGGAAAGTAACGACATTTATTTTGCCAGCATCGTGTTCCTCTCGTCGAGATGCGTCAAATGAATTCTACTTATTGGCTGACCTTGAAAGGTAACTTTGAAAATTTGACAGGTCGAGGTAATTGCATGAGCGGAAAGGGTCATTCTGCATATCAGTCGATACGTATCGTCGAGCTGAACATACCCGAGGTGTTTTTACCGTTCTAACACGTATCTATCAAAGGTTGAAGTAGAAAAACTGCTGGTCGCCTTTCATGACCTGAGATGACCTCAGGGGCATACAGAGGGGCCGCGGGTGCCATTGTCCGATTCAGTGTCATTATCACCTATAAAGCGATGTTTGAGAGTGTTTAGAACGACATTCGTCCAGAAGAGGCGCGCATTTTAATTGTAACCCGTTGACTATATAATGTCGCAAAATTGACCTGCCCCAGGTCACAGATATTAAAATTCTGAGCTACACGTTTTATACATACTGTTACCCAGATCAATCGCGGAAAGTTCCAGAGCGATCGTTCTGTCGGTGTAGCTACAGGGAGCCTTTGAACGTTTTCTTTCACTTGACGTGACCTGGTAACCTGACCTTGGGCGACCCGGGTCTGAAATTTTCACAACATTTGCGGAAAAGATGAGAGTGTAGTTGTACCAAAAACGGTGGCGGCGCGGGATAAGGGCTTCATTCGGTATTATTCGATAGCTATATAAAGCAGGAAGAAGGATTTCAAATAAATTCCATTCACCTAGGCATATGTAAGATTAAAGCATTCATTCATAGTTCAGCTAGAAATTCCAAATACGGAAGTTTAACCCTCGCCCGCACATGCCATTTTCCCATCCTATAGATAGAACGCACATGGGGGGTTGCCATCCCTCCCCGCGCCATTTCGTTCCTGTTGGAGATAGAGCTTCGAGGTAAAGACCAAATACATATGTATATTCCATTCACCTTGGCATACCTAAGATTAAAATATTCATTCATAGTTCAGCTAGAAATTCCAAATTCGGGATTTTAAGGATTTCTTTGTTGAAGACCTGTAATGAACCATTATCCACGGTGACATTATCATCATTGGCTCGAGTGTAGAAAATTCAACAGGGAATATTCGACACGCGCGTAAAATTGAATCACATTCACGCATATTTTCGTTTGGACAGCGAGTTGCTGGGAAAGTTCCGATTTCGTCGTTTTTTGAAGGTCAAAGGTCCAAGTACCGCATAAGTGACCATAATTTTGATCGTTTTCTAAGTGGCCTCTATGTGTCTCTCGCATCAAGGACCAACGAGTTTGACCTTGGCCTGTGACCTCTAACTTTACCTTGACTTCCTAAAGGGCTGGGGTACCGCATAAGGGGCTTTACATTTTGTCTGATCGTTTTATAAGCGGTCTCTATGTGTTCCTCGCCTAAAAGACCATCGGGATGATCCTGACCTGTGACCTCTAACTTAGCATTGTCCTTTTACCTAATCGAGAGCCAAGGGTCGGATTGCCGCATATCAGTAGCCTCGGATTACTTCTGGTGGTTTTTTATTGGTTTATATGTTCCTTGCCTAAAGAACCATCGGGGATGACCCTGACCTGTGACCTCTAACCTGACATTGACTTCCTAATCGATAGTTAGGGGTCGGGGTCGGGATACCTCATAAGTGGCCCTAATTTTTGTCTGATCGCTGTCTAAGTGGTCTTTCTGCGTTCTTCGCCTGAAGGACTATCGCTGACCTGTCTGTGACCGCTAAATTGACCACGAGTCTTGACCCGATCGAGGGTCAAGGGATGGAGTGCCGCATAAGTGGCCCTATTTTTCTTCCGATCGTTTTCTAAGTGGTGTCTGTGTTCCTCGCCTGAAGGACCATCGGGGACAATGACGTTTGACTTCTAACTTGACCTTGATCTCCTAATCGAGGGCCTGGGGTCGGGGTACCGCATTGGTGGCCTTAATCAACTGTTGTCAAGTTAAGGTCACAGGCTATGGCCTGTAACCTTAACTTGACCTTGATCGGTGATCCCTCCAAGAAGGTCAAAAGTCGAGATACCGCACAAGCTTCCTTAATTTTCGTCGGATCGTTGCCTTAGTGGTATTTCTGTGTCCCTCGAGGTATACCAGCTAGGAACAAACTAATAGCACCATCGTGATCCTCTCGTCGATCCGCATCGAAACATATGTATGATGACCTCGAAAGGTCGAAAGGTCAAAAGTTGACCTTAGGTCACGTGACGAGCGGGAGCGACAGCGAGATCTTGAGAATAAATCAAGATAGCGACAAGCGGTAAACGGTGCAGGGTACACACGGATAAGGTCTATAATTTTTACTGAGGTCATTTTCAGGTCAGGTCAAAGATGACGTCACAGGAGCAAAAAGGAAGTCAAAATTGCGGCACTAGGGTAGCCTGGGGCAAGACGCCCCAGATATTTTATTTTGCTACATAAATTTTGTCTCACACCACCTGAAAGGCGAAATTTGTGCTCAATGCGTTATTTGGACATTTTACTTTAAATTGCATCCCTCAAATTCATTCACTTATGATCGGACTCCAAGCTAGGAAGGGATTTGTGAAGCAACTGCAAATGGGGCATTTTGCCCCAACCCCAGGGCAAAACGCCCCACGGCCTGGGGCAAGTAGCCCCATACTTTAGATTTAAGATTTAACATGGTAGTTGGCTAAATCTTATGTGAGAGGTCCGTTAGACCTCTGGAGGCACGGCACTGAAGTTAGCACATTCCATCCTGTCAGGTGTTCAGCTATGACACTATTGTATGAGCAGGTTTTTCACCTACCTCATAAGACCAAACGATAAATTATTGCAATGCAAATGTTAACAAAATACTTCCTTTGCCATCCAGTTGCTGAGAAAAATACACATAAAGGCATAGAAACTTACTGTTCGCCAGCTACCGAACATTAGAAAGTGGGTAGCCCGAACAACACATGAGGTAAAACGCCCCAGGGGCTTTTTGCCCCGCGACCTACTGGGGCGTTTTACCCCATCACGTAGTTCGGTCAGAGAACAACGCCTTGCACTCCAGCAAGACATAATTTAACACGAACCAACCCGGCACGATAAGCGTTAGACAATAGTTGTTCAAAATACATAAAAGTCGTTAACCTGATGTGGACCATAAAAGAACGCCATGATACATAATCTGACAACAAAACATAAAAATCACTCAAAAAACACATTTTTGGCTATATCTCCCGAAAGAGTCATCACAATTTCTTTCCAGTCTGCTCATATAATCATCATATAGTGCACGTTTTATAGAAGAGATGATGTTTCCCCAGAACTCTGCCAGTTCCGAGAAACATCGGTGAGGCGTTTTACCTCGGCGGGGCGACTTGCCCCGGTCTACCCTACATATATATGAAGTTTTTTCTCGAATAACTTTCAAGGTATCCCAGCTAAGAACAAACTAACAGCACCATCGTGATCCTCTCGTCGATCCGCATCGAAACATATGTATGATGACCTCGAAAGGTCGAAAGGTCAAAAGTTGACCTTAGGTCACGTGACGAGCGGGAGCGACAGCGAGATCTCGAGAATGAAGCAAGATAGCGACAAGCGGTAAACGGTGCAGGGTACACACGGATAAGGTCTATAATTTTTATTGAGGTCATTTTCAGGTCAGGTCAAAGATGACGTCACATGAGCAAAAAGGAAGTCAAAATTGCGGCACTACATATATATGAAGTTTTTCTCGAATAACTTTCAAGGTATCCCAGCTAGGAACAAACTAATACACCGTCGTGATCCTCTCGTCGATCCGCATCGAAACATATGTACCTATGTTGACCTCGAAAGGTCGAAAGGCCATTAAGTCAATGGGAGAAAATTGAAATGCGCCTCTTTTGGACGAAAGACATTATAAGCACTCCCAAACACTGAATTACAAGTAACTTAGACACACTGAACATAAAAATGGTGTTCGTGACCCCTGTGTATGCCCTGAGGTCATCTAAGGTCACGAATGGTATCTAACTGTTTTTCGCAAATAACTTTTGATAGAGGCATGCTAGAGCGATGAAAACGCCTTAGATGTGTTCAGCTCGACGATACGGATCGACTGATATGCAACATGACCCTTATTCCGGTCAGGTCATGACCTTGACCGTAGGTCACATTTTTAAGTTGACCTTTCAAGGTCAAGTTATATTTCATTCGATGCGTCTTGACAAGAGGAACACGATGCCGGTAAAAGTAAGCTCGTACAAGGCTTGGGTCATAAGTTATTGCAGAAAAACTGTTTCCGAAAAAAATCGTTTTTTTTTGCAGTTTTTAACCCCTGCAGGCAAAACCGTTGACGTTAGGTCAAATCTGAGAGAATTATTCGGAAAGGGCGTTAGTAGGGCTATCGAATGCGCTTTTCCGCGGCGCTGTAGCTCTATTGGTTCCCGAGTTATGCGTTGGCTTCTTGGAAATTGTCGGCATTCGACCTGGAAATCGGCGAAATTTTGCCTTCAATGATCTCTGGTGACCTGACCTTTGACCTGAGCAAAAAATTGACCGAGTGATTTCGTCATTATTTTTGACGCTCTTTCGAACGCCGCCTTTTGCGTATCGCTAAGTGGCCCAGGAGCCGAGTTAGAAGGGGGAGGGGGTGTTCAAACACCCCCCCCCCCCCAGCAGGGCGTGGAAATCCAGGACCCCCAGCCGGGCGCGGGTTAGATATCATGGACTCTGAAAGAAACCCCGCCGTAATCCACAAGTTCATTCAGAGCCGTAAGGAATAACTGTGGCAAAGCTGTGGTCTATGTCCGTCCGTAGACTATGGGTGGTCCACAACAGGGTATATTGAGTGGTCCACAACGTCCGTGCGTTGCAGTGGTGGTGAGAGGCGTTGTTTGTCATTTCTGGGCGGGATTAAAATATACTCCCTGTTGGTCCCCTCTATATCGTCACGAGCGCCGGACCAATCAGCGTCGAGCGTTGCCGCACGCTGATTGGTTTATTTTTGCTAACCTGTAAATACTGCTCGCGGAAAAAGTCTTGAACAGTTGTCGGAAGAAGCAGAGAATCGTGTGTTTGTTTTTGTGTTGTATGGGTATGGGCCTGTTCCAGCGCCTCCAGTAGAAATTCTTGACTGGAGGCTCTACCAGAGGTTTCACTGGAGGCGCTGGAACGCAATCTGGAGATTTCTGGAGCTTGGCATCACAGATACCAAAAGAATGACGATTGTTCTCTCTTGATACGCAAAATTTGTTTTCAATTTTATTAAGAAATATTAACAAAATTATAGCAATGTAATTTTCATTACATTCAAGTTGTAGAATAATCAGTCAAAAGTCCTTTGTTTACATTCGTGATTGTCTTATGTGCGCCATAATTGTAGACCAGAGCCTCCAGAGAAATTTGGACCTTCCAACTCTCTGGAGGCTACTGGAGGTTTCTGGAGCTTTGGCGAGAGCTTTCTGGAGCTTTCTGGAGGCGCTGGAACGCTCTCTGGAGGATTCTAGAGCTTTCTGGAGCTTTCTGGAGGTTTCTGGAGGCGCTGGAACAGGCCCTATATAGGGCCAAGAAGGGCCTTGGTTGTATGTTGTTGTAGGTGATTGAATTGCGCGAAGGATGGCGCCAATAAAATGAATTTCTTATTCATATTTTTAACTAAGAAGTAGCTCTGAAATGGACCGTCCTCGGCCACCAAAGAGACCAAAGGTTCTGCAGCTAAAGTAAGTATTGGTAATTGGTATGCATTTCAAACAAGTGCGATTTTTTTACCTCAAGCAGAGCTCAAGCTTGTCAAACCTCTTTTCACCTTTTACTTATTTCAAAGATATGGAGGGGATGAAAACTCCTGCATCATGTTATAAAAGTTGCGTGAGTAATAATCCACTGAAGAAAGTCATTGCTACTTCAGTAGGCGGAACTATGGTCAAGCGTACCCATTTTCGGGAACGCATTATCGTTCCCATGTTTGGGAACGATAAACCCAAATATGGGAACGCCATGAAGGCATTATTTAAAACAAGAAAAAGAACCGTTAAAAGACGTCCAAAAAATATAAAACGATCGTGAACCGCCTGATATTTGTCTCAATATTGTTGGGAAAGAGTTTGATATTGTAAGGCCCATCGTAGTTTCAAATCGTTCCCCTATTTCTAAAGCAGTCCATCATCTGGGCCGCGAGCCCAAATTTGGGAACGCTCTCGTACACTGGCGCTGCAAGCGTTCCTTATTATGGGAACGGCGTACCCAAAATTGGGAACAATTTCACCGACGCCTTTCAGGGGCTCTTTTCATTAACAAGCATCACGTCCAACGCCGCAAATTGTTGTTAACGCAACAATCATCAGATGACCTTTCCGGCAAGACCGTCGCATGTTTCGCCCGGTCTTCTGCGCTTTTATTCCCGTCGATCTCGCAGCGGGCACGCCCCCCTCTGCAGGATTACGTAATTCACAACGCTCAGCGATGTTCAACAAGGTCTTCCATACCTATATCCACCGTCCGCGCCGAGGGTGGAGACATGTCAAGCACCTGTCTGTTTATCACCGATAGTTGACGAGCACAAGGAAGTGTATCCAAAAATGGGAACGCTGAATATGTTACACCCTCAAAACACCTAGTCCCAATGAAAATCTAGTTTTTTCCTTTCTTGATGAGTGTAAGTGGCAAAAGGCCTGGTAGGATGGGCACGAGGAATGATCGAAATCAGCATAAAAATTATAAATAAGCCACACAGAGCGACCTATATAAGAGAAATTCCCCCAAAACGATCATGCTTAGAAACACGGAAGACAAAAACCACGCTCATGACGCTCCTTATAAAACAGCTATAAACAGCTAGCATCCAAATAAAATATGTCTTTCTGGGATGATAAAATACAGCTGAATAATTTTAAACCACTGAAACTGAGTTTACAACAGTAGTTCGGTAAAATCACTGACGTTCCATGCGGTCGTGCGCCCCGACACCAAATGTCACCAATATTACCCCCGGACTGTCCGCGTGTTCGCTTGCATATGTCAGCATCTGGTGTCGCTAGTATGAAACTTCATAACCAGGCGAAAATTATTATACTTGACTTAAAAATGTAAAAAACGCTTCATTTTCCTTAAAATTGCAAGTTAAATGTAGTATAACCCATGTTTTCCCCATTCCATCATTTCAAAAAATCATTAAAAATATCATTCGACGGTCAATTTCCTTGTGCAACGGTCAGATTAAAGATAATTTTATAGAGACTTAGTAGATACTTAAATTAGCGTGCACTTTTTTGAGACGTGATGCACTAATAAGTTTTAGTGGGCGAACGGCCGAAAAATTACCTTCCGTTCCCATAAATGGGAACGCCCGTTCCCATATTTGGGAACTCCGTTCCCAAAAATGGGGACGTTCCTATATTTGGGTACTCATGACCATAGTTCCGCCTACTGACTTGGCAACTCAGAAACAACACTAAACTGAGAAAAAAGGAATTAAAGGCCGTGATGTGAAAACCTGTGATGTGAGCCCTAACCCATGTAAAATGATTGTGTAAAATTCAGTATAATTTTTCTACTAGAATGATAAAAAATTTTAAGATCTTCCAAATCAAATTGTTTCAGGTAGGTATTTGAACGTTGTGCTGAGCAATGCATTGTTAATAAGATTAATAGAAGGATGAAGAATAACCTTGTGATCTTGTACCACTGAAGAAGGACCACGCCCAAATATATATTGGTTTATTTTTTCTATTTCTGATAGAAATGAGCAACAGGGTATTCTTCATCCTTCTATTATGATTAATTTTCCAATTGTTAATTGATAATGCTGATATGTTTCAGTGGTAGTAGTTGTTATTATTACAGTAATATTAATTTTAACATAAATTACCTCATGTAACAGAGTATTTTTATGCATTGTAACATATTCTGTATTGTTTGTAATTGATATTTTCTGATCAAATTAATGGCAAATTCCAGACTATCGAAAAATGATTTAAAATATAGTAGAAATGTATGTAAGCTGGATGCGCTTATAACACTGTGTTGTTACCGCTGCAAAGTGTTTTTGAATTGTATATAACTTCAAAACTGTCCATGTCTTATTAAACTGGTACCCTTTTTTATCAATAGAGAATGAGTTGGCCTTTCCATTGACATCAGTGGTCAAACAGTATGTAGGCTGGTTGGTGTGGAATGACTGTACATTCTATAGATATTAGATGGCCTTGGGTGTGCCAGCTTATTGTCTGAGATCTATTTCTTCTCATACCATGCCATATGCGTGCTGTTATTTATCAGGCCTCTAAGGGAATCTAGCCTCCATCATGAAGTACAGAACCCATTATTTACTGTCATTGCTCAGTGCCCTTTATTCTTTACTCCATGCCTTCATCTTGGCTTTGCAGAAGCCAGATGACTCGTTGTTGTACTGATGTGATATTTTTCTGTTTTGCATCACAAGTATTTGCTTTGTTACACATGCTTCTGGCATCAACCCATGAAAGGCTTATTTGGATAAAAAAGTTACTGTCATTCTTTTTTGTTGGCTGGGATTTGCCTTTCTGACACCAAAACCCAAACAATGGGAATTTTCTGTCTTGGCATGACTTTGTGTGGCTAACCAAGCTTAAAACTGATGATTCTTGGAACTTGGAAGTTGGAAGTTGGGACTCCAGTGAGTTTTGACAATATACCTAGCATTTGTGATGCCTACCAAATTGTGCTTTTTTGTTTCCAGATAGGTATTATGATTCATTTGTAGACATCTGGAGTCTGGACATTTGATTTTTTCTTTTAATCTGTGGGCGTAAGTAAATATGAGAAGGCACATGATGTTCCAAATATTTTCAGACCCTGTATTAAAAAAATCTGTGACTTGCAGTTCTGAATAAGAAATATATTATTGTAAGTGACAGTCATTGAGTTTCACTTCTAATCCAAGGGTTGTCAAAATGAGTCCATAAAAACAGAGCCATCAGCTATTGAATCTTCCAAATTTAGTGTCCAATTTTTGACATGAGGATAGTGATAAGTCCATGAGCAATGCATTACGCATCTCCCACAATTTTGCTTTAAGTGGCTGACAGTTAGTTTCCATCTGACTTCTCCATCAGAGCATGTAATGAACGTCCATGCACAGTGTTCCACACTCAGTTCATTGGCTCTCAGACAGCTTTGAAATGGATGATAACCTGATGTGTCTTGTGATGTCAATCCATCATTGCAGTGAATTATTGAAGAAGGATATGGCTGCTGTGAAAGATTGCAGAACAATGTTATTATTTTTCAACACTAATCAAGCAATTTAATCCAATATTCTTCTGTGGACATATTATGATACCTCGTGTCCCTTCCCTCAGTGCCCGCTGCGAGCGCCACCGTCGGGAGCGGATCGCTGCCGGGTTCGCCCGACTGTATCGCTGCCTGCCGTCCTATGACCCGGAGGCACCGCTGCCGTCCAAGCAGGCACTGCTGCTGCAGGCGGCCGAGCAGCTGGCGGCGCTGCGGGGCTCGGTGGACCGGGAACAGGACACTCGCCCGCCGGCGGGCTCAGAGGCGGGTGAGTCACACTGAGGAGCTCAATGTGACGTTATGCTGGTTTCAAATGCAGCGTCATCGTGATGAAAAGTGATCCAGATTACTGTATTGAAGCCATTTGTGCCATATATTGAAAATCAAAGTGTCCTTCGTGCCCAGCTAGCTGACATAAGATTGACAGGTCTTTTATCGTGTCAGCTCGTCGTCTGGCTGACCTGGAGCGTCAGGTGGCCGCTCTGAAGGTGCGCAACAGTGAGCTCAGCTACCACGTGCTCAAGGCCCGCGGCGGCGGTGCCGGCGGCCGCTCTCGCAGCTCTCGTCGTCGCCTGCCGACTCCCGGTCCCGGGACCTCCGGGGCTCCCGCTGCTGTAGCTGCCAGAGATGCTGTCAGCGATACCGCTGCCAGTGACGGATCAGGTGAGACGTGAGCGGCTACAAAGGAGAAATGGTGATGCCAATTGCTATGTATAGTATAATAATCAAATACTGCAAATAGGCGATCTGTTTCGTATTACAAGCTATGTTAATTTTACTTTTCTATGCATAAGTCTGGATTTTTGTTGGTGTTTCAGATGCGGACTGTCCACGCTCGGATGCTGGAGAGTCTGAACCTGGGCCATCGGGACGGAGCAGCACCGAGTTCACTGCCAGTCCAACCAGACCTGTCAGTACTAGCTCTGCAAGTGGCCTTGGCAGTGACAGCACAGTGCAGTTAGTTAGCGCCACTCCCGGGCTGGTGTCTGCATCAGTCACTGGTGTGGATCTTGGCTACCTACCCCGGCCGATGCCAGCCACACAGCAGGTCTTGGCCGGACAGCTGATGTCCCTGCCGCTACCTGTGCAGGCGTCAGCGCAGTCGCTGCTGCAGTCGTCCCTGCAGCCGGTGACGCTGGTGCAGTCGGCTGCAGCGGCCGGCTGCACCCAGCTGCTTGTGCTCGCCGTAGCTGCTGCGCCGGTCAGCCGACCCCCACCCCGCCTGGCACCGAGACCGACGCCCGCGCCGCCTTCGGCCTCAGTCCGCAGCGTGGGTAGCTTGGCGTTACGTGCGGCGACGTGCCATGGGCCAGGGATTGTGTGTCCAACAAGCTGTGGGGGAATGGAAGCTCAGTCTCGGCCAACAACTGTGGTGCTCACCAGTGTCACCGGCTCGGCTTGCCCTTCACATGTCGGGGCTTCGGCTTCTGCAGGTGCTGATGCCACTGTTACTGTCAGTAGACCGGGTGTTTCGGCTGATTCTATCCGTCCAACTGCTCTGTGTGAATCCGGCGGACCGTCATCCATTTTGGGTGATCCAGAACAGACAACCGAGCTGCCGACCCGCCTGGCTAACGAGTCTACAACAGAGATGCCCAGCTCGCCACCTACCTACGTGGAAGCTCAGCAAGCCGACTCGCCTCCGCCGCCATCGGACCTTCCATCGCTGCCACATGTTACACACCCTCAGCAATCCACCTCGTCGTCACAACCAACCATCTCACCTCCACGTCGGCAAGGTTCATCATCACAAGGATCAGTTTCGGGCACAACCGCACGAGCGTCCGACTCATCCCGCGCGGCAACAGCCCCAAATGAGAATCGCGCAGTATCTGCACTCGCATCTGGTCCTAGACAGAGAGTCGCTTTCTTCTGGGGAAAGGGACCTGTTGCACCGATCCGGCCACGCCAACACAAGGTCCGATTCCTGAAACGTGGTCTTCTGAACGGCCAACAACACCGACCGAAAGATTCAAGTGCCTCAAGTTCTTCATTGGCTGGTCGAAAGCGTCGCAATTCGGGAACCGTTATTGAGCGTACATCAGTGGTAGCTACAGAGGTGGATGGAAATGAGACATGCTGTCCGAGCGTGTCACAGCTCTACCCGAACGCTGTCTTCTCCAGGACAGAGTCAATGACAGACATGGTCACAGTGACTGAGAAATTGGGAAGAAGTGCAGGCCCACCCACTTCAGAAAGCGGTCAAGCATGTATCCAGACAACTGATGTCGTGACAACTGCTTCTACTGCTTCTTCTCTTCTCAGCTCCAAAGTGACTTCACCGAGAGAGACTGAACCTCACGGAGTGTCATCCTCGATACGACCAGCAAGCACAGTCACATCAGCTGAGAACGGAGATGCTGTCACTCCCACGCCGAACGTCACAGTGTCTTCATCTGCACCTGCTGATACTGGCGACAGACTGACAAGTTTGAACGCTACCGACTCCAGTCAGCCTTCTTCAGAGGCATGTGTGAGTACATTGAAGTCATCTGTTGCTAGTGACAGTACAAGCCATACAGTAGCAAAACTGCCGTCGGCTTCTGCAAAGCTTCCCAGTCGGCATTCAACCTCGCAAGTGGATGCGGTAAGACATCAATGTCCCTCCACAAACTCAAAAGCATGCATTTCTAACGCTCATGCAACAAGCGGTGACAAGTCTGCGCTTCCACCAGTGACTGCATCCACCTCCAGCTTTGCAATTCCAAGTATTGGAACGGGAACACAGCATCAGTCAATGACGTGGTCATTGACTTCGCGAGATGATACGGCAGCTCCGTCGGCGGTCGACGAAGTGACCAAAGCAAAAGATGCGGTCAGCTACACCCAGCCTTTAGTAAAGGCATTTGTCAGCGACTCAGAACAACCGTCCAGTCGCACATCTACCAGACTAGAAGCTCAAACTGAGAGGTCGACAGCTGGAAGTCGAAACACTTGGCGTAGAACGCTCAGTGAGCCAGTGAGCACAGCTGCATCTTCCAATGTAGTTACATCAGCGAGTTATGCCGTCCTTCCGATCGTTACGCCCGAAACTTCAACTGCTAATGCTGTGGAGGTTGTGCTCTCGAAGTCCTACAGACCTGTAGAAGTGATCTCATCCTCAACTACGTCCGACGGCCGACGAGCAGTTCCTGAGCCTCCCGTAGCAAGTGGGGTGACATCCAAGTATCTTACTACCTTGTATGAGCCATCGTCTTTGTTGACTGCTCCAGCCATGTCCCGAACGGCAACTACATCTCATACTTCTGTGTGCACTGATTCACGGCCATTGCCGATGTCAGGGAATCTCACTATGCTGCAAAAGTCAACTCACCTGCCTCCATACTATGTACCTCACACAGCTCCATCATTGAACACCTCGCAGATGTCGGAGGATGCGCGAACTGCTGGTCGCCGACCAACATCGGGCAATATTGTGCTGGGTGCAGCTACGTCCGAAATCCAGCAGATTCCATCAACGGAATCTCTAGCGGTTAGCGTGTCACTGTCAGTAGTGCCTGCGAGCTGCCAACCTTGCACACCCGCGCAGTCGCCAACTGGGCTGTCGTCCATCTACACACTAGCGGGCACACCGCGTCGCAGTGCCTCTCTCTTCTGCATCGATGTTCTCTGTTCGAAGGAGTCGGCCGAACTCAGCGCACCACCGTCCATACCGGCACCGACCAAGCTCAGCGTGGCTGTGACGCCTTCAGTGACCCTTGATGCAACACAGGTCACTGAACTTCAGTCAGTGTCACGCTCCACCGAGGTTATCACCGCTGCTTCGCCCTCTGTCGATAAGGTGTCGACGGTGATGTCATCCGTGTCGCGGTCGACAGCAGTTGGTGCGTTCATCGGAACGTCGATAGCTTCCACCGGGGCAGCCCACGTTACATCCCCGACTCCAATGAACGTTGCTGCGTCTTTCAAAAGCACAACGCCTGGACCTGCATTGTCTACAGCGCCAGTGATCCCGAGTTCATCGAGCACTTCTTCGACGATAAAGGCAACGGTGAACCCAGTTTCTACCGCCTCTGTAGTGCAAGCGACTATCTCAGGAAGTCAGCGGAACGGTCCATTCTTTCATGAGTCCACAGCTGTCTCCGTCACCTCCCAAACAAGCGCTGGACCACACCACAGTATGCGTGGCCCTGCAGTGACTAGTGGTGTGCGCTCCACTGTGGGTCCCACTAGTGCAGGACAGACGCGGTATAGCGCTTCATCGATGATAATGACGGATAGCGCCATGCCAGTCGCTACCACGACCCAAGACCTGGTTGCCGTACCAGCTACTGTCTTTACTCCAGTCTCGTCCGCTGCTTCAGTGACCGTGCCGGTCACTGTTGAGTCGTTACCGACCTCTGCTGCGGTTAGCTCAGTTGCTGGTAGATACGCTCCACTGGTGTCAAGCGGAACTGCTTTAGGAACTACCGAGACGCACCAACAACTTGGAACTACTGCTGCCCCCGGTCCTGCGCCTGGTCGCCGACCTAGCTGCGAGAGACTAGATCCTCTTCCTGTCACTTCACAACATCAACCAGTGCCTCCAGCAAGACTACCATACACAGCTGGTCCACCCCATAAGAGCGTGTACGACTCGCGGCCACCCCCGCCAAGGGAGGAATCGACTCGTCGAGGCGCTTCACCAGGCCAGGCAGGGCCGCGTGCCAAGAGTCCCCATGCTGCGCTTCCGGTGCCTCCGCCGCCTTCCAAAAGACCTGCGTTTGGCTATGGAGATGGCGTCAGCGCTCGGTCGCCCGCAGCGTACGAGGCAACAATGGTACCAATGCCCTCGGTTGACATGAGCGGAGCGCCGCAGCGGTTTGCGGTCCGGGGATGCCAGCCACCGGTCCCAGGTCCTGTGCCAGCTCCGCAGCTGCAGTACCAGCCTTCGTTTGGTCACGAGTTTTCGGGGCCAGGTCCGCGGCAGGTGAACATGCCCCACCACGTTCCCCTACAAGGCAAACCGATGCCGGACGCGGCAAAACAGGCAGCATATCCGGCACCCGGACGAATGATGTATGGTATGCAGAGTCGCGCACCAGCGTACTACCACTGCACATCGCAGGTGCCCAACCAAACGTTCTACGCTTCCCAGACAATGTACGAGCCGCAGTACCAGCCGGAGCAGGGGTACTGGTACGGCGCGCCGCAGCAGCCGCCACCGCCTCCCCCACCCCCGCCACCACCTCCTCACAAGATGGTGCCGGCACGACCCCAGCAACAGATGCCGCCTCCGCCGCCGGCAGCTGCACCCCAGTACCCGATCCCGCCCTTCTACCAGCGTCCTTTCGAGCCGCAGTATTCGGCAAAGCCGGGATACTACAAGGTGCCGCAGCAGAAGGCAAACGATACGGTTCCTCAGGTACTTCTACCAGCAGAGACGCAGCGACAACAGCAGCGACGCAGGCTGGAAGATCGCGGGGCGCAACAGCAGTCTCAACAACAGACTCAGCAACAGCCACCGCCTCCAGCACAGCAACAGCAGCAGGCTCCACCTCCACCGCCTCCTCAGCAGCAACAGCCACAGTCTCAACAAACTCAACAGCAGCAGCAGCGTCCTGTTGCCAACGAGGATATCAGTCAGACGTTCACATCGGCTTCGGTGATGCAACGGCCGCTGACTTCGCAGCAGGCCACGCAGCAGCAGCAGCAACAGCAGCAGCTGCACTCTCAGCAGTCGCTGCAGACCGACCCTCAGCACCAGCAGCAGCAACAGCAACAACAGCAGCAGCAACAGCAGCAGCGCGGCAGGCAGCAACCGGTGTCTGGAAGCCAGTCTCTGTTCTCCGTTCACCATCTGGTCAGTCAAGAGCGGAAAGATGAACGGAAAGAACGTCGCAAACCGGAGAAGAAAGGAGCTGGTCGCAGCACTGCCCGCAAGACCAAGTCGAGCTACTCTGCGGAAGCTTTGCTAGCTCCTCCGATCGCGGCGGAGCCACCGCCAGTCGCGGACAGGCCTTCGGATGAGCTAGCAGAGCTGTGTCAAATGGGAGTGTACAGTCCTCAGTATTTGCCTCCTCAGAGCAGCACTTGGGGGCACCGTGGCGGGCTGGGCTCCGCGCCTCCACCGCCGCCTCCGCCGTCAGCCGCCGCTGCCGTCCAGGCAGGGTACCCTCTGCCGCCAGCCTCCGAGCTCAGACAAGCCAGGAAAGATCGGTCTCCGACCAAAGCCGCGCTGGAGGCACGGAAGCTGGACGACATCCTTCTATCATCATCGTTCTTCGACTGTCCGAACACGCTCTTCCCGGCGGCGACGTACACCCCGCCAGTGGATGACTCCAACTTCCTGGGGGCGATCTTCAGCCGCGCCGAGCCGCCGCCGCCTCCTCCGCCGTCCTCGGCAATGGCTGCGCGGGACGGTCGCCACAGGGGCGACGAACGGTCCGCGCCGGCCGAGCCGGAGACACCGCGCGGCCAGTGCGAGCTGTGGATGCCGGCCAACGTCAGCACACTGACCAGCTTCAACCTCAGCAACCTGCTGCCCGAGATCGGCAACAAGGTGAGTCGCCACGTTGTCGCTGAAACGCTCTCTGAATATTTCCTCATTGTATTGCTGTCCATTGGCACTATGTGATACTAAATCCGATTTTGATAAACTTTTATCCGCAATGCATATTCATGATTTTTTTTTTCCAGCTCCCTTCGTTTTTGTTATCGTAAGCCCTAGAACTAATATTCGCCTCTTATTTTTCGTTAAAAATATTGGCATTCATATCCATATTTGATAAATGATTGATCCTCCAAGTTGAGGCAGGTCTGCTTTGTGATAGCGTTTATATGTCGCGCCCCACCTCGACTCTGTCCTCACTTCTCTGCGCCTCTGTAGGTGAGCTCCCCGGCGTACCCTGCCGGCCTGAGTAGCTCGGTGGCCGGTCCGCCGGGGCCGCGGCCTCCCACCCTGATGGGCTCTGACACGCGCAACCTCACTACCCCGGAGATGCCGGGCGTCAACCACCACCTGCAGCTGCCGCCAGCGCCCAGCGCCCAGGTCAGTACCGGAATGAAATAGCAAACCCGTGGACTTCATCGTGCAAACTCATGCAAAGCCAGTCTCTTCAGCTTCCACATTGATCAAGCTCTGTTTTACGCTTACTAAAGCTGAAAGTTTTCATTATGATTCATTCCGGGGTCGGATATAATATAAAGGATTTAAAATAATGATAAAACGTACAGGTGTGTCATAAGTGTGCAGCATGCTGTAATAGAAGTCTGCGAGTGTGGTGTATAACGTTTATTTTATCAATGCTTGCTGGTGATACCGGCGAGCTGAAGTGCGACCAGAGCGTTGACCACCGTCCTGCCCTGCCCTCAGGTGAGCCTGGGCGCGCCACTGCCACCTTTCTCGTCTGCCGCCTCGCTGGGCTCCGTGGCCACTCTCAGCATGACCAGCCATCAGTGAAAGAAGTGACGAATGTGAAGTTTTTAACGGAGGCGTCAACGAGCCCAGGACACGACCAGGCATGGTACAGAGCTCAAATGATGTCTCCTTTAGGGTACGTCTTGTGTACTTGTAGACTTAATAAGACGTCCAGGTTCCACTTTCAGTCGCCTTGAATTTACTTTTTGTATTCAAGTTGTATCCTCATTTACGTCAGATGACTGATTACTGGTTTTACACTGTGAAACAGGGTTGAAATCGAATCGTGAAATCATGATCAATCGAAAACACCGTAAAGCCTGAAACAGACTCCGCGGTCAGGAAATCGCATGCGAGTGATCCTATTCAAATACATGGAAGCATGCTTGCATCAATCGCACGCACCTCCCGGATGCGATTGATGCGGGCAGAATTATAATGTATTTGAATAGGCTCTTGCATGCGATTTCCTGAACGCCGAAAGAGTCTGTTTCAGCCTTAAGTCTTCGCTTTATTCATTTTTATCATGCGAATACCGTACCGCCTCTCATGTCCAATATTATTGTGATGTTCACATTTACCTTATTGCTGTTAGTGTTTATTATGATGTGACCATTAATGAAAACATCTTGCAAAGTACTTGGGAGGATTTCAAAAACATATGGGTTGATAGCTACCACACTGATAAGCTATCAGCATAGCTGCCAAAGCAAGGCAGGTAACAATGAACTGCTCAGCTCACCTTGCAGTATATACAGCATATTCCTTTCACAAGAAGTTGAGGCTCCACAAACGTTTTTTCGTTCACCCGCCCGATGGGGGATATTTCTGGCAAAAACGTTTCGTGGAACTCACCCTGAGACACCGCAATCCAGCGCTCTTTTTTGCTGGTCAACGCGGAACGGCGCTAGGGCGCCAGTAGCGCCAATGCCTTGATAGGACAATGGTGTGACCAGTTTAAAGGTAGTGTGCCACCTTTGAAAGATTTCCCATTTTATTTTTCCTAGGATAAGAAGCTTCTGTTTTTGCCTAATATCGCAAAAAAAAAAAATCAAAAATGGGCCTGGAATAGTGCCTTTTTCGCCTAAAAGTTTATCGGTTTTTCGATATGTATAACAACTGTAGTGGGCTGACCTGCAAACAGGCGTCGGCAACAATCGTGAATGCGGCGCACATGTGACAATAAGCAAAGGTCATTATAGAGTTACGACGTACGGGAATGAGTTATCAGCTGTCTAATCGTAGACAACACAATGTCGAGCCTTAAACTGTAAGCCTGTATTGGTATTGTTTCTTTTATTTGGCTGTCGAACATTATTTATGGTTTGAAATATGATTTTATGTAAAATAATTGATATGAAAAAGCCGTCTCTTAAGTTATAACCCCATTTCACCACACGCAAGTGGCAGAAATGACAATGATCAGCTGACGCATTTTTCTTGGCCGAAGTCAGAGCGCGCGGCCCGACGCACCACCACCGCACCACAAAGTATGAGCAGAAGCCGCGCCCAAAGCCAGGACCCCGGTAACGTGAGGTAGCCGAGTCGGGGCAGCGTGCGCTGACCCAAGCCGGGGCCGCAGCTTTGGGCGCGGTCTACCGCATCCCCGCGGGCAGCCCCGGGCTATCACATGACACCGGGAGGACGCGCGGCCCCGGCTTGGGTCAGCGCACGCTGCCCCGACTCGGCTACCTCACGTTACCGGGGCCCTGGCTTTGGGTGCAGTCTACTGCACCACCTAACAGGCGTGTTCGAAACCGCAGGAGATGATGATGAACGGGTTTATCGAAACTTGATTGGATGAGCATATCGGTAATAACGATTTCAGTGTGTGCATTTATTGTTCATAGTGGTGTGAAATGTGGTTGGGGTACGACCGACAACCCGTCGGGGCGAATTTCGCACTGGGGTACTCAAAATTTGAAGAATTTAAGACGTTTCCATGAGTTTTGAAGGTATGGATAAGTTCTAAAAATCCGGTTCTCCTTATCTGGGCCATTAACTCCATACGGCCCAGGAAAGCTGGCACACTACCTTTAAACTCGATATTTTATGATAGTCTGCACTCTTACGTGACGTTCAGGATAGAATGCTAGTAATGTTTGGTCGATTGGGTGATGTTTGCGATCATTTTTGTGAACTTTTATAGACGTGATTTTTTATAGACGTGACGTGCATTGTATGATGCGTTGGTTTTGTATGACGGACTTATCATTCGCGTAATTTTGACATGTTCTCTGATTGATAAATGCTGTTGCCATAGGTGCATTTAGTAAGTTGTCATGTTTGTTACTTGTTTATGCTAACTAGTTTTATTCCGCAGTAGACAGGAATGCTTGCCTCATTCCGTTTCATGATGTCGCGCCTGCACGTTTTGCTTTTGTGATCCGATGTCGTATGTGATTTGGTACGGGGTGCCATCTGATGGCTGTTCTCCAACACTTGAGGTGTCCCGTGACTGGACACAGGTGGCGCTAGGTCAGCCGTATGGCTGTGTGAGCTATCGCTGGCTGTCCGTCCGCTGTATGGTCTAGCCGCCTATAATTGTTGGGTGAGCTGAACAAAGTGAGTGAACACGGGTAGCACCGACTTCCTCAAAGTTTGAACCCGTGTGATGCGCTGCATTGAGGCGAGCTGTCTGTGTTGGAAAAGTTCAGCACCTCGGGGCATCTGTTTTCAATGCATTCAAAGTCAGTGTCATGTCATTGCAATGTCAGAGGCAACATGGTTAACCACGGTAACTGTGGTCATTCAGTGTAGTTATTCAGCTGGAGTATGTCTGAAGGGCTGAGTAAGTATTGATGTGATCCCATGTCGCCTGTTTTGTTTGTCATACCAAGCTGATCAAATATGTGCTGAATATTGTCACTTTGTTAATGCTCATGACCATCGCCATCAGTTCTAACCTCATCATCATCGGTGTGCAATACACATTCATGATTCATATTCATTGGAAATTTTTGCGTGTTTTGGTATTCCTTGTATTTAAAAACAAAAATCCTGTTATAACCCAGAGACTTACCGATAAATGCTCAAGTCAATCTGATGTGCATTATGAACTCTACTGCCATTGCCTTGGCATTTGACGCCCCCTCCCCCCCCCCCCCCACACACACAAAGATACATTTCGTCCATTCGAGAAGCATAATCTGCGACCTCGCCTCTGCACCTTCTGTCGTGTCTCGCATTATTTTAGTCCAATATCCAGGTTACATGAGGGAAGAAGGTGCAGGATTGTCATTTTCTATGTCCTGCAGTGCCCGGTGCTGAAGTCTTATAATGTTGACGAGCTAAAAGGAGACAGCTGCTAAGACATGGCATTTCCTCAGTGTGAAGCCACATATCTGCATCGCTGCGAAGAACCATGGTGGTTCCTGTTGTGCGGTTTACTGACCCGGGTCCCGGACGTACAAGTACATGCAGTCGGAAATAGAAACTGCGACTGTTCGACGGCTATGCATGAGGTGATGGGATCTCGTCATGCCGTGCAAATGGGCGCACCTGTTGGCTGCTCCCCACTCAACTGCGTATTGCCCAGCAATTAGAGCTGCGAATTCTTCGAACACGGCGCTCGTGCCATGGAGCTATCAACTCGGCCGGGTAAACGGTTAAGCGTAGATAGCATCTGGAATTTCGGGCAGATCACTTATCATTTGCTGGCGTCATGATCATAAACTAGGCACTAACTCCCCGAGGACACCTTATTGTCGATAAGAAAATGTTAATTGCCCTTTAAAATGAGCGAAGTTCAATGATGGTGCCCAGAAATGAAACCCGGCAATTTGCCGGCCTTATCAGCCGGAGCGGGGCCTCCGCGGGCGACTCGCCAATCGACCCGCCATTTGTGAAACGGAGGATCTGGCCGGAGATTGTGGCACGGCTCGTTTGAAGCACTTGCTGAATGTTCGGCGTGATTATTGCCGGCCGTTATCTATTATGGCGGAGTTTAGCTGGGTGCCGTCGGATAATAGCATTGCTTCTGTCACGGAAGCTTCATCTTCGGTTAGCTACTGACGAGATTGGTTGCCTCCTAGTTGAGAAGTCACCCGATGTATATGTTTGGCAATGGCATCGCCCTGGACCAGAGGAGCTCCGCCAGCTTAGGTCGGTAAAAGTACAAATCCATATCCGTCAGGACCGTCTCCACCAGCTGAAGTCGGGTCAGTCACAAAACTCGTGACGGGTTTCCCTCGGTCGGACCTCACCCAGTCGCCCTTCGCTTGGTCGTGCTAAGGGCTTTTCAGAGTCGTTCTACGGTTTAAACGGTCAAATGACAGTGAGAAGAGCCGACTATCCCATTTTCCCATCTCCAACTCCACTTGCTTTGTCGAGTGAGATGGGTAATTGCCGAGCTCCGACTCTGAGAACTTCTCGGTGGACAGGCCAGGCCACCCAGCCCTGCTAACAGTCACCCACCACAACTAAGCACGGCCCTGAGGAGCTACTAGTGCACACGTCGAATTATGCCAATTATGGTGACCTTCCATCCCAGGTCAGAGGTTTGAGGTTAGGGAAGAAGGGTTCTTACGTTCTACTTAAAATAGATCAGAGGGATCGGAGCGTCGAATGATGAAGCTAAAATCACTAGATATCAACGATAGGTACAGGTGTTACCTTTGCTCGGTAGCGCGCCATTCCCTATCACCCTTGGCAGTCGACAGCGCAGATATGACGTCACAGCTGTCCTTGATGACGTCATCCTGGTGGAGGTGTGTGCCTCGTCAGCATGTGTCGTTGGCGGCAGTCGGGCTCGTGACGTCACAGGGCACCCTGCTCTGACGTCATCCAGCCGACGAACCGTGAGGAGCGCAAACCGAGAAACCGCTTCGCCACCGCTCGCCTGACACGACGGCTCAGCTGAAGGTTGCTCTACGTTCGAGATGCCTAAACATAGTTCCGTGGATGAAAAGGTTAAGATGATGAAAGGCGTAGTTTTACTTGTTTGAGCAGCTGTTTTTGTCAGTCTCTTGACGTCCATGTGTTCCGACTGAAGAGTCTGAAGACACTTGTTTGTTTTTCGATAAGTTCACGTTGGAGCGAACTGTCAGCGTTTTGTTTTGTTGTTTTGCTATTCAAGCTCTTTACAACAACAACAAAAAAGATGTTTGAAGATGCATTCGAACAGGCATTTGGCACTGTTTGAAACCTATAATGTTAGATTTGGCGTATTATGAAACCATATTTATCTAACAATATCTCGGGTTACCAGCCATGAGTCGCCTTACGAACCGTCTGTCCGGCCCGGTCTTATCTCCGCGGCTGGTCTGATGGACCTTCAGTCTGGAGTACCGTCGATGCCCGCCCCTTCCCCGATGGGACTGTCCGGTCCGTGACCTCACTCGGCGGCTGCCGATATCGTCCTGAACCGGTGCCAGCTCTGTTACCGTCCGGTCACCCCGGTGTGTCCTCACTCAGACAGCACCGCCGACCGGAATCAGATCGCCGAGGAAATATCTGACGAGACGGAGGTGCGAAATAAAAGTTGATCAACAGGCATTAAATGGTGATTGACGACAAATATACAAACAGCCATAGATCCTAAGAAGTGCTAAGGATACCTATTCGGTTTTAAAGCAAGAACAAAGGTCGATTTTTCGTAATACCTATTTAAATACCACGTGATGCCTGAAAATCGGGATGAATGTCGAGTACACCTGATAACGAAGATTTGCTTTGCACGGCAAATCACTGCCGTCGATATTGCAGCCGAGAATCATTATCGAACTTATCGTCCCAGTGTGACGTCGCTTTTATTACGTGTGTGCTCAATGTAGCTCAGGTCATGACTCATGACATTAACTACACTATCGCTTTGTGGGTCCTGCGAGAGTGCTGACCGCCGTTATCAGCGTTCTGGCTTGTGCTGACAGGACGTCCCGTCCCCGCTCAACTGCGTGCTGGAAAACACCTGACCTAGGTGTCGACGTAACTCCACCATCAAATTGTTACGGAAGCATAGCATCTCGACGTTTTTCTGTCGGTCGTCGTCTTCGAGGTTCCACCAATCGCTATATTCTCTCAAAGAGCATAAGACAACAATGTTTGTCATCCTCAGCAGCATTGAACCGTTCAGCAGTATTTAGCCGGCGACTGGCTGACCCCTATTGTCTCCTGTTGTCTCCCGTTGTCTTCAGCTGTCTCCCGTTTCCTCCTTTTGTCTCCTATTGTCTCCTGTTGTCTCCAGTTGTCTCCAGTTATCTCCTGTTGTCTCCAGTTGTCTCCCATCTGGTGGTGGCAGTGTCCCCGCCGCGGCGGCTCTGGCTCTGCCCACGGTCGGAACTATAAATAGCCCCCGGTGGCGGCCGTCGGTGGGGGGGGGGGGGAGGCGCCCGGCTCGTTGGAGGCCGCGTGCGTCGACTCCGACGGCCGTCGGCACCGACGGGAGCGCGCCGGAGGCTGGGTGTCGACACGGCGGCAGTGTGCTGGGGACAGTGAGAGAGGGACTGTGCTGCTGTGGTGGACCGAACTGTGTGTGAAGCTGCGATCGGCTGTGCCCGCAGCGGGATGTGAAGGACGGAGACGGTGGATGATTGGTAATTTTACGGTGTAACGGTGCTGGAGGCAAGGCTGGTGAACGTGGAGATATTGCAAAGGTATGATAGGGAATCATATACAATGGGGATTTGCAATTCTTTCACTGACTTATAAAATGCTCAGTTTGGAAATCATGTGGCGATTATTGTAGTGTAGCTCGCAAAACAGCTAACCTGAAGAGCTCAATGTTTGTTGTTTACATCTGGTAGCTCACATGCCGTATACCTGTTTGCCAGTTGTCATGACTACGTATGATGCTTCTCAGTCTACACTAACTTTTAAATCGCATCTTCACCTACATACTGACACATTCTGCATACTACGATACTTGAAACTGTTAACAATCCTGATTCTTTGTAGCCTGTCGTGGTAACACTTCAGGCGGCCCGCTATGCTTATCAGCCTCGTGAGTCGTGTGTATATTTGCATTGGAATTACGTCAGAAATAATTACGTATGTCGTTTTTAACATCAATATTAATGGAATAAAGAAATAAACATGTTTTGCAGACGCATGAATAATTGTCTTTGTCGTCCACCGTTTATCAATTGGAGATCTTCACTCAAAGTTTCTCTTCTAGTTTTTCTAGAAACGACGCAATGCACGTAGGTAAGTCAGGAAACGGGCTTCCCTTGAACGTCACCTTGGGTGTTGGACAGAGTATTTACTTTGAATGTAACATGGCCGACGACTAGTAAGCAACATTCATCGCGATTCGCGATCACCGTGATCTTTTAAGGTGACATGTGACTGTAATGAACTGAATCGTACCGACAAAGCCCCCCTTGACCTTTCAGATGGCGCTGGTGCTGCTGCCGTGTGACCTGCCGAACTGGCCCACCGTACAGCGTCACCTGACCAAGGTCAAGGACGCGCAGAACGCCGAGCAGCTCGTCGAGATCATGCACAGGCTCCACGACCTTTGCAAGTAAGCTCACCCGTGGTTGCCATCTGTTTTATTGAAGAGCACATTACCATTCCGGAGGATACATTTTTTGTAGCTTTTATAAAGGTATGCATTTTGTTCATTTTGTCACATTTTTACCAGCCTCGGTAATGCAAGAAGGTTTTAGGCTGATGATTTGAAAAAAATAATGCCTTAATTTTCAATCCTGAAAGTCCGTCAAGTTGCGAAACAGAACAACAAATTATGCAATACAAACTTACTGGAATAAACTGGAATAAAGCTTAATTGTATTTTCTTAAACAAACGCTACGAGATAACGTGCAACCAACACATTGTGGTGTGGATCCACAGCCGAACTTGCGTGCAGTGTATTATAAATAAACCATGGTGTGATAGTAAATATCGGCTGGCTATCTGTCTTTGTAATCAGCAAGCATAATGACTGCTTTCGCTAGATGATTATCAATTATTTGTGTTTGGTTGTAGGTGGTCATTTCGCCTGTGAAATATTGCAGGCACGAGTTATTTAAGCGATAGAGATGTTGGTATAATTGAGAAATAATATTGCTGATAATTCAGCTGGCAAGCGAGACTGCTAATTGTGCAATGATTCCGTGCCAGTAATTATCGAGAAATGATAATGATTACACGAGAAAGAGTAGGAACCTTGATACCTAACCATCATGAACTTGTTTTCTCTGTTCTCTTTCTCTGTCTCTTTCTTTTTCTGTTTCTATTTCTGTTTCTCTTTCTCTTTCTCTTTTTCTCTCTCCCCCTTTCTCTCTCTCTCTCTCTCTCTCTCTCTCTCTCTCTCTCTCTCTCTCTCTCTCTCTCTCTCTCTCTCTCTCTCTCTCTCTCTCTCTCTCTCTCTCTCTCTCTCTCTCTCTCTCTCTCTCTCTCTCTCTCTCTCTCCCTTTCTCTCTCTCTCTCTCTCTCTCTCTCTCTCTCTCTCTCTCTCTCTCTCTCTCTCTCTCTCTTTCTCCCTTTCTCTTTTTTATCTCTCTCATTCTCACTTTCTCTCTCTTATCTTTCTCCCTCTCTCCCTTTCTCGAGCTACCCCAAGTCGGCTTTTACATCTCTTAAAACTTAGCCTGAGAACTGCAAAGTGCCTATCAGCTCATCGGCAGAGGGTCAACGCACTGGAGCTTATCGTGTGTGATGGCACCGTGAAGAGGTCGGCGTTGTTCCGTGTCGCGCCGGTCAGTTTTTCGGCACGTGCTCAGCGGTCTTTCGTGCACGTGCGACCGCGGCGCACGTGCGCCTGCCGCGTGCGGTCGGGTCGTTACCGCGTCGGTCGGATTTTCAGCGCGGTTTGGACTATGCGGTCGGTGGGCCACTTTGTATTCAATGACAGCTGGTGGAGTGGTGGGGAGCAGTCAGGATGCCAGGCTTATGCCCACATTATCCAGACATGCTCAGCATTAGCTGGCTAAGCACTGAACAAACGACCTGGAAAGTACACAAGGGAGTCAGAATTTGTTGAAATCTCGTTCAGAGACCTTCTAACCTTGGCTGCAGCCTCAGACAGGTCCCTCAGACTGTCCTGGTGTCCCACTAACCTGTTGGCGCCCCGTGCCAGGCCGGCCAGAACTGCAGACGGTTGCCAACGGCACCACTGCATAGTCATCTTAATCGCGTCGGACGCTTGGCGCCTGCTTAACTGTGTCATGCCTCATGACGTTCCGTCCTCCTGAACCGGCCACGGCGTGGAACTGTCTTAGAGTGTCATCATGCGAGCGTGCGTCACCGTCGCCTGCATGTGCTGCTGGTGAGATGAAGTAGTGCACTGGACGCACCATTGAGTAGTCACGCACGGCGCTGGAAAACAAGGTGACTCGGCGGATCGCGGTCTAAAGTCGGCACTGAGAGGAAGGTGCAGAAGGTATCCCACGGGGCTGCGTGTGCTGGACACGGCTGCATTCTGTGATTAGAGGACACCACCAGCCGTAATGACAGCCAATGTGATCCTTCTGCAAAGTCGCGGTGTAAAGATAGCGTGTGCAAGTCACCAATGGTGTTTAGATGCGCCTTTAATGAGCAGAGCCCTCCGCCATTTGCCGCCTGCCCAGCGGAGACCCGGCAATCGCACGGTGTTGATAATGTATATCGCCGAAGATAGCTGACGCCCATCCACGAGGCCTGTGATCTATATAGGGTTGCACAGGGTAATGAGCACAATTAATCGTGTGTTCGTGTGGTCGAGGCACATCCATTACGGCAACATTAGTTACGCCTCGAGAAACAATGCAGCTATCATTGCTCCGGCTTATGAACGCTGGTGAGGAATACAAATTGTTTGTGTTTCGAGGCTAGAGTTTCGTATGAACATTATTTCCCTGGTAGTTCTTGTGATATCTGGGGGAAAGATGAGCTGAAGTGGGATTTTAGAAAATGGGGCGCCAGTTTTACGCCGATATTTACTATTGATACGGATTTTTTTCGGTGCTGCTGTGCTGGAATTATGCGGATTATGCGCTGGTCTCGGTACTGTGTTTTCCATTGTTTTAATAACCAATTCATTCTATTTCATGAAACGATGACTTTGGACGTTATCTTCATTAATTATCCCCGACGTCATTCTGATTTTATCCCCACTGTGTATTTTTGCACGAATCACAGAGCTGCCATTAGGGCGGCCGTGTATTCAAATGGAAACCGCGGTTTCAATCAACTTTCACACTTGAATAATTATTCTTATCTGCAAGGCTGCTATCCATCTAAGGGGCACACTGCTGGCTAAAATATGACGGCAACTTGATCGTCACATACGCTACTCCGCTATTCCACTGTTTTTTTTTCTGGTCTATTTGTAAGGCAGAGAGCCGCCCACCGTTCTCTCCATGACAGCGGCTGTCAGTCGGCGCCATGTGACTTCAGAATGGAACCCGTGCGCAGAAACGAGCGCCCCAGCCCGTTAGGCTAATCGCTTTGACCCGTGCCTGCAATCCCATGACCTCCCGCGGCTAATTGCCCTGTTGGAACAGAGCTACCGCCAATGGTGCGTAATTCCAGTGACACCGACTGTTTCACCGGATGCAGCAGAGTGTCGGGCTACTGACACTGCTTAATGCTCACTTCGACACTGCGGGAACGTTCGCGTCTTGGCTGTGGTCTGTGGCGTACGTTTAGATGTTTGGACTGTGCGAGGCGGAGTCGTCATGCTAGATGTTGTATGCCAGCTTTTTGCGGAGGAGGTATTTATTTTTAAGCTGCTGAACCGCTCATAATTATATTGTTACACATTGCTGCCGTTACGAATTTTCGGCTGTCGCATTGATGTTTTTAGTTGTAAGCGTTATCTGCATTATACTTTAAAATATATTTTTTTAGTTACACAAGGCAGCTAATCCTGAAGAATCATGGAGCATCGTCCACGACGTCGCATTGTCATGCACAGTTCATGCTCACCTTGTGCGTTTATTTTTAACGCGAAAGCTGCCTTTAATTAGCCTAAACATTAGTCAATACATTTGAAAAAACCAGCCAGCCTCGTGGTTCTTTATGTTTATGTCAAATTAACGCAAAATATGTTTCTCTCTACATCTGTTCATTATCTGCTATACTCTCGCTATTTAGAGTCCACTTATAACGGCTCCAAGCGGTGAAGCTGTCTATTTTCTCTTCGTGTCCCAGCCCCATAGTCAGTGGTCATTATTGTTCGTGGGTGCCCACTCGCGCCTTTTGCCTCTCCCTACATCCGTGTGTAGTTTTGATTCAATCACCCCAGCACATTTATTCCGGCACTATAATTCCCGTAACGTGCAATACGGCTCGTTTGGCCGCAGCTGAGCACCGGAACGTGACCGATTCTGACCGTTCGGGGTGATCGTTTCAGCGTTGGCCTTGACCCGACCGACGACCCCGTTGACCCGGCCCGATTTGAGGGGCTGCGTCTGTACGTGGGTCAACTGGCGGCAGCGGATCGCACCAAACTGTTCCGCACCACGCTGCCGTGCATGGTCAACTACGCGCTCAAGCTGAGGATCTTCAAGCCCCGCGAGGGCCTTCAGTATAGCCTACAGCAGCAGGGTGAGTAACTTGGGCCGTCCTCACTGAACGATGGCGTGACATGAATTTGCTCGAGAAACTTGTCTCGCTATAGTTAATAGTGTCCTGGTCGTGACAGCTTCGGTGAGCGATGTATGTAATGTGTCATATGTCCACTGTCTTGCACACAATCTTCCTCAATGGTGGAGTGGAATAGGGATAGCTGACTACCTGTACAACTAAATGCATTAATCTTCATCCCTACCCATCTGCACTTTTTGCCGCCGTTGTTTTGACGGCCTGTCTCGATAACTGTCCTGTAAGAGGTCGGGTGCGATGGCCGTATGGTGTGCCACTGATGGCCGCCCTCCACGCCCACCCGCTGCTGACAGCCGCCCAGTTACCCCACCTAATTGAGCTCATTAATATGGGACTGGGAGCACTCACGAGCCACCGCCCTGCGATCGCCGCGGAGGGCCACGCTGATGGTGGGATGGAGCGGAGCGGAGGGAGTGGGGAGGGCTAGGACGGGTGCCAGCCGGCCACCTCTGACGTGCCCCTACCGTCAGCGATAGGGTCTGTGAGCGGTGGCCTTATGGGTCGCTGACTGGTAGTATCGAATGGTGACCTAGGTGACTGACCGCTGGCGTCTATACGTAACCTGACACCGCGTCAAGCTTGATCCGTAAAGAAGCGTCGCCAAGTCGAAGCCAAAAAAAGACGACACACTCGGTTCAGGTCACTCTTACCTCCGTAGCCTGACATCCTGACCTTTCTGATGTTCCTGGGTTGTATTCGCGTCATCGCGACAGGGTGGCACAGAATTATGCTAGACGCAGTAGGTACCTACATGCGGCATGTTTCGCCGAGTGCTCAATGCTCATTGCCGTTGTTGTTGGCTTTGGATAGTATCTCCAGAGGTTTCGTTACCGTCATATTCCATTTAGCTTCACTTGTCCACGACGCTTTTAACTTTCAACAGTCTCTCGTCTAGGATGTCTTAGGTTTAAGTTTTCTAATTCATTATGTTCTCATTTCATAAATTGTTTTCATTATGGCGTCGTTCGCTTTATTTCCATTCCCTTATTTTTCCTTCTGGTCCCCATTGTTTCCACCTGTCAACCTCTCTCACACCGTTCCTTTCCGTTCGTCTCCGTCCCTCCCCTCCCCCTCTCCCTCCGCGCCGTCACCTCTCCTGAGGCCAGGAAGGGCTGACACACTGACAGCAGTGCCAAAAGTCTGCCAACCACAGAGCTGAAAAACATCGCTTGGTCGTCTAGCACCGGGTCACGTAGTATCCCGACCCAGGAGTGGAGGAGTTTGAAGGACGGGATGTCAGAAATGGCGGAGGGGCTCAGCGAAGTTATAGTTTGGCAGTTTGCTACGAAGACAACTTATGCTTTTACTTTTTAGGGGAGTTGTTGTCCTTGTGACTGTAGCGAGGGGATAAAGAAGGAAAGAAAAAGAGGAGCTGGTACTGCTTCCTTGCGGTTAACCCAGCACCGCAGTCCGCTGTCGTTCAGCTGGTTGTAGAAGAACAGAGCTATTTGCTGCTGGAAAGAACTCGATAGTAGTGCTTGTAGAACAGGGGAGCTTGAGAGTCGTTGAAGAGATCCCGAGATAGATCTACAGAGAGATCCAGATGGTGATCTAGGGATCCGAGGTATGGATCCAGATGATGATGAGATCCACCTGAGAAAGATGTACATAGATCCCTTATAGAGAGGTAGGGATCCAGATAGAGATCTTGAGATGACGTCCACCTGGGAGAGATGTAGATACCGATCCACCTTGCATACAAATACATCTGATGGAAGATGCTTTTTGGTTTAGAGGCTTGATGATTCTGTTCATTGTATAGACCATGATGCACGAGATGCTTCTTCACTGCTCGGATTAGGGATAGAGGGATCCGATCAGCTGGGTTTGCGGCACAGTTGGGCAGGTGAAGGACAGGGCATTCGAAGTCCCGATGACCACTGCCAAACTTGTGGGTGGTAATTACATTGATTAATTGAATGTGATCATTCGTCCAGTCACCCATTCCTATATCACTGGCCTCCCCATTACGAAAATTGCCCACTTAGTTCGTATTAGCGTTGCTAGTTTAGTTGCCCTCGAGAATCATTAGCTCAACTGCCCAACCTGAGTTCTGCTTAACTCCTATCGGCCTTATCCTAAGATGTATCCTTCATCATTCTTACGCTCATTTACACAAAGCATTTGCCCTCCATTCACTCACCCCAATCGATTTAGCAGCCCCCGAAATTCCCTCCGATAGTGTTAGGTGTCTGGCTGACGACGATCTCCCCGGCGAGATAAATGTCTCTTTCCGAAATCCATTTGCATGCTCCGCTAACCGGCGACAAAGATACTTATCGCAGGGCCGTCCAGAATAAATATGTACAAATATCCACCCTACTAATTTATGGGATTCCCACACGTCCGATAGACTTATGGTACACATATACGCGATTTACATCCGACTTATCTCTCTATCCGGGAGAGATTACCTATGCCCTCTTCCGGTCCGCGTGTAACACCTCCGTTCACGACCCAGGGACCACCGTTCATATCCTGGAACTCTCCTCAGGAACTCTCCTTAAACCCTGGGATTTACTTTCAAGGCCTTACGTGTCCTGGAGTACATCGTTACCTCCCCTGAGGCTGTCCAGTACCGATTAAGGTACCCTTACAAAATAAGTATGAGGACTTATTCGGGACACTACAGCTTGCCTTATCCGCCCTTTGGGTGACGCACCCTTTTATAGCTGGGGGGGGGGGCGGTGACTGCCACGCCCTTGCGCCGTCATCTTCCTCTGCCTTCCTCTTGTGGGTGGGCCCGTAAGATGGCGCCCTCTGTCCTGTCTAGTCACCTTGCTCCTCTGCGTCTGCAATTTTTGGCCGTCGAATCGTCTTCGTGTTGAGTGCTTTATCATCTTAGTAGTCGCTGGCATAAACCAATCCCCGAAAGGTTGATGATTTTCGAGTTTTAATTTTGATTCTTCAATTTCATTTTATTCAAACTTTTGTTTCCTTCCGTTTCGTCTGCCGGCAACGCCCCTTGTGACGTCACTCTTGCTCCGCCCACTGACGTCATCTTGGTTTGGGGGGGGGGGTCTGTAGAACAGCGCCTTCTGTCCGCGGTGGGGACGTCCTGAACTACGTCTGCTTCGAACAACAGCGCCTTCTGTCCGCGGTGGAGACGTCCTGAACTACGTCTGTTTCGGGGACTATTTGCTACGAGCATCAAATTCCGTTGCAGTGTGACGCACTTGTTGTGCTACCATGGCTACGTGAGACCCAATGTGCTACGTGCCTTAAGCCTGCGCGTTGCCTCACAGTGCGCTGACGTCTGCTGTAGCTTCAGCTGCTTTGTAATGTCTGCCAATGACTCATCATGATGTGACTGTCTTCAGAGGTGCTTGTCTTAATTGGAGTTTAACGGCGGCCCATTATGTGCTGACAGTGATGGGTGAGGGGGGAGGAGGGAGGGGATGGGGAATGGGGAGGGCGAGACGTGTGAACGGTCGTGGATACTGCCCGGCTGAGCCGGCTCGTGACGGACCAGCCTGAAGCGTAAAATGTAAAGTTGGGATCTAAAAAGATGTAGCCTGCTACATCTTCAGTCCAAACAACCCTAGTTGCGTCCTCGCAACTCCTACAAAAAAGTCACCTCCCTTACTCATCTAAATCTACACAATCATGTTAAGTTCCGCAACGCCTACAAAATGACATCGTATACCTAGTACAGTACACACACGCACCTGTTGTTCCTCGTCCCCACCTCAGTTTGTCGTTCACCAGATCCAGGTCACGGGCACCAACCACTTTGGTTAGCCCGATGTCGTCGGTCGCCGTCCGGTAAGCGGCTTCTCAGGAGGGTGAAGACCTCTATAGCAGCCCAGGTGGGCGGCCTCCACAGCAGTTCGGGTGACAGCCTTCACGGCAGCCCGGGTGGCAGCCTGCCATGGCAGCCTGGGTGGGGCTGCCTCCACGGCAGCCAGGGTGGGAAGATTCCACAGCAGCCCGGACGGCGGGCTCCATGGCAGCCCGGGTGGGCAGCTTGCACGACGGCCCGTGTGGGCAGCCTACGTGGCAGCCCAGGTGGATGACCTCCGTGGCAGCTCAGCTGGGCGACCTCCATGGCAGCCCAGGTAGGTGACCTTCGTGGCAGACCCGGTGACAGCCTCCGTGGTAGCTCAGGTAGGCGACTTCCGCGGCAGCTCAGGTGAGTGACCCCCGAGGCAGCACGCGATGGCAATGCATCCCCCGTGGCAGCACAGGTGACCTCCGTGGCAGCTCAGGTATGCGACTTCCGCGGCAGCTCAAGTGGGTGGCCTCCATGGCAGCCCGGGTAGATGACCTTCGTGGCAGACCCGGTGACCACTCCGTGGTAGATCAGGTGAGTGACTTCCGCGGCAGATCAGGTGAGTGACCCCCCGAGGCGGCACGCGAGACCAATGCTTCCTCCGTAGCAGCTCAGGTAGGCGACTTCCACGGCCGATCAGGTGAGTGACCCCCCGAGGCAGCACGCGGGATCAATGCTTCCTCCGTGGCAGCTCAGGTAGGCGACTTCCGCGGCCGCTCAGGTGAGTGACCTCCGAGGCAGCCCGCGAGGGCAATGCATCCTCCGTGGCAGCACAGGTGACCTCCGTGGCAGCCCAGGTAGCGACCTTTCGGCGGACCAGGTGACAGCCGTTGCAGCAGCTCAGGTGGGTGATCTCTGCAGCAGCCCATCTCAATGGATCGTTTGGCAGTTGGTCTTGCAGCATCCTGGCACCCTCTCCTCGTTCACCAACATGATAATCGCCTCGGCTGTGTTGTGAAGACGACCGTGTTTGTTTTTGATTCAGTACAACACGAGCATTCCGCCTGTTCTTCTTCCTCTTCTGCTTTTGATATTGCTGTCCTCTTATCATCAATACTCTAGAAAGTTCGAGCTCTCCTTTGCACTACAGCAGCTGACCTTGACTTGGACTTGTTGTACAGCAGAACGTAGAAGAATTGATATGCTGATGCGGGCAATTGTCAAGTTTCATTTTCGGCCTGACTTCTGTATTAGTCTGATCCTTCGTTCATGAGACAGCTTCATTTCCTTATCTTATCTTCAACAACTTCTTCTATATCCTTTTCAGTATTCGTAAGACCGCTTCCTCTCATTAGTTCCATCACGTCAACCCCTGCAGCACGTTCATTTCCACTGCTGTCAGTATTTCGAACACCTGCCCAATTCTTCAACTTTCCTGTCATCAGCCACCATCATAAGCTTCATCATCTTCACACAGCTTTCTTTAGCTCATCCTCTTTCTTCACGTCGACCCCTGCAGCACGCTCATTTCCACTGCTGCCAGTATTTCGAACACCTGCTCTTTTCTTCAACTTCTTCCTCTTCTCCATACGGTTGACTTTCAATTCATCAACTTCGGGTTCGGCGGCTTGTGCCAGTCTACCAGCTTCACAATTTGAGAATTATCAAAGCCCCACGTTATGGGCGCCATTTGTAGCAAGGTAAAGAAAGAAAAAGAAAGAGAACTGCATCTTGAGGTTCATCAATCACCGCGGTCCACTGTCATTTGGCTGTTGTAGCCGAAGAGAGAACACTTTGCTGCTGTAATGACTCGGTACCCTGGTTTCCATGGCCGATGTAGTTTTCGCGTGTTACCCTCCGCGATCCTTTCATCCAGGAGGTACACTTCATCTCCTACTTGGAACTCTCTTGGTCGGCTTCTCTTGTCATGGGCCATCTTCTGATCCTCCCTTGCCCGCCTCAGTCGTTGTTGAACCACACGGAATGCCTCGTGGAGTCTCCTGACTGCCTGGTTTTTTGTCTGCCGAAGATCTTGGAGGTTCAAGATGCTTTTTAAATTGGGTGAATTACTGTCTACTGAACTGTTCTACACTTTATCTTGGAGAAGTAGTCTATCTCGACGAAGTGATTTATAACTGCTACTGGCCCGGATGACCTGCTACAACGATGCAAGTTATAATCTCACGCCATACTCACTCTATCTACGGTCTTCCTCATGCTGAGTTACGAGAACCTCACCTAGACCCCTTTGGACCCTCACCCAGACCCCCCCCCCCCCCCCTCTATGAAACCCGTGCTACATGACTCCGATCTGATTGTGGAAAGTGCTTAGTACTTAACTTTGGAAGGATGCTCGTTCTGATAGTTTGTGGACTTACGGCATGAGCTAAAGCGGCATTGCCCGATTGCTTCATCTAAATACGATATTTATTCACTATAAGCTTTATTTCTTTAGGTATGACTTGCGTCACACGATTCCCCTTTGTTAATGACGCAGTGTGCAAAAATGTGAACGTTTCAATGCCGCAATAGCAATGATTTAACGTGCTGATGCTTCTTTGTGTTGAATATGAAGACACATCCACACTACGTATGCATGCACGAACCTCACTGAAGGCTGAATGGAGCCCAAGTGACATGTTTCTTGGAACAGATGTCAGCATATATGACATGGTTCTGACGTGAACGCTGGACATACGCTCGTATATCGCGAATAGATTGTTGCATCGTGGCGAGGAATAAGCCTAACCTACGAGGTCATATTTAACCGGGGCGGGAGTCATGTCGAGAGCCCAGGTTTGCATCGTCAACGGATCCTCCCTTTTCGGGGTCTCGCCAGACGTTTACATGAGGGCGCAGAATACGTGCTCAGTTTATTGGATAATAAATCATGGCATAGTAAATTTATTCAGGTACTGCTATCAGAATATAGTGGAACGCCTAGCCAAGATGGGTTACAAGTATCATTTTAGTCCAGCTTTGCGTTGGAGCTGCCTCGCAAATCTATTCACAAGGAAGTGTTCTCCTGACGCATTTGCCGTTCAGATAACATTGTCCGCCTCTACACGTCTGTTCGCGAGTTTATAGGGCGCCCACATGATGCCCCGTCGATGGCAGATATCGATAACCGTCTGCTCACAGCGCAGAACATGCAATGGATCTGAGGAGGCTCGACAGCCGATAGGTGCTGATCTGACATCGCGGTAGACTGTTGAAATGTGCGTGTAGGCTGCCCAGGCCTGCATGAAGAAAAGGCTGCCTGGATCTGGTCCGTTAGGAAGCCTGCTGCAGTTTTCATACAGCGGCTTGGTTCTGAACCACTGCTGAGCTTGCCAAGAGAAGGCTAGCAGTAAATATTCACTAACTGCCTGTTGCGACGCTCTGAATTTCTCCGCCATTTCTCAGACTGAGCCGGCCATTTGTTTCGACTGGGCCGACCATTTCCCAGATATCACCCCGTCCGGCCGGCTGTCTTCAGCGCCAGAACCACTCAGTTGAAACTTCCGCTACCTCGGGTAACTCAATTTGAGCCGGCACCACAAAACACGTCAGTTTAAGTATCTACAGCGTGCTGCGGGGTGTAAAAGTGGCACGCAACCGCCTCGAAACAGTCTTCATCCGTCCATCGCGCGACTCGAACGAGCCTTTCCGTAGCGCTGGGCTGGCCCGGCTCGGTCCGAGTTGATGTGTTGTTTTGCTCGGCCGGCCGGGGCGGGTGGTCGACCCCCGCTGGGAAGAGCGATGTCCAATCCGACAGCAGCCGGCCCAGGAGAGCTGTGTGTCCCGCTGCTCACTCGGGCTGCCCGGTAACGCCCATTCTACGCGGCCGAGTGTGAGCTACTGTATCTCGCGGAGGGCATAGATAACAACTTCAGCCACTGAACTCAGCACAGCGTAGTAGAAATGATGCATAAAACGATGTGTCTTGTTTCGTTGAGCTGCATATGATTAGACCGGAGTGATTTAAGAGGTATGCGCCAGGTATGCCTGGCTCATTCCGGAGCTGTCATTGCTCATCAATGAACATTCTTGTCTCGCCGTCACGACGAGTCGGCTCATGCGTTGACGCAATGCTGTAGGCTGCTAGCTCAGTGCCCGGCATTTTGAGATGTCGCGCTACGTGCCTTAGATATTCGGCTGCGATAAGGCATGGCAGAAAACAGCTCTGGGTCTGACACCTGTCAGTGGTGGAATTATTTAATATTCCTGACGGCTGGCAGTGGCGACTCAGCTTTTTAATGGTGAAAACTGTCGGACAATTGCACCACCAGCCACCTCAAACCTCACTGGGAGTTAATTTTGAGCAAATGTTTTACCAAATTCTAGCTACGCTTGTGTAAGCAAGCAGCATTCCCAAACGCTAGGAACTTAAGACGAAGTTTTATACCGCGCGTAGAGGGCAAATAAACATACGCAGGCATTTTGCGATATCTGATAAGCAAACAAAATGAAATGTCGAACTTTAGCAAAGTCCAAACATTTGCGGAATCGTGTTCCGGCACCAGTTTGCCTATCTCGCTCTATTTTGCTTGTTTGTCTGGTCTAAATTTAAAAAGTGGGCTGTACCTGTCGCGACATGATATGTCTTAGATCTCTACGGCAGAGAACCAGGTCAAATGTAGTATATGAATGAAGTAGAAATACACAGAACAGACAATTTGTGCTCAATCATAGAATGTAATGGGATGCTCTAGCAGCACCACATCTCCGATTGAGAATCTCACACAGATCGAGGAGGGTCGAGTCCGGCCCAGCCAGGGGGCTGGCAAAAGAACGCCTTGCCGCCTCCCTTTCGCCGTCACTGCCTGTTACGGAAAGGCACCATGATCAGCGCTGACTGACAGATTGGAATGGGGACGTGACCAATAATCTGATCTTATGTCAGTGAACTATTTGAGACACTCGAAGCTACCTTCCAGTGTTGAGCTAATTGCTTATCAGTGTCATCGTGCTGTTTTAATTAATTGGATTTTTATTGATGACATGAGCATTAGTATACACCACTACGGTTGTTTGGTAGTTGTTGGTGACAGGCCGGTTGCTTCATTGATTTATTAAGACATCAAACACTAAAATTTGGGTTTTTATTTGATGGCTGTGTCTTCAGTTTCTTGGGGCTTGCGCTACTGTTTCATATATATGAAAATGACCTTTGAGCTATTGCCATCAATGGGGCCTGACTCTGAACAATTTAGACTTGACCCTCTCCGTGTGAGGTAGCGGTCATTTACGGAGAACAGTTGCCGCTAGTCACAGCCCGGCCCTGTCACTATCTACGGAGCGCAGTGAGGCGTCGCTAACCAGTCCTGTCCTGTCCACCATGGAGGCAGCGATTGTGGGCGTAATCTAGGGAGTATCCCAAGACCCCGACGGTCTCGGTCCAGTGTGAGGGATTCTAGGAATCTCCGAATCCGGTGGGAGATCCCGCCATGGTGGGAGAATGGTGGGATTTCGAGTAACCGACTAACTGAACCGTTCGCCGAGCTGTCTTGAACTCGTCAGAATCAGGCGAGGTGGCCTGTGTTTAGTAGACCGGTGTATAATTTACCGGCCTAGAGGTGTTTGTAGGCATTCGAGGTTAAATACCCTCTCAGTGCTTGGTGATTGGTTATTTAGCGTAATTGTGTGAGTCGAATTGTGCCGTTTGTGGTAAAATTGGCTATAATTGGCTGCCATTTTATGAATTCGCGTTTGTGAACAGGAATAGATTTCCTCGACTTTGAGGGAAACGTCATAATATATTTTGATTTGATTTTACCAACGGCCTGAGAAACAGCGATGTGACTCAATCAAGGCTTGCGCTTTTAATATCACAGCGTGATTTACTCACTAAGGAAGACGAATTAGAAATATCTCAGTAAATTGATAGCGATCAAAAGCTAAATATTTGCGATATGTAACATTTTCCCTCTTCTTTCTTTTCTGACAACATAGGTAAGTATTCGCCATGCCTACTTATCGCGTATACACTCAAAAAGACTCCTGAGGGTCTCAGTCCACCCCAGCTATGTAGGCGCGGCCGTGAGGTCACACTGCCCACCCCACCCGACGCCCCGACGCCCCGGCTCGGCGCCCCGACGCCCTGACGCCCCGGCCGCGAGTGTCCGGTGTTAGTGGCCGCTGCGCCGCCGTCGAGTGCAGTCTCCACGCCGCGTTCCTGTGGTCAGTGCGCGCGCGCGAGCCGCGAGTGTGATTGTTCTGAGGATAGCTGATCGCCGATTGTCTGCTCAAAGGTCAGAAACTGTGGGATTCAAATCTAGATCTTACGGAATGCGGTTTGTTCGTGATAAGGGAAATTCTAGAAGCGATATTTCCAATGAACAGTTTTAGCCACTAAATTCATCCGTAGTTTTGTCATAATTTTAGTTGCCAAATTAAACTATCCTTTTATAAGTTGTAAGTTTTTCCAAGTTGCGATGAAATAAGTTTGGGAACGTTGAACCGTATAATTTTCTGGCAATGGCAGACAAACTCAGTTAGTAATTCAGTAAATGCTACCACTCAATATTCATCCATAATATCTTTGAAGTTGTTGATACGTTTTTTTTTTTTTTTTGAAGCACGAATGCGACTGACTGGTCAATTTTTCAAAACGATAGCGTATTTAAATGATGCAGTCCATCATACTTTGATGAAGCTTATGAAGATAATACCCGGCATTCTTTGCGTTTATCGGCGTGGATGGGTTCATTTTGATCAGCGCTGTATGTTTGACGTTTGAGATGGACAGGTGGTTGGTTTAGCCGGTCGGCTTGGCTCGTTCCTCAGCCCTTTGTTTGTGCGCCGCGCGTGCAGTGGTCGTTCGTGCTCGTCAGTAGCTTTCAGCCCGTGAAACATGGCAAAAAACGCCGCACTTCTTCTGCTGTTTACCTCTTATCGACGCATCATGATTGTTTCTCGCAATTAGGGAGAAAGAGCACGTCACAAACTTGGCCCGACCGTTTTTGTGGGTGACAATTGATAAAGCAAACGCAGGTAATTCAAGTCGACACGCAAGCCAATTGTTCTCGTAGCATGCTATGCTATGGCTCGGAATTCGCATACCGCTGGAGCGCGGCTCACTTAAGATCATTGAAGGATCTGCGGATACGGAGTTACGAAAGCAAGAGAATAGCTTGCATATGAGTCATCTGAAGGATATGACTCGCGTACTAATAGATACATGCAGGCATTCGCACAAATTGGTATCTATTTAACATGCAAAGGGCATTGCTTTCATTGTGCATTTGTCCACTTAAGTGTTGCGATGCATGTTCTGTAGTGCAGTCTTTTGTTCACGGCTACGTGACCTGAACATGGCTCGCATGTGATATCAGAAGTCTGCTTTGTGTCGGCCGGTTAATCATTTCTAATTGTATGTGATGAGTGGTCCGATTGCTACTCTTGTCATCACCCAAGTATCGGCCGGCCTCGGGAATTCGTCATCGCAGCCACGGCTCGCTCTTGTGCAGTTACAGAGCCATTGTGCCATGTGTCATGGTTAACACGCTTTGTAACCTCGTACGGAACTCGTAATGGCCGCCCAAGAAGCTGCTGTTTATTTATATGAAGATGAATTTCATGGTTTATTTAACGACAGGTCGTTTTGATCGTTTGTTTAGGAATTCAAATAAAGGTTTGTCATTCAAAGAACATAACCCTTCTTTAAAAAATCAAATCAAATCAAATATAAGCCCAACTTCATCGCTCATCAAAAGCTCACTTGACGAAATGTAGGGGAAGTTGGTGGAACGCCGAAGACTTTTTTTCTGACGCCCGTAGCACGCAAGGTAGACACCATACGCTATTCTTGTTGGCGTCATTCGAGAGGCCAGTCTTTTGCCTTTCAAACATACCAAGCGCATTTGATGAATTCGCATACCGTTAAGCGCACAAACTAAAAATATCAAAGAAGTGACTTTTTCGGCGTTGCCCCGGACTGCGGGGAAAGCCGAAAATGGGAGAAATGATCTACGGGGAAAGCCGACATTGATGTTTTGCCATTTTATCTCAAACTTTATCCAGAATTCATCAAAGCTGACATACGTTTCAAGAGCTTGAGGACGCGGTGCACACTGGAAGTTATAATTGTGTGATACAATAAGAAAATGTCAGGTAAATCATTCCTTATAGGTAACAGGCCGTTGTGTCGGTTGAAAGTGTAACTTGTGTGACTAAAAATACGCGTTGCTATTCTACAGCAGTAAAGTCCACGTAGCGTGCTTTTAACACGTGCGTAATCGCACGTTTTCGGCATTACCCCAGCCAGCCATACTTTCATTTGCAGGCCCATAACTTTTCAACGTGCTGTATAAATTTCAAATAGGCAGCACACTTATGCAAAGACATGCTAAAGATTACTTGACCGAATTGGCCAGACAAACGGTAGCATAATGAGTAAAAAATGCAGCTTCAAAGGCGCATGTAGTACAAGGGAAACGTGCCTTGAAAACGCTCTTGGCGCCCTCACAGTGGAAGTATTCCGAATGACGACTCGTAACAAACATGCGATAATTGTAGTCACTTAAGCTTCAGAGCATCACTGACAGGTGGCATCCATGTCTTACGGTTTTCGAAATATCTTGAATTTCGGCTTTGCCCCAACTCCGGCATTGCCCCAACTTCCCCTACAATAAAAACATGCCACATATGTAATCCACACGTCTCTGCTTCTACTCTACCGGATTTGCTGCTTCTACCTACATGCATACATAACTCAGCCTGATTTCACCTGTAATTACATTCAGCTATTCTGAGCCAGCTAAATAGCGCTTCCGATATTCCATACGACCTCAGGCGGCGAGCAGCGCTGCGAGGCTACCTCACTTCGCTGTTGACCGCCACGTTTCCTCTGCTACCGCCGCCCGTTTTAGTATCCCAGCCCGCCGACCGTCTCGCAGATCGCCGGTGCGCCGTGTGCGTTCGTCCTTTGTTGCCGACGCTGGCCGGCTTGTCGCCCTAAATCACCGCCGATGGACTGGACTCCGATGGTCCCTGACCCCCGCTCGGGCCGGGCGCCACCGCCGATTGCCGATGCGTCCCAGGCCGGCGGCGGCAGCACGGATGCTGAATAAATGCCGCGCTGACATGCACCCGTTGGTGGATACCACCGCGCTAACGCAAAGGAACGGTCCGAGCAGATAGTCGGGGTTGCCGGGGTCAGCAGTGTTGCGTACGGGTGTGGCGGGGTGATCGAAATGATAGGAATTCGAAAGTGCGATGAATAATGCTTGATTTGAATCCCATATTGCATTTGCACTCCGTCCAAAAGTTTATGTAATAAACCTGCATAAGAGAAATTTGCGGTTCACAGTTGGAACATTATGCATTTATAAAGACGTGATTTTTTCTATTGCTGGCAAAGGGCAGCTGTCGGTTTTTAAACAGGATCACGACTCACGATCTAGACCTAAAATTTATCCAGCACGACGCGTTCGTTCGACCTTCCCAAGGCCTGATGACAGCGTAGATCAAACATGAATAGACAATCAGCAGGAAAAGCTGGTCATCAGCTCCGTCGTGATGTGCGTTCGGCCGCGGTCTGCCACGGGTCGTCAATGCGCCACCCCTCTCCGTGCGGCGCCGTCCGCTCTCCTAGTCACACGGCGCCTGCCATTAGACATTCCGTGGCGGCCCGGGCCACCCGCGGCGCC
Organism: Amphibalanus amphitrite; assembly: GCF_019059575.1. NCBI lineage: Eukaryota > Metazoa > Arthropoda > Thecostraca > Balanomorpha > Balanidae > Amphibalanus > Amphibalanus amphitrite. Next base: position 507,135 of record NW_024881623.1, read on the forward strand.
GCCCATCGGCCACGCACCCGGCACCTCCTCAGAACGGTATTTTACTCTAACTGCGGCCCGGCCGGCAATGCCAAACAAATACGCCACAAAGCCGGCCGCGCCCCGCGCGCGTCGCCGCCATGAAATACGCCGCCGCCGCATTAAGCGCGGGTCACACCGGGTCGCGGGCACTCTCACGCGCCCCGGCGCCGGGAACGGGCGAACAACGACAGCGGCCGCCGTCCGTCTGGTCGTATCTCAGAGGGACGACCGCCCGGCACTGTGCGCCGCCGCCGCCTCCTCCGTCGAGCTCCAGGGTTATGAGCAGCGCTTTGAGCGGCACAGCACGTGCCACGTGCAGCACGCATGCGCAGGAGGACGACTGGCAGAGGTCATGACACCCATCGGCGCTGACATGTGATTTATGCTATTGAAGTTATGTATGGGGTGGCGGAGGGCTGGCATAGGTTAGGTTTTTAAACGAACTTTCAAAGGAGTGGACGTAAATTGTCAAGTGAGTGATTGCTGCTTCCTGGAAAAGATTAACCAAATGTTTTCGTGGCAATTCTTTGTCTAGGACAAATGGGCATATCCAGCTCTTTCATGGGTCAACGCAATCTAATTTCGGCCTTATATTTGCTCAGCTCCTTTTGTAAACTTTGCCAGTGTATCTTGGATATTAAGTCGAGGCCAACTTTAGCTGACATCAGACGGATGGGTTCTTATTTTAGACATTGTGATATCATCGAAGACCGATTCGTTTCGGAGGGACGGGGGCTGTCGATGAATATTTATATTTAAACATGAAAGTAGAGCATCAGGTCCACTTGGTAGTTGGTCCCCTCAAAGTGTGCAGTATCGAGTAGTCAATCTAACTACAGCCTTGCTTGATTTCGGGTCAGCTCGAATAATCAAGATATAGTTGGAAGTTCATGACCGGCAATATTTTAACACATCATCTGTTGCCTGATTGTGCATCGTGTGATATTTAATAAAAGCTACATGAGTGATTGCTACTTCCGCTGCTGTTTTTGACACATGAAGAGGAGCTTGAGAAAGACCATTTTCTGTTAGTTCTCGAGTACGATTTATCTCCCTCTCAGCGGCCACCTTCTTAGATCTGATATGACTTGGTCTGATTATTCATTCGCTTTGCTCCACCGTGGTCCGCTGTGGTCTTGAACCGTTGTGGTCCAGTGTGGCCCTCGTTCCCGGCCCGGCTCGTGCCGGTGTAGTCCACTGTTGTCGCGGTCCGTTGCGGTCTGCTGTGGTCCCGGTCCAGTGTGGCCCTCTTTCCGGCCCGGCTCGTGCCGGTGTAGTCCACCATTGTCGCGGTCCGTTGTGGTCTGCTGTGGTCCCGGTCCAGTGTGGCCCTCGTTCCGCTCTGGCTCGTGCCGGCCCCCGCTGGGCGGACAGGGCTCCTCAGACACAGACAATCGCTCACGCTGACCCCGGTAATGGAGGATTGCTACTGATACGCGGCCGGCGCCGGCTGGAACCCACTGATTGGCTGAAATATGACGTGAGTCGTGCGGCGAAATCTCGCCCACTCGGAAGACGCATATGCGGCCTTATCGGTGGAGATCGGCGCTGCGCGGCCGGCTCTCTGTTTGGAAACGGGCCGCCAACGGCTCTCCCGATTCGGCTCGAGACCGCATTGTCTCACGTGAAAACGCGCCCGTGCGCCCATTCCTTCCGAGGGCGTCCTCGTCATTGGGTGTGTCATCGCTGGTGCAGTCATGCGGCACTGGTGGAGGAAGAGCAATACGTGAGATGTTCATTTCTCTTGGTCAGCTTCAGGTCGAGGCGCGAACATTACCCTCCTGATGTTTTCTAATCATTTGGAGCTCAGTGCGTCTTTTTTGCTCATGTTTTATCCCATGGGGTAAGCAAAAGATGCATATTTTGCTGGAAGGGGACTGAAGGGGAAGTTGCTTTCTTACTCCTCCGTAATTTATTTCCTCCTTTCCTCTTTTCCCCTTGTGGTGATATTCATGGCTGCTCCTGCTTTCAGAGGCGTCTCTCGACTCTCTCTCTCTCTCTCTCTCTCTCTCTCTCTCTCTCTCTCTCTCTCTCTCTCACACTCTCTGTCTCTCTCTCTCTCTCTCTCTCTCTCTCTCTCTCTCTCTCTCTCTCTCTCTCTCTCTCTCTCTCTCTCTCTCTCTCTCTCTCTCTCTCTCTCTCTCTCTCTCTCTCTCGCGTTCCTCTTTCTCCTTCTCTTTTTATGTCATGCAGCTCCCTGATGCAGTGTCCTCATCCCTGCTTGCACCCACTGCAGTTATCATTTCTTTTATCGTGTTTGTTCCCTAATCCCCGCCAGTAAACCCCCGTCTCGTCCATGTCACTGGCCTTCTCTCGACATCCTGTTATCGCTGCCCCCATCCCGTCACCGCCTCTACTCTTCCTCTGACACCTCCTGTCCATCCTACGGTAATCTCGACCTGTCTCCTCCGGCCTGCCGGCCTGCTGTGTTTTCTCGCCGTACTTGCTGTGCGATGTGCTGCTCCGGCCATGTCTCTACACCGGCCGTGTGTCGTGGCCGACGGGTGTCCATCCTGGGCTGTCCCCGGTGTCGGACAGGAGGTCACCCGCAGTAGATTCACGTCTGTTTACCTCCTGGCTCGGCTCTGGACGCGTCCGAGAGACAGGAATGTCCCGGGAGCGACGTGTATGTGGTGTCGACGCCCCGAAACGACGCGCCGTCAGCAATGTCTGGACCAAGATTCTTGTCTGGACAAGGCCGCGCCGACAGAAATCAGTCCTGGCATAACGAACTGCAGTGTTCTATATTAGCTGCGCCCGGTCTAACCGGCTGCCTCCCCACCGCAAAGGCCGTGCCAGGGCCTCCCTGGGCGGCTGTGGAGTGAGGGCATTCAGCCGAGCCCTTCTGCACGGGAAACTGACGGGTCAATGATGAGTCAGACGACGCGAACATTACCTTGAGCAGCCAACAAGTTTCTGCCAATATTCTCATCTGCAAGTCTGATGGAGTTTTCGCAGCGTCGCAGAACTTAGATGAGAGATGCGGCGGGTACTAAATGCAAATGTTCTGGTGCTTTCTAATTATGCATAGAAATTGTGATATATTTATCAATAATGTAAAGCATTGGACCGTCGTCGTTGGTAGTATGGGTAAAGGATCATATTTGACCCTGAATGATAGTTCCCCGAAGGCATTTGTAGGTATGCAAATCAAATTCTTAGTGAACCATTTCTTAATGACGAGATTGCGAAGCTAAATTTCCAGTAACTGATCCAACCGCAAATTCGTGCTCTCTGCACGAATTTGCGAATGATTGAGCACACAATTCGTAAACACTAAATATCCAATCTGATCAGAGCTGACGTTTTTTAGTCTCGCAATTTCTGAACGTCGACGGGGATGCACATAGGAGCACACAGCGGCTATCAGAGCAGAATCCTTGCTTTTATTTGCATTGTGCAATTGCTGAGAAACTATCATCAATGCATCACCCTACAATGCTTGCTCCGTGATACATACAAATACAATATCCCCCGGGTGACTGATGTGCCTTTGAAATGTCACCCGCCCCCTAGAATAGAATGATAAAGCTGCATCAACCCCCGGCGGAATGTTAACACCACCGCGACCTTTGGAATGGTAATACCATTCTCACCACGCGCCGGAATGGTAACGGCGGCTCCGCTCCGATCAGTATCCTGCCCTGGTGCCATGTCTCGCTCCCAGATGGGGGTCAGCGATGGCATCAAATGTTGGCGCAGAATGTCAAGCAGATGGAGAGGCGACGCCTAGCAACCGCTTCTGTGGTTGTTTTGTTGCTACCACTCGTGATGTGCAACAATTTCTTTTTATTACGAAAAAAATAGTGTCTCAATCCTGTCTACGTATAGCATCTGGTTACGTTTCTCACATTGATACCCTACTATCAGGTGTAACATCCTGCATACCTTCGGACAGCCCTCTAATTAAATCCACCGGCAGCACCCTGGGTCGCCCCTCCTCGCCCGCCGCTGTGCAGTTCCGGGCCGCGCTGACACCGTTCTGGTCCCGCGTTCCCAGCGGGCCCGCCCGGCCGTTTTGCGGCTGACCCGCTCTGTTGACACTGCGCCCTGCCGCGCTAAGTTAGCGCCGTACCGGCCACCGGACGTCGTCTTTCACGGCACTGCGGACCGTCAGCGAGGGACAGCTCATTGATGGTGCCGGGATGGAGAGGCTAATGAAGCCGCCACGCTGCCGTAAATTGGACGGACGCGCCTGTAAAAACACCGAGCCGGGGTGGAGGCATGGTACCCACTACCCAGTGCCTAGGGAGGTGGTGTTTAGGTATTTATTACTTGCTGCCACCTCCAAATTTGCAGCCGGGGTGGAGGCATGGTACCCACTACCCAGTGCCTAGGGAGGTGGTGTTTAGGTATTTATTACTTGCTGCCACCTCCAAATTTGCATGCGCTGTAAAAAAGTTGCTAAGGGTTCGTTCGTCAACCTGCCTGAATCAAAAGACACATGCAACGGGATGGTGCCAATTTCACGCCGATCAGGCGGCATGTGATCGAAATATGCATTATCGATAATATTCTTCCCGAAAAGGAGGCAAATTAAACCGCGCGGGGCTGGGGGGGTAAATTTTACCCCCCTCGCGAATTTTTGCGATATCTCAAAAACGGCGGCGCGCAGCGCCGCCAAACTTTCAGTACCTTTTCTTTCATCAATTCGACACGTTCCCTGAAAATTTGAGCGAAATCCGTCGGAAAATTTTTGAGAAATTGACGTTTTAGTGACGTCATGTTCGCCATTTTCGCCTAAAAAACGGCAAAAGTTCAAACGCCGCTAACATCTACATTTTTAAAGGAATCAAGACGTAACAAAAAAGGTTATACGTAATTTTACTTTGTCTATCAAATGGCCATCTCGGTTTTTTGAAAATTTTGGATTTTGGCCTAAATTTTTTCCAAAAAACTGACTTTTTTGGGAAAATGATTATAAAATCCAAAATTTTGAGTCTATCGAAAAAACCGGAATATATGTCAGAGAAGTGGTCTATGTGCACCTACATACCAAATTTTAGAAGAATCGGTTCAAAAATGTGGGAGTTATTCAAAATTTTATGACGTCACGACACACAAATTTTTTGAAAAATGACTTTTTTGGAAGTTCTAGACCTTGTACGGAAACAAAAATAGCACCATTCGATTCGCCGTGAAAAACTGCATCAGTTAGACACCTTTTTAGGCCTTAACAACCAACTTCAAAATTTGACCTCACTTGACCTGACCTTGACCTGACCTCGACCTGAAATTCATCCAGAGGTGGTCCATATCACTTATTGAGTGTGCCTATTGAATTCTATGAGTAAAATGACCCCTAAAACATGTGTCGCACATGCCCTTTTCTATATTTTGTTTTTTTTTGTGACCTGACCTGACCTGACCTGACCTTGACCTTGACCTTTGAATGATATTGTATGCAACGAATATTGTCTTGGTAGCCTAAGAACACGTTTTGGGCGATCAGTCTCAGTCCATGACTCCATTCTTCGGCAACTACGGTGCAAGGCCGATACTGTAGAAACTTGCAATTTGTACCCTTGACCTGACCTTGACCTTGACCTCAAACTTTAAATTAAGTACATGTTTTTAGTTGTTCGTGATGAGAGCTTTCGATTGGCGTTTGAATTTTCCAAATCGGACCATTAGTTCGGGAGATAACAGGGGGGTAAAATTTACCCCCCCCCCCCAGCCCCGCGCGTTCGGCTGGAGACCCCAGCCCCGCGCGGGTTAATGGTGATTTACCTATCGTATTGTACTATTGTTTTCATTTTGTCGCGATGATTCGTAACTGACAATTGCACGCATTATTTTGCCACAGTCCAGGGCTTGAGCTATTGTTTGTGAAATATTATAGTCTGATTGCTAAGGTCCTTCCACAGTCTACACCGCCTTCCGTTTATTGATGAATCTTTTATTTGACCGCATTTCATTACCAAATACGGCTTCTGGCTCGCGATCTCTATTAGTTTCATAGCTGTAGCCGTTATGTTTGCACCTGAGCGTCCAGAAATTAAACTTCTTCATCCATCATCGCGCTAACAAACGGGAATTCTGATAACAGGGGCAGATATCGCCTCCAATCGCCTCCGTCACGCCACAGAATCTATATACACACATTCGCAATAGATAAGGCCTGCTCTCGGCTTGCCAAAGAGACTTGTAACGGGCTATTCCTCTTGGCTGGGCGTATCAAAACAACCAGCTCCGGACAAATGGCGATGTCGATCGGCTGATACGATTACATCTCATTTAATAAATAATGCTTTTGTTTGGTGTGTGTAGAGAGACGCTGCTTAGGTCGCCAGTGTTGCCCACTCCTGCCTTTCCATCATAGACTCTATTCTCTGACTCCTCTTTCCATGGGCTTTGGTGTGTCGTTCGGCGGTGCCGACCAGAATTGGTATAAATGAGCGGCCCGGCGGTGGTGTTGGCGAACCGCTACCGTCCTTCATCCGGCCCACCAGGCGGCGTGAGTCGTTAATCATCGCCGGGTTCTGCGTTTGATGTCAGCAGAGAACATGAAGATGTGAGAAACGGTGCTGGAGATAGAGAGGAAATAATAGGCAGGAGGGACCATTGTGGTAGGGTTGGCAGTTTATTTTGAATGCTTGTTATTTTGCGATGATCACTTTACTTCTTGTAGATTGACTCTTCAGATCGAATGATTAACATCCTGTCAAATGCACAGGATTGATGTGCCAAGCACTAAGTAGAATGCTAACTTATTGATGTATGGAAACTGTTCTGGATCGCTCAGCCCGCCACCATTCCCTCATTGTAGCTCATCCCGTTACCGCTATAGTCGCTATCTCAGGGTCATGTCTACTGTCTGGTGGCAGACGGTCCGCCGCGGGACACACCTTCAGCCTGTGTCTCCCTCCTTCACCCGCGCGGTCACTTGGCCCGCGGCCGGCCCCGCTCCCTTCCCTCGGCTGGCACCGCGACCAGTCGTCTGACAGCTTCCTGAACTTGGGAACCGCTCTGGCAGCCGGCGGAACCCGCGCCGGCCTGTTTTCGCCCAGCTCACTCTGACAGTCGTAACGTATTTACATGCCCGTCTGTAACATTTCGAAATATTAATTTATGTCCGAGATTGCGTTAAAGATTAATGAAGCTATGGATGGGAATCCAATTTGTGAAGCTCTCTTTACCGTAGATACTTTATCCCCTCTATCGTGATATATTTAATCTTCTTCTTCCCCTCCTACTGTTATGTTGCCTCCTCATCGTTATATTCCCCTACCCACGTCTTCAGCCGTGGCGACCGCAGGCACTTCCCGACCTGCGCCGCCACACGAGCTCGACCCCGCTGACCTGTGCAAAACACCAGGCAGGTCGTCCGGTGCGCTCGTGACCGCGACCGGCCTGTGCCTGTCGCTAATTGTCGGTCCCCGGTCGCTAATTTTCCTGTCCGTGCGTGGCGTGCCAAAAAAGCAGCGAAAGGTCGTGGTTAGTTGCAGAGGAGTGGCTGAGCGTTGCAGGGAATTAGGAACGCTGGGTCCATGGTCTTTAGATGTAACAAAAACTATATGTTGAACGAAGCATTCTCGTTTTGTCCACATGGAAGTCCACTAATGTTTATCTTGCTTAAAAGAAATCGAGTCCAGTGTATCCAACCATGCTGTATTTTTCCATGGTTTCGCTGACTGGTCCGTCGCGGTGCTCCATCCTAGCGTGTTCGGCGCTGAGACGCAGACTTTGTTACCGCCACCCCGGGAGGCGAGTAGATGGTGACCACTCTCTGTAACTGATCGGGGATTCAAACCACGGCCGCCGGCGGCCACAGCCACCCGCGGACCGTCCAGAACATAGTGACCCGCCCAGAAACGACCTGAGCGCACCCGACAGCGTTATTTAGGACGGATACTGAACATGTTAATTTTGCAGATAGATGGCTCAAATGAGCAGATATTGCTTGATATGAAAGTCATATATTGTCAATGAGGATGGTGGCTCTACTTAGTTTGCTAATAAGCTCCTTATGCTCTAATCTGTAGGGATCATCATGTTAACTTTATTGAGGATCTCTGAACAGAAGCCTTGAAATCCCACTCGACTCATTTTACTGCGGGGCCCGGCGCGATAACTCAGATCGCCCACGGTTGATTCAGGGCGATCTCCGCCGCTCTGCTGTCAGTTCCAGTCAGCTGAGAGGTCGCCGGTCGGCCCGGTGCCGTCACCAGGTCCGCTCCGTGCCGCCCCGCCGCCGACGCGCCGATGCCATTTTAGATATCGCTTCTCACCAAGGATGGATCGCGTCAAATAACGCCGAGGGGCGCACCAGGAATGGAAAGGAACGTGGCCGGCCACGGAGGCATTTTGGCGTGAAATGGATACAACCGCCACGCCATACAGATGGCTGCGGGAGGGATTTAAATCGCGGTGAACATCGCTATGACGATATCTGGGGCGTATAATTTTTTTTCTCCATTCTTTTCAACCAAGTTGTTGCAACGCGTTGCGTGTTTTTTACGATAATAGATTCACAACGCGCTATTGTATATGAGACAGAAGCATGATTGCATCGATGACGTGTTGTCGCAGCCTGCCAAAGTGTCTGAGGCTCTCCGATGCATCACTGCGACGTCAGAGTTCCTAGCCTTCTCATCTGCATGATCAGACTTCTGAACAAGAAGGAAAACCCACGGCACCATGGATGGATGGCCTGCCAAAGCCGGCGACAGCAGTGTAGATCGCTGCATCTGGAACAACGAGGGCACTCCCATGTCCAGCTATATAGAGCAGCGTCGTCGTGCTCGTCAGTTGGAGAATTAATGGGCTACATCAGTGTGTGTGCGGCGCCAGTAACGCCTCTTCGATTGGTTTTGTGCTCAAGATAATGCAGAACAGGACAACTCTGCCAGTGGGTGCGCACATGGGAGGCTAATTTGTTTTAGCAAATGATTTCGAAATGAGATGTGGCAATGTGGACTTTGTGATCGTAGTCCTACGAATACCAGCGCTTCGGTGAGTGGTACAGTTCAATTTCCGTTGTAATTTCCTTGGCGTGGTTTTCACAGCCCTTTATCTATATCGCATGGAACTTCCAACAGGCTCGGATATTTTTATATAAGCGATTTGTGAGATTGTATTCAGAAGCTGTACGACCCTTCCAAGCTGTTGGCAGACAGTCCTCACTGGTCTGAAGCACCACTCTCCGGGCGGATTTGGGTCAGGAGTAGGACCATCCCTCCTGAGTAGCTGCGTTAGATACCGTGTGGCACCGCTCTGGCGACCGGCATGGTGTCATAGGCTCGAATTGATCAGACGACCTTGCACCGGAGCGAGGATCGCGCGCGGGTGGAATCGACGGGCGGTGGAACAAGTGAGTCAACCAGAGCTCTAAACCGAGTCGACCAGAGCTCTAAACTCGACTCGAGTCGACCAGAGCTCTAAACTCGACTCGAGTCGACCAGAGCTCTAAACTCGACTCGAGTCAAGTCGAACAGCGGAGCTGGGAGAGATTTTATCTCTGTGGGTGGTTGCTGCCCGCGGTACATAAGTAGATTCGGAAGCTGATGAAGACTAATCATATTTTAATGCTAGCTAAACTACGAAATGGTCGCCTAATCAGCGGCTCCGCCGGCCAACATGGTTATGTCCCTTTCGAAGCGGGTTCCATTGCGTTACAGATGCTCCTAACTATTATTTGATGGCTTCTAACGTCAGACGATTGTGCTGCTGCAGTTAACATTGCGTGATTACTGGGAGTACATTTTAACTGATTATCTGTTTACATGACATTGTTGCCGTTTTTACATGGCATCACTAATGCTTTTTTTAAGTGCCTTGAAACATTTCTTGAAATAGATAATGGCATAAAAATATAGGAAGAAACAGATACATATTTCACCCACTCACATCATAGAAAAAACAGATGACTAAAATGCTATGACAGGCTGAATGGTGCGTTCTGAGTAATTCCAAGAGATCATTGAAGTCCGATTCTTATCCCTGTTCCGACCATTTTAACCCATTTTCTGTCGCTCTCAATTTTCCACTGCTTCTTTTCTTCATGTCCATGCCCGTCTTTGTCACTGTCTGTCACCAGGCTCACTGTTGTCATTTCTTCCACGTTCACTTCTGTCACCGTTATGTATTATTCTGCTACTCATACTCTATATTCTCAGGCATCCTTCTTCCTATGTCCATGCCCCAATGTTGGCGGTTCCTCTGACAATCGGGGGAGTGGCGCCGGGCAGAGTGCCCGTCCGTCTGCCATTACTAAGGCGCGCACGTCCGCCGGCCCTCCGCGCCGACAGGCGACGACGGCGGCCGCCTTTTTGTGCTGCCCTATAGGGCGATGCGTCGCATGAGAGCGGGTCCGATAAGGCAGCCCTTCCGGCGGCTCGGCGCCAGACGTCGCCGTGTTCTTGTCCGTGCGGCACAGCGACGACATCCCAATAAAATAGCAGCAGAGTGCCCACTCGGTGGTCTCCTCAGAACAGACCGCAGACAGAGGTCCTTTCGGTGGTCCCAATGGGGTAGACCGCGGGTCGAGGCTCCATCGGTGTTCCAGGTGCCGCTGAGTGGTCAGAGGTCCTTCAAAGTGGTCCCACCGAGGCGAAGCGAAGATGGAGGCTCATAGTGAATGCATTGGCTGGAAATAAGTATTGTCAAACTGTATATGTGCTGAGTATGCTTCTTGAGGTACCGAACACTTTTCTTGTTTTCTCTCCACTTGTTGACCTCTACAGACATCACGGTGCCCACAGCCGTGGTAAACTCAATGCTGCGCCTCAATTACATTAATGTTATTTTCGTTTTTGTTGAGCCTTTATTGATACACGATTGTTCAATACCATTTATCATCTAACACGCCCATATCGGTGCTCTCGAGATGGACAGCCCTGTGACTGGGCGGGATAAAAAGCCGTTTTCCACATCATGTAGTGTCTTCGATGCCAGGAGCTCCTATCATTTGGGGCTATTGTATGACTCTGCTAACTGGGGTCAGTGCTATTGCGTGACCCACAGCGGTCAGGCTCCCTAATTTGTTTAACCACCAGACAATGTTCTGTGCCGCCATTACCGCTTTATTGCCGTTTCATGTAGCTTTTTGTGATAAGGTTCAGATAAAGTAAGTCCCGATCGTACTCATACACCAGTCTCCGATTAACATAATAGTTGGGATAAGATAGTGGTTAGCGAATGTAATCCATTCGTTTATAGTTATGGCCCATAAATATTGTTGCTTAAGTGATCGAAGGCCGGCGAGTTTTGCTGCATTAGCTGATAAATAACAACTACCTAACGGTGGTCGCTGTCTATTTTATAAAGGTTTGTGGCATGCAGAAATATTTTACATAATCTGTTTAGAAGTTTTTCGAAAGTCTAAAGAAAGCTCTACATCATAGTGATAGTCGGTGCTGCAGCAAAAGTGTCTTTTTGACATTTAGACGAGTGCCTCAAGTGCCAACCAGCCACTTATTTTCCAGTGAGCTGTGGCTGGCTCCAAACTGTGCTGCTTCATAAGGCATAAACGGCTTTCGATAATGGCCTATTGTCAAATAAACCATCAATAACAATGTCTCTTTGTTCTAAAATGAGTTAGCGATGATCGATGATTCACATCCAGCGCCAATTTTAGTTTTCAATAAACAGCCAAACTAAAATGCAATAAAGTCATCTAGCATTAGATGCCGAGAATGAAATATGTTAGCCTTGATCGTACCAATGCCTATCAGATATGATAGATAAGCGCCTGCCGTATCATTATTGGAAGAAAACAAACTTAATTGCGAAGGAAAAGCCAGCGGAACGATTCATTTGCAGCCTTTAGATCAAGATTCCACCACCAGTTTAGGCCCTCGTTGCGTGACTGAAAACATTGCGATCGCGTCGGATCAGATAATCGAACTCTGACTAGATACACGTTTCTGAAATAAAAGCACGATACTTAGCCGAATAGCTCGGCCATCCGATGGCCTGCCTTCGTCACGGCGAGCAAGGCGCTGAACTAATTCGTTCAGCCAAACGGCCATCGCCGCTGAGAGTTTCTCGCTGAGGTTCGGACATTATGGGTGCTTTGACGATGGGCGCTCGGCATCTGGGCTGGTTGTAGCCAGCTGTTGGCGGCCCTGCCCAGATGAGATGTGTATCTTTACAGCGCGCTGAGCCCGGCCGGCGTGAGCCATACCAGCCGCATGGGGGGCTCTCATGCGCACCTGTCATGCAGTTTCGACCTCACACCAAGCTTCGCATCGCGCAAGTGTCGCAAAGAAGGCTGTTAGCTAAGTAGGTGCAATACCTACTCGCGGGTGAAAGGCTAAACGTTTTTTGTCTGCATTGTTTGCTCCTTGTTAACCAACGTCATCAGATCATCTTTTGCACGTTTCTCTGTCTGAAATGTGTCAAAGGTTTCTTTTTAAGGACATGATGTGAAGTTTGTTAATGTAATAAGTGAATGAGGACTAATGTTTGTTTAGGGTTTTTTGCATGCATAATATTTCAATGAAGTTTCGCATGGGAACTAGGAAGGTTGGCGACTTTATGCAGACGAATTACGTTTCACTGAATTTCGAATCTGATCTCCCGAGCTGGTTCAAAGCACATTTGCATTGGGTTTTGCTCATTGCTTCTCAACGCATTTGGGTTCAGCAAGTTGGTACGACGAATCATAAGGCTGAGAAGCTGGCCGCTGGCGTCTAAGATTCTGAGCACCCGAGAGTCGGGACTCGGGCGTCTACGCAGTAGTTCCATGTAGAGTTATGTGCGCACGTGCGGCCGCTTTTTGCTGGCGCGGGCCGCCGCGCCGGGGGTAGGCGATCGGTCTGGCGCTGCCGGGAGGCCGTGTCAGCCCGTCATCAGCTGTCAGCTGGGACGGCTCACCCGTCAGATCGCCGTCAGATTCGTCACCAGTCAACCGCGCCACGCATCGATCGTTCACGCGTGGCCGTTTTTATACAGCGGTGAGACAGCGGCTCGGCCCGAGAGCTATGGTGTTTGACGGGATCCGGCGGGGGTTTAGGGTAATCTGGGTCATGTGAGAACCGGCGCTCAAGTGGGCTGTCACCTGTCGGGGATGTAATTGTGAATGGTTTTTGTGCCCTTCAGTGAACTTGTGACATTAATGGGCTTATGTGGCTTGGTTAAGATGGTTTTTGTTTTGGTTGTAGAATCATGGCGATCACTGTGATGACATCAACATATTCATACTAAGGAAAACATCGGAGTGTTGTGGTTAACTTTTGCCGTTCTTATCTCTTATCTTTATCAAATCTTGAAACAGAATGCACTTTGGATCATGAACTGCGCAAATTATTCCCTGGCATATATATTCCCTGGTATACCTATAGTGGTCTACTAGGGTTACCCGCGTGCTCCGCAACGCGAAGAAGGGTTATTTTTGACCCGTGGGTATTGGGTTGGTCTGTGTCGGTTTGGTTGGTATCCATTTCGTTCGATTGCTTTTTGACGGCCAAGCATTTTGTAATAAAACAAAAAGATACATCGCATCGAGGTGCCCGTGTCGTATTATCATGCGTTCTACTTAAGAATGATTCGAAAACTGGCGTGAAGTCTTTTGAGTGCCATCGCTGAATTTCGCTAAAAATGACAATGTAATAGTTTGGAACATTTACATTTTTAAGAATACTGTTGCTCATCATGCAAACATGAAGAGTGAATCTTGGACAGAATTGAATGCTCTTTCCAACGGTGCCATTTTCAATTGCCAACCGTATCAGGTTATGCAGCAAAACCCGTGTAATTAATAAAGTGGCACATCATCGACAAACACCATTTTCTCTAGCGATTTGTACCACCTTGGCGTCGATCAATTAGCTATTCACAATTTTTATATGAGAGGCGGTACCTTTCTCTTGCAAATAGGCGTTGATTCAACTCGCTCCATTTAACGGCCACCTAAAAATAAAATTAATTCCAAAATCCCTCAAAAACCGCAATTTTTCAAATAAAAGTGCCCTCTCCGGTGCACGTGGCGCGTGCTATCCTCTGCATTGCACACCATTCAATAGCCCGTTCAATTCTGTACACGATGCTGTTTTCCCCGTGCCGGTCGGACCCCTGGTCACCAAGATATTGCACGGGAACTGGACCCGTGTCGGCCAAAATTAGCCGTTTTCGCCCGATTTCGCACGCCGATTTATACATGTAAAGTCTATGACGCGAATTTGCACTTTTTGAGCACGCGCCACGTGCTCCCTATCAATCCGATCGAGTTGAGACCCCTCAAAGGCACGTCGCGCATCCTTGATCTATAAGTTGTGCAAATTTCAGCGGGCTAGGTGCAACGGTCTGGCCTGTAGTCCACGCAAAGCACCACCAAGTTGGGACCTCGGTAACGGACAGACGCACCCTCCTCAAATAGTAATATAGATGCCTGGCATTTATTTTATGGGATCCATTTATTTTTGTGTTTGAAACAATGCTATCTTTAGCCTGTTCCTTTAACTTCAGACTTCTTGAAGCATTTTAAACGGCACGTTAACACCTGTCGTTTCATCTGAAACTGACATCGACTTACAGCCCATCCCATTCAGTTACGGCGGCCTAAATGCGCACGCAGTTGATGGAAGCTCCAACCCGCGGCGCGGTTGTCCAACGACCTCCAGTAGGTCCTTACGGCGTGGCGGCTGGCAAGGCTGACCGCCGCCACAGTAACTGACCCTCCTTCCCTTGTGGTTGAGAGACCGCCCCTGCTCGGAGCAGCGCCACAAACGCGCGGTCGGCACGCAGCGCGGCGCCCGGCACCCTGCGCCTACATCTCCCACGACGGCTCGCGGGGCCCGGAGCGACATCCTCACACCCGCCTACCTGCTGACGTGGCGCCGCTGCCAGCCAATTTGCGGTCGAATGCCGCCCCTCGCCCGAACCCTCCGTGGTGCAAACGACACCTGTGTAGGAGCGTGCGCCGGCCTCGGACCGCGCCGGCGTCGAGCAGACGCCACCCCAACTCCGGGCGCGGGGGAATGTGCACAATTCAGGGTGCAGGTGAAATGTGCATAGAGATGGGAATGAGTAGCAGGAATAGGAGCGCGGAGCGGCGGAGCCGGCGGGAACGAAGGGGAGCGCTGGGTCAACGATGCAGGGTCGGCGTGGTGGTCCGGGTGCAGATCGGACCGGACCGGCTCGGCCGACTGGAAGGTTAGAACCAAATCAGGGCACCTGTTTGTGCCGTGCCTCGTAGGGGCGTGAGATTATTGTAAGGAAGACTGAAGGTAAACACCGAACACTTTTAGGAATTTGATGGTAAATACCCTTTGGAATGAATGCTTGTTTCGTTACATTGCGGTATAAGGTGTTACGCATAGTTCAACATTGGACTATTCGCGCTTATCTGACAGCATTAACAATGCAAATTACCCAGGACCGCTCCTCGTATGGTCCGATACCCGGTAGCAGCCCACCCACGGAGAGTCTAATTCCCCACGCACACAGTAGCGGCGGTGGACGATGTTCACACCGCGGGAGGTCATGTCGGGGTCACAGGACCGTCTGGGAACGGCCGTGACACAGTGGTAGTGCGGGGTGTAGTTACAAACTACATACAGGAACATTACACCTCGGTGTGTTCCTGGTGTGTACTCATCTGTGCAGCTTCTGCTCCTACAAATGGAAGTGTGTAATAACACTGAACGGAAGGCTGCAGCACGCTTCAAGATAGGGCCGTATCTCAGTCTTGGAAATGAAGTTGTGCTGTTTTAATGTTGCATTTTACAAGTATACCTTACCTGAATCTAGCAACGATTTAAACGCTTTGAAACTGCGGCAATCCCGAGCGCCGCGGAATTGCTGTTTGTTTTGTTCAGACAAGACAGGGTATTTTGCTTGAGGAGTTTGTTAAGGAGCGCTGTTTCGTTAAGTTTTGTTAAGCGCTTCTGATAAAGCTTTGTAAATATCAATGTGGTGCATGTGATAGTGCATTATGGAACTGCCCCATTACGAGTATTCTGCTTCTATGCAGACCTTTGCAAACAATAAATCGTATATCGCTGTGTGAATGAATCGTTTTGTGGATTCAATGCCAACGGATCCATAATGGCCTTTGTCAGTTTGATGACAGTCTCTTGCTCCAAACAAATAGCCTCTTCAGAGGTGGCTAATCAGCAAAAATCTGCGCTCAATCTCTGTCAGGAAGCTCAGTCTCGCTGATATCGGTTACGTGATGCGGTCTTATATCTGCTGGGTGTTTGGACTCGCAACAAACGCACGTCATATGTTTGAAAAATGAACTTTAATTGCTCACAATGTTGGTATAAAGCCGCCACACAACGGTATCCATTACCCAAGTGGCTATCGTGTATGGAAGGTAGCGAATCGTGTAAGTCATGCCTTTTGTTGACGTGATGGAAAGCTGAGACACCGCTGAATTCTGAGCGGCCACGAACAATGGCGTGAAAAATCGAATTGTAATTAATGGTCATCAAGCAAAACACCTTGTCAGAAGGCGCATTAATCTACATTACTAATGCATTCACGCTTTGGACTAACTAGGAAACGAGCGAAATGCGAGAAATTTACATTAATCTTGGTGAGGATGGCTGACGAAGCGTGGCGTGTGAGGAGACTGTGAATTCAGTGCGGCGCTCGGAACCGCCCCATCGCTACGTGGCCCTGTCACGAGCCGTCCATCGGACGTGAGGCGTGGGCGAGGAGGGCGTGCCCCGAGACTTGACCAAATCCGTGGAGCCACCCGCCCTTTTCCAAGATTCCACTTCAAGTGGACTGATTCGTATCTATAGGAAGTGAGATTCTAGCGCTCCGGTCGGTGATGAAGTATTAAGGAATTGCTTTTTTTACGCGGACTCGTTTAAGGCAGTTTCTTGCTCCAGTTTTACCATCAACCTGAACCAAAAACAGGTTGACCGCCCCAACTGAAGTAAGAGCCGTCGAAGGAGGTGCCGACCAACTATTGATATTCCAAGCATGAATAATTTACGATCAAACTACACATGTTCAGTAGCCGAACATGTCACGTGCATAATGCGGGAAAGTCACACCCTTCCACACCTCGACACATGACACATCCCTCACGAGCACCGCAAATCGCCATACTAACCGGTGTCATTCTGCCCTATGACTGTCTCACGTCGGGACGCTGTTGCCCCGGGCTGGACCTCAGCCCACTCCGTGACATGGCGGCGCGGTCTCTTTGATCCCCCAGGCTACTTCCGGTCCACGGTGTCGGTCGGACCACCCACGGCGCCTCACGTGCACCAGAGTGGCCCGCCGGTCTTTGTGATGGTTGTGCAGTGTTTGCCTACGCAGTGTTTGTGTTAACTTGGGTAAATGTGTGGATACGGTGATTGGACGTTTGCTGTTCATCAAGTAGATGTAGGTTTGGTATCGGATTCTGCTCTGCTGTCGCATTGGGCTGTTATGCATTGAAAGTCATGTTGTTTATTAATGTTTTGCATGGCTCGTTAACACCAAATGTGACGTTTTCTGCGTTTCAGCTGGGACCGTTGAACTCGATCGAAGGTTCATCGCCTCGCTGGTGGCCAACTGCTTCTTCAGCACCTTCCCGAAGCGGTCGTCCATCTCGCACCCGACGCTGCTCGATGTCAACTTCTCCGCGTTCTTCTACTATTTAAACAGGTCAGTGCCTGCATGGATGCCATGATATCTTATAGACACCTGCTGAATGAGTTTTGACTTTATTTGATACGCATGTAATGCTTTTGCATATTTGTAAGTGCAATACATGAAAAAGGAACCTATCTAGGTAGGTCCTAGGATATACAAATCAAATGCCTATCCAGATCTTCAGTTCCACTTTTTGCATCGGCTAATGCCCTTATTTTCTGTTTGAGTCTATTTTTAACTCCATTGGTCCTCGGTAGCGGTCTAATTATGCAAAGTGCATCATTATGCTCCACCGAGGAAATCGCACTTCGATATGGGACCATGGTAATTGACAATTAGTCTGGGCTAGTTTCGGCCATAGCTGCCGAATAGATTGCCAATTATTCATCGATAATGATCTGAGTCATCTCAGTAGGAGCTTATCTGCACGCATATCAGCTTCCCAGGACATAATGGCTTTCGCGTGTAGGTACATATGCTGTCATTACCTACCTCCATTTGCTTTTGAATGCACATCAGCAACTTTCTCATGTTTGTTTTGTTATTTTGTTATTTTTTTTCTGTTTTGTTATTTGCTATAGTGATTTATTCATTGAAGCCGATGAAACTTTTTTCTATTTGTTAGGTACAGCAATCAGTTCGGTCATCAACTCGAGATAAACGTTGCGATTTTTAAACTCATTGGTAAAAAAAAAAAATACGGCTATGGTGTGGTAGATAAAAGGAAAACGCCAAACTATAAATGATCTGTTGACTGGTGGGTGACCAGCAGCTGGGTAACCCGTCACCTGATGCCGTCCTAGCGCCTCTCTCAAATCATTATTTCCTATAGCTATATTGATATCGCGGCCAGGGCTCTTTTCGCCAAGATATACACCTAATGTAGGACCCGGTGACTGTTCTAAGACACCGCCGACAGGCCACTGTGCCCACTGTTGGGGTGGGGCGCCCCACGACCCACCAAATACCAGGCCGACGGCAGCAGACGCCACGTAATAAAGCAGCTCCCTGTTATTGATGACCGCTCCGAGCGCGTTATTGGTGTGTGCTCCGGCATCGGGATCACGGAGCTGGTATACGGGAGACGCCTCTATCTAAACTCGACTGCTCTGATCCCATCACGGCATAGGGCAGGAACGGGCGTGGTGGATTGACGACCGGGCTATCATGGTGATAGGACGACGGCCAGTGCTCTGGAAAAGTGCGCTTCTGGACGTTATCTAGCGTGATCTGTCAGGGATATGCTATCTGCTCCCGGTTGGGCGAATGTAAAATCGTCTGTGTAGTCAGCTGCGCGTAATCTGCAGCTGATTGTGTTGTCCTAGATGGATTACACTGGCCTGGGCGATCGTTTCACGTTTGCATATCGCCCGTTTGATTATTTGAGACTCGGTCTTTGTGTATCTGGGCGGCCGTAAAACACAGCTTCAGATCCGCAGGCTCAAATGTTAGACGTGCGTTGTTAGCTTTAAACAAAATCCGGTTAATTTGAGTTAATACGCGCGTGATTACGGATTGATGGCTCGTGATTACGGACTGAAAGCTTCACAAATAACGCAAAGTTAATAACAACATTAATTCGCTGGCTAAAGTTTCCCTCCCTCCCCCCACCATTTACCTACCGAACTAATTTTCGTGCGACTATCGGGGGTGCTAATTACTTCATCGTTAAACACAATTTACAATGTCATTCCAATTTTATCTTTTAGCGAGGTCCAGTAAAAGATAAAATCTAGGTGAAGCTTGTCTCCGCATGGGTCCAGTGGTGTCCGCCCCCCCCCCCACATTGTAGCCCCACGGACGCCAGCTTATTTGTGGACCAAAGCTCCACATCCCCAGGGGGACCTAGTGCTAATTGGGGCTCTCACCGTGCTCTTAGGTTATTAAACGGAAGCCGATCGACTTACTCAGAGGCTTGTCTGAGGCTTTAAACCCGAGTCCCCGCCGTAGGAAGCTGGATGGCAGGATAAAACGGTCGCGCCGGAGATTGTCTTTGGTGCGCTTCGATCGGCGCCCGTCGGCTATGGCTGCCGAAATCGATTCACAGCAAACAGCTTGTCCCTGAGCGAGGAGACGGAACTGCATATCAATGAGCACTGGCTCAGGCGTCGGACGCGAGTTAACCTGATGGGAAGGATCGGCCCGGAATTTGCAAGGCACGAGCGTAAAAGGGTGCACTTTTATTGCGCGCCGTTACCTCGCAGACAAGCGCGCAGATAAACGCTGTGGTTGAGTGGATCAAATTAGCACTGAGCTACTTGAAGTACTAATTACTTCATCGTGAAACATAAGTTACAAGCTGGCGTGCCAATCCGATGAATGTTGATGAATATTTATGTATTTGCGCCAGGCGTATTTAATGTCTTGTATAAAAATGTGTTTTATCGCTGGGATAACAACCATCCAGTTATCAACTGTGTGAATTACGAGGATCGAAATCACGCGTCAATAATATTGATATCCTAATAAGTCATGAGTTTATAGGCCTCTTTTCGGTATACCTACATACTGTTTAGAAGAGGTCATTATGTCGTGAAGTTTTTTAGGTTGTAATAAGGAAATTAAAAGCATTTCTATTCAAATGGTCTTTATTTTGCAATGAATTCCCTATATTTTTGTTGCGCAAATACATACTTATTGGTAGTGGGCGAATTAATTATAAAGCCTGAGCCTCTTTAGGGCCGTGCGTCAAACGAGCCATGGCTCGTATTCGTTGATGTATATGTTTAACGAAGTGTTAGCACTATGCATTAGCACATGCTTCAGCAGCCCGATGAACGTCAGCGCGAAGTGCTAGCAAGTGCGAAGTTTGAGTGGATGTGCAAACCTGGGCTCGACACAATAATGCCACCGCTTTAGGCCAGATGAGGTGCGAAGTTGTGCAGGAATGATTCTGCTGTCGAAAGCTGCGTAAAGTGGGCATGTTTTGCTCAGTCTGTAAGGAAAATCAGTTGTGATTGGAAAACCACAATCTTACCAGACCCATATTTTCAATCGAATCACTTTCGCGTAGTCGTTATACCGGTTACAATGTGTAAACAATAAACATAGAGAAACGTAAATGCGGTTACCCCTGCCCTTTTCGGTGGAACGGATCCACCTTTTCCGCCCGTCGGCGTTTCATCAATCAAACGCGATACTACGATCGGCGATACATAAGAAAGGATACTGATTCATCGGTTCGCCCCGCGGATCCCGCGGATATGGTGTTCTCTCGATGTTGTTTCTTGACGGCTGTCCTGATAGCCTGACAATGTTGTGTCACGTGCATGCTGGCGTTCTGCTGGACCTTTCAATGATCGATTGTGAACACGAAAGGCGTTCCGTTTTCAACACAGCAAAATCGGTTACATGCGACTATGGTTGGACTACAAATGCGCTGATAGGACCACTCTCTACCTACTGAGTCTGAGCTTTGGTGTGCCGTTCCAGCATCATGACACCTAAAGAAGCTAATGCATGACTGTTGCCGACTTAACCCTATTCCTGGCGGGGGGGGGGCCTCAGGAGCCCCCCCCCCCTGAGGTTTTTTGGTTATTTCTCCCAAACGCGTTGAGCTAGGAAGCTCAAATTTTCTGACTTTTCCTAAAAGGCTTCTACGAAACATGTCTGAAAATTTTGAGTTGATCTGACCTCAGGTCAGGTCACCAGAGGCGGTTTGGTGACCCTACCTCAGAAAAGTTTGCAATCACGCCAGAGCTAGAGTTTTTGACCGATCAATTTCTTCTCTTCAGGCTTTAGTTAGGGTACCAGTATGTGCAATTTGTATATCTCGGAATTTTGATATCGGTGACCTAAGGTCAGGTCAGTTTCGCGACCTCCCCATTATAAGTCAATGGGGGAAAAATCAACTCCCTGTTTTTACCACTAAAACGGGTCGGAATGGCCCCATATACCATACATGACTTCATATACGATCAACCTTCACTACCTTGAGGTCTGTTTTGCTGTTGGGCAGCTGTGAGGTCATGTGACGTCATCAAAGGTCACCAAAGGTTTTTGGCCAATAACTCCGTACAGGAACAAGATACAGACGCGTGGATGGTCTCATTGTGTTCAGCTCGTCAAGACGCATCGAATGATATACATGATGACCTCGAGGTCACGTGACCTGAGGTCAGCCTTTGACCTTGACCTTGCGAGGTCAACATATATATCATTCGATGCGGATTGACGAGAGGATCACGATGCTGCCCTTAGTTTGTTCCTATCTCGACTAATTCGAAAGTTATTCGAGAAAAACTCTCCATATCTAGCGCCGCCATTTTGACTTTTTCGACCCCTGTGACGTCATCTTTGACCTGACCTGAAAATGACCTTAGTAAAAATTGTAGATCTTGACCGTGCGTATCCGATGCCGTTTACCGTTTGTCGCTATCTTGCTTCGTTCTCGAGATCTCAGGGGGGGGGCCGAATCGGCCCCCCCCCCCCGCCAGTTTCTTGTCCCGGCGGAGCCCGCCAGGAATAGGGTTAAGTAGCTCCGATCAAAATAGCATACTTTCCACGATTAAAGGAAACAGTTCACTTTCCTGAAATTAGTATTTTGCTATGGATTTACGATTTTTTATGCTCAAAATGACCAGAAAATAAAATAAAACCTTTTTGTAAAAACAATTATTTTCTATATTTTAATATAGGATGAACTATATTCTATGTAAAATAATGTTTGACGCGGAAGCTTATTACGCGTTGACCAATCATATTGCGGAGTTCAAACCTACGCATGCTGCATTAGCTGTAAGCAGCATGCTGATTGGCTGACGATGACGTGGCTGCATTCCTGTGCAAGGCACACATTCCTCTGCAAGGCACTCTTTTCGGAACGAGAAATGGAATATCTTCGTCTAGGGTGATCGTTGAGCCGTAAAAGCTCCTGATTTGTGCTAGTCTCAGCTCAAGCTACGAAACTGCTATTCCAGTTCAAAATCCCATGTTAAAAGTGAGCTATTTCCTTTAACCTTCGCATTTGATAGTAAAGGACGACTGATCGGCATGCAATCTCACCCCATTTCATCCAGCAATGCATTAGGAAACACAATTTTTCTAAGCTAATCAGGAGTGAGATTGAGAAGACAAATAGTTGTTAGGTAGGCATTTCAACCCTAGCTCTTACCTCTCATGTCTGATTGCAGCCCATGGCAGCGTGTCAAATTTGAGGCGATCCTGTTGTACTTTGAAGCTCTTTCAGAAGCGGAACCTACCGGTCTTGTCACCTACACCAGAAAGGTAAGCATGTTTGCACTCAATCAACCAAAAAATTGTGAACGACCAAAAGTTTTAAATGGTTCTTCAGCTATTGGGGCTATGTATTTATGCTATGTTACTGCGATATTCTATTCCTCTACGCATATTCCAGAATGTAAACTAATGTACTGATGTGTATCAGCTCAGTCAGTATCTATATTCGCTGTTGTGTTGGGCAGGTGATGAGCGGCCGCGAGTTCGCCAGTCTGGCCGACTGGCTGGGCTGCTCCAAGCCTCTCTGCCCGGTGGTGGTTCGCGACACGGGCAGAATAGAGGACGCCGAGCCGGGCCTCAGTCAGGTCTGCTTCCTCAGCCCGCAGCCGGGCGGCGACACGCTCAGAGACGGAAGGTCACAGGTCAGTGGCGGGTCAGATGGAGTCAAACACAGGTCAGTTGTGAGTCAGATGATGGTCAGAGAGGTCGAAGGTCAGTTGAGCTCAGCTGAGGGCTTTACTAAATGGGGCATCTATGCGAAAGATTGTGTATGCTATAATACGAGTATAAGCAATGTTTGTCATTGTTTATCTTTTACGTTCTATCTACACCAGCTACCGTCTTTAGTAGACCGCGCCTCGCGGCTCATCTTTAGCTGCGCAGACTCAGAAATTTCTATTTGCTGAAGCGATTGGTCTGTATTGCTTCTTCGCTGATCATAGCACACTGCCATCCATCCGTCTACCGATCAGCCGTACCGTGCTATCTTTTGACGAAGTCTGTTCGTGGAACATCACTTATAAGACGGATTAGCCGTCGGTAATCTGGTAATTATGGGATCGGATGACCGGCCACCGCAGCACTGCTCCGGCCACCGGTACGGGACCGATGGCTCATTCTGTCACCTAACCGTGTTATTGTCGGAAAATGACGCGATCTGAGTGAGATGGAATAAGATGGATGACGTAGAAAGGTCGGAAGGGGACGGTGATATCCGCGTTACGGTCCAAGGCGGACATGAGGACAGGTGGCGCCGCCGCCGCTCGCATAGCGGCGGGAATGTGAACTAACCTGTTTACCATAGGGGACTGTGCTAACGGCCGCTGCGGGCGCCGATTCAGGCTTAGTTTTGACTTTGTACCACAATTAATGGTTTATTCATAACAAAAAATGGACTAGCGAGAGTCGTGCCGGGATCAGAATTCAATGCTCTACAAAACTAAGCCATTTTCATTGTGATGACGCCATAGACTTCACCGCCAAACCCAATAAAGCAGAAATATGTCGCATCACCGGTGATTACATGCAAACATTCTTTGGCATATAGCATAAAAACCAGAACACCTTTGACTGCAGCGACAATGCGGTACTACAGAAAATTGTATGGCCTACCTAATGGTGCCCATTACTTGATAACTAAGTTGAGTATTTCGTCGCCTAACTCTTGTAAATCTGTATGTCCGCTTGTCTATGGAGTTTGGTCCGTAACGGGCAGAATGGTGGAGGCTCTGGAGTGAGCTTCCACTTTATTACACATCTAGCTGACCCTGCCGGTCGGAAGAGAGGAGGAGTGGCCGCCTAAAGCTAGGTATGGCCGAGTACTCACATTCGGTTTCTGTGTTTTCTCTGGCGCCAGGTAAGGATTCTGAATCTCATTCCGTCTGTTTTCTGCGTTCTCAGGAGTCTCTGAGCCACGCCAGTCACCCGGAGCTGCTGGCGTCGGCCATCTTCCAGGAGCGGCTCGAGGATAACGAGTCGCTGGCGGTGTCGGGCTGCGTCAGGTCCTGTCAGATGGCGGTCAACTCCTCCGGAGCGCCGCACCTCACCCGACTGACGGTAGGTGGCAGCAGCTGTCACACCGGGACCTGTACACTAAAAAGCAGGGTATATAGAAGCTTAAAGCTGCTCCTTTGGTAGGGATAAAGGCTGAGGCTCTGCAAAAGATAATCATTTGAATTAGGTCGTTTGTTATGCTAGCTTTGTGTGGATTCAGTCTCTTACAATAATTTTAGCTGGCAGAGCGCTGACAGTGTTTGTGTCCGATTAAATAGTTTGCGTTTCTGCCACCAGGCGTCAGCTAGGAGCGCCTCAGCCAACGGCCAAATCTGCTGTGTGGACGCCGAGAGTTACACCACTCTGCCCGCTGCTCAATACGACGAGGACGCCATCCTTCGGGAGCTCAACAAGGCCTACCTGGGCTTCCAGCAGCCGAAGGTGACCAAGCGACTGAGTCCGATCGGGGAGTCAAACGGCCCCAGCCGGCATGTGTCCGTTTCACCCGCCCTCAGTGAGGTCGGAGAGACCCCGGAACTGGTCAACGGCGGCGCGAGCGGCCTCCACAACAGTCGGACGTCCCACGGAGTGCCCATGTCACCGCTGGCCGCACCCCCACCGGAGGTACAGCCCTCGCCACAGGCGGAGTGTGAGGAGCCGGGGAGCCGCGGCGTGCCGCTCCGCCGACCGGCCACCATCGGCGGGCCGACCACAGAGCCCCCTGCTGAGGGGTCACCGAGCGGGTCAGGTGGAGCCACCAGACAGAGCGTGCTCCGACTCATCGGACAGATGCAGCGATTCATTGAGCGTGAGCTGGGCCAGCTTGGTCAACAAGCCAACTCGCAAATCGTCTCACAAATCATGTCCCGGATTCGGACAATCGAGCGAAGTCAGTTGGTGAGACTTCTGAGCGCAGATACACCCGCCCAACCTGCCACCGAGCTGGGTGAACTCCCGAACTGCGATGAGGACGCTTTGTTGACTGTCTGCGAGGCGCTGATGACTGATCAGGTACCGCTAGAGCCCCTGGACGGAGACTACTTCGAATGGAAGCTGGAGGAGTTGGCTCAGGAGCGGTGCGCGGAGCTGCCTGGAGTCGGAGCCGGGAGCCGAGCGGAGCAGGGAGGGGAGCCGGAGCAGACGGAGCCGGGAGCGGACGTTCGAGGGGCCCGCGGCAGGACGGCCTCGGTGGATACGGATGCGTTCTTCAGTGCCTGCAGCAGTGTGGACGACAGCTGCTCACAAGGTGAGGCTGAGAGCGGCTTGGCTTTGGTTATGTAAGGACAGCTCAGGCTGCCGAAACACTGTAAGTAGTCTTATTCGGTTAGGTCTCAATCGGTTAGTTGTTAAATGTTCAGTTTCATAGCAAATCTTGCAGCAATGTTTGTACACTTAATGTGCTCAGTGCACCACCGTGCATAATCAGTCGAGATATAATTCGATGAATATTGGTTTGAGAGCTGACTAATCCAAATGTGTGATCATTTCATGAGATGTGCGATGCTGAGTTACAGCTGGGTCTTACCTCCGTTTTCTTTATCCCCACCCCTCTCCGACAGACGGCCGGAGCGCGGACAGCGGCTGGAGCGGCTCGCCGCCGCGGTACCGTCGCTCCGTGTCGCCCGGCCGGCCTCCTCTAGGCCCCCCGCGGCGCCGCAGCACCTTCCGGGACCGGCTGGAGGAGGCGAACCGGCGCGCCGAGCGGGAGGAGCTGGCCGACAGCCGCGACTCGACAGAGGACGAGCACACGGTGGCCACCGCCGTCCGGCCCGTCGCCGCCGCCGCCGTCAGCGTCATCCGAGCCAACCCGGCCGTCACCGCGGCGTCGGCCGCCGCCGGACGCGCCGCCACCGCCGCCGATGACGGCGATGACGGAAAGATGAGGTGAGGACGGACGATGGGAGTGCGGGAGTGGAATGGGCTGAAGGTCTGATGGATGAAGATGTGCTTAAGATGTGTTTGACTGGATTGTTTACGCGTGGTAATGGGTTGGGCAATTTATGGGCGCATTAGTGACTAAAAGTTACAAATTATGGTGTGTTTGAATCATTCCGGATACCTGTTAGCTGCTATTCTGAGCTCTGATGATCAGCGTTGATGAACGTTCAGGTCGGGCATACAAACCGTCAACGTCATTATACGTTATCTGCCGTCGCCTGACACCCTCCCCTCTGCCCCTCTCTCTCTCTCTCTCTCTCTCTCTCTCTCTCTCTCTCTCTCTCTCTCTCTCTCTCTCTCTCTCTCTCTCTCTCTCTCTCTCTCTCTCTCTCTCTCTCTCTCTCCCTCTCTCTCTCTCTCTCTCTCTCTCTCTCTCTCTCTCTCTCTCTCTCTCTCTCTTTTTTTTCTCTCTCTCTCGTCCCCAGTCGCGCCGGCTCGTCGGTCGGTGAGTACCTGGACGAGGTAGCCGACCAGCTCACAAACGGCCGGCGCTGGGCCAGCCGGCTCCGCGGCAAGAGCCGCAGCCTGACCGGCAACAGCTCTCGCCTGAGCTTCAGCTCCGACTTCAGCTCTGGTTCGTAACACTTTACCGAGAATTCAAAGTATCCAGTTATCATCATGACTTTACTAAAGAGATCATAAATTTTGTACTTTGACTTTAGTCACTGCCCAGTCAGTGACTGTGACACTCGGGTCGCAAGGGAGTGAAACGCCCGGTTATTCATGAAAAAAATGATAACGACTGCAGTCTCGGAACTATCACTTGTGAGTTACAAACATACATTAGACTACAGCGCTCTAACCGTGTCCCCGTGTCTCTGCGCCTCTCGTCAGACGTGGAGGAGTTGTGTGACAAGTTTGGCCACTGGCTGGAGGAGCCCGGCGCCGAGCTGGGACCGCGAGACCTGGCCGTCATGCGGGTCACCCAGCGCATGCTCAAGAGGACGCTGTCGGATACATTCGCCGGCAGTGTGATGGACATGGAGCAGCTGGACACTGCGTGTCACATCCCCAGCGCCAGCGGACTCAGTCATAGTCAGTACCACAGTCAGTCACAGTCAGTACCTGAGTCAGTCACAGTCAGTACCTGAGTCAGTCACAAGTAGTACCGAACTCAGTCACATCCCAGCGCCAGTGGACTCAGTCACAGTCAGTACTCAGTACCATAGTCAGTCACAGACTCAGTACCCACTACCCGTTATTTGTCTCAGTCACAGTCAGTCAGTCAGTATCTGACTCTTATGTCACAGCAGGCCGTATGGTCAGTGCCAGGCTCAGTCAAATACTTACACAGCCCCAGCGGATTCGGTCACAGTCATTACCAAAGTCAGTCAGTCAGTCAGTCAATATCAGAATACCAATGGTATCATGGCGATGGTGTGTGCTCTTGATATGCCATAACCCGTTTCGCGGTACTTTGGTACCCAAAGTCGACAGCCTTTCATGTCCCCAAGTTGGTACTTACTTCTTACCACTATATTTCCTTCACAGGATTGGAGTCTGACGCCCGACAGCGGAAGCGCGCCTGTGCCCGATCTCTGAGCCTCTCCGATCAGTGGGCGAGGGAGAGGCTCGCCCTGGAGGTGGCCAGAAAACTGGTAGAGCCCTCGCCCGACCAGGTATGCTGAGGACCGATCTGCCAGGGCTAGGAGTGCCACTAACCCTACCGATCGCCGGACGAGCGGCCGAGTGGTGTGCCGTGTGCGTGGAACTAAATGAGTTATCACCTTGCATACGATACCATCTTGTAGGTATTTATTTAAATGTCAACGCAACAATCACGCTGTTAAACGGTTATTTATTACACGCATCGTTCACCCTAGCTATTCAGAGTGGTTAAACGCTGTCCAGTGACGGCAATGCCATTTGTTGAGCCTCGTTTGTGACCCCTGCATTATTTTTTTTTTTTTTTGACCTAGCTGAACTAGCGTTTGCTGTGTGCTCGGTGCAACGTGTGTGGCTGTCCGTACCCCTCCCGTGTCTCGTCACTAACCGACCTCCGGGCACGGCCGACCCGTGCCCCAGCCCTCTGCTCCCGTCTGCGCCAAGCCCAGCTCCAGCTCCGTGGTGGAACTCCTCGAGGCCGCGCACGCCGCCACCCTGCGTCAGGAGCGGCTCTGCCCTGCCATCTACCGGTACTTGGAGGAACTAGCCAGCCGCCTGGTTCCCGAATGTGTCCACGAGAGCGCCCTGCTGTTGCGGTTTCACCTTGCTAAACACCGGCGCGCCTACCGTAAGATATCAGCTCGACCGGAGCGGAAGCTGACCGAGTTCCCGCGGCGGCCGCCGGCGGCGCCACCGTCGCCGCCTCCCGCTCCGCCGCCCACCGGGCCTCTCCCGCTGGACGAGGCCACTGTGGAGGGATTCAGCTGGACCCTGGTCGAGCGGCTGCTGGAGGAGACGATCCGCCAGCTGCCCAGCCCCCGCCGGCAGCTGCTGAAGCGGCTCATCAGCGGCCGAGCAATCTCACTCGACCGCAAGAAGGGCATTCTGAAGAAGCCGCGCTCGGCGGTGCCGCGGAGTCGGAGCAGCACCTCCGACAGGCCGCCGCTGCAGGGGAGTCCGGAGGGTGCCCCCAGCAGCGGGCTGCCTGGCCAGACGGGCCGACCGGAGGCGCAGCGACGCAAGAGCCGGCGGGAGAGCTTTCTGGAGGTAGGTGGGCGATTCAGTACTGCACCGGACAGTTAACGGTCGGTTCACGGCGGAAAAAAAACGTAATGGTGAGGCTGTGTGATCCAGTAGATCATCTAACAAACTAATATGTGGAACTTCTAACTAACGGTTTGCCGATGTTGTATCGCACCATGTAAACATGCTCGCCAGTCGTTGCCTCACTTGTTTCAGGCTGAAGCTGCATCATAACGAAGTTCACTATTTAATGTTTTCTTTGAATGGATCAAAGACGCTCTCGTCTTTTACCGCCTCATATCACTCAATGGCAATGGCCTTTATAGATTAATTCATAGACCTCTGTATGTATACAGAGTCCTGTTATTAATTCGATTCTATGTGCACTTTGCGTCTACGTTTCACCACCACAAACCATCATCATGACTCTCTCCGTGACCTGCCCCCCTCTGCCCCGCTCAGTCTCGAGCCGCCGCGGCGGCCGCCGCAGCCTCCGCCGGTGGTGCCGCGGAGGACGCCGTCGAGCCACCCGACTCGGGCCGGCCGGCGGTCACGGGCAACTGGGGCTGCGGCCGGCGCCACGGCGGCGACCCCCAGCTAAAGGCGGCGCTCCAGTGGCTGGGAGCCAGCCGCGCTGAGCTGCCCTGTCTCATCTACTACACCTGCGGCAACGCGGCCGTGCAGACGGTACGGACTCGTATGGATAGAGGAAAGGGGAGGGAATCAGCGCCTGAGGTCCAAAGGGTAAAATATGGTGGGCTGAGAATCGCCAATGCAATGGGTCGAAACTTACTTGGGGTTGCCTGAGTACACACTGATTGTTGCTGACCACTGGCCAGTCACCGCTCGCTTTGACTTCTGACTATATCGATCATCTCCCCCCCCCCCCCCCCCAGTTCCTATGGGTGTGCAGTTGCACTGTGCAGTACCGGTCACCGACCGACACTGGACGGTCGGGGAGCTGTTCATCTCCCTCCTCTGTGTGCACTGTACGCTGGGGATCTAACTGTACCCCTCCCACCCCCCGTGTCTTTAGCTCCAGTGGGTGTGCAGTACGGTCACCGACCGACGTTGGACCGTCGGGGAGCTGTTTGTCTCCCTCCTCTGTGTGCACTGTACGCTTGGGATCTAACTGTACCCCTCCCCCCCCTCCCCCGTGTCTTTAGCTCCAGTGGTGTGTAGTACGGTCACTGATCGACACTGGACGGTCGGGGAGCTGACTGTACTCTTGTGTCTTTGCAGTAGTTACTGGACAGGTTGGTGAGCTGATTGTGCCCCTCCCCACAGCTCCAGTGGGTGTGCAGTACAGTCACCGACCGACACTGGACGGTCGGGGAGCTGGCCGCGGCCGTCCTGTCTCACTGCCACCGCAGACTGGAGGCCGCTAAACGCAGCGCCAGCAGGCAAAGAACGGGTGAGAATTAAACTACCGGCGATCGCTCAGATCATCCATTGTAAATGTCACAGAGATGATTAAATGTCGTAGACCACGCAGTGAAGTGAAGCGATCCCGAAGGCTATGATTTCTTCTAATCGACGTGCACTTGCTTCTTGTTCTTTCAGTGGCCACTCCTGGGGACCTGTTTGAGGACCTGCTGCGGTCGGAAGTGCCGCCAACAGCAGAGGCCACCTTCAAAACCCGCATACCTTCCCTCGACTGAGGCCCACGGCCTGAGGGCCTTAGAGGCGCCGTCTGAGGACCTCAGCGGACCGTCGGAGGCCGCACCCAAGCGTCCAGCTGCGGTGTAGTGAGTTGTGAATTGTGATCCCCGTGGGCCCGATAGTGTTCCAGGAACCGACTGAGGTCCCCGTATTGACCAATGGTCCCTGGTCGGACCAGTGGTCCTCAGGCCGCCAATGGTCCTCGTATCGACCACGTGGTCCTCACTGGTCCGGGCGGGACACGTCTGGTCCCACGTCCCAGGCCTCAGTGAGTCCCGCTAGCATCCGGGGGCCCTCGTACCGCCCTTTGTAGTGCATTCCCAACCCCAAGTCGGCCGTCCCTCCTAGGAGTCGGACGTCCCCGTCCGCAGAGATGCAAACTCCCAGTGGAGATGAAGATTGTGAGACAGTCGTCCCCGCGGGCGACAGTGATACATGCAATAATGATGATACGCGGGAGGCGCCGCGTGTTAGATATGATTTACATGAGCTGAATGTCACATTTGTAGGTTGTGCGATATATTATGTGCATGTTTTCCTACCCTCCCATGATTCCCCATGAGCGCTTCCACTGCTGTGTCGGTAATGCCCAGAGGATGTTGTGGGAAACGTTAGTGCGTTTTGATGGACGCCGTACCGATCTGTAGTAAACCAAACGTCCCGTGTCGAGCCGTCCTATTCAACGAATATGGGCCGGACCGCGCGTTTTTAACGCGACGTGCCGCTTGTTACGAGACGTGCTTCATGCTTGGATGCCCTGCGCTCGTCGTGGCGTGTCGTATATCACTCGATCGTGAGTTATGAAATAAAGATACGGTATTCGTTATGATCAGGAACAGGCGGAAGAGAGCGACGTACTGCGAGCACACGGATATCACTGCCCTGATCTCGGTGTTGATGATGCTGACGTGGTCAGTCGGAAAGCATAATCATTTGATGGATGGTTTGACCTCCAAAATCAATTCGAAGCAAGGTAACAGCTGCATATGCATGTATTGACAGCTGCATATGCATATGCATATTATGTATTGACTCGTATACCTTGCCAGTACACATGTGGGCCTCTGTGAAAAAAAGGTAACAGCTTCATTAGTGCTAAGCCTGGCCAGTGTGTCTTGGCCAGAGTTAAAACAAATCAGTGTTTCCAATGTGGTATCCACCTTTAGCCGTCCCTGTTCCTCACATACCGACAGACAAGTTTTCATCTCCGTCCTGTATTGTTCCCAGAGGCACAAACAGTGGACGGTGGTGGTAGGCTGTCGCACGACCCCACTCGAAGGCTTCCGTGACCACAACAGTAGCACGGGGCCACAGGTCAGACATCTGAGCCACCCAACCCTCAGAATATGTACACGAATGGAGACAGACATGCTCAAGGGAAAGCCTAATCAACGATGGCAGAAGCAGTAGGAAAAAAGGTGCTTACAGGCCGATTTGCACAAGTATGATATGTGGTAAAACGCGGCAATTCATCTAAGACTCCTCACTTACCACATCGTTGTTAACTTTGTAGCTCGCTGATAGCGTCACTCTACCCTAAAACTGACAAAAGCTACAAAACGCAAAACTAAATAACTAAAATAACTACAATGATGAACAATTTTGCACTGTTGGCCTCCCCTGTAGAGAGCCAATATGGGAAGCGGCACCCGCGACGCGTCGATGCCCAGAGCCGGTTCGCCTCGGTTAGCTAAAACGTGTTTCGATCGCGTCAGAATCAGGTCGACAGTTAAAAGGCCGCCGGTGGGTCGTAACCCGGTGGCGGCTCGGCTCAGGCGCGCTGCCGTTGTGGCTCGTAATCGGACGAATCGGTGCCGTCAACACAATATCGACCATCAGCCATCCCCCAATCACGCTCACATTTACACTAACCCACACACACACATACAAACATCCACACGGCATTACGACACACACTCATGGCGGCTCGCTGGAGATCCCTCGGATCGTCCCTAACAAATATCGCCCTGCGCCGGCCGGGCGGCTGGCGCTGCCTCCCGGTGGGGGGCGGGCCAGGCGGGGAGCAGCTGCGGCGGGCCGGTCGCTCACCGCGCTATAACGACGGCGCCTGACGCAGCAGCGGAATACAGGCCACCTTGTGGAACACTTGGTGCGAGTACTTGGCGCGGATCGTCTTCAGGTGGGGGTTGGGCTCGCGGCCCAGCATGAGGTGCAGCTTCTCCGTCAGGTCCTGGAACTCGGAGACCGAGTAGCCTGCGAAGGAGCGGGGCGGATAAGTCAGCCTTGACCAAACTACTAAAATAATGTAAAATTAATTAACTGTATGCTAGGAAAAGGAAAACACCAGTGGAACGAGGAAAACCATAGGGTAGTAGTTCTATTCTAGAGCAAGAAGATGTCACCCCATACCGTCTCTTCCGTCAACCAGCTCTCACCGGAGAAGTATTCCACGGTGGCCTTGATCTGCTCAAAGTGGCCGGGCATCCTCATGTGGACGGCGAGCGCCAGGGCGGCGGCCGCCAGTCGGGAGCCGGCCACCGACACGAACTGGTACTCCATCAGCGACAGCTCCAGGACGTAGCGCGCCAGCGTTAGCACCTCCACGGGCAGCTTACAGCACTGCGGGCAGCGGGGGAGGAGAGTTAGCACCTCTACGGAGAGGGTAACACAGGGGAGGCAGCACCTCCACGGGCAGCTTACAGCACTGCGGGCAGCGGGGGAGGAGAGTTAGCACCTCTACTCAGCGGGATAACACAGGGGAGACAGCACCTCCACGGGCAGCTTACAGCACTGCGGGGAGCGGGGGAGGAGAGTTAGCACCTCTACTGAGCGGGATAACACAGGGGAGACAGCACCTCCACGGGCAGCTTACAGCACTGCGGGCAGCGGGGGAGGAGAGTTAGCACCTCTACTGAGCGGTGTAACACAGGGGAGACAGCACCTCCACGGGCAGTTTACAGCACTGCGGGCAGCGGGGGAGGAGAGTTAGCACCTCTACTGAGCGGTATAACAAAGGAGACAGCACCTCCACGGGCAGCTTACAGCACTGCGGGGAGCGGGGGAGGAGAGTTAGCACCTCTACTGAGCGGGATAACACAGGGGAGACAGCACCTCCACGGGCAGCTTACAGCACTGCGGGCAGCGGGGGAGGAGAGTTAGCACCTCTACTGAGCGGTGTAACACAGGGGAGACAGCACCTCCACGGGCAGCTTACAGCACTGCGGGGAGCGGGGGAGGAGAGTTAGCACCTCTACTGAGAGGGTAACACAGGGGAGACAGCACCTCCACGGGGAGCCACGGGGGAGGAGAGTTAGCACCTCTACTGAGCGGGATAACACAGGCCGGGAGACAACATCCCCACAGGGAGCCATAGGGCAGGGGAGTTAGCACCTCTACTGAGCAGAATAACACAGGGAAGTTAGCAGTTAGCACATCCACAGAGAGCCACAGGGGAGGGGGAGTTGGCACCTCTACTGAGAGGCATAACACAGGGGAGTTAACATCAGTCCACGGAGAGCTTACAGCACTGCGGGGAACGGGAGAGGAGAGTTAGCTCCTCTTATAATGATGTACGGCATTGTGTGGAATCGGTTCTCTGGGTGGAGGGATAGGAAAGCCTGCTTTAGCGTTGCATAAGGTTCTGGGGTGAGACGGACACGGGAGTCGAATTCGCACATGAGAGCATCGCCCTTCAATCTGTGGACCGTTCAGAAAGTGCAGAAGCAAGGAAGCTATGGGGAGAGAGGCTAGCACAGAGCGAAGGTTTTACTGACGTGGAGATGTCGAGTGATAAGAGACCGCAAACACCAACTGCAGACGGCTGGCTTGGACGGATCGGGGAGACATTCGAGATGGGATTTACAAAACAACGCTGAGTGTCCCCGGGTAAGGCCTTGAGGTAGGATTGTGGCAAGGCCAGTAGGATCTTTGAAACGGAATTAATGCAATCCGGTACTGCCAATGAAAAATGGGCAACTATCATGATTCATGGTCAATGACAGCTGTGGAAGCCGCTCCTTATTTTTCATAACCATAAACCACCTACATCCCACCAGCAGCTGCAATCAAACTAATAATTGACACATTTAACGGACGTTCGCGCAGCTGATACCAAGCACCACATAATGCGGTGCAACCCACTAATAGCCGCTGATCATTAGTCCGCCTGCGAACGACACGCCGATGTGGGACTCTGCCGTCATATGATCCCAATCACAGGCAGCCCATTAAACTGAGCGGGAATCGGGTTACCGGCGGGAGTCCGACCGACCGACCGACGGGCTCAGCGGCGGGGAACAGATTCACAGTCATCCGCCGTGACCCGCGCTCACGATCCTACCCTATCCGCCGCCGTTCGGCGCTCCCAGCCGCCCCCCCCCCCCCCCACGCCAGACACTATTCCCAGGTCGGGTGGTGAGAACTAACCGCAGAATATCAAACAACGGCCCAGGGCAGACGCTAGCTTACTCTCAGGCCAGCACGTAGTCTAATAAGTCGCTGTTGTAAGACAACAATAATACATCTAGGGGCGCCCACACCGGGACCTGGCGCTTATCCCCGGAGTCCCAACTCTCAACTAACCCGTGCGTATCGGCGCAGGAACCGGTAGGAGACCGGCAGGCCGACGTCAAAGTTGACGGTGCGCAGGATTTTCATTTCCGTGGCGATGATCTCGCGCCTGGCGTAGGCGTCCTCGCAGATGTAGAGAAAGTCGTCCAGCGGCGGCGGCAGCCGCTCCTGAAACAGGGGAGGGGAACACACGGTTATCTATCGTTCCGGCTACATAGGGACAGTGATGACAGAGAGTGGGATATCGTGTGGAGTAGAGTACCAGTGTTCATAACTTAGATTACATAAAAATAACAACGCAACTTCTTTAAAAAAAAAAAAAAACTTCCGCCGGCAATGCTATGGAACGACGTAAAGTAACCTGCTTCAAAGTAAACGAATATAAGTAACAGCATCCGATCACTGACGACTTTGAAAATAGCCGACCACTCACGTCGAACTTGCAGGCGATGAAGATGGCGGTGGCGCCGACCAGCTGCAGCGTCTCCCTGCTGACCTCGACCTGGGCCAGGTACAGGTCAACCAGCCGCACGGCCAGGTACAGCGTCTCGTGGTTGAGCTCAAACGACTCCTGCACCTCGACCATCCAGTCGACCAGGATGGAGCGCATCATCTCAGTGAGATCCGTCTGAACCGTGCCCAGGTACGGCGCCACCTGACACATGGCCTGTCGGAGCAGCACGCGCAGAGGTCAGAGGTCGGCAGCGGTGGATGTCGTGGGGTGTGGGAAACTGAAGGCTTTTAGTGGCAGATAACGGTTGCAGCGCACACCTCAGAACAGATGGTGTAAAACCAGAGACATACAGACAAACGGAACAGACAAAAATAATCCGATACCTTGTCAGAATACAAAGAAATCACAGACAACGTCCCTTTTAGCCTTCATCTGCTCCAAAAGCAAGCCAAGCATGTCTCTTGCGAGTCCGACAGCATGTTAGCTTTCCAGCTCCTAAAAGCCAACCCACCTCGCGTTCTTTGTAGTGTCTGAAGAGATCGTTGACGTATTCGGGCACGGCGAAAATGTCGCCGGCCGCCTCGGAGTCGAAGTCGATGACGCCCTCGGGCAGCGCGCTCGCTCTCCGCTCGTTCTCGGCGTTCAGACGGCTCACCAGGTCGGCGGCGCGCTCAGACTCGGGGCTGCCGGGGGGCGACGGCGGTATAGCAGTCAGAAACCCAAAGTGACTAATTGATCTTAGACTTAGAGTAAAGTCCAAAAAGAGAAACAAACAATTCTATTGCAGAGCCTGAGCAGGTTACCGATGCAGAGCCGGTGATCACGTCAGGGCAGTCAAATCTCAAAGGGGACTTAATCTTCTTACCACTCTCCCAATATCTAGTTCATTAGTACGCGGTCCCCCTTTCACTCCCTGGCAGTCCCACATTCTCATTAGTTTCCTTACTCTGCTTTGTCACTCAATTCTTCCTACCCGGCCCATAGTCTGCGCTTACCTGTTTCCCTCTGGCGGCGTCTCGAAGCCGGTGGTCTCCTCGGATGTGATCGAGGCCAGGCTGGAGGAGGCGGCCGACACCTGACTGGTGCTGCTGCTGCCCTCCGCCAGGCGCGTCACGCTGACGGACACCCGCAGGTCGGGCAGCGTCGGAATCGAGCGCAGCTTCCGCGCCTGGCGGGCGGTGGGGGCGAAAGGTCAGACCGTGCAGCCACAGAGGCGTGTGGGCTCGGCTGTGGTGCGTCCGTCACGTAGTCAGGTGACTGTGTAGGGCGGGCACTAGTGCTAAGCTATCCCGCTTAGACATTACAATAACTGTTCAATTACTACAGTATCACCTAAGACATAAGTCATCTTATTCTACTCACTAGAGATGTCAATCGGATACCAACTTTTTGGTTTACTGATACCAAACCGATACCAACTTGGTATTTGGTATTTCGAGGCTAACACATTTGGTATTTTGTTGGTATTGTGAATCCTCGCTAATGTTAAAGAGGCTTTAAATTTGGCAAAAAGTTGGTATTTTCCCGATATTGCCAAGTCGGTTCGGTTTCGGTATTTTCCCACGGCTTCTGTTGGTATTTGGTTTGGTATCGGTATTACGATTTTCCGAAATTGACATCACTACTACTCACATTCCTGGCTAACACAATTACACTGCGAATGATACGATTTATTATACGCTGATCGTGTATTCTGCGACTCCTGACCTTTTTGACGGCGCCATCGGCGGCGGCGCCGGCGGCGGAGCGTTTGACGCCGGCGCGCGGCTTGAGTGCTCCGCGCGGCTGGGCGTCGGTGGCGCGCGGTGCCTGCTGTGTGGAGTCGCCCGACTGCTGCTGCTGCTGCTGCTGACCGGCCACCCGGTGCACGCGGCCCTTCCGAACGCCCAGCTTGGTGATATTCTTCTTACCCTTCTCGATGGCCTGCAAGGTAGGACATTAATTATTTAAGGAGAGACAAACACATCAGGTGCGAACGGAATGGAACGGAACGAACAGGAAGGAAGGTACTAAAGTGAATAACAAATACAAGTTGATAAAATGAGCAGAAAACTGAGGACTACTCGGCTCAGAATGTGGCCATCAGACCATACCACCATGCTCTCAGACCTGTACACACCGTATCAGAGCACGTTCAGTGCTCACTCACATTGGAGAGGTCGATGAGCGCTGCGCGCGGTTTGCCCAGCTTCTGTTTGGTAGCCAGCGTCTGTTTGCCGACAGGCTGGGCCGGCTCGTTTTCGGCGTCGATCCTCGGCGCCGGGAGGTCGGCCGGTGCCGAGCGCAGAGAGCGGCGGGTCGTCATCGTGCAGCCTCCTCCTGTGGAGCGGGAGGACACAACGCGTCTAACACACGGAAATCCAATATATTTTACGATAATGACAAGCTGAATGGAAAGTCCAGGCTACGGTCAAATGCGGGACACGGAATGGTCTTACTACGTTTCAAAATTGAAATTCTATGTTGGTGGCATATTTTATGAACTTAAAGTTGCTTTGGCAAAATTTTACTGGTTATTTCATACAACGCTCAGTGTTTGGTGGACTGCGTGGAATAGTGAGCAAAGATCGGGCCTTCTTCCACCAGATTGTTTTTCATGTTCGTGTGACGGAGTAGGTAACGATGATAAGCGGCATTCGAAAATTCGTTGAAAAATCAAGAAAGAACTATATTTACATCTTAGAATTTAAATCAATCAAACTATGTAGTGAAAATGACATAATTCAAGAGTAGTAAATGGTCATTTTCGACAGGTTTTGACATTTTCGCAATGGCAATAATTACTTGTGAACCGCTGGGCTTACATGCCTACATCACGAAAGAACCATTGAATAGCCCACTGCAACTGGCGAGAAAGGACCACGTAAGAGCCGGAAGGACTGTGTCACCATTTATCTGCGCCCTGCGGTACGTTATACTTTCGGTTTCAGTAAACACCATTGCACTGACCGTGGGCGAAAACCGGTGGCGGCCGGTGGATCTATCTTCGCCAGTGGTCCTATGCTGTCATTCCCGACAACCCCGATGAAAGTGGCATCACGGAAGACAGCCCACTCAATCGGACTTTCTTTCTTTTCCGAACCAACTTTTCCGACTTTCTTTTCCGAATTTCTTTAACCGAGGTCAATCTTCAAACATAAAAATTGCCGCCTGCCAGGATTTGTAGCCTTCGGTCACCCCGCAAGTCGGCAACCGCGAAAAACTTTTATGTGAAAAATAAATCATCTAGCCGAACTGGTGTTTTCACAATAGCATTCATTTGTTGGGATTCATTTGACGAGTAGATTTAACTCGTCGGAGACTCAGAAAATAAATCATGGCAGCCGGCAGCCGGCGATTTATCTGTCGTCAAACTAGCCTCTAGTTGAAAAATATAGCTTTGTAATCTATCAATTGAAACAAATGTACATGGGTAATTTTCACATTGTTACAATTTCACTCATTTGGATGCACCAATTTATATATGAGCTGGAAGGAATGTCTATTTTAAGTCAGGACAAAGGTCATGCTTCAAAATTTATTCACATTCTACTGTTGAACAAATTTTCATTTATGAAATCTGCAGCATGCTTTTAGAAAGTTGATAACTTACTTTGAGGAATGTGGGATGTCACTTAACCAGTCTGATGACCTAAACTTACATGGCATGACACAAAAATTGCACATGTACCTACAGGCAAAGTGTTGGCCAACAAGTTTTGCCAACAAGTTGGGGATAATAGGTACAAGAAGACCACAAACTATTCTAAGATCATTAACCAGCATCCAAATGGTTAGTCCAAAACCATTCCCTTTTCACCAGTGCATTCCTAGTGTAAGTAATTTCAAAAGATATAAGCAAGTTTTGGCATCAAATAAGGTGGCCATGTGCATGAGTTGATCAGGGCAGCTCCAACTAAGGAGTTTCTACCCCAGAGACTTGGTGTGACCATTCAACTGTTTTAGGTGCGCTTATAGTATTACAGCACTCATGTAACAGTATAATGAACAGCTGAGGCATATACTAGCCATGGATGTACAAGGTTTGCACTCCGTCTATTATCATGCTTTTAAACACCTAACCAGAACACGTACTCAAGCTGTTGATCAGTGATCAAACTGTAAACTTAATATTGAATTAATGCTACGGTAACTAGGTTATTGATGTGATGTGACCACTGAAACAGAAAAACCCTACACCAGCTCAAATTAATTTAAAAAATACAGACAATTTATAAGCATTTATTCCTAGTCTTTCAATCATATTCAAGCAAGTAAATATTTCAAAACTCACTGAAATGATGATATAACTGCAACAACAGTACGCAAGCAAAATTTGAATGCAATTGCAATTAGTTATTTCAATTTCATATGTCACAACGAACGTGACCCAGAAAAAAAGTTTGCCAAAAACCGTGGGACAGGCGTTTTGCGTTGTGCAGTTTTGCTAAATTGTATAACCAAAAAATAAGAACCATGAAGAGAAATTTCAATGTTTTTT
This sequence comes from Amphibalanus amphitrite, assembly GCF_019059575.1. Taxonomy (NCBI): domain Eukaryota; kingdom Metazoa; phylum Arthropoda; class Thecostraca; order Balanomorpha; family Balanidae; genus Amphibalanus; species Amphibalanus amphitrite. The sequence continues at coordinate 547,337 of NW_024881623.1, forward strand.
GCTATTCACAATGCTCCTAAAAGGAATCACAATCAGAACATGATGCCAACAAAACATGGATCATATTCACAGTTTGAAACGACTTAATCACTTTAAAACAGACAAGTAATAATCCATATATACTTTGAAATGAATGTGTCGGTAGTATGAGAAATGAGACTGAAACGACGCAACAGGAATTGCTGAAATCCTATACATTATAAGCACTTAAAACGTCAACTTACCGTTCCGTACGAATCACGCTCTTCTAGCTGTCCAATAAAACCTATATTTCTATAAAATAATAAGTAGTAGCGTCAAAAAGCAGAGAAACAGCAACACGCACGCGACTCAGACACCGATCGAAAATTCAAAAACAGCCCAAGAGACGGCAGCGCTGTGATTGGCCCAGACGGATCACGTTCAACCATCTGGACCAATCAGAGACGAGAACGGTGGCAACAGCAACAATCAGCTGTCCCATTGATTTCAGAGGCTTGCAGCTACTAAAATATATACAATCGCAAGCATGCATATGCTTTGCCCATTCCTGGCCGACATACAATATATACTTGGAGTTTTATCTTTTCATTTTCTGACTTATGTATTTTCTATTTATTAAGTGAGCTGTGTTTGACATAAACAATGACAGGAATCGATTTTAAGACCCTAAAATATTCAGGATTGACTGTTTTTACATGAAGCAGATTGAAAGATCGCGAAGAATTTAAACAATTGTCTAGCTTCAGAATTATATGTAACTCAATCCGTTCGCTCAGTGTTCGCGTTCTCTAGGTGCCCTTTGATGGGCGAGCTCGGCAGGACGCCCGGGACGCCGATGCCACAAGTGTCGACCTGCGGTTTTCCTGCCCTCGAGGCTCTCAGCAACGGGCGAGGGACGGGGCTGGACAGCTGGGGGAGAGGAGGGGAGAGGACGCGCGTGCTTCCCACGTACCGAGGCGTGACGCCGGGGGCGACGCAGGTGAGGAACGCGACGCTGAGGGGGAGGTGCATTGAGGGATGGGTGTAAAGGTCGCAGGGCATATTTTAACAAATTTTTACTGCGTCCCAAAGTTGAGAAGAGGGCACGTGCTACGACTAAGGGCACAGGGCAAGGAACAGAGCAAGGCACTTAGGAGGGCAGAAAGTAGGGCACGGCAGGTCACAGGGCATGGCACAGGACATTTTAGAGGGAAGGGTACAGGTCAGGGCACACAGCAGGGCACAGGTCAGGGAACCGGACAGGGCACAGGGCAGGGACGCAGTGGGTCAAATCAGCAGGGGCTACGTCCCAAGGCGAGGGGGCTGCGTCCCAGAATGGGACGCAGTAAGTGCCTTAAAATATGCCCTGAAAGGTCGGTAGGAAGAGAGGGAACCAGCGGCCGAACTCCGAAGTAACTGGTGAATGGTGATGTAACGTTGTAGATAAGGCTCGTGGTCTGAGCCACAGTTATCAGTTTGAGTAAATACAGGCCTTGAGTTGAGTAAAGTCATTTGAGCACTCCTGCTGATGACCACACCATACGCTATCTGACAAATATGTACCGTATGAGACAACTTGGCAGGGCAGCAGTGGTCGAATTTTACGTGCAGAAAGCGACTATTAAATCCAAAACGGTTTTTACACATTCGATTTCACCGTATACTGACGGTCCCAGGAATCACCTCGTTTTCTCGGATTCCTACCCTTCTGCTTTTTTGGCCTCATCGTGACTTTTAGGCTAAGCTAAGATCACTTTCAGTCAAGTGATAGATGTTTCGACGCATCGCGATAAGCACGTCGATGTCAATTGTCAAATGTATATACCTATTCATCGGCATTAGAAGTTAGGTATAGTATAATAGCAAAAAAATTGGACGGCGAAACGGCGAGAACACCCAAGAAACACGGCGTGGACTACCTGGTGCTTTTTACGATGCCTATTGCCTAACTATTATAGCTCTAGAATTCTAGATTCTACTCAAATAGAACTCTAGCCCTCGCTGGCACAGGCCATTTTGCGTCCTTCGACGGCACAAGGGGTACGACCCCCCTCGTGGTACGACCCCCGTCGCGTTTGGTCCCTGATCGAGCTAGAGCTTTGCGGAAAAAAACGAGCGTGCTGCCCGTCACGAGAGGAAGCCGATGATACCCAATTTTAAGGTCCTAGGTCTTTGGGTGACCTTCCAGGTCAGGTCAATGACCCGAAAATCGGAAGTCGTAAAGTGTGGCTGCTATGGGGTTTTTCGGGGTGCTGATCACGAATATCGTGTTAGTTTTGATCAGAGATGATGTCTTTAAGTATTTAGACCAGGTCGGGTCAGGTCAGGTCAGGTCAACCGGTAGGGGTCGTGACGGGTATTCGTAATACGTGTCAACCGCCTCTGACAGCTTCGTAACATGTTACGAAGGCACCAAAACTACTTCGCAAATGTTCAAATGTTTGCTAAATTCGAATTCAGCTACAAAAACTAGCCTAGAAACATGTAAAACTCGACAAAGTGAACCGAGGTCACCAAAGGTCAATGACCTGACCTGCCCTTCAGGTGACCTTGACACCCACCCTAATGTATGGAAGCAACATCAAATCACATGTTTGAACGTTTGAAACCAAGAAAAGCTTGCAAACGCACGGCTAATGCGAGCTGACATACGCCGAATCGCGATTCCGGCCAAACATGGTCTCGGAAAAGAGGTCACAGGTCAAAGGTCATTGAGGTCAGGGTCATGAAATTTTCAGGGTAGGTGTAAAATTGATCAATGCGAGGGTACTGAAAGTTTCGTCGCGATCGGCCGCTTTTTACTCGAGTTATTTGCGAAAAACCTTAGGGGGGATTGCATCATCGCCGGCACAGGGGGGACCCCTGCACAGGGTGTCTTCTCGGCCCTCTTTGCCGGCGAGGGCTAGAGTGGCGAGTAATACATTTTAAAATCTATACCAAAAAAAAAAACTTCATCGATGACCTCTGGTGAAGTCTCAGACATACTTGCACGAAATACTTATTAATTAAACGTAGAATTTGAAGCCTACTCGCCAAGCTTTTGAGCTCCGCTAACGCTTTGTCGCCATTGATAGAGCCGTGTAAGAACGCGGGCGGTAGGTAATCGTCCCCTGATTTTATCTATTTGCTTTTATCGGACCGCTGCACGCTGCATGCGTGTTTTACGAAAAGTTCCTTTCTTGATTTGTACGTTAGTCACGAAGTTTTAACAGCCAATGTACCTAATTAATTCTGGCAACGTAACTATGTGCAGACAATTTTACCGCATCAGACTTCGAGCCTCGAGGTGAAAATTAGCCATGTAGGGGTCAACAATATCGGTTACGACAAATGTAGAATGTAGATGACTCGATCACACTACAGAGTATATTCACACACCAGCGCAAAACCTCAAGAAGAGCACGACAGGACGGCCACCCGTCGACTCTCCGTCACTCATTCGGCGATGGCGTCCGTCTCCTCCTCCTGTTCCTCCCGCAGCGTGCTGAGCACCCTGAACAGCTGCGTCTGTACCACCTCCTCCAGCTTCTCGACGTGGTCGGGCTCGGCGGCCGGCAGGTTCTCCAGCTGGTAGACAGCCACGCTGCCGGCCGAGTCTCCGATCATCAGACACTCGCCGTCGGGGCCGAACGTCAGCGTCGTGTTGGTCGCGCCGCGGGTGACGTTGGGGTGGACGATGAGCGGGTCCAGGGTGCTGACGGCCAGGTCCCACACCTCCACCTCGTGGTCGGTGCAGAGCGCCAGCTGGGTGGCGCACAGCGGGCTCCACTGGATGTCGTTAATGGCCGAGCGGCTGGCGCTCTGCACCACGATCACGGCCACCTTCTGGTCGGCGTGCCAGACGCGGAAGCTCCAGTCTGCCGAGCAGGTGACCAGGACGTCGGCGCTGAACGGCGACCAGTGAGCGCGGTACACGGCCGCCAGGTGGCCGCTGTACGTGAACAGGTACTGGTCCGAGTGGGACGTGCTGCACAGGTGCGCCGTGCCCGACTCCGTGGCTACCAGGTACTGAGCCGTGTTGCCTGGACGGAAGCTGAAGTGGAGGCCTACTGCCGAGCGCGAGATGAACGCATCAGACTTTCGCGAGCGGTTCTCCTTTTTGGTGCTGAAGCTGGGATCGCGACGCATGGACATGACGGGAACCGTCTGAAGGCCCTGGCGGGTGTTCCACTGCAGGACACGCCCGTCCTCCGAAATGGACATCAGCACCTCCCGCTTCGCCTCACCTACCCCTTGATCCTTCAGCACGAACTGCACGTCCCAGATGACACCCATAGGCTTGTCGACTCCCCTGAAGCAGTCGTTGACGGGACGGTCCGACTTCTGGCTGGTGCTGTACAGCGCCAGCGAGCCGTCGTAGCAGCCCACAGCGAGCATGGCGGCGTTCTGCGTGGCGAAGTCGCAGCAGGTGGCGCCGCTGGGCGTGCGGTAGATCAGCGCCGGGTGATCGGGGTTCTTTGGCGACCAGCAGCAGACCAGGCCTGGGTGCGCGCCGAATTGGAGCGTGCCGTAGGTGACGGCCAGCAGGTCGGGGTTGGCCGGGTTCCAGCGGACGCAGGTGACGCGCTGGCCGCTTGTCTCCGGGCAGCGGTAGTTCCAGAGGTGCAGCATGTGCGGCGCCACCATCACTACTGACTGCGAGTGCTCGGCGACCGGCTCGTCGGGCTCGGTCCGGCCCGGCAGCATGCGGCGGAACTGCGCCAGCCGCTGCTGGTACGTATTCATGCAGAGCGCCTTCTCCATGATGAACGTCTTCTCCTGGATATCCGACAGCACGTCCAGCGGCACCTGCTGGGACGAGTCTTCCTCGTCATCGCCTGCCGCCTCGCCCTGTTTTGGAGACTGAACAGCTGGACCGGCGGAGGCGCCTCCTCCCGGCCGCAGCAACGCGCCGCCGACATCCTCCCCAAGGGGATCGTCCTCTTCTTCGTCCTCTTCTTTGGGCTCCAGCTTCTTGTACTCGTCGAACATGTCCCATACTGCCGCAAAGTCGCACTCATCTGCCTTGTTAGCTTGTGACGCTTGAGTACCCTTTATCTTCAGAGGCTCGTTGATTGTTTGCATTGCACGTTCGGTGTAACGGCTGTTACCAGCTCGAGACTTGCATAGCTTTTCATAGGCGGCATTTTTGGCCTCGATCTCTGGGACTTGCTGGTCGTCTTCTGGTACACAGGTACTTGGAAGCTCGAACAGATTGATGGTGTCCGTTTCGGTACAATGGCAAACGACGGGTCTCTCCAAGTCATAGCCGATTTCATCTTCTAAGCTGTCAAAAATTGAGTGATAAGCACTGTGCGTTGGTGCTACGCCACTCGCTAACTCCGACTCCTTTTCTTCTACGATGTAAGTTTGAGAGAACCCCGATAGCATCGTCGAGCGTTTCAAGCCCGTGCCAAGTGTTCCTCCGCGTTTGTCGGTGACAGTGCGGGTGTACGTGGAGTTCATCGGACTCCATTCTGACGCCCCGTCCTCACTGCCTTCACCAAAGCCAAACAAGACACTGTGAGTCAGCTTCGGACCACTGTCTTGGTCTTGGAGTGACAGGGGAGTGACATCTTCTCCGAGTTCACTAATGATTCGTAAACCTCGAGTGGTCGGTCCTGGCTGTGTTGTGGTCAGGACGCTTCTGGCCACCCTACCAGATGATTTGGCAAATTTCGACGATCGATGACTAGCCACGGAGTAATTACTCCGGGCGAATATACTTCGAGCACTTGGGATTGCTTTCTTGTGCTGTTTCGAACTTGCCTGTGAGCCTCCATGCTTCGATGCAGCGACCGATGATCTTGGAGTAGACATTGCCTTAGGGAAATGGTCAAATTTGCTGTTCAATTTAAATTACTAGAAAAATGTTGGTAGTGATACGTACATCTGAATAAAAGTCACATTTTTATTAGCTCCACTTGTTGAAGAAGTAATGCCACTGCACACGGTGCTTCATTTCACGTGCTTCCTATCCGTCCTATTAGAACGGATTAATGGAAAACGGTCCATCCTAAGTCTTGACCATACGTTCCAAAGTGTCTTGCATGACACAACAAAAAGAGAAGTACTTTATGTGGTAGATCTTACGTCTAACGACCTCGGTCACTTCGATAACAACACTAGACACAAAATATTGGCCACGATTCCAGCGCACACAGGTGTTTGCTACGCTACCCAGAATGCAGTCGGATCACTGGCGAACAGCCCAACGTTGCTATGGCAACCCGACTGGCAAATCAATGGCACTTCCCCCGTCCCCGGCATGTGTCTTTTACACCAAAACCGAGCAATTCGGATCTATTGATTAAACCAAGGATTAAACGGACAGCTGTCGGTAAGTAGAAAGCAGCAGACAACCTGGCAATCCTCAACAAAATGGATATATGTATGTAGGCTTTACCTAAGTTATGGATTAGTGCGACTTGGGGACATTATACTTGCTCATACCTACAGGGGACAATATACTTGGATAATGGATAGGCTGGTCCAAGGTAGGTATATAAAAGTACTGGCTGGTCGTTAGGTTTGGTTTGTAGGAACCATTAACTACTCTTTGTTCAGCTTAAAATTTTGTATCGTCTTGAATGGATCGTCACCTATTTGTAGGTACAATGATGCGATCCATTAAAAGTACCGCGTCTTAAAAGTACCGCGCAAAGTGACGGTGGATCCATCAAGCCCGACCGAGGAAGGGCCTGCTATAATTTGAAAGTCACCGAACCAATTGACCTGGGGAAGGGACGAGGATGTTCTTATTGTCCATTGCTTCGATGACTCAAATTTAGCAGTCATTCATCGGTCAGGCTAGATGGATCCACCGTCACTTTGCGCGGTACTATAAAGGTAGGTATGTTAATGTCGGTATTGCATCTATGCACGCATTGTGTACGGATATGTGTGTATGTATGTATGCATGCATGTATATATGTATGCAGATTAGGGTGGTCCTTATTTCCATACAAAATTTTAATTTGTATTTATTCGCGCTTGCGCCCCCTCAAATGATGCTATTCGTCTAGAAACGTGGAAAAAGAGCAAAAAGAGCGAAATCGGCGGATGCTTTTTGGTGGCTCAATGCATATTAACCCTCGTATGTGTTGGGGGTCGGATGGACCCCATGGGTTTTCGCGAATAACTCACGTAAAAAGCGGCCGATCGCAACGACACTTTCAGTACCCTCGAGTTGATCAATTTTATACCTACTCTGAAAATTTCATGACCCTGACCCAAATGACCTTTGACCTGTGACCTATTTCTCGAGACCATGTTTGGCCTGAGTCGCGATTCAGCGTATGTCAGCTCTCATTATCCGCGTGTTTCTAGTATTTTTGCGATTATAAACGTCCAAACATGTGAAATGATGTTCGCCCCATGCATTATGGTGGGTGTCAAGGTCACCTGAAGGTCAGGTCAGGTCATTGACCTATGATGACCTCGTGTCACTTTTCCGAGTTATACATGTTGCTAGGGCAGTTTTTCGGGCTGATTTCGATTTTAGCATCCATTTGAACATTTACAAAGTAGTTTTAGTGCCTTTGTTACGTGTTACGACGCCACCAGTGGTAGTTGAGACCTACTATGGGTAGCCGGCAGGACGCCTAATGGTTGACCTGACCTGACCTGACCCGACCTGGTCTAAATGCACGAAGACATTATATGTGATCAAAACTAGCATGAAATTCGTGATCAGCACCCCCAAAAACATAACAGCTTCACTGTACGAAGCTCTTGCAGGTCCCGATTTTTCTGGCCATTGGGTCATTGACCTGACCTGGAAGGTCAACAAATAACCTAGAACCTTAAATTGGATATAATCGGCTTCCTCTCGTCACGGGTAACACGCTCGTTTTTTTTCCGCAAAGCTCTAGCGCGATCTGGAGCCAAACGGCAGACGGCAGAGGGGTCCACCGACCCCCCACCCCCAAACACACACGTTAGACGTTAGACGTTAGCGGAAAGTTGCGGCGTGATGGCCGTGGTTCGACCACGCTTTCGGGATGACAGAGTGGCTGTACCCACGCTGGGGCCAGGTCTCACGGCTCCGCGAAGTGGGGACGATTCGGAGCTACTCGAGGTTATGCTTTCCAGCTCCATTTGGTCGGCTGCCGCCCGCGCCTCCTCCGACGCGACGCCTTGCTCCTCCTCCTCTCTTTGGCGTCATCCCTCCTCCTCTTCCTCTTTTCTTGGGAATCGAGCGCCATGCCTGCCTATTTCATTCTATCCCGTCTCCCTGGCTCACGTTGGGCGAGAAGGAAGGCGCGATCTTCCGGGATGGTTATCAAGGACATTGCGTCACCGTGGGCGATATCAAAGATGTTTTCCAGACTTTTCTTGAATGCGTCGTCCTCGTTGCCTGTTTGGGTGGCGGAAGTCCTGTTCTTGTTCTTTTTCAGGCGTTTCCACTCGTCGAAGAGAGTTTCTACCTTCTTGACCGCTCTCCCTTTGTGCTGGGTGGGATTCCTCTGGCCCTGACCCAGAACTCCTCTACCTTCTCTAACGTCCGGTTGGCCGCTTCCCGGACCGTTTCCTAGAGGATTTGGTGGCGGTGGAGGAAGTAGGCGAGAGATTGGCCGCGGGATGGGAGCTTGCATAGGTGGTGGAACGGGGGGGGGGGGGCACCGGAGCACCGTGCCCCCCTTAATTTTGCCACTTTAACATTAGCCCTATGGGCGTTGCATGGAAAGAATGGGACCAAAAGTCGGCAGTACCCCCCCCCCCCCCTAATTGAAGGTGTTCCGCCGCTACTGGGAACTTGGAGCCAAGGAGTTCATCACTGGGGGAAACCATGTACCCAGAAGTTTGCGACGCAGAAGTTTCCTTGGGAATCGAGCGCCATGCCTGCCTATGTCATTCTATCCCGTCTCCCTGGCTCACGTTGGGCGAAGCCTGAGGAAGAGGGAACGAACATTGATCGACGAAACGGACATTGAGCCAACATTGATGAACGAACGAGCGTTGAGCTACCAGTAAATAATGAAGTAGGGATCTGAAATTTTGACAGACATGTTTTTTCGTTAAACGGCACCGATTGAAGGGGCGCAAGGTATCCAAATACGACTTTCGAAAATAAGGACCACCCTAATGCAGATGCATGCACTGTGCACGACGCACGTAGTTACGCATGTTTAGTGCATGCATAAAGTATTCATATTCTGCTCCAACGGTTAAAACACAGGTCGTCTGTCAGTCGTTTTAACATCAATGTTTGAACAATGGTAGGCCGAACGTTATTCTATAGTTGCGAACGGATTTAATCATTCGACGAATTGCTTATACATAAAACTAAAAGCGTTTAAGCGTCTTTGAGCCTTGACTGTTTTTCACCGTAGCTTGTAAAAGTGCATTTCGTTTAAGTTTACTATAGTTATGTCAGCATCAATAGGCGTTACTCCCCATGAACAAACTCTGTGAACCACAGGGGATTTTGCGAGCGGCACCGAAACAGGAAGCGGTTCCGCGACGCTTACGTCACGGGAAGAGGCCTGCCACGTCACTGGGAACAGCTGACTACCTATCAGCGGTGTCGTAACATCACAGTGGCGCAGCCTGCAAGTTAACGTCAGCAAGTTTTTGTTCACTTTTATACGGCTATTCGATCTATACCGCATCGATTTCTTAGCTTTCGGTGGACTAATCTCAACCGATGTCACAACAATTTTATTGACGTGTTTTCCTCACCTTTAAGCACAACCAGTTTCTTTGGAAACTGGAAGGCCGAGCTAAATTCATAACCGTCAGCAGTGTTATGCTGAACACGCCCGTAAAGGCCCTGACGAGTTGTGAAGACGGCGAATTGTGACGTACCCGACTGGCCCGCCAGCTGCGGTCACACAGCATTGTATAATATTAGATATACACTGGGGAGTTGTGACAGACAGGATCGCGCTATGCGGCCTCGAGCAAAAACTGGTCTTCAAGGTTGACGTCTCCGCTGGCGGGTATGTAGTGTAGGTAGTCCATAGGCGGCGGAACGGGGGGGGGGGGCACCGGGGCACCGTGTGTCGCGATTCCCCCTCCCCGCCTCGGCTGAGCGGGCCACGTAACTCCATATGCCGTGAGTACCCCTCCCCCTGCCTGACACCTGAGCGGGCCGCCGCGGTCGTCGCATGGAAAGTTACCGGGTGTGTGGACTGTAAAACTGATAATGATTGGCTGTTTTCGACCAATGGTTTGGGTTGTCTGTCTACTTTTATTTGGCAGCAATGTGGAAGCCTGCACTGAACGACCGTTTTCCAATACAGTTCACTACCAGAGGTCCACCCGTTTGTACCGCCGACCGACCGAATCAGCGTTCGTAACCACCATTAATCACATAAGGTCCTCCGGGCCGGATGGCTGATCCTTTTCAGTCATTTGTTTTTGCTTTTGATTTCGTTTGTGAGAGTCGATACCGTCAAGATTTTGAAGTGCTGTGCTTGTGCGTGATATATCAAGATGGAGGAGGAGCTGAAAATCAGGAGCCGTCTGAGAGGTAAAGCCACCCGTCTGAGTAATGATTTGAGAGAGTACCGAACCTCTCCCAGTGTTGATCAGGATGATCTTGCATATAAGATCCATGTGCTGGAGAAAGTCAGGACTGAGTTGAAGGAGGTACAGGTCATGTTGGATAAAGCAGAGCTGTTTGACGATTCCAACCACGATGATGTCATGTCTGAGGAGCTGTTCAAAGCTTCACGTCTGCTCAGTCGCCTCGAATCTGCCTCAGATAACCCCAGCCCGGCAGATAGGGGTTTTGATGACCAGCAGTTCGACCTGCGCTCGTCGTTGGTGGTCAAGCTGCCTACCTTCGAAGGCGACCTGCTGAAGTGGGCGGAGTTTTGGGAGCTGTTTAAGGTGTCCGTCCACTCCAACAAAAGGTATGCTGACGTGCAAAAGTTTGTACTGCTTAAGTCTCTGCTGGGAAACGTGCCGAAACAGGTCATAGAGGGTATACCCGTGTCGGAAGAGGGATATCGTGCGGCTGTGGATGTTTTGATACGTCGTTATGCCAGAGATGATGTGAGGCGGGACATGCTGTTGAAGCAGCTCCTTGAGCTGCCTGGTGTGTCCAAACATGATGACTTGAACGCTCTGCACCGCCTGATTGACCAACTGACCGCTCGTGTACGAGGCCTGGAGGCTCTCGGGGTGACTTCTGACACTTTCTCCAGCATCCTCTTGCCAGTGGTCAAGGAGAAGCTGCCGGAAGCGTGGCGCCTCGAGTGGGCGCGCGCTCAGACGGCATCGGCGGCGGACTTCAGCGCCTTTCTCGACTTTCTGCAGCGGGAGATGGAGGTCCGCGAGCAGGCTGCAGCAGGACCAGCCAAGACGGCAGCTGATTCACCCAGACCCTCCGGCTACACTGCGGTGAGTGGCCTGGCAGCCAGCCGGGTGATGTCCCCGGCGAGAGCGCAGGGTCTGAAAGCCACCAGATCAGCAGCGCGCGCCGGTGATTGGTTGTGTGTGGCCTGTGGGAGAGCTAAGCATGGCCTTGCTTCCTGTCATGCGTACCGAGCTCAAGATGTTGACACCCGTTGGGAGATCGTTAGAGCTGCCGGTGTGTGTTACCGCTGTTTGGGTCCTCACTTCGCTCGTGACTGCCGGAGCTCGGACTGTCCACGGTGTGGTGGCCCTCACCACTCCAGCCTTCACAGCTTCAGCACCACTGAGGTGCCCCCGCGACCAGCAGCTCAGTTCGTCGGCCGAGCCGAGCCGTCTCCAGGAGCTGACGGACGGCTAAGACCGCCACCTGCAGACCGCCGAGGTGGCCACCAGCCAGCGCACCCAGCACCACCACCACCACCTGTCGGTCAGCAGTCACAGCGCACAGGTTGGTCACCCACCGCTTCCCGCCAAATCGTTGCGACTGCTCAGTCCGGGACTGACGCACTCGTAGGACATGACTCTGTACAAGCGAACGAGCCTGGACGTGTTGGACACGCTATCCCTCCATGTGCGTCTGCAAATGTGGTGCTCGCCACCTCTGCCACCCAGTCGCCTGCCGATGCTGATGTGATGACCGACGCCCTCTGTCTGCCTGATGACCAGGAGACTCAGACAGCTACCGACCGTCCTGACGCCAGTGGAGGTGTCTGCTTCACCCAGACTGCGCTGGTGGAGGTGACTGGACCCCGCGGCACCTGCATGCTCAGGGTTCTGATAGACGGAGGCTCAGACTCGTCCTACATCCGTACCTCGGCCGCTGATCTGCTCGGTCTTCCCACGGTGGGGAGCGGCACCTTCGCCTGCATGGGCTTCCAAGAGCGCGGTGAGGAGCCCCGAGTCTACGAAAAGGTGAGGGTGGCTATGAGGAGTCGTCACGGTGGGGAGGAGCACCTGTTCGACCTGTGGAAAACCGACCGTCTGTGCTCACTGCCAACCCCTGCCCGACCACCTGCCGTGACCTATCAACCGCACCTCCTGCTCGCCGATGACTACCACGGTGGACCTGTGGATATTCTGATCGGTGTTGACCAGATGTATAAGGTGCTGATGTGGAAGCAGATCCCACTGACTGACCGCCTGCGGGCTGTGGAGACCGTATTTGGGTACGTTCTTCATGGCAGAGACGATGCACCAGTCGCCCCTCCCGCAGCGAAGTACGTGCTCCGCTGCAGTCGTCTCCAGATCGACTGCAACAGGCTCTGGAGTATGGAGGCTCTGGGGATTCAAGTTGAAGATGAAGAGCGGAAGCAGCCACCGGAACCGACGTGGAACTCGAAGGAGAACAGGTACGAGATGGGCCTGTTGTGGGCGTCCGACGAGCGTCCCATCACCAACCTCACGTCCACAGCGGCACGCACCGGGCGCATGGAGCAGCGCCTGGCACCAGCCCAGCGCCGGGAGTACAGCGAGCACCTGACCGAGCTGCAGCGAGTCGGCGTGATCGAGACGCCGCCAGACGACGACCGCAGCGGCTTCTACCTACCACACAGAGGCATCTGGCGTAATGGGAAGCTGAGAGTTGTGTACGACGGTTCTGCCAGGGACGCAGCCGGGCGCAGTCTCAACTCCTACCTCGACGCCGGGGAGAACCTGCTGCGCCGCCTGCCAGTGGTGTTGCTGAACTTCAGGCGGGACGTGGTGGCGGCACAGGCTGACATCAGATCGGCCTTTCACCAGGTCTCCGTCTCCGAGGTGGACAGGAAGTATCTGCAGTTTCTGTGGGCCGACCAGCGCCTGCGCTTCAGACGCGTTCCGTTCGGACTCACCTGTTCTCCTTACATGTTACTGCAGACGATCACCACCCACCTGGCCCAGTACCGTACCACAGATCCGCTGCTTTGTGCGAAGCTGGAAGCAGGACTGTATATGGACGATGTGTGCATCTCTTTCGCCTGCAGGGACGAAGCTGACTCGAGCATGAAGAGGACGGCAGAAATCTTCTCGGATGCCGGGATGGACGTCCACAAGCTGCGCATCTCCGGAGACGACACCGGTGCGGCAGCTCCAGTCCTGGGCCTGCGATGGTGCACCAGCTCCGATCGCCTCGCCGTGCGTGTGCCTGCTCTGCCAGTCATCACCACCAAGCGCCAGCTGCTATCGACTCTGTGTAAGCCGTTTGACCCACTTGGCGTGCTGTCACCGTGGCTGGTTACCGGCAGAGCTCTGTTTCAGAAGACCTGGACGCAGCAGCCTCCCCTTGGCTGGGACGAGGAGCTGAGCCCTGACCTGAGAAAGGAGCTGACCGCCTGGTGTGTAGGGGCCGATGACCTTGATGTGTGGTTTCCTCGCACTGTGAAGATATCTGCTGACGTGACATATCACGTGTTCTGCGACGCCTCGAAGCTGGCGTACTGCTGTGCCATCTATGCCGTGTGTGACGGTGATATCCGTTTGTTGATCGCCAAGTCTCGTCTCGCACCTGCAGCCCCTGCCCTCAGCGTGCCGCGCCTGGAGCTGATGGCGGCTCTCATCGGCTGTCGTCTCATGGACCTCGTCAGAAGTGCGCTGGACCTCACCGAGCCAAGAGTCGTCTACTGGACGGACGCCATGGATGTGCTCTTCTGGTTGGATCAGCGCCGCGCCATGAAGGTATTCGTCCAGAACCGCGTGACCTCCATCCTTCAGTTGACTAGCCGAGACCAGTGGCGTCATGTTCGTGGGCAAGATAACCCGGCGGACCTCGGGACGCGCGGCCTGTCCCTGTCCGAGTTGACTGTGTGTGATGTTTGGTGGCGCGGACCCGACTTCCTCAGGTCTGCGTCTGCTGGACCGCCGCTGCAGCTGCCTGCTGTAGACACCGATCTGCAGCCGTCTTCGGATGCAACCGTGGAGCTGAAACGGGAAAGAGTCGACAAGAAGGTGAGCCTGCTAGCAAGACAGTGTGAGGAGAATGTACCATTCGACGTGACGACCTGCTCTCGTCTCTCACAGGCTGTTGACCGACTGGCGTGGATGCGCCGGTTTGTCTACAACTGTCGCCTGCCGACGCGGGAGCGGATGACCGGACCACTCACACCCGAGGAGAGGAAAAGGAGTCTGAGCTATTGGATCAGAGCTGCTCAGCACCGTACGTACCAGAGAGAGATTGATGCTGTGCGCACTGACCAGTTGCTTCCAACAGGATCACCCCTGGCGAAGCTTCACCCGCAGCTGGATGACGATGGAGTGCTGGAGGCGACTCTCAGGACTGGCGAGCGGCCGGTGCCGATCCTGCCTGACCTCAGCCACATCACGACTCTGATCGTCGACGAAGCGCATCGTAGATGCTTTCATCAGGGAACGCGCGTCACTCTGGCTGTGCTCACAGCCGAGTATGCGGTGAGACGACGGACTGTCCGCCGCGCTGTCGATTCATGCCGCCGATGTAGGCGATACCGTGGTTTACCCTACAGATCGCCAGAGGGCGCTCTGCCGAGCTTCCGGACCCAGCCAGCACGCCCATTCGCCAAGGTCGGCGTGGATTACTTCGGCCCGCTGTTTGTCGACAACAGCGCCACCAAGGTATGGGCGTTGCTCGTTACCTGTGCCACCTCTCGTGCCGTGCACCTTGAGCTGGTTCGTTCCCAGGCGACTGCCGATCTCGTTCTGGCGCTGAGGAGATTCTTCGCGCTTCGAGGAACGCCAGCCGTCGTCTACAGCGACAACGCCAGAACCTTCCGTGCACTGTTAGGTCATCTGCCAAGGTGCGTTACGTGGCGCTTCATCCCGGAGGCCGCTCCCTGGTGGGGCGGGTTCTGGGAGAGAATGGTGGGCGTAACCAAGAAGGCCCTGCGAGTCACTCTGCATTTGTGCCACCTGACTTTCGATGAACTGTCTGCAACACTCTACGAGCTCTCATTTTTTATCAATCTGCGTCCACTCACCCTGGGTGATGGGGAAGACCTACTGACCCCTGCCCACCTACTGTTCGGGGTAACCACCATAGACGGTGTTCTGTGCCCGACGCTGAAAGAGTCCTCTATCAGCAGGGCCTGGCGGCACCAGAAACGGATGTGTAACCAGCTGACCCGGCGTTGGTGCGCCGAGTATCTCAGCGCCCTGCGCTGCTGGAGCACGTCACCTCGCGGTCGGCCGAATCGCACGCCTCACGTCGGTGACGTCGTCCTCGTGCACGGCGAGGGACCGCGCGGCCGGTGGCCGGCAGCTCGGGTGGAGAGACTGCTGGCCGGGCCGGACGGCCACGCGAGAGCCGCCGTCATCCACTTGCGTGGGCGGATGACGCGCCGCCCGATCAGCCGGCTTTTCTTGCTGGAGGCGGCAGCCTGAGCCGCACCTGTGTGATATCTGTCGCCGCGAAGTGCTGCTCTGATCTATGTGCGTCGCGTTTAGTTTCTTTGTGATGTCTGATGCGCTAGACGTTTGGTTTTCGAAATCTATCTCGATTTCGAGTGGGGAGTATGTCGCGATTCCCCCTCCCCGCCTCGGCTGAGCGGGCCACGTAACTCCATATGCCGTGAGTACCCCTCCCCCTGCCTGACACCTGAGCGGGCCGCCGCGGTCGTCGCATGGAAAGTTACCGGGTGTGTGGACTGTAAAACTGATAATGATTGGCTGTTTTCGACCAATGGTTTGGGCTGTCTGTCTACTTTTATTTGGCAGCAATGTGGAAGCCTGCACTGAACGACCGTTTTCCAATACAGTTCACTACCAGAGGTCCACCCGTTTGTACCGCCGACCGACCGAATCAGCGTTCGTAACCACCATTAATCACACCGTGCCCCCTTGAATTCTGCAAGGGGGCACCAATAGCAAGGTGCCTGTTACATCGTGGTCTCGTGACAGACTGGCAGTTCTGGCTGACACTGTATTCTTTCTTCTCAGCGATCAAACGTTAACACTGAACAGTACATCTCAGTACTTCCGACCTTGGCCGGGGCCGTGCACCGACTGATGTAAACAACACCACAAACAGCTGACTACCCGTAATGCTGGTCACACTAAAACGCTGCCAGTTACGGATAACGATACGACACTCTGCCCCCCTTGAGCAGCTAGGCTGATCAACTACACACCGTTTCACATTTCCTCGATGAGGCGCTTGGGCGGCACCGGTCGCCGCTCAGACCGCCGTCTGCCCCCCGTCTCATCTCGCGCCCCGCTCCCCATCGCGCCGCTCGCCTGCTCCGGCTCGTCGGCACTGCCATCCTGGGCAGTTCCGGGGACGGCTCCCGCTTCTCCGCGCTCGTCCGGCCTGCCGCCGCCGCCTCTCGCCGCGTGTCTCGCTTCCTCTCCTGCTCCTCCTTCGGCGACTGCTGCGCTCCGGTGCCAACGGGCGTCCGCTGCGCTCCGGTCCCAGCGGGCGTCCGCCGCGCTCCCGTTTGCCGCTCGGCTCCCGTCCGGTGCTTCCGTTCCGGTCGTTCCCGCCGGTCCGGTCGGTCCAGCCGCCAGCAGCTGGTCTGCGTGCCGCGACCACAGCGCGCTCCCGACGTCAATCTCGTAGGAGACGGGGCCTGTCTGCGCCGCTACCGCGCCTCGCCTCCACTTGTGTGGTCCGCCGTAGTTCCGCGCCCACACCGCGTCGCCGACGTTGAATTTTCTCGGCTGTCCGCCGGCTGCCGACCACTGGCGCTGCTGCTGGTCTCTGCTCCGCTCCTCCGGGTCTCGCCGCAGCAGGTCCAGGCGTGTCCGGACATTCCGTCCCAGCAGCATCTCAGCCGGCGACCGTCCGGTCACGGCGTGCGGCGCCGCACGGTAGGCCAACAGGAACTTCTGTAGCCTCCGAGACAGCGGGCCCCCGTCTCGCAGCGCCGCCTTCAGGCCGTTCTTTGCCGTCTGAACGGCCCGCTCAGCCGCTCCATTACTACTCGGGTGGTACGGTGCAACACGCACCTGCCGCACCCCGTTCAGCGCCAGGAACTGCACGAACTGGGCCGCTGTGAACTGCGGTCCGTTGTCAGACACCACCTGCCGTGGGATGCCGAACCGCGCGAACATCGCTCGCAGCTCGTTGATCGTTGCCTCACTGCCCGTGTCACGCATTGGAACCGCCTCGAGCCACTTAGTGTAACTGTCATACACTATCAGGTACATATTTCCATGGAACGGGCCGGCGTAATCGATGTGTATGCGCTCCCAGGGCCCTCCCGCCGGCTCCCAGGGGTGCAGCTCACT
This sequence comes from Amphibalanus amphitrite, assembly GCF_019059575.1. Taxonomy (NCBI): domain Eukaryota; kingdom Metazoa; phylum Arthropoda; class Thecostraca; order Balanomorpha; family Balanidae; genus Amphibalanus; species Amphibalanus amphitrite. The sequence goes on from NW_024881623.1 coordinate 564,818, forward strand.
GCGGGGCGGCGCGCTGCGCTTCTCCGCGCAGCTGACGCAGTCGCGCGCCAGCCCCTCCAGTTCCGCGTCCAGACCCGGCCACCACACATACCGGCGCGCCAGGTTTTTCATTTTCGAGCTGCCGAGGTGCCCCTCGTGCAGCTCCCGCATCACCGCCGCCTGCAGCCGCCGCGGCACCACCACGCGACCGCCCCACACGAGGCACTCTCCGTCGGTGGTGAGCTCTTCCCGGCGGCGCCTGAACGGCTCCAGCTCCGGCTCCACGGTCGCGGGCCAGCCGCCGCGCACGAACGCCAGCACCTTCGCCAGCACCAGATCCCGTCTTGATGCTGCCGCCAGCTCTCTCGCTGTCAGCGCCGGCGCCACGCCGTCCAGGAACATCAGGTAGCTGCCGGTCACCGCATCCGCCTCGATCTCCTTCAGCTCCGTGCCTGAGCACGGCACTGCCAGCCGTGACAGGCTGTCGGCCACATGCATCTGCTCCGACCGCCGCAGCTCCACGTTGTACGAGTACGCGGCCAGCTGCAGCGCGTACCGCTGCAGGCGGGCCGCCGCCAGGCTCGGTAGGTCCCTGTCGGGGCTCAGGATCCGCGAGAGGGCGCGGTTGTCGACCACCAGCGTGAAACGCCGTCCGTAGATGAAGCGATGAAATCTGCTCACGCCATACGACACGGCTGCCGCCTCTCGCTCGACCTGAGCGTACTTCCTCTCGGTTGCTGTCAGTGTCCGTGACGCGTACATCACGGGTCTCTCTGCTCCGTTCGGTGTCACGTGCACCAACGCCGCTCCGACGCCGACACTGCTGGCATCGGTCACCAATTTCAGCGGCAGGCCCGGATCGTACCGCATGAGCACCGGCGGGCTCGTCAGCATCTGCTTGACCTTGTTGACCGCCTCGGCGCACTTCCGTGACCATTCCCATGGCACGCCCTTCTTCGTCAGCCGGTACAGCGGCGCCAGCACCGTGGACAGGTCCGGCAGCAGGCGTCCGAAGTAGGTGATTGAGCCGAGCAGTGACCTCAGCTGGCTCACATCCTTCGGCTCCGGCGCCTGCAGCACCGCCGCCACGCCGCCATCAGTCGGGGCGATGCCGTCCGCAGTCACTTTCCATCCCAGGAACTCGACCTCCGACACCGCCAGCTGACATTTCTGCGCCGCCAGCCGCAGCCCCTGTCGCTCCAGCCTTCCCAGGACTTCATCCAGACGCTGTAGAAGCTGCTGTTCGTCATCACCGAACACCAACAGGTCGTCCAGGTAGCACCTGCACCCGTCTTGTCCCTCCAGGACCCGGTCCATTGCCTCCTGAAACAGCGCGCCGGAACTGGCCACTCCAAACGGCAGCCGCCGCATGACGAACTCGCCCTTGTGCGTGCTGACGGTCGTCATCGGCTGCGACTCCTCGTCCAGCGGCATCTGCTGATACGCGTGCTTGAGGTCCAGCTTGCAGAAGAGCTTGCCGCTCACTCCCGCGAACACGTCTTCTGGCTTCGGCAGTGGATGGTTTTTCACTATCAGCTGCGGGTTTACCGTGAGGTTGTAGCTCGCACAGAGCCTCACGCCGCCTCCCGGCTTCGGCACCGGCACCAGTGGTGTGCCCCAGCCGGAGCTCGTCTCCGACGGATCCACTTTTCTGGCGATGCCGTCTCTGACCCACCGGTCCAGCTCAGCCTCCACCTGCGGCAGCAGCGCGTACGGCACCGGGCGCGGTGGCAGCCGCCGCGGCACAGCGCCCGGCTTCAGGGTCAGGTGCGCCTGGTGACTCATGACACCGAGCCCGTCCGCGAACACCTGCGCGTGCGCCGCCTTCACCGACTCCAGCGTCCGCCGGCCGCTTGCCCCGCCGACCTCGCTGACCTGGAACAGTGACCGCCAGTCCAGCCGGATCACCTGCAGCCAGTCCCGCCCCAGCAGCGGGCGGTGTCCCAGCTGGCTGCTCACCACCACGTCCAGTCGCCTCCGCTGGCCGCCGTACAGCACATCCACCGTGGCCTCGCCGCGCACGGGCACCGGCTGCCCGGTGAATGACCGGAGCTGCATCACGGACGGTCTCACCTCCAGTCCCGGGATGCTGCCGACCGCCACGATCGACACCGGGGACCCCGTGTCCACCAGCATCTCCATCTGCCTGCCGTTGACGGACACCGTGACCAGCGGCAGACGGTCCCGGCGCCGTGTGGCTGTCTGGTCCACCGCCATCACGATTTCTTCCACGGATGCCACCTGTCCGCGCTGAGGACAGTCCCGCTTCAGGTGTCCCGTGTCGCCGCACTTGAAGCAGCGCCTGCCGCCGCTCCTGCCACCGGGCGGGCTGCCGCGTCCGATGTCGACCCGCCGACCGCCGTCCGGCCGTCCGGACGCTCGGGAGCCGCCCGGCTCCGGTCCCGCTCTTGCCGCGGGGCCGTCGCCGTAACGGTAGCTGCCTCGGCCACCGTCTCTCCCGCCGCCGCCGTCGGCTGACCTGCCCGGCCGGGCTCCGTCCGGCTCCGAGCCCGTCCGGCCCGTCGGGCAGTCCCGCCGCCAGTGCCCCCGGCCGCCGCAGCGGAAACACGTGCCCGGGGGCACGGCTGACCGGCCGGCCTCGGGCCGCTGCGGGCGTCGCAGCGCCTGGACTGTGTCCTCACCCGCCGCCGCCGGCTCCGGCGCCCCCGCCAACTGAGCTGCAAGATCATTGACGTCTCGGAACGCACGCGCCGTCCTCCGGACGTCCTCCAGGGTGAGGCCAGCTCCCTTCAACGCCGCCTCACGCACCAGCTTCTGCTGCAGCTCTCCGCGGCTGGCCAGCACGCAGCGGTCGCGCAATTCTCGCTCCACCTCCGCTGCCGTGTACCCGCAGCGCTGCACCTGCGCGCGGAGACGACCAAGGAACACCTCCAGGTCTTCATTTTCTTCCATTGCCATCGCTTGGAATTTGCCGCGCTCCGCGACGACGTTTCTTGTGGGTACGAGGTATTTCGTCAGTTTCGTTTTCAGTCGAACGAAGTCGTCGTCCGCCACCTGGCCGTCCGGCTCCTCCGGCAGCGAGTCGGAGAGGTCCGCGATATCGGGACCAACCAGGTGTAACAGTAGGGCGCACTTTCGGGCCGTGCTCTCGACCCCCATCGCCACCATATACCGCTCCAGTGACCTGAGCCATCTCTCAAAATCACTGCCCTGTCGGTATGGTGCCACCGCCATCGCCTGCAGTCCCGCTCCCAGCTCCATGACGTCGTCGGACCCGAACAGCTGATCGCCGCTGTAGAGCCGGGCCGCCGCCCCCTCGCTGCACCCGCGCCGCACCCGACCAGCTGATCACCGCCGCGGCACCCGGACCAGGCCCCCCAAACCGAGTTGGCTTCCCGCGCCGGCCCCCGCCGGCCAGCCAATCACGGGGCTCGACACAGCCAGCCGACCTGAGCCGACCAATCACAGGCCGCCGCCGCCGGCCGCCGCTTCCGCGTTCACGTCCCTGTGCGGCATTCGCTACACCAACAATAACAAAACGGCCAATATTTCAAGAAACATCACCAAACAGTATACCCGACAAGCAGCATCAATAAAAAAAAATCATACACCAACAACACAAAAAAAAACTTTTCTAATCCTGCGCCGACCACCGCCCGGTTTTTACACCGCCGTAATGGCTGTCACCGCCCAGCGCCGCCAAAACTCTGGGCCACCGCCCGGCGACCACCCCAACAGGCAACCGGTCTGTTCCGCCGCGACTGACACAACCCGGTCATCGGCTACACACGTGCGCACTTTACTGTCCCTGGCCGGCCTCCCTGTCCGCCATCGGTTCCGGCCCCGAGCGCCACCGACTCACCGCGAACTTCACTGGCGTCTGTCCTGTCGGCGCCATCTTTTTGGCCTCTTCCGGCCGCCTCACGATTACCACGACTTAAAGCAACTAAATCTCATCCTCGTCGCCACGTTGTTACATCGTGGTCTCGTGACAGACTGGCAGTTCTGGCTGACACTGTATTCTTTCTTCTCAGCGATCAAACGTTAACACTGAACAGTACATCTCAGTACTTCCGACCTTGGCCGGGGCCGTGCACCGACTGATGTAAACAACACCACAAACAGCTGACTACCCGTAATGCTGGTCACACTAAAACGCTGCCAGTTACGGATAACGATACGACAGTGCCCCCCTTAAATTTGATGTATTAGTACCAGGGGCGGATTCGGGAAAACTCCAAGGGGAGGGTCATGAATCGAAGTGGTGCCCCTACCTATACCCAAAATTAAAACCTCAACGGATTTCGGCCACTTAATTTTGGTGGTGCCCTATTTTCAGTTTTTTATTTTCTTTATTTTTGCTTAGTCGTGTGATGACTGGTGCCCCTGCTAGGCCGCTGGTGCCCCTGGAAAGACTGTGGTACCTACCTACCCTGCCCCCTGACAAGCCTACGGTGGGCCCTGACATGACTTAGGTTCCCATGGGCCCTGACAGGCCCGTGGTGCCCCTGACAGGCCTGTGGTGTCCTTGCTAGACCTGTGGTGTCCCTGGGCCTTGGCAAGTCTGTGGTGCCCCTGTTAGAACGCAGGTACCCTTGACAGGTTTGTGGTGCCCCTGACAATCCTAAAGTGCCAACGACAGGCTTGTGGTGCCCTTGACAGGCCCATGGTGCCCTTGCGAGGCCGGTGGTTCCCCTGCGAAGCCGATAGTGCCCCTGGCAGGCCTCTGGTGCCCCTGGCAGGTCTGTGGTGCCCCTGGAAGACCTGTAGTGCTTTTGCTAGGCCGATGGTGCTCCTGACAGGCCTGTGGTGCCACTGACAGGCCCGTGGTGCCCCTGCTAGGCCTGTGGTACCCCTGGCGAGTGGCGGGCCTGTGGTGCCCCTGTCGGCTGTCAGGCATGTGGTGCTTCTGGCAGGCATGTGGTGATCCCAGGCCCTAAGTCATGACCTATGTGACCTCCCCCCTGGGATTCGCCACTGATTAGTTCTGCGATGGCTTCTTGGGAATTTGATACATGTAGGATAAATGGAATTTATCAAATGACAATAAGGAAGAGACAAACACTTAGGTACTTAGGGATCAGCTTCAAGTTAACCACACATACGGGGGTGAACTGCCATTTTCGTTTATTAAAAAAAAAATAAAAAAATCAAAAAAATCATCGTGCCAGGGCTGTGATGAAAACTAAGTGGCCTAAATCCGATGAGAAAACAGGATTTGGGGGTACCATAGGTTTGGCTCCTTGAGCTGGTGCCCCCCCCCCCCCCTTGTCTCAAATCGTTCCGCCGCCTATGAGGTAGTCGATTTGTATGTTCTTTACTTATAGGTGTTGCTGCACTTATACGTTTTATCCGTTTTAACAGAACGTCTCGTGGGTCTCAGAGCTCTACGTTATGCGTAGGCACGTCTGGGCTACGTGTATGCACACAGCACATATAAAAGATCATTTAAATTTGACTTAACACATTCTGCTCATTTTTATCAGCATCGACCTTCAAATGATAAGTGAAGGAACGTAGTTGATTCTGTAAATTCGGCGTTACTTTATTAGTGAACCGTCTTCAAACGAGTTTGAGGTCGATTGATTGTGGAAAAAACAATATTTCAAAATGACTGAGAATTCGCAACAATTAACGTCACTATGATGACCCAATGTGCATGCTGAGTAATGACGGTACCGCGCCCTCAGCACTGTCCTCCCAACAGTCACATTTTGCACCTGTTGCGGCAAACTCTGTGCATGAAGTTTACCAGAGATCACGACCCAGCCGGTTGAATAACGGTTCGATAACTCAGGAAACGTGACATCATATCGCGCCATCTTCGTGGCCCGTTCAGTGGAGCACCTGTGCCCCGGGGTCGGCGCGTGGCGCTGCCCTTCCTAGCGCCGAGTGACCCTGACCCAGTCGCCTTACAATGGATCCCGGGCGTCTGCGCAGCTCGCCGCTCGCGCGGATGGGCGCTTTGGCTGCCGAACGGGCAAAATTTGTGACTGCCGACGGAAAAATGAAATGATCATTGCCGATGACTGTTCAGAGCTGGTGGATAGATCGTATTTGTAAAATTGGGTGGCTATTTAATATGGCACATTCGTATTTTAATGTGTTCCTATTTTACCATTTAATCGTACCATTAACTATAAAAAAAACGTAGGGATTATGATGCACCTTCCGGTAGCACTCATTTCATCTAATTTCTACGCGAACAACTCGCATATCTGCTGAAAGATTTTGTTACAGGCGAAAGGATGCATTTATGAACGAGTGCATTTATACGCGTACACATACACAGTACACATATCATCCCGGATACAAGAAGCATATGTAGGTACATCATTACATACATACATCATTCAGTAGCTGTACAGTTGACGTATAAAATCACATACACGCAGTCATGATTCAATGGTCAGTGGTCACAAAGTCACGACAATAGTAAAATCACTGTTGGGCTTGCAATAATGTTCTCAAATATAGGTACCTACAATTGTTCAGCAGCGGCAGTGTAAAAAAAAAAAAAAAACATTGTCATGGCACGGACTAAATATTCCACGAGCGATAATTGACATTACCATTACGCCGCGTGCTTGAAACGATCCCATGCGTCACAATTTCCGTGACGTCACATTTGCGTCACTGTGTCCTGTTCGAGCGCGAGCGCCGGGTTGTCTGCGCCCTGGCGTTCGTCGCTCACACCAGGGTGCATTTCTCCGTCCTCCTCCGAGCCGCAGTAGCACTGGAGCCAGCGCTGCTCCTTCCCAAACTCCTCTCCTTCAGCCAGTGTGTCGGGCAGCGGCAGGCCGCGGGTCTCTGGCAACAGGCTGACACTGACGGCCCCGAGCAGCGCCAGAGCGGCCAGCACGAGCTGCGGCAGGCCGCGCCACACCCGCTCCAGGAACAGAATCAGTGGACTGAGCACCGAGCCCGCGTGACCGGCCACCTGGGTCAGAGAGAACGCCCGCGAGCGCACGTCGGTCGGAATCAGCTCCATGCTGAGCGTCATCAGCACGTTGACGGAGACGGTGGTGCAGAAGCGACAGAAGACGGCCACGGCGGTGGAGGCGGCCGCCGGCGCGGTGCCCAGGTGCAGCAGGACGGCCAGCGCCAGGCCGGCGCCGCTGGTCAGCGCTGTGCTGACCGTGATGGTCCAGCGGCGGCCCAGCGTGTCGACCAGCAGCCAGGTGAGCAGGTCGGCCGGCGCCTCACTCACCGCCAGCAGCGTCTGTGCAGTGAAAATGTCCACGTCGAAGTCGGTGTTACGTGAGGTGAGGTCGAAGAGCAGCAGGAGGATCGCCGTGCTGAACATGAGCACCAACATGCGCGTGCGCAGGCGCGGATGGCGGGCCAGCTGGCGCAGACCAGGGGCGGGGCGCTCCTGCTCCTCCTTGTATTTGAGCGTGGCGGCCGCAGTGAACTGCTGCCACGTCTCCTCCGAGACGGTACGTCCATTCTCCTTGGCGATCCGCCTCATCTCAGCGATAGCGCGGTCCAGCTGTCCCGTCTGTTGCAGCCAGCGGCACGACTCGGGCACTCCGGTCACCAGATAGATAAGCGGAAACGCCATCGGGATGCTGGTGGCCAGCGCGACGTACTGCCAGTGGCCGGCGCCCCAGGCGATCCACGGCAGGATCGTCATGCCCAGGCAGAACGAGGTGGCCAGCGGCAGGTTCACCACCATGCCTCGCCATCTCACGCCGACAAACTCGCTGAGAAACACCATCGCCAGCGTAGTCTGCAAGTTGTTGGCCATGCCGAAGATGAAGCGGGTCACAGCGAACACGCCCAGGCTGCGCGCGAAGGCGGACACCACACCGGCGACGCAGGCGGTGAGGTTGGCGGCGACCAGCGCCGGCAGTCGGCCGAAGCGGTCCGAGACGGCACCGAACAGTAGCGTGCCGAAGATGGAGCCCACGAAGAACAGTGCCGTGCTCAGCGGCGATTTCCAAGCGTCGTCGCAGACCCAGTCGAGGTCGGAGACGATCGTGGGGTAGAGCTCGCTGAAGTCGTAGTGCCAGCCGCTGCTGCAGGCCGTGAGCGGCGTGTCGGCGTCCGGCCTCCAGCCGGCCACGTCTGCGATCTGGCTGAAGTTGACGTCGTACCTCTGGCAGCGGGAGAACTGCTGGCGGCCGGCGCGCTCCTCGGTCGGTATGCTGATGTTGCGGGCGTCCAGCGGACTGAAACCCAGCGCCTCCAGCTCAGGAACTTTGCACCAGTGGTCGGGTTCCAGCAGCAGCCACAGCTGGCTCAGCAGCGTGAAGCCGAGAAACATGAACGGCGGTTGCATCAGCACCAAGATGCGCCACTGGAAGCGGCCGTAGCCTCCCACCTCCTCCAGAATCTCGTCAAAGTCGCCCTCGAAGTTTCTGCTTGCACCGGGCGCTCCTCCGCCGGCTCCGTTAGTAACATCGCTCGGCGTTGGCCCCGATATCGCCGAACTCTGCACAGCTCTCGGAAGGAACTCTCGCGAGGCCTGTCTCTTCACGCTCTGTCGCCGAACGGAAGACTTCTGTGGACCTCGTCTAGACCCCCGGGTAGACGACGGCGAGACACTGCCATTTTTGCCTTCCTCTTCGTGCGGCATCTTGAAACAGCTTCACACAATTCGGACAGAGTATATCTCAAGCCAAGTCACCTATTTCCGTTTGTAGTTACTTTTAGATAAACTCACAGCCTCACACACACGTTAAATCTTCATCTCTTGAAATTGCCCCTTACTCGAGCAAACAGTGAACACAACCGCTCCCAACCACAGCAGGACGACTTTTTAAAACCCGCTTATGATCCTGAGTATCCTCCACACCGGTCGAGCAGGTTTCTCGCCGGGCGGTCCGTCTCGGACCGACGCCAGCACGCCAGTGACGGTCGGCTCGACCCTGAGGTGACCCGCCGAGCCAGCGCCGGCGTCACCGGACGGCCCTGAAGCTCTCCGCGACTCTGCCCGTCTCGCCCCGCCCCTCTCTCGGCGCCGCCGTCTCTCCGCACGCACACCGTCACAGGTTGCTCGGGGAGACCCCGCGTAGTGATAGAAATGTGACGTCAGAGACGGGGATGCTATTCTCAGTGTGCTGATGAGTCAGCGAAACGAGCTGAATTTCTTTGGATTCGGACTATTCGGTGCATCGGGTGTTCCATTTGACGTCGACATTGCATGTCATCAGACCGTGTAAGGAATTAAGGATCAGTAAAGGATACCTTTCTTGGATATCCATTACACTAGCTAGCTATGATTCGCAGTTAATTATCTCACTGATATTGATTAGGGCTTGGTGGCCACACCCCGACGGTGGGTAATCTTTGTTTTCCATATGGGTCGCCTAAGTCAAGTCGGTCAGGTGACCTGCATATTAGGTACCTATAACTCAATGGGCAGAACACGGAAACTGCCTATCTAGCGCCACTAGTGATCTTATCCCATCAAGCCACTTTGAATCATAACAATAGGTAGGGGAAGTGGGGAAAGATGCCCAGGGTTTGCTATGTCATACCTATATTTTTCGAAAATGACGATCGGAAAGCAAAAACTTGTAGTTTCAACGGAAGCCGACATCATTTTTCTCCAAAAATATCACGCTTTCGTGCCTGAAATATGATAACTTTTTTATAGGGGGGGTTGCAGGGGGGGGTTGGTGCAACCCCCCCCCCCTGAGGTTTTTCTTAGCTACACGCCGAACCGTTTCAGATAGCCTGCTCAAATTTTCAGTACCCTTTGGGGCATCTTTTGCGCAACTTTTGGTAAAATGTTTTTGTCAAGGTCATGTCAGGTCACGGAGTTATGACGTCATAAAGGGAACAACCTCCGGCCAGATTTACGCTAAATTGGAGATTGCTTCACATTGGTATAAATGCCGACTGACCTGACACACTGATGGATTGTTTTAGAATCACAACTGGCTGATTTGACATTGGCACAATGTCCGTTGACCTTTTCAAGGTTACTTAAGGTCAAGGTCAGGTCAGTGACCTCGGTTGACCTGTAATAACTTCTTGCACTTGTATGCCTTTTCGGGGTATTTTGATGCCCTGAATTCGAATTTGCTACCCATTTCAGGCATCGTCGGTTGTTTCTTGTAGTTCATTTTGGGTCAGGGTCAGGTCAGTGACGTCACACGCCTGACGTGACCCAATGCACAAATCACCTTGCAGACTTCCCATGCTCCCAACGCATCATTTTTAGAGTTATGACATCGAAATATACACCAAACGATTGAGAATTGATCAAGGATCTCGACAGTGAAGGTTTCAAGTCGATATCTCTTTCCGTTTTGCCGCAATCGGCGTGGAAATCTGAAAAAAGTTAGATTTTTCTGAAAGCTTGACATTTGACCGGTCATAAGTAGGTCAAATGTTGACCTAGGACCAAAAAATATACCACCAATCGCGAGATCTCGTTGAGAGCAATCCGTTGGTCTTTTCCGCTAAGCTCTACGACGCTCCGTTTTCAAACGCCAGGGGGGGTCGCACCAACCCCCCCCCCTGCATGGGTGAAGGTGGCAAAACACCGTTTACGGGCGAGGGTTAAGCACTTTCCTGAAGAAGTGAAAGGGGCATCTTACCCCACAGGGTGGGAAAGACGCCCCCTTGGGTTGGGGAAGATGCCCCCTGCACTATAAGTGACATGAATGGGCACGTGAATCGCCTGAACGAATCAGTAGTCCCTTCGAGCCTGCAGTAGACACCAAACGTCATCGTAAGGGCCCTCATAAGTAGTCGTAAGGGGCTTCAGAGGTCATCGTTAGGGCCATCATAGTCCAGCGCGGCCAAACAACCCTCCGTGGTGGCGTTCGGAGGGGATCAGCCCGGGTGACCTACGCCCGAATCGCCTATTCCATCGAATGTCTACGCCCGGCTGACCTACGCCCGGCTGACCTACGCCCGAATCGCCTACTCCAGCGAATGTCTACGCCCGGCTGACCTACGCCCGGCTGACCTACGCCCGAATAGCCTACTCCATCGAATGTCTACGCCCGGCTGACCTACGCCCGGCTAACCTACGCCCGAATCGCCTACTCCATCGAATGTCTACGCCCGGCTGACCTACGCCCGGCTGACCTACGCCCGAATCGCCTACTCCATCGAATGTCTACGCCCGGCTGACCTACGCCCGGCTGACCTACGCCCGAATCGCCTACTCCATCGAATGTCTACGCCCGGCTGACCTACGCCCGGCTGACCTACGCCCGAATCGCCTACTCCATCGAATGTCTACGCCCGGGTGACCTACGCCCGGCTGACCTACGCCCGAATCGCCTATTCCATCGAATGTCTACTGCCGTACGGCCTGCCCGTGTTCGTGGAGCAGTCCCTGCTGTATTATCGAGTAAGGATTTACCCATTCACTACGCCGGCTGACTGGCGGCCCCATCCTTTGTTTGCTCTATTGTCGTCCGTCGCCCGCCTCGGCGGTGCCCAGGCCCGGGGGTCGCCTGGCGCAGCGGGGGGTAGCGTCCCGCCCCGCGGCCCCTGGCGCGGCGAGAGGTAACATGCCGCGGCGCACGGCACGGCGGGCCGCCGCCGCCGCCGCCGAGGGAGTGGACGCTGACAAGGATGAGGGCCGTGGGCCCGTGGCATCACCTGGGTTTGTATGGATTTTTGTTCATTTGGCCGGCTGGCTTAAGTCACCGATTACATTAAAAGGACAAGTGAAAATGAGCCCCTGCACGAATTAGTGTCTTTGTCAACGGCTAACTTCAATTGCAGGAGGGTGAGGAGGGGTCGAAAGAACCACCCAGTGATTCATCCCTTGATTGAGCTATAGGAAAAGCGGGTTTGGCGAGTGGAAGCCAATGAAATAAATTTTTATTGTCCTAAGAGCAACTTGACAAGAGTCATTGCCATAGAGTGCACCAAGTTTCAAGTTGAACATATTTTTTTTGAAAAATGTGAAGTAAAGCCTTGCTTCTCCGTCAAGTGACGGTGTATTCAAATAACCCGACCGTTGGGTAACTTGAACAGTCTTTCTTTGCACGCCATGAAATAGTTATCTGGCTATCACCGATGTTGTTTGGTGTATAAACAAATAGGCACAACAGCTCTAACATAGGTACCTTATTGAAGAAAGATTAAAACAACAACAAAAATAACCGTTGCAGAATATCAATATCTGCTTGCTGCACACCAGCCAGTTGACAGAGGTTGGCTTCTCTCGTCAGTTGACAGATCGTCTATATCTCCGTTCGGTAAAACCTATCACAACCTTACCACATCTGTTAGAGTGGTGCCAATCGGATTTTGTACCTTCAGAATTCCGATTTTGTCCTATGCCCAAATCGGAATTTGGTTGGACAAAGGAAGCATGCTTTGGACAATATTTGTCAATCACTTGCAACACTTCATCATTTTTATAAAGTAATCGTGCACACCAGTAAAACGCCTTTTGGGGCGACCAACGGAGTGAGCGGGAGGGTGGACTTTGCACGTGCGAAATTGCGAGGGGGTACCACCAAATAACTTGTGCACTGCACCCCAAGACTTACTAACCGGTCCCTAGTGATGTGCCAAATTTGAGCGCAATCGGCCCAGCCGTTCTCGAGATCTGGAAGCGGTACCCTCCATGTGCGCACGTGCCAACTGGGTCCCAACTGACTTTTGCACGGCACCCTACCAACTGCTCCCTAACCGTGTACCAAATTTGAGCGCAATCGGTCCAGCCGTCTTCGAGATCTGGAATCAACCCCTGCACGTGCGCACGTGCAACAGCACCCCAAATCTGGCACATGGATATGCATGGCTTAGTGGGTGCCTACCTACATGCTAACTTTCAGCTCAATCTTTCGGTAAAAAATACGATAGGCGTTATCACAAGTGTATTCGCGGCCATTGGGGCGACGTAAGAAAAGAAGAAAACAACTGGCCCCAAGAACTTTAAATTATCATTTAGCATGCACGTTTTCCTTGATATGTAGAGAATTTACCATTAATTGTTAGAGAAAATTGCATTTAAAATCTTCCATTCATGCTTTTTTTCATCGTTTGCACAGTATGTTCTTTTACTAAGCTAGAAACACTAATTAGAAATAGTTCCCGCATCATCGAGAACAATAGGGAAGGCTTGAAGTGAATACAATAATCTAAACGGTTTTGTAATCCATGTGAAGACACTTCTAAAATTGCCTGTAGAAATATTAAAGGCAAAAGTTCAACCTTTTCACAAGACTGATGGTTATAAACCTATGCAACGTGTGACAACTCAGCCGGTATTTCGTCGCCTACAGCCCAGCTTTCCCTAGTGACCGATAGAGGCGCTGCTATCGATGTCCGCCCGTGCCGCCTAGCGATTTTCGGGTCATGTCAGGTCACCGAGCTATGACCTCACAATAGGTAAAACCTCCGACTCTTTTTGACAAAATCGTACATCTGGCGTAACTGGACGCGATCCCATCGACAAGAACGAAATTATTATGTGTGACTTATCATTATGTCAGATTTTGACAGGACATGAAGCATTACATTGTATATTGACCTTTCTAAGGTCAACAAAGGTCATTGACCTCGCATGTCTGTGTTTAGTGGGGTTTCTTGAGGTCCTGAATCCGAATCTGTGGTTCAATCTTCATCTAAATGCTTTCAAAATTGTTCCTCGATCTTTACAAGGTCACCTTAGGTCAATTAGGACCGTCCTCGCCAGCGGCGGGTGTGACTCTCGTGTTCCCGGGGACTAATTATGTCACGCCAGTAATGACTGAACTGCAGTGAACTATGCATCATTTTGTTGCTAATTCATTGAGAAACACGGTCGTGAAAGTTTCATGTTGATATCTTTCATAGATTTGCCATTATTGGCTAAAAAGCTTGGAAAATTATAGATTTTCCTCGAAATTTGATCGTTGACCAGCCAACACATGGTCAAATATTGACCTAGGATAAAAATATAGGCATCACCAGTCGCGAATACTCGTAAAGAGCAATCGACTTGTCTTTGTTGGGAAGCGCTACGACTACGACGCTTAGTTTCGAAACGCCAGGAGGTCGGATCACCCCCCCCCCCCCGGCCGCGTTACGAAAAATGCCCTGCCAGGGCGAGGGTTATAATAGCACGATCTAGGCGTCCAAAAAAGGGGTGTGATATTGATATGCAACGTAGCATTTGATGAGCGGCTTGGTAATAGTTAGATTGTCCTGGAGTGACTCAATTCAGTTAAGTTCTGGAACACTTGTAAGCTATATATTAAAAAATATCTAGGCGCGTCCAGTGAATGTTGGAAGGTATTGGAAAGTAATTACACGCAGCGAATATTTTCTACTCAGATCATGACGTTAAGTGTGTAAAATAACAAATGCAATAGCGATTGAAATGAACATTTTTTGTAGGTTCACAAGTGAACAAGAGGTGCCACGTGGATCATAGGTGGACCCCGGAAAAGAAAGGGTAACCGGACAAAAAGTCAAAAGGAATAAAGTCAAAAGACAAATAGTCAAAAGACAAAAAGTCAAATGCAAAAAGTCAAACGGGATAAAAGTCAAAAATATAAAAGTCAAAACGGATAAAAGTCAAAAGACAAAAAGTCAAAAGCAAAAAGTCAAAATGTGCAAAAGTCAAAAACGCAAAAAGTCAAATGACAAAAAGTAAAAAATGCAAAAAGTCAAAAATGAAAAAGTCAAAAGGGATAAAAGTCAAAACGGAAAAAAGTCAAAAGACAAAAAGTCAAAAGCAAAAAGTCAAAACGTGTTAAAGTCAAAAGACAAAAAGTCAAAAATGCAAAAAGTCAAAAGGATAAAAGTCAAAACGGAAAAAAGTCAAAAGACAAAAAGTCAAAACGAGTAAAAGTCAAAAGACAAAAAAGTCAAAACGGAATAAAGTCAAAAGACAAAAAGTCAAAAGCAAAAAGTTAAAACGGGTAAAAGTCAAAAGACAAAAAGTCAAAAAATGAAAGAAGTATAAAATAGAAAAGTCGAAGTCAAAGTCTGAAATAAAAAGTCAAAAGGATAAAAGTCGAAGCATCGATCTTTTCATCTTTTGAAAAATATTATACAGCGCAACGTACCCTACCCTAAGTTGTAAGGAACATGTGAGTACGCGAGGGATTCTGACAGGTACCGCGGGGTCCGCAGCAGCGGGGCAGGGACGCTGGCTGCGGTGGTGGGGCCCACGCTCACATAATACGCGTTGAGCGCTTCCGGCGTGCACGCTGGCGCAGCAGCAGTGGCACTCTTCCCCGCCCCGATCACCGGCCGCAGCACTGTCCACATCCTCGCCGGTCCTGCCTCACGCAGCTGGTCAGCATAGTATGCCTCGTGGTCACGTCTGATGGCCGCGCGACACTGCCGATTCACCACCGTATACTCGGCGCGCGGGCCGAGCAGTGCGCGCCGCCGCGCCAGCAGCGCTCGCGTGGCGTCCGTGGTGCGCGGAGCACCGGGCGGCGGCAGCCCCTCCCCCATGGGAGAGGGTGAAAAGCAGTGCCTCCTCTAAGCAGTTTTGACTGGGGGGCCCGATCACGGGCAATGACTAAGGTAACCCCTACCAAAAACGTCTAAGACTAAAAAATGACTAAGGTACCCCTCAGTGACCAGTTTGGAGGATGACTGCGGGGGCTACAGCTCCCGCAGTTAACATGTTAGAGGAGCCAGGAGGCCCTGGTGAAAAGCCAAAACCTCAAAATAAAAAAAATACCATGTGATTAACGCTTAAATGACGTCAATGGACTTAAAGTAAAAAATACAAAAAACGAGATAATTTCAAAATTTTGCGTTGCAATTTTTGTCCCCTCAACTTTCAACCTACCCCATCAACTTTTCAAACGTTCCCGGGTCACCACTGCCCCATCGTGCAATTCCAGTGCTATGGCAAGGTTTTATCTGAAAGTTTAAACGTGCCCGATAGACTGGACGCGGTCCCCTCCGTCCAATCACGCTCTCTGGTCTCTGTACGGTCATCGCTGACTGGTCCAGCATCCAACGCGCTGGGTTTATAGAAATTTGGTTAAAAGAAATGAACATATTTTAATGAACGAATCCATTAAAGGAAATAGTTCACTTTTTAACATGGGTTTTGAACTGGAATAGCAGTTCCGTAGCTTGGGCTGAGACGAGCATAAATCAGGAGCTTTTACAGCCCAACGATCACCCTAGGCAAAGATATTCTATTTCTCGTCCCGAAAAAGGTGTCTTGCGTTGAGGATGTGTGCCTTGCATATATTTCCATCCAGTATGAAAAGAGCATGGGTCCCGAAAATTCTTCAGGAAGTAGAGAAATTATCTACGAGAACTCTAGAGAAATTCTCGTACTGATCAATTAGGACATTCAGGGGAACATTATCAGATCGAGCAGATCGCCCAAATGCCGGTGGCTGCGATAATTTCTCTGTTTCTGAAGAATTTTCGGGACCCATGCTCTTTTCATACTGGATCGCGTGTGCCTTACAGAAACTGAAAAGTTCTTCCTATATCAAAATATAGAAAATAATATTTTGTTATAAAAAGGTTTTATTTTCTTTGCTGATTATTTTGAACATAAAAAATCATAAATCCGTTGCAAAAAAATAATTTCGTGAAAGTGAACTATTTCCTTTAAAGGGACCCTCCCACCTTCAAAATAGTTAATGAATTGGTATGAAAGTGATGTCGCTCGGTTCAGAAAGAGCAAAAACGAATATCTACCAAATTTCATCGAAAAATATTCACCGGTTTTCAAGATATTAGACTTTTACTTTTGTTTACTTTTTGGGATCTCCGCCGTTCCTAGCGACTTTATTTGAAAGTGCGGCATTTGTTGCGCGCAAAGCAGCATATACCACCGCGTGGTACAAAACGATGACGTCATCAGATTCCCGTAATGGTTAAGAGATAGGGACCACGCTGGTCCCACCCTGCAAGTAAAGGGATGAAATTTCTTGAACACCATAAAGCTGCGGGGGTTGCGACCAGGATAAATGGTGGTTTCTGAGCCTGGCCGCAAACTTGGCTATCTCAACTCAAAACTAATGTTAAGGTGGGAGGGTCCCTTTAAGTAATAAAATGAAAATGATTCACAGGTTATTATTACATGTGGGAGCACTGGCGCTGGAACTTTCTCAATGTTGGAGGGGCTCGAGGCAGTTTGAACTCATTTCTTTCCATGCAACGCCATAGGGTTAATTACGAGCGAGCGAGCGCAGCGAGCGAGCGAGTTCTTTCGTGTTTAAGGCAAAAATCTGAGTATGCGCGACCCGGCCCGACACGACCCGACCCGACACGACCCCATCACGCTCTTCAAACCCTTATAACTCAAGAACCACATGCCGCATCGACAAGCGGTCTTCTTTGCTGAATACCACTTGGATGTAAAAGTTGTATGGCATGGACACCATGTTGTCTGAGTGTCGATCTTGGCACGTGGCGCGTGCTTAACTTGGGGTACTTTGCACACACCCGAAAACTATTATCCTCAATAACCGCACAACGGCTGGACCGATTATTTGACTTTTTCCATTTGATTTTTATCATTTTGACTTTTCTGCCGTTTTTTTCACTTTTTGTCTTTTTGACTTTTGCATTTTTGACTTTTGGACGTTTTGACTTTTTGCCATTTGACTTTTTGACTTTTCGCGTTTTTTGACTTTTTGCCATTTGACTTTTTGCTTTTGACTTTTTGCGTTTTTGACTTTTCGCCATTTTGACTTTTTGCCATTTGACTTTTTTGCTTTTGACTTTTTTCGTTTTTGACTTTTCGCCATTTTGACTTTTTGCCATTTGACTTTTTGCTTTTGACTTTTTGCGTTTTTGACTTTTTGCCATTTTGACTTTTCGCCATTTGACTTTTTGCTTTTGACTTTTTGCGTTTTTGACTTTTCGCCATTTTGACTTTTTGCCATTTGACTTTTTGCATTTTTGACTTTTGGACGTTTTGACTTTTTGCCATTTGACTTTTTGTCTTTTGACTTTTATCCGTTTTGACTTTTATCCATTTGACTTTTTTCCATTTGACTTTTATCCATTTTGACTTTTTGCATTTGACTTTTTGTCTTTTGACATTTTGTCTTTTGACTTTTTGTCCTGGAATCAAAAGAAAGGGAGATTAATTTCACCTGCCAACTTCGGTACCCTGACGCCATCTATGAATTTTCAAATTAATTTGAGTAATTTTATCACGCATTTTTGTAACATAATTAGACTATTGCCAACACGTTTTCGTGATATCACCAACGAAGAAACCGATTTATGTTGCATTTTGTGTGCTTACTCATACCTGCTTAGTCATAGTTATACATTTATTTAGTTCACGTCCCAATTAGATCCGTTCCACTCAAGTGTGGCTATTCCAGAGTCAGGCTCAATATATCAAAGTAGAAACAGCTCAGTTGGTCACTTATGCTATAGTACAGGCACACGCACCAATTCACGCCCATTCCCACTCGGCCATAGACGTGTCATCGAGAGCCGGCGCTGCACAGCCAGCCCAGCTGCGACTGGCGCACGCTGCTTGTTTGTTTTTGTTTTGTTGGGTGGTTAGGCTCTTTCGGTCTGACAAGACCATTTCAGAGCCGGAAAAATGATAGGAATTAGGGGGAGACATTGGTCTGGGCAGACACCCTAGGGCCTAGAGTCGCCGGGGCTTAGCCCGTCCGAATGGACAGGCCGACCAGGACCCCCCCCCCCCCCCAGAACCAGGGACGGCGCCACGGATTTCGCCTTGCGGGGGCAGGTTTTCAGAAAAAGGGCCCAAATAAGATGGGGGCCCAAACTTTCCGAAATATCGTCAATACCGTCAATACTACGCAAGTCTTTATTTGTACAGGTCTCGCGAGAGCGGTAGGTTTGGCACTTTTACATTTCCGGTTATATCTCAGAAACTAATCGATCTACAATGAAGTAATTTTACACTATCATGGCCGGCTTGTAACCCAACAAGTCGATCGCATCTTCAACACTAAAAAGCTTAAGACGACGAAGATATAGCCTGAAGTACACTAAATTTTCTATGTGCAAAACCTACCGCTAAAACCCGCGAGACCTGTAACGACCTACCATTCCCACAACCGTTACCTTCTACACTTGTATTTATTTTGTATTTATTGCGTACCATCAACAGGTCCAGAAACCCAATAATACACAATAACACAAATACACAATAACTTTTGTGTTAAAGGACACACTCTTAACCCTCGCCCGTATTGGTGTTTTTCCAGCCACGAACGTATAGGGGGCAGGAGTCTGTTGCCCCCCCCTTGCCGTTTCGCCCCTGATCAAGCTAGACCTTCGCAGAAAAAAACGAGCGTGCTGCCCGTGACGAGAGAAAGCCGATGATACCCAATTTTAAGGTCCTTGGTCATCGGCTAACCTTCCAGGTCAGGTCAATGGCCAAAAGTCGGGAAAAGCGGGACATGTTAGAACGTCGTAAAGGTGGCTGCTATGGGTTTCTTTTTTCGGGGTGATGATCACGAATATCATGTTAATAATGATCATAGATGATGTCTTCATGCATTTAGGCCAGGTCGGGTCAGGTCAGGTCATGTCAGGTCAACCAGTAAGGGTTTTGCCGGGTATTCGTAGTAGGTGGCAACCGCCTCTGACAGCTTCGTAACATGTTACGAATGCACCAAAATTACTTCGTAAATGTTCAAATGGTTGCTAAATTCGAATTCAGATAAAAAAAACTAGCCTAGAGACATGTAAAACTCCAAAAAAGAAAACCGAGGTCATCAAAGGTCAATGACCTGACCTGACCTCCCGGTGATCTTGACACCCACCCTAATGCATGGGAGCAACATCATATCCCATGTTTGAACGCTTGAAACCACGAAAAGACTGCAAACGCGCGGCTGATGCGAGCCGACATGCGCTGAATCGCGATTCCGGCCAAACATGGTCTCGAAAAGTAGTAGGTCACAGGTCAAAGGCCATTAGGGTCAGGGTCATGAAATTTTAATGGTTGAAAGATAAGGTCTTTAAAATAGTATATGGCATAGTGCGTTATATAGGCTGTGAGTTTTGCACCGATGAACTTGTGACCATGGTTTGTACCTATGCATGTATGCATAACACTCCAATGTATGTACATACAGTCTGCTTTTCTTTTTGCTCTATCTTGGATCAAAAGTTATAAGCAAAAAACATTTGACCTATTTTAGCGAAATTTTTACATTTATGTCCCCCAAAAACTCCCTAAATATTGACCTAGAGCAACCAAATTTGCACAGGTGTGAGAACTCCAGGGGGGCCACCTACCTACCAAATTTGGTGTTTCTAGGTGCCATAGGAGCCAATCGCGAGGGGGGTCGCATCGACCCCCCCCCCCCCTGCCAGGCCGTGTTATGAAAAATGCCCTGCCAGGGCGAGGGTTAAAAGTACCGCGCAAAGTGACGGTGGATCCATCAACCCTGACCGAGGAAGGGCCTGCTATAATTTGAAAGTCACCGAACCAATTGACCTGGGGAATGGACGAGGATATCCATTGTTTCGGTGACTAGCAGTCCTTCCTCGGTCAGGCTTGATGGATCCACTGTTACTTTGCACGGTACTTTTAAGACATACTGTGCAATGACGTAAGCTTTAAAACCTACCACGTGGAGGCTTGAGATCGTAAATAAATAAATATAGATAAATACCTAATAGTATATGGTCAAATAACTAGTCTAGCGGTGACACACTTCCCCTCGCCAGTATTGGTGTTTTGACAGCCGCAAACGTATAAGGGCGGGGGAAGTCCGTTGGACCCCCCTTGCCGTCTCACCCCTGATCGAGCTAGAGCTTCGCGAAAAAAACGAGCGTGTTTCCCGTGACAAGAGGAAGCCGATGATACCCAATTTTAAGGTCCTAGGTCATTGGTTGACCTTCCAAGCCAGGTCATTGGCCCAAAAGTCGGGAAAATCGAGACCAGTTAGGTCGTAAAGTGTGGCTGCTACGGGGTTATTCGGGGTTCTGATCACGAATATCATGTTAGTTTTTATCACAGATGATGTCTCCATGCTTTTAGGCCAGGTCGGGTCAGGTCAATTCAGGTCAACCAGTAGTGGTTTTGCCGGGTATTCGTAGTAGGTGTCAACCGCCTCTGACAGCTTCGTAACATGTTACGATGGCACCAAAACTACTTCGTAAATGCTCATATGGTTGCTAAATTCGAATTAAGCTTTTAAAAAAAAAACTAGCCTAGAAACATGTAAAAGTCAACCGAGCTCATTTAAGGTCAGTGACCTGTCCTGAGCTTCAAGTGAACTTGACACCCACCCAGGGGCGTCGCCACTGATTTTTGAGTGTGGGGGGGGGGTCGGGTTTCCGGTCTTCGTCTTGATGGGTAGGGGTGTTTTTAGCCACACTCCCGGTTTTTTCGTGTGCCCGCGGAGAAAAACCTCGGCGCGCAGCGCCGCGAAAGCAGCGGTATATCTTATTGCACATCAATTTTGCATCGTGCATAAAAATCAAGCAGAGGTCACCTGAGGTCAGGTCACAATGTCATGTCAAGTTCAGTTTTAATGCCTCTTAAAACTGCAATCTTGTCATTCCTATAGATTATCTCCTGACTCCTATAAGTCTGAAATTCGGTGTAATGAATGGGATTATAAGTGCCAACAGTTCATGAATCTGGGATTTTACATCTGAGAAGCGAAGTCAGGTCAAATAGGTGTTGACCAGGACCTCACCAATCATGATAAGATTTGGGAAAAAGCACGATGCCCTCTGCTTTGAAAGAATATGCTAAAAACGCTAGATACTTTTGTAGCCATGGCACCTTGTTCATTTTAGAGATAAGGTGCAGCTAATGACCAGTGGTGACTGAAATGGTCAGTCATTAGGTCATCAAAGGTCTCTAACACATTTTCGACAACAACTTTTGATGGAGACGTTGTAGAGCGATGACAGCACCTGGAGTGTGTTCAGCTTAGTAACACAGATCGATCCATATGCAGCAGGTTCTTTTCCGGTCAGGTCATGACCTTTACCTGATGTCAAGTTTTCTATTCAAGTTTTTTAGTTCAAATTGTAAGCCATGCGACGTGTTTCGACGAACAAAAACGATGGTGATAACATGAATATCATACACAATTACTGAATCATAGGTTGTTACAGAACAAATGTTTCGGCAAAATCCGTCCGTTTAGCTGTTTGGACTCTATGGTACACAAGCCATAGACCCGAAGTCATATCTGAGGCGAAGTTGGCGAAAGAGCTTTAAAAAGCTATCGAATACGCTTTCTGTGTTGCTGTAGCTCTTATTCGTATTTTGCGGGTCGCTAAGGTAAAACGTTTACCAACGTAACGCATAAGGCATGCTTTCGGCCCCTGATCGAGGTAGAGTTTCGCGGAAGAGCGAAAATGCTGCCCGTGATGAGAGAAAGCCGATGATGCCCAATTTCAAGGTCTTGGCCGGGTCATCTTAGGTCAACGCCCAAAAGTAGGAAAAATCTGGCCGCCTGCTAGAACTTAGTGAGCCGTAGCTGTTATCGGGGTCCCGAGTACGAGTTCGATGTTAGTCTTGAACAAAGATGATGACTCCATGCATTTTGGGTAGATCGGGTCGGGTCAGGTCAGGTCGACCAGCAGGCTTCCTGCCGGCCATCTAGAGTGGGTGACTGACAACCACCAACGATAGCTTCGTAACATGCTACATAACCATCATTTATCAAAACTACTTCAAACGGTTCAAACGGGCGCTAAACTCGAAATCAGCCCCAAAAACCACACTTGTAAGTGGAAGCAAATAAAACTTAAAAAAGTTAACCAAGGTCATCCATATTCGAATCAGGGCCAATTTCTTTTTAGAATAGGTGTAAAATTCATTAACTCGAGGTCACTGGAAGTTTCGTTGCAATATAGGTACTCCTTTTTTGCGCGTCTTATTAGGAAAGCCCCAGAGGGATCCACCATCTGACCCCATTTCCCCTATGCAGGCAGGTCCGAGGGTAGCAGGGCTGAGGCTAGCCAGGTACCTCGTAGTTACTGATACGTCATCCGACGAATCGACTGCAACCATTATTTTGACAATCAGACGAACGCTTGGGTCAGTTTTGACACGCTCGCTCATTTGAGGGATAAAAAGGGACTAAAATCATATTGTCATGCTGATGTTCTAGCCCACAGCTTATTGACCTATAAGCAATAGGGACTAGGGAGCTCTTGAAGCGATTCTGAATCTGACGTTGTATTTGTTGATGTTGCTGACACCAACTTCCCTGACATAATAGCTAAAAAAAAGCATACTCAGCATCGCCAAAAGTGGGGGGGGGTCGACCCCCCGGTTCTGACGAGTGGGGGGTCGCGACCCCCCCCCCCCCGACCCCCCGTCGGCGACGCCCCTGCACCCACCCTAACGCATAGGAGCAATATCATATCACATGTTTGAACGCTTGAAATCACGAAAAGAGTGCAAACGCGCGGCTAAGAGGAGACGACATACGCCGAATCGCGATTCCGGCCAAACATGGTCTCGAAAAGTAGGTCACAGGTCAAGGGTCATTTGCGTCAGGGTCATGAAATTGTTAGGGTAGGTGTAAAATTGATAAACGCGAGGGTAATGAAAGTTCCGTCGCGATCAGCGGGGTTTTACCTACGCGAGTTATTATCGAAAACCGAGAGGGGGCTGTTCGACCCCCCCCCCCTTATACCGGCGAGGGCTAAGGGGGAGGGGCGTTTCTCACGGTTCTTCCTATCTAAGATCATTGTTAAGATCTGAAATGAGAAATCATAAAACATGGCTCACAGCAGGGCTGAAGCGTGAAATACGCAAGCATGGCTACTCAAGCTTGATCAGCTCAACGATTAAAAAAAAAGCAGTTCAGGCTCTCCGCCGATGATGACAGCCTGGTCGGGTAATTCGCTTCCCGCGACAGGGTCCGTCTGCTTTGTGCGGTGCGGCACGGCGCGGTGGGGGGGGGGGGGGGGGGGAAGGCGGCGATGCGTCTGAAAGGCGACGCTCGGACGTCCCGGGAATCACCTGTCACCATGCGGCGCGGCGGTCGGTCCCTCCGACCCTTCCCATTGTTACCTGACTGCGGGTGCCGGTTCCCCCGGAAGGGTCACTTTGGTATGCGAAATCTTCACTCGTTAATCGGACAGGAGGGGAGCAGTAGACATTCGATGGAGTAGGCGATTCGGGCGTAGGTCAGCCGGGCGTAGGTCAGCCGGGCGTAGACATTCGATGGAGTAGGCGATTCGGGCGTAGGTCAGCCGGGCGTAGGTCAGCCGGGCGTAGACATTCGATGGAGTAGGCGATTCGGGCGTAGGTCAGCCGGGCGTAGGTCAGCCGGGCGTAGACATTCGATGGAGTAGGCGATTCGGGCGTAGGTTAGCCGGGCGTAGGTCAGCCGGGCGTAGACATTCGATGGAGTAGGCGATTCGGGCGTAGGTCAGCCGGGCGTAGGTCACCCGGGCGTAGACATTCGATGGAGTAGGCGATTCGGGCGTAGGTCAGCCGGGCGTCCCAGCCAATAATTAACTTGGGCTGGGGTTGGGCTGGGGGGATTTCACTTGGGCTAAGCCCGAGTTAGCCCAACATTTGTTTCTTTGCAGTGTGATTTGGGTTGGGCTGAGCCCAAGCTAAATACGCGACTCGGGCAAAGTTTGGGCTGGCCCATGGAGAATCCGAAACTTGGGCCCGAGTCGGACAGCATCTGGGCATGCCACAACCTAATCCGGACTGTAGCTCGGACTGAATTCGGGCACGCCCAAGTAGGATCCCTTATTCGGGCTGAGCCCGGATCTTGCATGGGCACTGGGCGAAACCCCCGCATCAGCGACGCCGTGCCTTTGGAGGTGCCTAGAGGCATGAGTGGAACGCCACCCGGGCGTGATTCAAACTGGCAACGTGGAATCGACCAGTTTTAGCTAAGGCTGGGAATTTTTGGAGAATGTATAATAATCCGTAACATTGACATTTACTGGATTATCATCCACGTTCCATTCCTTCGCCCCGTTTTCTTCAGCGGCCGGATTTTTCGCTCTGCCTGGATATTTATATTTATATTATTTTTTTTACTTTTGTTTTCTTTTTAAATGTATTTTTCATTATTTATTTCTCGCATTTAATTTGCATCAAAATTTGCCGTTGTTCCAAAGTAAAATCATAAATGATATCAATTTTTGATAGTTGAAATGTTTTAACAACTAGAATCATCTAGTTCCTACCATTAAGTTAAAGGGACCCTCCCACCTTCAAAAAAGTTGATGAATTGGCATAAAAGTGATGTAGCGTGAATCACAAAGAGCGAAAATGAACATCTACCAAATTTTACCGGAAAATATTCACCCGTTTTCGAGATATAAGACTTTTATTTTTGTTTACTTTTTGGGAAATCCGCTGTTTCTATGACGTCACATAAAGGTTTTCTTTACGTCGGCATTTGGAAGCAATAGTTTGGT
The DNA here is from genome assembly GCF_019059575.1 of Amphibalanus amphitrite. Lineage (NCBI taxonomy): Eukaryota > Metazoa > Arthropoda > Thecostraca > Balanomorpha > Balanidae > Amphibalanus > Amphibalanus amphitrite. The sequence continues at coordinate 590,027 of NW_024881623.1, forward strand.
ATCAAAGTGCGACAAATATTGCGCGAATGATGCGTTTATCTTATCAAGGTCAATATATGATGGCCAAGCCAATAAAGGTTCCAGGACAATTCTTATGGCATTTCTTCGTATCGCAATTCTTCGTCTGCAAATCTTCGTCAGGGCATTTATTCGTACCTATCGCATTACTTTGTCTCGCACCAGGGTATATGAAAATCGGCTCGCATTTCTTCTTCAACGCAAATATATGCAAGAGTAAGCATTGAGGGACAAATAAATGCACCGACGAAGATTTGTAGACGAAGAAATGCGGACGAAAAATTGTGCTACGAAGAAATGTCATGCGAGGATTCGTTCGGGTACCATGACATTTATGTGATTTCAAAGTCAAGGTTTACAGCTGATCTGCTAAATCAAGCCAAGAATCCAAACTATCAAAAAACTATAAATATTTGTTTGTCTGTCACAGAGGTCTCAAGCAATATAAGGTTGACATATGTTGAATCAAAAATCTACTGCCACAACTCACATCTCCTGCCTTAGTTTATCATTGTTGTTTTAACTTGCTTTCAAGAGAAACAGAAGTCAGTATCTGATATCACTTCAGATGATTGTTTCAAGATCTGAGTTCAAATGGAAATAAAAGCAAGATCAAGATGAAACAGGGATTATTGCTGTTAAAGTAGTTTGGCCATGATACAACAAGCACATAAATCATTAGCCAAATCAAATACTGGTTGGTTTGTCAAGATGTTTGTTGTCTGTCGTCTGTCGAGCTGCTATGAACACTGAACGCTCTCACTCTTACTTTAAAGAGAGTAGTTTAAGTTGAATGGTAGTGAGCTGTAATTAGACAGAGCAGCTATTCAGTGCTCACATCAAGCCAGGCTAGGAAATGGCATCAACTGTGGTGGGAGGAAGCAGGTTCGGCAGCCCTATGTTGTAAACTTCTGTTATGTCTTGTGTTTGATCAACTGATGTTTTCTGCTCTGTTTTGTGCAGTGATAGTAGCAGGTAACTGCATGCTTGTCAAATTATGTGAATAAACGAATTCATAACATTGCATTTTTCTCTCCATGCAAGGAACAAGTAAGATGTTGTAGAAAATGTAATAGAGGGCTGCATTGCTGATTTTGCACTTTATCAGAGCTTTATTTAGAATTGCTTTCCTGAAAGCTACACACAGGCCACAGTGCTGAAATTCACAATGTCATAGCTTTTGGCGGAAAAAAAGAAAAGACTTACCTAGGTAAAATTGGCTGAAAGTATGGCAGAGCAGGTCTTGATGCGTATGCCCATCCGTGTGCTTGCCGAAGCCGAACTGACTGCAACACATTTAACTGACCACCATGGTGGCTGGCATATCCTGAACTTTCACCACTCTAAACAAGACAACTTTCAGCCCTCAGCATTGTATTAAAACACTGTACAAAACACTCAAAATTTGTTTCAGTGCCATCCACGGACAACATCAGTCGCCATTCACCAGGCCAGTAAAAACAGAATAGATAATAGCTTCAAACCCATGCAGTCAGAGGAGAGTTACTAGGTCTGCACCTCAAAACAAAATCCAGGTGACATTCACCACGCCAGTAAAAAACAGGTACTTAGGTAACGTAACAGCTTCAAATCTGGTAACATGTTGGTCGGACTTTACACTACCATATTTACATGGAATAATATGATACCAAACAATAGTGCAACCATTCTGGACAACAAAAGTGTATGATAAAATTAATTTAGAATACTCTGGCAGCATGATTTACGAGCACAGGCAGGTGTTACCTACCAGCCTTCTCAATGCTCGTAAAACCAACATTGTAGTTTTGATTTTACCTTACATGATAACACACTTGGCTGCAATGGCACATTTAATTTAATACTGTGAAAAGACCAGTTATAACCACTTCACAAGCACAATTGCACCTCATGCCGACATCCTTTTCCAAAGACAGTCAGCAGCGTCTTTCGTCAAAACTGGAAGATAAATCCCCTTTCAACTGTTAACATCAAAAATATTTCTTCATGGTGTGACTGTGATCTCCATATGGAAACCTTGCAGGAAAAGAATTAATGTCAATTGTCAGCTCTTCAAATTTCTTTGGACTTTAACTTGCAGTACCATATCCAGTTTGCTTTGATATTTTGTTTTTTATTCCATGTTGAAGTTGAACACCAAGCTCCAGATATAGCAGGCAGCTTGATCATCTTCGGCCTTGGTATAATATCAGTCCAAGTTCCAGTGGTGGGTATCTTCTAATATTCAAATTAAAATGAAAAGCAATAGGCTTTCTCAGCGCCGACGACGGATTTCACGTTGATAAAAAAGGGAGCTCAAGGTCAGCAAAACTCGGGTTCAAGGAATGGCGGGCGTTGAAATGACTGCTGACGTCATCAAAAAACCGCTAATGGTTAAGAGATAGGGACTAAGCTGGTCCCACCCTGCAAGTAAAGGGAAGAAATTTCTTGAACACCATAAAGCTGCGGGAGTTGCGACCAGGATAAATGGTGGTTTCTGAGCCTGGCCGCAAACTTGGCTATCTCAACTCAAAACTAATGTTAAGGTGGGATGGTCCCTTTAAGAATAATTTCCCCAGTTTTACATGTTGTTTTTATCATAATTATTTTTTTTTTGTATGAAAATATTTTGTTAGATCTTTCTGTCAAATGCCATGTTTAAATTCATGTTATCAAATAAAAAGTGGTTTTATTTGCTAGTTCATTTTCGCTGTCCGGCGGAAGTCTGTTGGGCGCATGCGTCGGGCGCCGCCATTTTACGCCGATCCTGGAGCCGCCATATTCGTCCACTGCGTTTGTTGGCGTCTGCGGGGGTGCATCTGTCCGTTGCTCCGATTGTTCCCGTCGTTCGGCGTTTTGGGTGCGCTTCCCCATGCGGTTGCCGCGCACTAACTGGATCTGCATTCCGTGTTAAGGTGAGAATAATTCCATACCTTTTACGTGGAGACAAGACACTAACTCTTGTCTCCAAGAGTTTAGTGTTTTAGTTCATGTCTTGTTAAAGTTCATGCTAATGAGTTAAAGGAAATAGTTCACTTTTTAACATGGGTTTTGAACTGGAATAGCAGTTCCGTAGCTTGGGCTGAGACGAGCATAAATCAGGAGCTTTTACAGCCCAACGATCACCCTAGGCAAAGATATTCTATTTCTCGTCCCGAAAAAGGTGTCTTGCGTTGAGGATGTGTGCCTTGCATATATTTCCATCCAGTATGAAAAGAGCATGGGTCCCGAAAATTCTTCAGAAACTAGAGAAATTATCTACGAGAACTCTAGAGAAATTCTCGTACTGATCAATTAGGACATTCAGGGGAACATCAACATTATCAGATCGAGCAGATCGCCCAAATGCCGGTGGCTGCGCTAATTTCTCTGTTTCTGAAGAATTTTCGGGACCCATGCTCTTTTCATACTGGATCGCGTGTGCCTTACAGAAACTGAAAAGTTCTTCCTATATCAAAATATAGAAAAAAAATCTTTTGTTATAAAAAGATTTTATTTTCTTTGCTGATTATTTTGAACATAAAAAATCATAAATCGTTGCAAAAAAAAAAATAATTTCGTGAAAGTGAACTATTTCCTTTAATAGAGAATTGATATTAAAGGAAACCTACCAATTCCCTCAATTTAGTTTTTGCCACAGTTTCATGATTTTTATGCATATTTTATAAGAAAAGAAAATGAATAGCCGTTGGGGAAACAGGACGCCAAACTAAAATTTGATCAGCCAATCTACGGCTGGAGTGGGCAGGGCGAAGACAATATAATTGTACTTTGACGTAATAATAGCAACTAATGGATGGTTACGTAACAAAAACTTAACTTTACCTTTTTCTTAATTATTTTATCCATACATAACTTGCTTTGTTAATAAAACATAAATAACTAATGAAAATCAAAGGAAAAATTAATAATTACATCACTTGGATTCATATTGTGCGCCACCAAGTGCGCCAACAACTGTCATATCACACAATCTCGCAGATTCTGCAATAAAGTTTGTAGCTCTCACGGTACGGAACATCCTGACCGTCCTGACTATCCGGCATTTCCTTACTGAACGTCAGGGATTTCCCTGACTGAATCTGTGTGACCCCAGTGTAGCCGACCCTGTGTATTTCCTATCAGCTGAACTTCATCTGCGTACTGATTTTCTGCAAAACCCGCAAACTCGCAGATCACACACATAATTTCCTGGACGATCACGCATAGTGTAGATTGGCCTTAAAAGGCAAAATTTTAATAAAAGTTTTAATGTACTTTACAGATGGACCATGTTAGTCGCAGCACTGAATACAGGTATAGGAAGCGAATACTTACCCATTATTGCACTGAAGAAACCGTATCTGGCTCTGACGACAGACAGCCTCTAGACTCTCCTGTTTCTGGACATTTGAGGCAGCAAGATGAAACAGATCAGCAGGACTCAGTTGTGCCGAGTGCAGTTAATGATGGATTGAATATGGATATGAATCAAATGGATGTGGATGAAGTATACTGGGATTGTGATCAGGACTCCTTCTGCTGGGAATCTGGTTCAGAAGATGGTCAGATATCTGACAGTGACACAGATACACCTCAAGATTACACAGAGGATGATGGCAGTGACAACATGGAAAACAACACACTGCAATTCAAGCTTGCTGAGTGGGCAGTAAGCTATGGCATATCATCTGCAGCAGTTATGGCATTGCTGGCTATTCTTAGTGTGCACACGTCATTGTCACTTCCTAGGCATCCTATGACTTTGCTTAGAACACCCCGCCTGTCCAAAATCACGCCAATGGGAGATGGTGACTACCACTACTTTGGCCTGAAAAGTGTTATCATTGATCTGTTCAAGAAACTTCCCAGTCCTCCATCTGCCCAAAAACTGAGACTGCAGATAAATATAGATGGCATACCCCTGTTCAAAAGCTCAGCAATGGCCTTGTGGCCAATTTTGGGAATGATAAGAAACGTCACATGTGAGGTTTTCCCCATCGCTCTTTTTTGTGGTAAAGGAAAACCACCTCTGGAGCCATATCTGAAGGACTTTGTCAATGAGTGTAAATCATTGTGTCAAGAAGGCTTTGTTTTCATGGGACGCAGCTATGATTTGGTGCTTGACAGCTTGGTCAGTGATGCACCTGCACGAGCTTTTTTGAAGTGCATAAAGGGTCATTCAGGATATTATGCCTGTGAAAGGTGTGAGCAAAAAGGTCAATCTCATCCTTCTGGTCGACTGATATTACCTGAGATGGATGCCACAGAAAGATGTCACCAATCATTCGCTTCAAAGCGGAATTACCTTCATCATCACAAGGACAAAGTTTCACCTTTTCTCTCATTGCCCCTCGATCTGGTCAAGGGTGTGCCACTTGATTACATGCATCTCTGTTGTCTTGGTGTCATGAGGATGATGGTGCGGCTCTGGCTTGCTGGACCTCTGATTATTCGCCTACCAGCAACAGCTGTTGAAAGCATATCTGAAAGGTTGTGTCGTCTTCGCTCCTGCATTCCTAGGGAGTTTGCTAGAAGACCGAGGAGTCTGTCTGAGTTTCGGATGTGGAAAGCCACAGAGTTCCGGCAATTTTTGCTCTACACAGGCATGTTTGCATTGAGAGGAGCTGTTCCTCTTGAGATGTATGAACTTTTTCTGCTGTATTCCAGTGCCATGAGCATTCTGCTCTCTCCAAAGCTGGCCAGGGAACATGCTGGATATGCGAGGGATCTTCTTTCAACATTCGTGAGAAACTTTAGCAAGCTTTTTGGCCCACAGTTTTTGGTATACAACGTTCACAGCCTGCTGCACGTTGCTGACGATGCTGAAACATTTGGCTCCCTGGATTCAGTCTCTTGCTTTCCATATGAGAGTTATCTGAATCGGCTGAAAAGGAGTGTACGCCGACCCAATGCTCCCACAGTTCAAATAGTGCGTCGTATCACTGAGCAAAAAACCTTTGGCAAAGTTAAGGTTCCATCAAACTTGTTCCGCTTAACCAGAGAGCATTCTGACGGACCAGTTCCTGAAGGTTTGGGTGAAGTGAGACAACAGTTCAAGCACCTAGTAGGACCAGTTTTCATATCAACTGCTGCTGGGGACAACTGTGTGCTTCTTGATGGCATGCATGTAGCAGTCGTGAGAAACATTGTGAAAAAAGAAAACCTGACCTACATTGTAGTACAGTGTTTTGAGAGGCAAGAGCCCTTCTATTCCTACCCGTTTGAGTCATCAAAGTTAGGCATATTCAAAGTGACAAAACCAGCACCAACACTGGAGTTTGTGGAAGTGCACAACCCCCAAATGATTCAAAAATGTATTCTTGCAGAGCTCAATTACAACACCTTTGTAGCTGTACCAGTGCTGCACAATCATCTTGATTAGACATATTCACATACTAGACATACATGCCTACCTATTCTCCTCCCCACCCATGTGCACTTCATGACAGCCATCAAATGCATAGCCAAGTGTCTTGGGAGAATCTGGTCTTTAAAGGCCAGTTGACTGTGTCTCTGAAGGCTGAACCACCGGAAAAGAACCAAGGCCCAGTTTTGTGACTAGTCACCAACATTTTGGATTTCTAGCCTCACTACATGAGGGTGTGTTCACTCTAACTATATCAAACTTCTCCTTTATTTTTGTAACAAAAAGACACCATTAACAATTCAGCAAGTCCAGGTGGGTGTACAATGTAATACCAGGTGCCAGAAAAATGTATCCAATCTTTGAGCAGCAGTAGCTCATTAGGTTGCTGTGATAGCGTTTTGAGCTTCAGACTTTAGGAAAGAGAATTAGATCAACTTAGAATTCAATGGTCTTTCCAGCATTGTTACGCTCAGAATTCTACCTACAATAGCCGAATACCTACAATAGCCGAATGAGCTAGTGATGTTCAAAGATTGGGTATATTTTTCACGCACCTGGTAGAATGTACTCGTATCACGTTCGTGATGATTTTTGCACAGTTTTCATTTTAAGATTGACCGCAGATATTTAAATTGCAGCTCCCAAGTCACGTGAACGGTCGTTTCGGCATTGAATTCTGTATGCTGTGTAATTTTTTTGAATCGACTGGGCACGGATTAGCTTTGAGTGACTATCCCGGTTCTTGGAGCGGGGTGGGGCTGCATCTCTCTTCCCCCCCCCCCCCCCAGCAGAGTGGATTCGGCTGAATACCACAGCCGCGAGTCACGGGCTAAATATAACCCATTGCCACTTTTGACCTCTGTTATTACCGCAGATATGTATCGCGTCGTCGCATTTATCGACGAAGATGAGGTAGCCGTGGTAAGCTCCCGTTGGTGGCGATCTACTGGCGATGGTGATCGGCGAGGAGAGGTGCGGTGGCCACCATCGAAGACGGACGCTGCAAAAAACCGGCTTTTGGAGAAGAGCGCGGCGCCAGACCACACATGGTCAACCCACCCAGCTCGCACCCTGTTCATTACAGGTGGGTTGTTTTTTTTCCGGATTATATTTATGATGCGACATTCCGACAACTTTGTTTAAAGTGACCATCCCACCTTAACACCAGTATAACGCCTTTTGGGGCGACTAACGGAGCGAGCGAGAGGGTGGGCCTTGCACGTGCAAAATTTCGAGGGGGTACCTCCAACTGACTCGTGCACGGCACCTTACTAACCGGCCTCTAGCGATGTGCCAAATTTGAGCACAATCGGCCCAGCCGTTCTCGAGATCTGGAAGCGGCATCCTGCACGTGCGCACGTGCAAATGGGTCCCAACTGACTTGTGCACGGCACCCTACTAACTGGTCCCTAACCGTGTACCAAATTTGAGCGCCATCGGTCCAGCCGTTCTCGAGATATGGAAACGACCCCTGCACGTGCGCACGTGCAGCAGCACCCCAACTCTGGCACATGGATATGCAGTGCCTAGTGGGTGCCTACCTACATGCCAAGAAATTTGGTAGATATTCGTTTTTGCTCTTTCTGAATCGAGCGACATCACTTTCATGCCAATTCATTAAAGGGACTGTCCCACCTTAACATTAGATTTGAGTTGAGATAGCCATCTTGATGGACTTTCTTTGAAAATCAGTGCCGTGAAAACCGTTTCTCCAGCAATTACTTCATCGCAAAGAAATTTGAGTTTGATTTTGACATCTGTGCAAATAAGTGCCACAATGTATTGGTATAGGCACTTAAATCTGATGACGTCATCAGGCTTTCGAACGTCCGTTAAATGTTTGACTAAAACGTTTTGTAGCACGCGGTGGTATATGCTGCATTGCGCGCAACAAATGCCGCACTTTTAAATAAAGTCGCTAGGAACAGCGGAGATCCCAAAAAGTAAACAAAAGTAAAAGTCTAATATCTTGAAAACCGGTGAATATTTTTCGGTGAAATTTGGTAGATATTCGTTTTCGCTCTTTCTGAACCGAGCGACATCACTTTCATGCCAATTCATAAACTTTTTTAAAGGTGGGAGGGTCCCTTTAACTTTTTTTGAAGGTGGGAGGGTCCCTTTAAGCATTAGTTTTCATATTTCAACCATTACCACATTTCCACCAAATTTCTATGTTTCTAAACATTTTGTTGTTGAAAACACGCTTCACAGCAACATGTTATAAATTATAATGGTTCCTCGACATGAGGCTAAAGGGACCACCAGTCTATTGCATTGTTTAAGTTTTATCACACCTTTTTGTATTCGAATTCAGCCATTGCTAGCATGGCAATATGCCGAATTGTTTCGACCATTGACTATTTGTTTTGCACAATGTTGAACCGTTTGCTCAATGTCGAGTTGTAGAGGAAGACCGCCGAATAGTTTCGCACAATGGTGATTCTTTGTGACCAACCGCCCATATGTAGCGCCACTTATATGGCGAATGTTTACAAATGTTTTGTCCAGTGGTCAAAAGCTAAGGCAAAAAGGTGCTCACCATAGTAGATGCTCACCATCCATAGTAGATGCTCACCATAGTAGATGCTCACCATAGTAGATAGGAAAGAGGCATATGGAGCGGATGCTCATAGGTTGCTGCCTCTTCTCAAAGTCATATGTCTGACGGTCATATCCGTTTTTGAATGCGTGGGTGCTTGGACTCAGTTCCACATGATACTGAGTTGTATTTGTTTCCCTGAACAGATGACCTGAAGAAGGCACGCTGCAAGGAGAGGCAGGCAGAGATGGAGAGTGACCTCAATAGTGAATCAGAGAAAGAGAACATTGCTCAGCGAAACAGACGGTACGTACGTCGTGCACGCTTCTTTTCCTTTTCCAAAGTAATGATACTCAAGGGTCATATTTTGGGAAAATTTGCATTTGTCAGTTATCCACTCCAATATGAAGTCGCTGAGATATCGATATGTTCCCAGCATTATTCTCAGGCTTTGTACTGACACCTGAAAAATTTCTTTATTGATGATTTGTGTGATATTTTTTCAGGAAGAATGCCCGCTACGATGAATACCTTCAAGAGAGTATCGACGACAGCGACGACGACGCCTCTAGCCTGGGACCTCGAGTGAGGGGCAGACTTGCTAAGCCCCCTGCTGCTCCTGATTTTTCTGTTGCAGGTAATTGCGTTTAGGAGCCTGATGGGCAGTTGCACACAATTAATGCCCGGTAGCGTTCATTTCCCACAAATTTACATATTGGCCGCCTCGCGCCATGACGCAGCAGGTGCGCGCGTCTGGTGATTGGTTATCCGTCTAGTTGCTTCCTAGATGCATTTTTATTTGAATTTTCCGGCAAGGACCATTATCATATTATCACGTGAAATAATGATTACAGACAAGATACCAGTCAGCACATCGCCAGAATCGTCTTATCGACGCATTTCTTTCGACATTCAGAACGATTTTAAGGGCAATGTCCTTCCTCTCTTCATGTTTCAGGAGCACATAGATCCGGGGGAATATCGTCGCCCGGACCATCAGGTGCCGTCGCCCGCTCGCCAATCGGCATCACGAACGCCTCGACAAGCTCCCAACCGAGGCGAGTAGACGACGACGGCTTGCCAGCACAG